>NC_137142.1:11316935-12531935 GCF_949319135.1 Squalius cephalus
GGATTTCTGGATTTCTTTGAAGTCTTTTTTTTTTCTTATGGGGATTTTTAATTTCAATTAATTGTTACTTTGCGAAGCAAATAATTGGAAAACGAATAACTTTTTGGAATGAAATATTAGTGTAGCAATAAATTCTAAGCAGCATATACTGACCTCATCGCATTGCATGTTCAGTAATTGGTGTCCAGTCATCGTTTTGGAACTAAAAACAAAAATTTTATATATGTAATTTGATATGTTTTTAAAACAATAAGCTCACTTCCTTTTCATTCATCACACTGGAAATGGGAGATCAAATTGAGAACAGTACATTGTAAGATCAGAACAATTTTAAGGTTTTCAGTTTAAAGAAGTTCTAAAGTTTTAAGGCCATGCACCTGATAGATAGACAGACAGACAGACAGACAGTTAGATAGATAGATACAGACAGACAGACAGACAGTTAGATAGATAGATACAGACAGACAGACAGACAGACAGATAGGCCTAGATAGATGATAGATAGATAGATAGATAGATAGATAGATAGATAGATAGATAGATAGATGGGTAGACGTACATACATACATACATACAGACAGACAGACAGACAGACAGACAGACAGATAGATAGATACAGACAGACAAACAGATAGGCCTAGATAGATAGATAGATAGATAGATAGATAGATAGATAGATAGATAGATAGATAATAGATAATAGATAGATAGATAGATAGATAGATAGATAGATAATAGATAATAGATAGATAGATAGATAGATAGATAGATAGATAGATGGGTAGACAGATAGATAGATAGATAGATAGATAGATAGATGGATGGGTAGACATGTACATAAATACAGACAGACAGACAGATAGATAGATAGATAGATAGATAGATAGATAGATGGGTGGGTAGATAGATAGATAGATACAGACAAACAGATAGGCCTAGATAGATAGATAGATAGATAGATAGATAGATAGATAGATGGGTAGACATGTACATAAATACAGACAGACAGACAGATAGATAGATAGATAGATAGATGGGTAGATAGATAGATAGATACAGACAAACAGATAGGCCTAGATAGATAGATAGATAGATAGATAGATAGATAGATAGATAGATAGATAGATAGATGGGTAGACAGATAGATAGATAGATAGATAGATGGGTAGACATGTACATAAATACAGACAGACAGACAGATAGATAGATAGATAGATGGGTGGGTAGATAGATAGATAGATACAGACAAACAGATAGGCCTAGATAGATAGATAGATAGATAGATAGATAGATAGATAGATAGATAGATGGGTAGACATGTACATAAATACAGACAGACAGACAGATAGATAGATAGATAGATAGATAGATGGGTAGATAGATAGATAGATACAGACAAACAGATATGCCTAGATAGATAGATAGATAGACAGATAGATAGATAGATACAGACAGACAAACAGATAGGCCTAGATAGATAGATAGATAGATAGATAGATAGATAGATAGATAGATAGATGCAGTCAGAAAATGTAGTCTCGTAATAATAATAAAATGTTTTAATATAATATCAATATGCCCTTTTGTTTGCATGAGAACAGTGTTTTTATGAATCCGGCACTCCCTCCTTCTCCAACTTTTTCTGTTAAACACACTGAGGCACAAATAGAAACTTTCAGAATGCCTGGCTGACTAAACCAATAAAGATGACAAAACCAGCAGGAGAGAGGCTGGAAATGGGAGGCGGGAGGAACCGGGTCTTTCCTGCCATAATCAGAAGTCAGAGCATTTCCTGTCATTGTTGGAGCTCCAGCGCATTTACCATACTGACACACAAACATACACACTCAACCATCTGCATTCACACATATAAGACAAAGCGTACAGATTTACAACTCTGAGGTGAGGCACTTTCACGACACACATTCCTGATTGACGAATGGAGAAAGAGATCACAGCCCATTTGGCACTAATCGACTCGCTGTGGGTTTTGATAAATATTTGATCATAAATCGCAGTGAGACTTGATAAATATTTGCCCACTGTTATCTTTCTTACTTAATTTATATATGACTTCAGTGGAGGTGATAGTTGTTATCAGATACCAGTCACTGCAGTGCTTCAAAACACTGGCAAAAACAAAGCACTGAATGACTAAACCAAATCAAGGTTGCATGAATGCCCTGCAATGTCTGTTGTGTAGAAACCAACCTGAGCCACGTCTAAGACTGCATGAGTGTGTGTCATGGTCATTTATGAATGGTGAGCAATGTGTGAATGTCACCGTACTAAATGTTCTCAGCCTTTTTTATGAAGGAACAGTCATTTTCTTCTCTTTTATTTAAGGAAACACTGTGTTATGCAAATGCTATCAAATAACCAAAGCAAGCAAACATGTCATGATTCATGTATTGCTTGACATATGCATTGAGCAAGCTTTGACAGTGCATACAGATGAGTTCAGTCTTAGTCAGCCACAGAGAACAAAACTACTAGGTTGGGGCAACCCCTATAACTCCTCTCACAGGCAGCGAAGCATGCAGACAGAATGCAGACCACTGCGGTCAGACTCAACCACAGCATGCAGAAGCTGTCAGGGTTCATGCGAGTCAGGAGAGAGATTGTTTTCAGGGAAAAACAAGAACAGAAGTGACTTGTGTGTGACTTTAAGAGCTAATACACAAGTATGACTTGCAAAACAGCTCCAATTTTTCAATGAAAAGCACATGGACTACATTCCAACGTTCATTTGTTTTTTTTTCCAAAATCATTTTATTGGGAAAACTACAAAAAAAAAAAAAAAAAAAAAAGTACAGTACAAAGTTAACAGTCTCACGCAATTTGTAGTGAACTGACTCCCCAAAAAAATCCTGATCTTTTTGTCCCCCCACCCCCACCCCCACCCCCACCCACTACATTCAAAAAGCTTTACTTCTGATAAAGTAGTCAAAAAAACAAACAAAAAAAAAAACAAAAAAAAAAACAAGGTACATAGTGCGAATCCCCTGTACCTACTATGTACAAACTAAATGTGTTCAAACTCTTCCCCGTCCAGCAAGTTTGGAAGATTCAGACCATTACCATATCATAGGAACAAACAAAAAGGCAAAACAATGCAAGGAACAGGGAGTAATAGAAAAGAAAATACAACTCAGATTGTTGCTCTAAGCCTCTATTCCTCTCCGTCAATAAGTGGTAACAACCTTCCAAGAAATTTAAATTACAAACTACATTCATTTCCTCTTGTAAAACAACAACATATATGAAAATACTTTATTTGGTTAATCATAAGGCAATGTAAGATGGTGAATCCCCACAGGCACTAGGCAGTAATACTGGGGCACTTGACTGCTACATTCTCATGCACGTGGCTTCCGTGCGTTTTATATACACGTGTATATGAAAAAAGAAAGAGAAAATACTTTTTGGTTAAACGATGAACTTGGGATCTTTGAAATCTGATTTCTATGAAAATCTAAGGCTAGTACACGTTCGGACGGTCTTCTGCCAAATACGGCTTATACATTCTACAGACATATCTAAAAGGGACAAGTCTAAATTCTCCAAAGCAAAAAAAAAAAAAAAAAACCCCTACTAAAAAGTAACATCCCAACAAACAGCAAAAAAAAAAAAAACTTTTTAATGAACGTAAACAAGGAAACAAAATGAATGAAATAAATATCACATACAATCTCTTAAATTAAGATTTTTTTTTTTTTTTTTTACTCATTTACAATAAAATAAAGTGAAGTTACAAAAAAAAAAAAAAAAAAAAGAGACCAAACAAAAATATATATTACTGTGAAAAGAACACACACTTCACTTTATGTAGATTAATAATGGCGATCTTAATTTAAACAATTTAAACATAGAAGAATATATATCTATTGCTTCATCATACTCGATAAATACAGTATGGACACAATTAACAATGTAGCCTATACTTTTCACAAGATAAAATAAATAAGTTAAATAGTTTATAGCCAGTTATGCACTGCTATGTAATCACACAAATCAGCTAAAAAAAATAGATATATTCAACCATCAGCAGTGATTTCCCAACAAACCGAACGAGTTTCAAACTGCACAAACCAACCAAACCACTGGGTGGCGCCGCGAAACTGGATACACTTTTGGAATGGAAGTACATACTTTGAAAACTAGTATACTTTTTGTCAAGGCATATTCTTGGCAAGATAGAAGGAAAATCTGAAACCACTCTGTCTTTCAAGTTCAAAAAACAAGTCTTTTGTACAAAATCTGGAAAGTAGTTGGTCCAAAAAGACCAAGAGAATGCAAAAAACTGCACCGGTGGAATGCCATCAAGCAGTTCAAACAGACTAATGCCATGTCAAGAGTCTGACAAACAAATCCACCTCCCTCGATATTAAAGTCTATTGCTGAATTGCATATCTAACGGGAGGATCGCGAGAGAAAACGAATCCAAACTTCACTAAAAAAATCGGATTAATCATCGGAAATCGACAGCCTGCTGAAGATTGGCAAACGTTTCCCGCCGTCCAGACTGGGAGACTCGGAGCCGCTGAGACTTCCGGAGGAGCTGATTGAGCCGCTAGCGTAGCTCTCCCGGTCCGAGATGCTGTCCGGCGGGCTGGGGGGCGAGTCGAACACCGGCGACTCCGACAGGCGGTGGAGGGACTGCAAGTGGCCGTGGCCGTCGCCCATGATGACCTGAAGGTTCCCATAGTAACCGTTGTGCGTGTGCACGGCCAGTGGCGCAAACAGGGTTTTGAGGTCTTGGTCGGGGAAAGAGAAGGCACTGTTGCCAAGGCAACGATTTGACGAGAGAACGTCTTCGTAGAAGTTAGTGGTGCAAGAGGAAACATTGGAAGATGGTGGTGGGGGAGTGCGGGACGTGGGGCTTTCGAGGATGGGCGAGTCGAGTTCGTGGTGGTGGTGGCGGCTGGAGAAACCCGAGAAGCTAAGGCTGTGGTGGAGTTTCGGTCGGTCCCTGAAGGATCCCGCCGCCTGCTGGTGCTGCTGCCCGTAGCCGCACACCGGCTCCCCCCTGGCGGGCTTGGTGGACTCTCCCTGCATACTGTTGGCGTTGGTCGGTGCTGGTCTGCGTTCGTCAGCATTATGGATGAAGTGGCAGCGCGGGCCGTACGGACAGAAGCCGATGGTGTGGAAAGTGCGACAAGGCTCGGTTTTGTACTTTGGGTGGCGAGACAGGCTTCTTAGCTCGTGGTAGCCGTGCGCGAACTGGCACTTTTCGCCATATTTGCACGCGCCGTTTTCCTCGAATGGCCTGCAGAGCTCCGTCTTGTAGCGGGTGGAGTTGATCTGCGAGCCCGGTTTCTGCTGCAGGATTTGCAGCTGCTGCTGGCCGCGCTCACAGCTCTCGCTGCTGTAGGCGCGGTCGCGAAACTTGTTCTCCTTATTCATAATGGCGTTCTCCTTCATGTTGCTGTAAGAGCTGGCGGGGTACTTGTTGCCGTTCGTCATGGACTCCATGTTGCTGGTAGAGTTTCGACGGAAGAATCCTGACGCGTATGAGTTGCAGTTGTTGGCGCAACTGCTGGAAGTTGTTACCGGAGCCCCGACGGCTTTCTTATCCAGCATGCTGTTAATGTGAATGGCGTTCATGTTGAGGCTCTTCTCCTGCTGTACAGAGAGGTAGAAAGAGAAACAGTTAAAAATCAATGCATAGTAAGTTAGTTGCAAAACTATTTATGTACTCGTTTCAGCCATGCATTAGGCTAAGTTCTTTATACAGCTAAAACTTCTCGAAACGCCTTCTCGAAAAGTCCCAGCAGAGATAGGATACAAGTAGTTGTGAATTAAATTAGCAAAGTAACGTTACCTTGTACAGCATGTCGATGTCGTAGAAAGCGGATAGGATGGTTGCAGACATTTCTGTTTCTTCGGAAGAAGATAGTCTCAGTTGATCTCTCATTTGCGGACCGACCTGGATCCTTAGGAGGATGCAAAGGTTTTAGTTTGCCACTGGCTTCGGGTTTGTGCAAGAGATACGGAATATAAAATGCTAGTCTCAGGAGGTTGAGTTCCTAGTTGCGTGTTTTTGTTGTTAATGTCTTCTCCCACCGTGCATTGCCGAGCCAGAACAGTAGAGTCTGCTTCACTATCCCGCACATATAAGCTCGTGGTCAGCGCGTAAAGAGGAGGAGCTCTCAAACTTACTGTGAAAGTTGTCAAAGTTACGCCCTGCTTTTCAAGTGTCGCCGGGACTCAGATCTCATTGGTCGCTCTCTGCACCCCTCGTGCAGTGCAGTGCACAACTCAGACACAGCACAACCTACAAGGTTGTTTTTATACATGATTTTAAGATCAGAAAATAAATACTCGAATATAATATATACACACTATCATAGAAAATGTAAGTTTGTAATAAAAGTTAACATATATTGTATTTAGTAAAGCACAGGAACACAGTTTAAAATATGTTCTGTGTTAATAGTTTGCTCATTAATTTGTTTTTATTAATAGTTTTAGTTTTTTTGTGCATTATAAAAAAAAAGTATTGCATGTAATTTGTAACAGTGGGAAATATGAATGAAAGTGTCTTAGAAGGATATACAGTCACACACACAATGTTGTTGACTTTACACGAGATCACGCGCGCCGCGCGCCTGAAGACTGGTCGCTCTGATATCAGGAAATGTTTAGTACGATTGCATAATCTAGGCCGAGAGGCCAAACTTTGAAGTTGTGCCAAATCTGATGCATGGAGTGAGAAACTATGACGTTTATCTGCACGTGACAAAGTTTTCCCCTGCTCGTTTCTTTCTCTGTATAAACAAATATACTCACATTTGCTTATTTATGCATTACTTTTGCGTTGTGTCGTTTATTTAAACAGAAAATGCACACAATAAGAACCTTTTACCAAGCTGCTTCGTAACATTAAAAATCAAATCCCTCCAAGAAACAAGTTAATAAAAACTATACAATACTGCCCCCTAACGGGCTCAATGCTTAATGCGTCGTTAAGAAAGGTTTGGGCGCCACCTACAGGCAAAAATATAACAGTAAAAAATATAATTCACTTCAGTGCATGATGTGCTTTTCTTCCTCCAGTTCCCATTGCATATCTCTTTAGCACTATTATAGCATTTAAATTCCATTGTCACGGTTTCAGCAAAGCACGTCTATGAAAAACCCTCCTGATTCTGGTATACGTGATTTTACCCACCCCATGTGTGGGAGGAATAGGCTGCTGACGTTCCAAAATATTACATCATTTTACAGTAAAAAAGGGAACATTGCAACTACAGGTCCCTGAAGGCAGCCCAGCTGTCTACTTACCAAACGGACACCAGCCTGTTGTGTTCTATTGCATCACATGCACAGTTATCTAGTTGCATAACATGCACAATTCATTTTTCTAGAAAAAAAAGTGAAGCTGTGCCTTAAATTCAACAGTTTGCTCAAATACCACAATGTGTGAAAATGTGACATTGAAAAGACAGCTGAGGAAAGTAAAACCTCTCAGATTCTCAGTATCACAAACACATTGTACAAAAATTAAAACCACATTCAAATAAGCATAATAAACTATTTACATAAAAAAAAAAATAGTGGTCATGCCTGCATGCAAACCGGAAAACCACTGTGAGATTAAAATAGATTCCTAATACACAACCCCTGTGTTATGTATATTTCAGAGTCATCCAAGTGTTTCTAGAAGACTCTGAGCGAGTGATGTTCTCTCTTTCAGCAGTGTTGTCTTGCCATACACAATGGTGGCTGAAAACTGGAACAGCGCAGGGAGGGCTTTCATTGAACTCTGAGCAGTGAGGAAATTGCTGTTTGCAATAGCTGACAGTCGGTCCAGCTCGGTGGCTCTTACGCCAGGTGAATATGCCACTCTTAAGAGCGCAGAGAGGTGTCCGTGCAACATCCGTGCCCACAACAAAGGCTCTGCCCACAGGTTAAGATCTCCCTTCTCAAAGAGGAACTCTTCATCCTGGATAAAGAAGAGAATTAGAAGAACAACCTACATTTTTAAACTAGATGTTCTCAAGACAATGTGAGCAGTGTTTGCATGTGCACCAGTTGGCACCAAAAAGCCAGGGCTTGCTATGCGGTTGCCAAGGTGTTCTCTGTGGTTTTTAGTTCTTTGATATACAGTATGGTGTTCTGGGTAATATCTAGGGTGTCAATAAATGAAAGCTTAGTAGCGGAAGTCCTGGTGAAAAGCTACATGCCTGCTCATAAATGTATTGTTTTATATTATTTCTATAGTCTTTAATTCAATTGTCATTCACAATGCTTCATGGGATTGTAGTTCTTTCCCTCATTACAGCTATTAAGTAGTGTCTTGTACATTGGTCTTTTTGTCCCATTTTTCAAATACATTTTTACTTAGGGTGCGTTTACACGACAAAGATATGCTTAAAATGGATACGTTTTTCTCTAGAGTTTTTCACGTACAGACGACATCATTGTCAAAACGATCCCCATTCACACAGATCCACGCAAACGACTAAAAACCCTGTATTCTGCAGCCAGGTCATTAGATAGCAATGAAACACTATAGATTGAACACATAATACGCATGTGCATGATGCCATCGTCTTCAGAGATTCACGTCTTTGTTGCTTACACAGAGACCTTTTTCAAAAGTTTGCGTTTTCAGGCACCCAAACGATGTTGTCAAGTCAAGTCACCTTTATTTATATAGCGTTTTTTACAATACAGATTGTATCAAAGCAGCTTCACAGTGATGACATGAAAAATAATACAACAAAGATTGTTTCTAGAAGAAAATTGCATCATTGTCCACCTTAAAGGAGAACTCACATGACCTGTGCACTTGTAATGACACATCAAGGATGTTAAGAGGCTAAAAGCAGGTTTAAAACTTGCCCCATTGAAGTCAACAGGGTGCAAATTTTAAAAAGAGGATAACACGGTGTAGGCAACACCGATTTTTGTCGTTGTTCTCTGTATTGACAGCACTCCAAATGTACAAAAAAATGAGCTCAATGTTAAAATTGACCGGAGTTCTCCTTTAAGTGAGGCAGATCAATAATATTGTTGAATATTAAATGGCCCCAACTAAGCAAGCCAAAAGGCAACAGTGGCAAGGAACCAAAACTCCATCAGGTGACAGAATGGAGAAAAAAACCTTGGGAGAACCCACCAGAAAATAAGGCGGATAGGCCCATCAATTTAAGCCTATAGTATTTTCTGTGTTTTTTCATTTGTTAGGTTTCATTCTTGTCAATGATGTATTGCATAATTTTGTGTCCTGATTCCGACACGAATGGGGGAGTCATGTGCCGAAGTTTAAAAAGAAGCTAAACTTGAGCAATATAGTGATGCTTTAAAAAATTACACAAAAACAGGAAAAGTGCTCCTTACCAAATCTGGTGATTCGGCACAATTTGTATCCAATTGTTCATCTCCCAGGAGCCATTCTATCAAGTTCACCACACCATCAGCAACATGGTCCCACATCTGGAAGAGCTGGCACAAAAGACCCACCCCCATCTCCAGGGCAACTGGAGGAGAGACGGCACCCATGGCAACACCTAGAAATGTGGCAGAACATAGAAGTCAAAAGTCTGACAGATTTTCCCTGACGCAACAGGATTTAGCAAAATTAATGATTCTGGAACACATGTATGGAAAATTGAAATGGATCAACTTAATGAGCAACGTCAATCTTAGTCTGGTCTCTTTAGTCTCCAAAGCATTACTGGGTTTATGCAGTGGAGGTGGTGCCTTGCCACAATGAAATCTGCTCCCAATCTGAGATTTGCCAGAGCGTTGGATGTAAAGCAACAGCCTGAGATTGATGCCTCGCTCTCTTTTTGTTCTCTAGACAGCACGTTTCCATCTTCCTCTGGCATGGAACCCATTTGAGAGAAACAAAACTATAACTCACAAGCAAAATGTGCAGATTGGAAACCACAACGTGCCATATGTGCACAGGCATTCAAGGTCATTTCTGACTCAAAGATCTGGGAAGTTGAATCTAAGAATAGATTTAGACGTAAGATAAGGGAAGTGAGAAAACAACAATACTGACGCCTATCCAGGACTGCAGTCGACCTCCCTTTGGCTTTAACGACCCCAGTTGTTCATGCTTCAAAGCAGTAACGTGAGAAATCTAATACAGAAAACTCCGGTTTCCCTCTGTTGCCCCCCTTCCAGACCAGAAGATGACATGCAAATTACTTGGGTGACTTCAAAAGTCACCAGGAATTGCCAGTCAAAACCAAAAGAAAGAGCAAAGCAACACTTTTAAGGCTGCCCACCCACCCCTCCCCCAACACAACTCTAGGAAACACCGTCTGCAGAAGAGTGAATGGATACGGCTTTCCAATGCAACCTTAAGTAGAGTGCCATGAGCTGACATTACGAGAACATGGAAAAATGTTGATTGTGTAGACTCAGAGGATGACATGGTCCTTTCTCTAAGTGATGTGTTGGGACGCCCCATCTCTTGCTTTACCGGAGTCTGATGTCAGAGGTGCTTTTCATGCATATAGGCTTTGGTGCTGGATGCCTTCCAGGGCCGAACAAACCAACACCCAGACATTAAGAAACAATAGGAAACTCAAGCTCTTTCCATTCCTTTTTTTCTGTGGTTTAGCACTTCAAAAACATGATTTCTCAATCTCTTCAGTGCTTACTCAACAGGATGTTCTATTCGTATCTGCGAAAGCGGGTGTTGTTTTTCTTTAGGATCACCTCTGATGTGTTTATTTGCATTTTGAAAACAATTTGTATAAGATACAGTTCATTTAAATTCAAAATTGTCAAAACAAATTGTACCTTTAGATGTACAACAGCTTCTCAATTGGATATCTTTGTCCATTTATCCTTAAAAGGTTCATAATTATCTATTAAGGTATATATTACCATAGTGCACTAATATGCATGTTTTAGGGGTAGATTAGGTGCAAAGTTGTCCTTTAAGGGAACTGCTCCAGTGACAAGCTGTTGTACCTCTAATGCTAAAGGTTTATATCTTTTTTTTTTCTGACAGTGTATGCAGCAATATGTTTAAGGCCTTGCTGCACTTAATGGTATAAGTTCCCCCAAAAATGAAAATGTTGTGATAATTTACTCACCCTTATGTCATTTCACACCTGTATTTTCTGTGGACATTTTGAAGAATGTTGGTAACCAAACTGTTTTGGTGAGCATTAACTTCCATTCTATGGACATAAAAAGACTGAGACATTTTTCAAAATATCTTCTTTTGTGTTCCACAGAAGAACAATAAGTGATACAGGTTGAAAACAACACAAGGGTGAGAAAATGATAGAATTTTCTATTTCTCCGAACAATCCCTTTTACTTAACGTGAAGAAACTTCTAGATCTTGGCTGTAGATGTAACAGGCGAAATGTTTGTGAGGTGTTTCGGGGCAGTTCGCCCAGCCGGTTTGTGTCTAGGCGCACACAGTTGTGCTGAGATTCCACAAGGAAGAGGAGGGTAGTTTCATTCCCGTAATCGATCTGTGGGAGTCGTGGAACTGGAACTAATTAAAAAACTTTCTGAATAATGAGAGCAAGAAGAGCTTTAGTGTGTGGCAAATCTGGGATGTGAGTAAGCGCAGCTGGGCGAGTGTCGGGTATCGGGCGTGAGGGAAGGAGGGGTGGCGGGCGAGCGAGCGGGAAGATGGCCTGGATGAATAACACCACAACCTCTCTAACTCCTTATTTACATCTGGTTCTAGCCTACCCATAATGCAACTGGGGTCTCATAGGGGGGTTGACACAGCTTTATCCCACTCTCCTAATAAATGCTTTTCAAAACCAAATTACTAAACTGAGACCCCAAAATGAAAATTGTGTCAATTTACTCACTCCTTTGTTTATCCGAACCTATATGACTTTCTTTCTTCAGTGGAACACTATTACTTTGTATTACAATATTACTTTCTGAAGAAAATTTTGACTACTCTTTTCCATATAAAGAAAGTGAATCAGGATGGGAGCTG
This sequence comes from Squalius cephalus, assembly GCF_949319135.1. Lineage (NCBI taxonomy): Eukaryota > Metazoa > Chordata > Actinopteri > Cypriniformes > Leuciscidae > Squalius > Squalius cephalus. The sequence goes on from NC_137142.1 coordinate 11,328,876, forward strand.
TCCAGCTGTCAAAAAAACATAATTTAAGTACCATAAAAGTATCCATTTGACAATGAGTCATAAGAAGCCATTTGATAATATTTTCTGTTTTACAGAATAAAGACACAATTTAGAATCTATATACATATCTCATCAATGTAAATCAAGTGTTACATTGATGAAAAAGAGCTTGAAAGCAGGTAGAGATTTCAGTGCATGTGGGAATGACCACATGTGCATCCGTGCATGCTCTCTCACACACATACGAGCATATTTGGACACACACCCAGAACAAGGTGCAAGGAGTCTGTGGGCAGGAAGTATTGGTGTGGGCGAGAGTGGTGTCAAGGTGCAAAAACACACACACTTTTACAGCTCTAACTTCCTTCAGACATCTATGAGAACCAAAGACTTAGAGGAGGCTCTTACCCAAACAAACACATGCAAAAAATCTCATACGTACAAACTAAAGACAGACAAGACTGATAATCATCTTGACCAAGTATATTCTAAACATAAGGGTTCTTTAATAATGTAATTATTTAAATCACGAACAACTTTGCACAAATATAATGGTATTAATAAAATAACAATGATAATAATAACAATAATAGTGCACTGCAGCTTACTTTCATGATTATGGCTCTGTCTGGATATTCAGCAGGCCATCAATATCAGGTGTAGCTCTGGAGACAGATATCATCTGACACATTTATGCCAAAACTGAGATGCCTGCTAGAGTTCTTTAGTGTCCTTTACATCAGCCTAACCTGTCTAACAGTAGTGTTACAGTATCACCCAGGTGTCTGCTGGTTAAAAGGCCTGGCACAGTCACATAGACCCTAAGACTGGTGGAAAAAGACTCACTAATATGTGGTACCTCACAATGCTTAGAATTCATCCTGTGTCAATAGACTGTGAATGACCATTTTTAGTGGCCTTGGCTCAGCAAGTATTGTCCAATCTTTTTATCTATAGGATTAGTAAAATTCTTCAAGAAAGATTTAGTAATCCATCCATCTATCCATACATGTTGGTTGAGTTCTATCTACAAGCAAGGGCCAATATGCCTAAACTATTACTGCCACATACCTCTGCTTTAATGATTGAGCACCCTTGCGCTACATTTGGACACTACTGGTTTAATTGATGAATGATCCACGGATCAGTTCAGACCTCTTATTGTAATCCATTGCATGAATGGCTAAGGGGCATCTACTGCTAAAGACATTACACGGACAACGCTGGAGCTGATGGACCAGATGGCCAAGAACAATACCAACTGGAGTAATGCGAGCAACAAATGTTCAAGGCTTTTCAAAAGAGTTGAAATGATGTTGTAGGCAACATAATTAATGGTTCAGTTTAAGGATTCAAACAAACCCTTAACGCTAAGCATTTAACTTTGCTGCGCAGCACAGTTCGAACTTCAGACATAAATGATGCCTCAAATCCAGAGGCTTGTTGAGTAAGGGTGTATTATTACTTCCACACACTGAATCGCTGAATCGCTGATTGCTGGATTGCTGAATCGCTGATTGCTGAATCGCTGATCGATTGCTCCTGTCTGCCTCGCTGCCTGCTGTGAGTGTGTTTGTCTGCTTCGGTGCTGTAAGCTCCGTCTTAGCCTTATATTTCTTTGTTTTGAACCATCATTTTACTACCATTTCTAGTTGTTTATACTACTACATTTTACCCAACATCTCAGATTAACCTGACATCGCTAGCTTTTGTTATTAGTACTACTAGCACAAAACGCTAGTAATTCGCTAGCCTGTTAACGCGCCACCCGTGCGCTCAGCTATTTTTATTTATTTATTTTTCTCTCGCGCGTCCGCACCTTTGAGTTCATAAAAAGCTCAGGTGAGTAAGAATCAGTCAACAAACACGGTGAGTAATGTCTTGTCCTGTTATTGTCACCTGCACTTCATGTCACATGTTTAGTATAGCCTTCTCTGTCGGCAATATAGGATTTATATGTGATAAATGTAAGGAGACAGTTAGGTTGACAGAGAAGATTTCAGAATTAGAAACACGCATCCAAACTTTAATTGAGGATAGTAAGAGTGCTAGTGCTTTAGATGTTTTGGATGCGCATAGCATAGTGAACACTTTACATGAGTCGGTTCCGGCTGAAGTAGAGCCTGTGCAGCTGGGCAAATGGGTGACAGTGAGGGATCGCTCTAGTCGCGGATCAAAAAACCGCTCTTCCGTTCCGATTACCATAACAAATCGATTTGCCCCGCTCAGTGAAACACCCACTGAGAATGATTGTGCCCTAGTTATTGGCGATTCTATTACACGGAACGTGAAAATAGAGACACCAACCACCATAGTCACATGTTTGCCGGGAGCCAGAGCACCTGACATCAAAGCAAATTTAAAAGTGCTGGCTAATGCTAATCGTAAATTCTCTAAGATCATTATTCATGTCGGCACTAATGATGTTCGACTCCGCCAGTCGGAGATCACCAAAATTAATATTAAAGAGGTGTGTGAACTTGCAAGTACGATGTCAAGGACTGTAATTTGCTCTGGCCCCCTTCCTGTTCGCAGGAGTGATGAGATAGTTAGTAGATTGTGTTCGCTTAACGGTTGGCTGTCTAGGTGGTGTCCGCTTAATAATATAGAATTCATAGACAATTGGAAAAGTTTTTGGGGCAAACCTGACCTGTTGAAAAGAGATGGTATTCATCCCTCCTGGGATGGTGCTGCTCTTCTCTCTAGTAATATGGCTCATAGTCTTAGAGCTCAAACATGACAATCTGGGGCTCAGGTCAGGAAGCAGACAGACTGGCTTAACCGACTGTCCGCTAGCGGCCTCGCGTCACCCAGGTCAGATAAATCCTATCACATAGAGACTCTTTCACCTAGCTATCATCATATAGAGACTGTGTCTGTTCCCCGAATTTGGAAATCCAAAAAACGTTTAAACCCATCTAAGGTTAAAAATTTAATTGATGTTCAACAAATAAAAAACAGCTATATTACAGATGAGCAAATGCTAAAGCTTGGGTTGCTGAATATTCGATCACTTACTTCTAAAGCACTCGTTGTTAACGATATGATTTCAGATAATAACCTAGATATGCTGTGTTTGACAGAAACCTGGCTAAAACCAAACGATTACATTACTTTAAATGAATCAACCCCGCAAGATTACTGTTATAAACATGAGCCTCGTCTGAAACGCAAAGGGGGTGGTGTTGCTGTAATTTATAGTAATAGTTTCAAAACCACTAAGACATCAAGTTTTAAATATAATTCTTTTGAAGCATTGGTGCTTAATGTAAAAATATATAGTGTAAATGATAAATCACGTTTGAGATTTGTGCTGGCTACTGTATACAGGCCACCAGGGCACCATACAGACTTTATCAAAGAATTTGCGGACTTTCTATCAGAATTAATATTGACTGCAGATAAAGTACTAATTGTTGGTGATTTTAATATACACATCGATAATGAAAAAGATGCATTGGGATTGGCATTTAAAGACATTGTAAATTCAATTGGAGTTAGACAACACGTGTCAGGACCTACTCATCGTCGTAATCATACTCTAGATCTAATATTATCACACGGAATAGATGTTGATGCCGTTGAAATTCTGCAGCAGAGCGATGACATCTCAGATCATTACCTAGTCTCGTGTAATTTGCATTTAGCCAAGGCTGCAAAGCCGACTCCGTGTTTCAAATATGTGAGACCTATCACTTCTGCTACTAAAGATTGCTTTATTAATAATAATCTTCCTGATCAGTTTCATCATCTCAGCATCCCAGATAGCTTAGAAGAACTAGATATTACAACATAAACGTTTAACTCTCTCTTTTCCAGCACTTTAGACACAGTTGCTCCGTTGCGCTTAAAGAAGATTAAAGAAAATAGTCCAATGCCGTGGTACAACGAGCACACTCGGGCCCTTAAGAGAGCAGCCAGAAAAATGGAGCGCAACTGGAAGAAAACAAAACTAGAGGTATTTCGCATTTCATGGAAGGAGAGCTCAATTACTTACAGAGAGGCTTTAAAAGCTGCTAGATCTGCTTATTTTTCAACCCTATTAGAAGAAAATAAACATAACCCTAACCCTAACCCTAATGGCTAAACTAACGAAAAATAAAGCTTCAAGCACCGAAGTTTCCAAGCAACACAGCAGTAATGATTTTATGAACTTCTTCACTTATAAGATTGATAATATCAGGGACAAAATTATAACTATGTAACCGTCTACTACAGTATCGCATCAGGCAGTGCATTGTAGTCTCCCTGAGGAAAAATTTGATTCATTCGTTGCTATAGGAGAGGAAGAATTTACTAAACTCATTAAATCATCTAAATCTACAACATGTATGTTAGACCCTATACCGACTAAGCTACTGAAAGAAATACTTCCAGAGGTCATAGATCCTCTTCTTAATATCATTAATTCGTCTTTGTCTCTAGGATACGTACCAAAAAACTTTAAGCTGGCTATGATTAAACCGCTTGTTAAAAAAACGCAACTTGATCCTACAGAATTAGTCAATTACAGGCCGATCTCGAATCTACCTTTTCTGTCAAAGATATTAGAAAAGGCAGTATCCTCACAACTGTGTTCCTTTCTTGAAAGAAATGATATCTGCGAGGATTTCCAGTCCGGATTTAGACCGTACCATAGTACCGAGACAGCTCTCGTTAGAGTCACAAATGATTTGCTCTTATCATCCGATCGTGGTTGTGTCTCGCTATTAGTGTTACTCGATCTTAGTGCTGCATTTGACACCATTGACCACAACGTTCTTTTAAATAGATTAGAACATTATATTGGCATTACGGGAAATGCACTAGCATGGTTTAAAGTTTGTATCAGTTTGTAGAAGTAAATGATGAGATGTCTCATCGATCACAAGTTCAGTATGGTGTACCACAAGGCTCAGTACTAGGACCGCTGCTGTTCACTCTGTACATGCTACCATTAGGAGATATCATTAGGAAACATGGCATTAGCTTTCACTGTTATGCCGATGATACTCAGCTCTATATTTCTTCAAAACCTAACGAAACTTATAAATTCACAAAATTAACGGAATGCATAGCGGATATAAAAAATTGGATGACTCGTAATTTCCTACTTTTAAATTCTGAAAAAACAAAAAAATTAACAATTAGTTCATGCGTTCATGACCTCAAGGCTAGATTATTGTAATGTTCTACTGGGTGGTTGCCCTGCACGCTTAATAAACAAACTACAGCTGGTCCAAAACGCAGCAGCTCGAGTTCTTACCAGAACCAGGAAGTATGACCATATTAGCCCGGTTCTGTCAAAACTGCACTGGCTCCCTATTAAACATCGCATAAATTTTAAAATATTGCTGATCACTTACAAAGCACTAAATGGTTTAGCTCCACAGTACTTGAGCGAGCTCTTAACGCATTATAGTCCGTCACGTCTATTGCGATCTCAAAATTCCGGCCAGTTACTAATACCTAGAATATCAAAATCAACTGCTGGCGGTAGATCCTTTTCCTATTTAGCACCAAAACTCTGGAACAGTCTTCCTACCATTGTCCGGGAAGCAGACACACTCTGTCAGTTCAAAGCCAGATTAAAGACACATCTCTTTGACCTAGCTTTCACATAATACATTATAGACTTCTATAATTTAATGTTAGGCTGCATATATTAGGTCAGCCGGAACCGGGAACACTTCCCAAAAAATCCTGATGTACTCGTTACATCATGAGAAGAATGGCATCTACGCTAATTTTAGTGTCTGTGTTTATCCCGAGGTTTTCCTGCAGCCTGCCGGATCCAGGCCATATCCAGATCTGACGAAGGACCTTCGCCTGGACCGATGACAACGCAGTGCTGAAGTGCCAACTAGTCTCTCCCTATGGAGGATCCCACTACCACTCTACAGATAAGGCGTTGTCGGGAAAATTCGTTTCGCGTTCCTACCCCAAAGCAACAAAATAAAATAAAATTCTTTATCAAAATTTATAAGGAAAGACAAGTACTTTGTTTAGGCTTGGCTTGTAGGGAATTCCAAACCTGCGTATATTCAAACGCACATAACTTTAGAACCCATTCTAAATGCGCATGTGAACGCCATCAGCGTTTCTCACAGGTTCGTGTTTAAAGTCTGTGTAGAGGGAATGGTGTCGTCTTAGCGGCCCCTAATTTAATAACAAATGATCGTTGCGACAGAAGCAAATCAATCAAAACTAACTTTAGATGGAAATAACTTAACTCTGCTATAAAGCCAAAACAATCTCTGTTACCTTAAATTATACGCTTATCTCTGTAAAGCTGCTTTGAAGCAATCTACATTGTTAAAAGCGCTATATAAATGAAGATGACTTGACTTGACACGTGTGGTCAAAATGTAATTTTTATCTGGAAGATGAAAAAATTGGTAAAAAGTCCCTTACTTGCACTGTAGCTTTTTTGACTTGGGCCAGTAAGCAACACCCTAACAACCACCCAGTCACCCTAGAAACCGCACATCAACAAGCTGGCAACCAAACAAAAAACCCTAGCACTGTCGGTGGCAAAAAATATTTACACTTGTTCAAGGCTACATCTCTGTAACTGAGGTGAAAGCAAACCGGTCCCTAAAAAAAGCTGGCAAACGAGAGAAACGCCATGAGCATTTCGGGAACAGTAATTGCATTTAAAATTCTTGAACACTCCCGAGTTCCTCCCCGTGAGAATATGCTCCTATTCCTTCTTAATGCTGTTATCAGATGTACCTCTCACCCTCCTAAAAGCCTTGTCAAGTGATGCCAGGGGTTCTGATTTCCAACCTAATTTGTATTGAGATACCAGAGGAATAAAAAGTGTTTAATTTGGTTTCATGTACTGCACAAAGACTTCACTGTGACGGCGATGATAAAAAGGGCCAAGTACAAAGCAAAAAATGTGATTACAAAGAGAGATCATGTTCGAGTTACTTCACACATATACATATACATATATATATATATATATATATATATATATATATATATATATATATATATATATATATATATATATGCTTCATCTTTTTCAGAGTCAAGTTTCTTTCTAATACTAGAAAACTGTTGAAAAATAAATTGGGGTTTGTAAGATTTTCTTTTTAACCAAAATAAAAAAATATGATCACAATTCAAAATAACTGTTTTCTATTTTAATACATTTTAAAAAGTAATTTATTTCCATGATGGCAACAGCTGACTTTTTAGCAGACATTAGTCTTCAGTTTCAGTCATTACTTCAGTGTTCTGAAGAATCTTCACTTCAGAAATCATTCAAATATGATGATATGGTGCACATGGAACATTTCCTTTTAACAATGTTAAAAAGCTCTGCTGAATATTTTTTTTTCTGGATTATTTGATTAATAGAGAGCTCAAAAGAACAGCATTCATTGGACAATAGAAATCTTTTGTAACATTATAAATGTCTTTCCTGTCACTTTTGATCAATTTAATGCGTGAAATTTGCTTAAAAAATATGAATATTATATATTTTTATTTTTTATTTTATAATATTATATATATTTACCGTATAGGTAATAAGTATGTATTTTTCAAAAAAAAATTAAACCACATTTTGCAGTTCACTTGTTTTTTGTGAATATGTCAGGGATAATGTAGTCAAACAGTCATCAAAATGCAAAATAAACCCTAATATTTTGTGATAATGACTGGCTGACTACTGATGAGACGATCATTATGTAACTTAAGTATACAGTTTAAAAGTCCTTAAACAAAAAAAATTTCAGAATTCTGTGATCGACCAATCAGAATCAAGTGTTCCAGAGAGCCGTGTAATATGAGATCATAAAAACTGCATGCATAACAGTTTTAGAGCTTATTTAGATCAATTGCAGCAGCTGTCACGGTTTGAAAGTTCATGTCAACTACCCCAAAACGAGTAACATATTGTGGGTTGGCAACAAGAGAAGACACAAAGGATTGTTGGAAATGGCTTTCTCAGACTCTTCCCCCAACATGCTAATTTTTCTTGCCCATGTGAAGCAGGATATCAGCGCGTCAGGGAATGTGGTAATGATGTGGTTTTGATGTGACTGATTTATGGGACGAAGGTGCTGTTCCTCTCTGCATCGCTGACCCACACACCTCCATTTCAAAGGCGCAGGGCTGCCGTTCACCGCCTCTCCTCCACACCTCTCCTCTGTCGCTCCGTCGTAAACAACACTGACCTCCCCCCGTCCCTCCAAATCACTCCCCTTCCAGCAATCTTCATCTGATCCCATTGAGTGAGTGTTGTTGTATTTGTCCTGTGTAGGCCATGTTTCCATTGATTTGAATCAATGGTCTGGGTTCAATACAAGTTAAGCACATAATTTACAGCCTGATTTAAAAAAAGAAGCAGCAAAAATCATATGTACAGCAATGTACTTACAATGGTCTAAATCGTTCTTTAAATGGTGAAACTACTTTGAGGGACTTCTGGTTATGTGTTACAGACGTAAATCCTGTAAACGAGTGAGTTTGTCTTATGCAAACAGTCCCTTTCTAATATTTGTGCATGTGAAAGTTACTAGGTTTAATGGTTTTACATGGCCATTACACTGAAACATTGAACATTACTTTAAGGTTAGCAAGATATTTTATCATACTAGTTTCAAGCTAACACATGTTTAAGTCTTGTCGATATACTTCTGAAACAGAGTGTATTTTAATGTTTATTGCCTATTTTGGTGTACTTCTATTGTGAAGGAGTTACTGTAACCATATTTTTTTAAAAAGATTGTCTGTAGCAGGGTTTTCCAAACCGGGGTTCAAAAATGTAAAATTTAAATAAATAAATAAATGGTTACACTTTATTTCGCAGAGTCCTTATTACAGTGTAATTATATATTTAAGAGTAATATTAATTAACATGTACTTACTATATAGTTAGAGACAGGGTTTGTTACATGTCACATGTACTTACCATAGTAATAACAGCAAATTTAGCATAATTACATGCAACTAACCCTCAACCAAATCCTAATCCTACCCTAAACCTATAGTAAGTATATGTAGTTGCTTAATATTACTCAGTACTTAAATATATAATTACACTGTAACAATAACACCTTAAAATAAAGTGTAACCCTTTATTTTAAGGTGTCTTTGTTACACTGTAATTTAAGTACTGAGTAATATTAAAGGGATACTTCAGGATTTAGCATTAAGCTTTGTATTAGTAGAAAACCTGTAGTATTTTCGAATTACCATGCTTTCCACCCTCATATCCCCCTGAGAGGAGAGATTTATGTATTTTTTGTCTGGAAAAAATCCTCCGATGACGCAAAAATCGTCATTTTGCGTCATCGGAGGATTTTCTGGCCAGAGGCTAAAGACTACAGCCAGTAGAAGGCGTTGTTCCGCATATTTTCAGCCCGCCCATAGAGGGTGGGATCTCACTCACAAAATGTACACAGTGTCAGCCTGGAAGCTAAGCTATCAGGCTCTTGTTCTGTGGAGAAAGCTAAGTAGTAGGAGAAAACTGAGTAGTAGGGGTTACCATCATCCTTTTCCCGGACTTGTCCGGCGGGTGAGATTGTTCAAAATGTCCGGGATTCGGCTTTTGCTTTCTGCGGTCGCCATTCATTGTTTACATGCACTTTTGTTTCAATCTAACTGAATTCATTCCGATTGGTGAATCTGAATGTAGTGTTTACATGAACGCTAAACAAGTAATCGGTTGATGTGCGTTTTACCATTGCTAAGAAAATTCCTGCTCCTCCGTGAGAGATGCGAGACCGGCGCGTCTCAGTAATGACGCCACCGGCCTCGCGCCGTTCTCCCGCGGCCGTCAGCCTCGTCCTGCTCGCCACAGTAAACATGATGAATGGCGACTGTAGAACGCAAAAGCCGAATCCCGGACATTTTGGGCGATCTCGAAATCCAGGGCAAACTCGTCACGGAGACTCACTAAGTTAGTAGCCTAACCTTCTTGTTGTTTTCAACTGCGCTTTCTAACCGGTAGGTGTGGCTTGGGAGTGGCTTCCTAGGGCAGCGAAGCAAGTGCATTCTGGGAGTTGTTGTCTTTCATCCACATAAGCCAAAAATACATTTTCTGGCTTTTCTCAGGCTAGAAAGCTCCAAATTAAAAAATTTCTTCACATTTCTTCTACATAAATGACCTATTTTAAATACACATTCATCTTTCCAGAGGTGAAGTATCCCTTTAAGTAACCGAATATACTGTACTTACTATAGGGTTAGGATTAGGGTTTGGTTTAGGGTTAGTTACAAGTTATTATGCATAATTTACTGTTATAACTACTATGTAACATGTAACAAGGGCACTGCAAAATAAAGTGTTACTAAATAAATCAACAAATCCAATCAAAATAAAACGCTAAAATGAAATAAAATACTGTGTTTGTTTATCTGCATGTCATATGACCATTAACCAACACCAGAGAATATGTGAATGTGTTAAATTATTGATATATTTAATGGTAACTATTATGTTTTTTACTGTTTTTGAGAGACATGAACTAAAGAGACATGAAATAAAACAGAGTGTTCCAGGCAGAGAAAATAGGTTTAAAGAGTGTGTACAGTGTGAGAAAAACTTTAAATCATATAAATGTATTCTAGCAGACCCCGAAAATAAAATTATGAACTTGTAAAATAGCGTAATATGGGCACTTTCACTTAAAAATTCGGGAGGTACTTGAAGTAAATATTTGAAGTCAAAGGGGTTTGGCTGACAAAACAGCTAGGAAACCAATCAGTGCTGCTGATAGAGCTTAACTTGCACTGAACCCAGAACATCCCTTTAATATGAGTGTATGTCTGTGTGTACCTGTGTTGTGCAAATGGGTTGGTATGTAGCAGGTGAAGTCAGCCGCCCCGTCCCTGACGTCCTGATCTTCGTCCTGTAGTAATGTAAACAGACACTTCCATAGCGCCACAGTGTGTGTGATACCTAGAAAAAACAAACACACACTGTAAGCTTCAGTTTAGATCCCTGCATTCTTGTTCTTGTCCACAGATGTACACTCACCCAGAGGCAAAGCTGGCGCCGCCAGTAAGGTGGGGACGGCCTTCACCAGCACCTCAGCTGACATGAGTTTGACTTCTGCAGGTTGTTCTTCACCACAGCTCTGCAGGACCAGCGCCCCCCATCTGCTCAGACAGACCACTGCAGCCTCACTGAGCTCCTGCTTTTTAACACAACCACATTACTGAAGGAAGATCATAACGCACAACTAAGTTGCTACTGTGGTGATACCACAGTACAGTGACATATCAGATGGTAATGCCTTGGTACTTTGATGTATATCATATTACTGCATTGACAAAGATACACAAGATACTTCAAGGTGATTCATCTGATCAAAATAGGTACAATCTTTTTTCTTTTTACTATTTTGAGTTTATTTTTGCACTGATGCCAAACTTATCATTCATTTATGAATCCATTTACTTGTTGTTTATATGATGCAAAATATAATACATTTTTTAATTGAATTTTCAACAAACTACTTTATCAGGTTTTTTTTTTTTTTTTTACTTTTACAGTTTTTTTTGTTAAAAAACATTTTTTAAGGATTATTTTATGAATTGAAAGTAAAAATCTTTTATAACATTATAAATATCTTTACTGTCACTCTAGATCAATTTAATGCTTCCGTGCAGAATAAAATAATTTGAACGGTAGTGTAACTGCTTTTATGTCTTTATGCCATTGAAATGACACTGTCAACTAAGAAAAATGATCTTGGAGGCCATAAACCTCAGTCGCCCCACCCTCTCCCTCATCACAGTTAGCGGCTAATCGTCCAACGAACATTTACAAACATTTCAGCGACCAACAAACAATGTTAACAGCTCTTAAAAACTTTCCAGAGCCTGTGGTAAAGCTAAAGCACATATGCTCTTTTTTTGTAGTGAGATGTGGACACACATCAATGTTAACAATGTTAAGCCGCTATAAGGTTAAGTATCTGTAATCTGCTCCAGTCTAGACAGAGTGTCCAGTTAAACATGCTTGAGTCAGTCTGAAAACTTCCTATACAATGCTTCTCTCTTTCCTTTTTTAACTCTTGTTTCTTTTCTTCTTCCTTACCTGCAGCGTTGATTCAGCCAGGTGCACTACCAGTCGAGACGTTAGGGAGAGAGTGGCACAGTAGAGCTCCACACTGAAACACACAGAAGAACATGTGCATACTTCAATCCATAACCAAAAACAAGAAGGGCTGGGTGATGCAACTAAAAATGCATATTGATCAAGTCTAGAATGATAAGGTTCCCACACTTTTAGACCAATGAATTTCCTTGAATTAGAAATCATTTTACAGAGATGACCAAGCAAATTTCTATTTCTTCTATTTATATGTGAGATACCAATGTTTTGAATACTTATTACTGTACAAATGTTTCTCTACAGAAGCACTCAAAAAGAGCAGAACGTTTTCTCATTTTCATGAACTTTCCAGGACTGAAATAACCATTTTTAATTTTCCTGATTCTTCCTTGACCATCCAGACCTTGATCAAAAATGCTGTCTGATCATGAACTGAAAACATACAATTGAAAATGACCGCCAGCCCGAGTCTAGAGGGGCTGTTTTTCTAACTTGATCTCAGAACAGGTGTAATCCAGCATGTGTTGTCCAACAGAACACGGCTCCCAAAATACACTGAGCAAATGTGCCATTACACAACACTGCAAGTGTCCCACTGCATTACACAATTGCAAAGACACAGCAAGTATCATGGTGTTGCTTAAATCACAGGACGACTGCTACAAAAGACACATATCATGTCACACTGAACAAATAACAATACGGCGTGAAGCGTTTCCCAACACTGAACTTAAGAGGAGAGATTGAAAGCGTATGAGCGTTGCAGGGAGCAGGAGTCTTTGTAATGTAATACCGACGACCTGTCCACTGTTCACTGGGATGTGAAGGTGTCTGTTATTCTGAGGCCCCTACAGGCAACTAGAAGTCAAAAACAACAGACCAACTGCACCTGCTGCTACATAAACACATATTAAGACATGCACACAACCTCCAAGCATGTACATACCCACAAATTATAGGGAATAACCCTATGAAAAGGTATATGAACACACTCTCTCAATTGAAAGCACAGGTAGCTGCAGCCCTTTAATGTGTAAATCAATCTCTTTCCCGCTCTGCCGTAGGTATGAAAGGATGATTGATGTACACGGGGCGGCTGGCGACCACAGGTATGTGTGGTTTCTTTTGTAGTTGGAGCCCACATCTGAGGCCATTACGCTTCCCGCTAACAGCGCTAGCCACTCAACAGAGTACCTCTCGTCTCCCCAGAGGGATATACACCACCCCAAACCACTGCTTCAACAATGAGGAGGTTTGTTGGAGTCCACAGCTGCTGAGAACATGCTGTGTTTTTAGGGTGTCGGTGCAATGTTTTATGCAATATTAATAGTTTAAATTTGGTGTGGATCTTTCTGCACAACTGGATGCAAATGGAAAAAAATTACGTTTATGCCTAAATCCCTAAAGGTGCGTTCACACATTTACCATTGTTTGGTGAATTTTCATAGGCGAAATCTGGTGATTTCAGTTCAATTCGATCAGGAATGTGAGGGTTACAGATTTCCCCATGCAGATTTCGCTCGTGTTCAAGTTGGTCACGTAAATTCGCCACTTTGACCAACAGAAAGCTGCTTATTTTGAAATTGACTTCTGTGTGAGCTGTGCCTCATACATGCTACACTACTTACAATATACAAGTAAAGTATACATGGACATGAACTTTATTGACATCCCATTCTTAATCCGTAGAGTTTAATATGGAGTTGCAGCTACCCACCCTTTGCAGCTATAACAGTTTAAACTCTTCTGGGAATTGTTGACCATTCTTCTAGAAGCACATTAGTGAGGTCAGGCACTGATGTTGGACGAAAAGGCCTGGCTCGCAGTCTCCGCTCTAATTCATCCCAAAGGTGTTCTATCGAGTGATCCCCCGTCCACCAAACTTTACTTGGCACAATGCAGTGAGGCAAGTAACGTTTTCCTGGCAACCACCAAACCCAGACTCGTCCATCGCATTTTTAGACTAAGAAGCGTGATTCGTCACTCCAGAGAACACGTCTCCACTGCTCTAGAATCCAGTGGCGGCGTGCTTTACATCACTGCATCCGACACTTTGCATTGCACTTGGTGATGTAAGGCCTGAATGCAGCTGCTCGGCTATGGAAACCCATTCCTTGAAGCTCTCTACATACTGTTCTTGAGCTAATCTGAAGGCCACATGAGGTTTGGAGGTCTGTAGCTATTGACTCTACAGAAAGTTGGTGACTTCTTCGCACTGTGCGCCTCAGCATGCGCTGACCCCGCTCTGTGATTTTAGATGGCTTACCACTTCGTGGCTGAGTTGCTGTGAATTCAAGCGTGTTATAATACCACTAACCACTAAAAGTTGACCGTGGCATATTTAGTAGTGAGGAAATTTCACGAATGGACTTATTGCACAGATGGCAACCTATCACGATACCACGTTTGAATTCACAAAGAAGCAGTCTGCGTGCCTAGGTGCTTGATTTTATACAACTGTGGCCATGGAAGTTATTGGAACACCTGAATTCAATGATTTGAAGGTGTGTCCCAATACTTTTGGCAATATAGTGTACATTAGATCTTTTTTGCATGTGAAATTTTGCTAATGTAAACCACATCTGCCATTGTTTGCACTAGTGGTCAACTGATGTCCTATGTTGTTGCTGATATGAACAGAGTCCGACGGTCAATACAATGCTGTGATATAGGCTACATAATACAATTTAATAACAGCAAATTAGATATACCAATAATGGATATAATGTGATAGGCTGGAACCCTAATTGCTAAATATTACTGGAGCTTGGGCTTGTTTAGATTTCCATGATTATCATTGAAACAGGACCAACCTAGCATAAATTATAGTAGTCCATCCAGTAATGGTTTAATTGTCTCGAAGTCAATGGGTTTTTTAAATAGGTGCAATGCCTTAAATAAGGTCTATGGTTAACTCAAGCTCAAGATATTTTAATTTTGTTCTATGAAAAAATATACCAGTAACCACCCCTTTTTAATTTTCTACATGTAATTTATAGTCTAACTTTACAGTTTGATCTATATGGTTCACCTGTGTGTAGAGGTCTCAAGCAGTGTGAGGAGATGCTCTAGAACCTCCTGACAGCTCAAAGACATCATCCCATCTCTCCAGGGCAGCAGGGAAGAAAGTGGGAGGACAGCCAGAACTTGCAAAACCTGTGAAACACCAAGAGAAATGGAGACTTTAGTCAGGGTAGACACCCTATTATACTGCTTTTCACAAAACAAGCCGTATTTTCTAAATTGCATTGTTTTAACGATAAAAGAGTTTCCAACAGTACAACCCACTGAACAGACTGCATATCGATCATGCACAGCCTCATTTTCTGTTTCATGTCAAAATAAATATCACATCTAACCTGACTAATCATATACAAAGAGCAGGAGACATAAAATGTGCTGAAGTCTGTCTAGAATGTTTTGTGAATATTTTCATTTGCCAACCACATTTTTCAACCCATATTCCTTTCATCCATATGAACATTCCCTTATTCCACCCTCCCGTCTGTCAGTAACATTCCTCCCTCCCCGTCCATCCATGTATCCCTCCATCCCCCTGCACATAAAACACATCTGGTTCAGCTCTGGCCCTCGGGTTTCCCCCCAAACACTCGCCTCAGAAGAGCGAGGGAGTTAACGGAAGACTTGTTTTTCTTCTCCTCAGACCCCCACCGTCTTTCCTTTCTTTTAACGTGACAGGCCTGGTAGCTCATAGGGGTTTGTTGACATTATTTAGACTTATTTGGTTGATTATTATTTCTTGGAGTGCACAAAGCCTTAAATAAGTATATGTTTAATGGTTTTCTATGGCATCCTTACTTGATTATATTATAGTCTTTTATATTTTGGTACACTGGATCAGTGGTTCCCAACCCTGGTCCTGGAATACCCCCAGCACTGCACAGTTTAGATGTCTCCATAATCAAACACAGTTGATTCAACTCATCAGTAAAGATTCCAAGACCTCAGATGGGTGTGTTAGATAAGAGAAATATCCAAAATGTGCAGTGTTGGGGGTACTCCAGGACTGGGGTTAGGAAACACTGCATTAAATTATATTGAAGTACATGACGAAACCAGTGTGGATTTAGTCCTAAGACGAAACCTGTAAAATGAATATTTTCAGAACAGATTTAAGCACTAGGCTTTAGTTCAGAGTCGCAGTTCAATGCATATTTTGTTATTAGTGTAGCCACTTGAGCCCATAGAGGAAATTAGCCTAACTTTCCTAGTCACTTCCCAGAATGCTTTGGTGGAACAGACGACTTACCTTGGAAACCAGGCCATATCGAAAGTCTAGAGCCTAACAGCAGGACTTTAAACATTAACAGTTGGCCAATAAAACAGCTTTTAAGAAGACACACACACACACACACACACACACAGAAAAACATGCATCCCAGACACAAACGCCAGAAAAGCCAATTCCCGTCAGTTTGCACATTTCTTAATGATAGAAACTGCAAAACAGGAGGGTAATTGATGGTTGGTTGAGTGTTTATGAGGAATTGAAACATGAGCCCTTTTTCTAAACAGGAAACTGCCTGCCATTTCACTTTGCAGGGCCAAAGAAATTTGTGTGTATGGAGTGAATGGAAATTAAATGACATTCAGCCGGTTTCATTCAGATACAGTTGTTAGTAGCTCTTGTCCAGCAGGTTTTTACAGTGTAGACGTTTATTCAGCTAATCAGAGAATCCCTGTACAAAGGAATGTCATTTCTACAGCTGAATTCACAAATCTCAGGGCCACAGAGTTCTGTGATCAGTGTTTTTATGAATTTCAACATGGTGAAAAGAACAATACAAAAGTTTCGGCTGCTAACCTGCATCAATTTTGATTCACAAAAATGTTGAGATCCGCAAATCAAACTTGATTATTTTTCTAGTAATATTACAGTTTACATTTTTGTTTTTGTAAAACATTCAAAAAATATTTTGACAAGTTTTCTTGTTATATTTTGTAAAGTGTTTTATAGTGTTTGTTGTAAGGTTTTGGGGAGTGTGTAAAAAGTTTGGTTAGGTTTCCAAATGATTTGTAAAGTTTCTTGTAAATAATTGTAATAATATCAAATATAATATAAAAGTTAAACTAATTTTTGGTTGTGTAAGAAATACACTTATTTTGATGTGTTGAGTAACACTAGCTAAATGTAGTGTGTTATTCGATTACATATAAAGTTAAATAATTTTAATTGTAATAAATTGCAATTTCATCAATATAGATGCATAATTACAAATAGATTTAAAACATGACGTACAAGTTTCAACAGAAAGGACATTACAGTATATTTTAGTTAAAGGAGAACTCGGCAACTCTAGCGAACTCTAGTCACTTCTTCGCTGATTTTTCCTTTTGTTGTCGCATGTTTTCCCCACGAGCTCCCCCTACAGCTGTGGGGGGGCGTATATTTCACAACACGGTCGTAAAAAACTCACTTGCGGCGGCCTCCTCCCCCTCTCTACCGCTGCTCATGTGCGTTTGTTTTGATCGGAGCAAGCCAACTGAATCGTGTGGAGCTATGTCTACCGAGGTGGGTAATCTGGTAATACATCATACATGCGTGTGTTTATGTCGAATTGCCGTAAAGCAATTCGTGTTTCGCGCTCGTTCTCGTTCTCGCTTCTCACGAGACTTCCAATTTTTATCTTGCCGGGACGGCAGTCCCCAAGTTGCAAGGTTGGTTTTCCGCCTGGGAACGCTGGGGGGAGCGGGGAAAGTCACCAATATCACCAGAACAGGTTGTTTAACCATCCAAATGAATTCTAGACAGTTTTATTAAGTTAAAAAAGTTGCCAAGTTCTCCTTTAACCATACATGCTTGTCAGTACATTGGGCAGTACACTTGAATCTTATTTCTAAGGCAATAGAAGTAATTGTGAAATTACATACAGTATAGAGATTCGGCTAATTTAATTTAAAACAATACATTTTCATTTAATTGCAATAAACATGCAATTAAGTTTCCAAAAGCATTACACTCAGTGACTATATTCATACTCATTCACTTAACTATATTTTTTAAAGTATTTTATTTCTGTACGCTGATACAATTGATCTAGAAACAATTTCCACTCAGAAATTGCTAGTGAATTTCACAATTAAAATTATAAAGCAAGACTGTTTCAAGATGTAACACAAATTGTGTCGTTTTTGTTAAAGTTATTTTAGTTTTAAAGTTTTGTAAAGTTGCAGGTTTTTTGCAAGTTTTTTTTATATTGTGTGGTAGTTTCTTTATGTTATTTTTTTTGCAGTGTGTTTTATAAGTTGTGTTGAGTATGACAACACAAAAGGGTGGTTTCCTCACCTTGGCTTGACACCCTGGGTATGTCTCATGAAGGGCCAAAGCGGTTAGGCTGGACACACTGAGTTCAAAGGGAAAGGGTCCCTGACCACAATGCTGAGAATTGTCCTCTGTCCTCTGAAGTCTCTTGAGGAACTGTTCCAGGGCAAACAGACGAACCTCATAGTGTGGGCACTGTAGCAGCCGTTCCAGGAGGTCTCTCTGAAATCCGGCAGTCTCAGGACATTCCCAGAGGTGAGGTGATTCCACACAGACACTGATGGCTATGTGAGCCAGACTCTGCAGGTACTGTGTGGCTCCAGGGACTGAGAGGTCTATGTCGTCGGGTCCCTGAGGGGCCACAAGTTCTGAGGCCATAAGAATGTGCAGAGTTTCCTCACGTAGTTTCTTCAGCGGAGACTCTATGAACATATAAAATAAATGTACTCCATTAGATGTGAGAGAAGATATATTCTAAAATTAAAGCAGAATTTATCTTAGGTGACATATCAAAGTGTACAATGCAATAAGAGAACTACTTTGACTGGTGTTTATTAGTGAAAGATGATCAACCTTTGAACCTGCACTACTAAATATTGATTCAGCTTCACTATGACATCACTATATGCTCTGCTGAAAGGCACCCTGGGAAATACAAATGCTTCAGAGCCTCAAACATACTATTTTCCTTATTAAATTAAACACAATATTCTTATGAAGGCTAAATAAAGTCCACTTCTCCATCCAAGAAGTTCCAATGACCCATTCCAACTCCCACAATGCAACCCAATCCGGCACTGCACATGATTCAACAAGGAGTGGACCAGAGGGAAGGGCCATACTGCATTCCCCAAGAGACGGGCCCGGTTACCGTGACACCAGAGCATGAAAAGAGCCCTCGTACGCTTCTCGGAGCATGCTCAGATTGACCTAAAGCATCGAGTGTGTGGTGCACTCTAATTTAGCAGAGTGTGAGAGGGGATTTTGTATGTGTGTATACTTGCCTGTCTCTTTAGGGCATGGACATTGCTCAACACCTGTTTCAACGATGTTAATTGTTGACATGTTCACACAGACCCGGACCATTATTATAAGAAGGGACTGATGGGAAGGCATGTTTAAAACCAGGGTGGAGATGTTGACAAACGTTTGTAGTGATGAGAAGAGGAATATCTAATCTAATGTGGAAAATACCTCATCACCAGAACCCTGACACAGATATCGGCAAACATAACGTCAACCCAAGAAACAGACAGCAAGTTATTTAAAGAGTCAGTCATTTATCATATATACATTTACACATGCTTTTGCTCATGTTTTCTTGCTTCACTCAGTCACAAGCACAAACATCTTTAGACAATATGTTCCTTCAAAATCGTCCCAAGTCAGTCTATTAAAAGTGGACCATGTACACATTTGATACACTACTACTATTACAATTTGTGTCTAATGCTCACCAAGGCTGCATTTATTTGATCAAAATTACAGTAAAAATAGTAATATTAAATATTATAAAATATAAGTACAATTTAAACTGCTTTTTGTTTAAAAAATTTATTTATTACTGTGATGGCAAAGCTAAATTTTCAGCATCATTACTCCAGTCTTCAGTGCCACACGAAATCATTCAGAAATTGTAACATGCTGATTTGCTGCTCAAGAAAGATTTCTTATTATCAGTGTTAAAAACAGTCGTGATACTAGCATTCTAGCATTTTATCGTTTCGCAAACTTAAATGTATTCATACAAAATTGATTACAAAGGTTTGGCAATTTTCATAGAGGCTAGCTTTGAAAGCATAAGATTCCACCCTCCCTTCAGAGCATCTCCAAAGCCACGCTTCCTACAAAACACGTGAATTTGTACAGCAAGGAGCAAACAAATGCATCATGAGACAAGAGACGGCGTTAAACTACCTCATGTCTTAGAGCACAAAACAATAACAACTTAAAGAGCACTGTCCAGTACCACCTGACTGCTGCAGATAAATTGCCATTGAAACCCATAAATTCGAGTCACGAACCACTCTGGATATAATGTCACAGGTTTCTATCTCTTCCAAATTACAGTACTTATGGCGTGAACGCAACATAAGCTCGTTGTTTTGGTTCAGGACGAACCATAGCATGAAATGCACTTAAGACGTGAAATGCCTGGGGTGCATGGAGATATGAAAATACATAGGTTGACATGCAGGTAGGATTTTATGGTCCTGCGCCTTCCACAGATAGACAGTCCCTCCAGGATTTCACAATTTTTTAATGTGATTTTTGCGATCAAAATGACTGATTTTGTGGTGGTAATTTCCAGAAATTTGTGAAAAAATTTGCGATTTTTATATTTTATAATTAGGACATCACATTTACCATATTGTATTATGTCAGATGCACAATAGTCATACATGACACAAATCACAAACAAAATGCATAAAGCTTGTTTATTTTGGTCTAATCAAATTCTCGTCAAATTAACTTTTAAAACAACCTATGGGCAATTTTTCTACCTGACCTATGTAAATAGTAACAGCAGGTGTAGTTATTTATACTGTAGAACTGTGTTTAAATCAAATTCAGTAATTCATAATCAAATGCATAATCAGTGGATAATTTACTTTTTTTTTTATTGTGCTGTATTGTTGTTGCTTGATTAACATTAACAACACTCACTGACAACAGCAGGTAAATTAGGTTACTGTCACTTTAAGACCTAGGCTACTACAGTAATGACAAACGTCCCAATCAGTTATTAGCCTACTAATGATCGTTTTACGTAAATACTCACCAAGATGAATATTTTGAAGTAATTGTAGCTATGTGTATTTGTTCAAGCGCTAAAGAGAATTCAATACTCTAACGCTGACAAGCGGTGACACGCAGTCAGTCAGTCAGTCAGTCAGTCACACACACACTGCAGTCAGGCAGTCACTCAGTCAGAGACAGACTGTCACGCGACTGGCTGAAATTAGTTCTCTTTCGCGGTTTACTGCGCTTTTAATAATTCTTTTTAGTACCATGAAGCATATCATACTTTTTGTGATGTCATTCAATCATGTTAAACGCGTTAATAAGTTTGCCGTAACCTATACTGCCCAATGAAAACGGTTCGGACTTCGGATAGGCTATCGGCTGATTCAGCTACATAGCCATAAAAAAAGGAAACATCTTTCTAAGAGATATTTCAGTTGGGTGATTATAATTGAATGTTTTGTGAGGTCTTTTTAATTTTTGTGATAATTTTGCGGTTAAATTAGGAATTATGCAGGATCGCAAAAAAAATGGGACATTTTGTTGATTTTGCGTTGTATTCAGCGATCGCGGAATCGCGAAAAACTGGAGGGACTGGATAGACATATATATATATATATATACACACACAGTATATACACACATTTAGACCACTTAACTTAGTGTTTGCTATAAGGATGGGAAGAGACTTTCAACCAGCATAACAAAACACATTTCTGGAACAAATCACCTACCCTGCTTTTAAAATATTATTTTCATATTTAAAGGGGTCCTATTATGTCCTTTTACAAAGTCTTGATTTAGTTTTTGGCGTGTACTAGAATATGCTTTCATGCTTGATTGTTCAAAAAACACATTACAATATAACTGCACCACGCCGTTTAGTTCCGGTTTCGATGAAGCCCCTCCTTCCGAAATGTGCTGTGATTGGTTAGCTGGCCCAGAGTATTGTGATTGGCACATGTTCGGGAAATGTCACACCCCTTACCATAACCGCGAGTTTCATCTGCTCAGATGTAAATATTAAGGATGGCGTCAATTTCTAACCAATTCAAGCCTGATTAAGACTAAAGAATGTTAACAAACAAGAGGATCGTCCAGAACGGATTTCATGCAAGGACTTTGCAAGCACGGATTTCATAACGTTTCATAGTGTTTTTTTTTTTTTTCTGTAATTTTCTTATACATTTTAGATACGATGTTATACACCATTTAATCATGATATTTGTCAGAAAACTATGGTAATACAAAAAGTAATCGATCACAAAACCATGGTTCATTTTCCTAAGGGACAGTGAACAGCCTTCCAAAAGCGAGAGCTTACAAACACTACAGTAAACAATACATCGACACTGTTAGCAGGCTAGCGGAGGCAATCAACTTTGCCTTTTGTTTACATCATAGCAGGTATAAAACTTATAATTGGAACTTTTAATAAAAAATGCAACTACAAATAATAAGACATACTTACAAGTTGTGATCCATAAACAACAGATTGTCCTAACAAAGTTGGAACTGGCTGCTCCGTTTCAGGAGAAGCTTTTGTGCGTAGCCTGCATTGTACTCTCTTATACTTTCTGGAAGCTGTTCTCCGTAAAATGAATCACAGATAAACGTTAGAGTTACAATGCTCAGGAACAGTGTTTAGAATACATTTTAACCACTCTGAGTCAGCCTTAGGAAGGTCAAACAAATGAGTTTTAGAAAAGGGGTGGAAAAAACAGCATTTCTTAAACATAGCAGCAACTCAAACAGGCCTTGTCCTTTTTTTTGCGTATTCTGTGGGCGGGGATTATTTAAACGAGTAACATTGTGACTTCACAAAGCCCAGAAAAAAACATGTTGTAGTCCAACCTTGCAGATCTTTTTTTATGCTCAAAAACAGTAACATTACACACTAACTACAGTTGAAAAAGTGGAAAAGCATAATAAGACCACTTTAAATTAAAGAAAAAGTCAAATAAATTATATTTAAACAAAAATAAATAAATTAATAAATAAATAAATAAGAACATTAGAATAACTACTTTTATTATGTAAATAAATTAACTGATACGAAAACAGGACCATTTATCGATCCTCATCAGTTTTTATCCCCAAATAGCTTCCCCTTGAAATGGCATGGTGCAATATATTAGCACCTAAAGACATTCTTTGTCTGATATATGTTTAAAACCATACCGAAAATGTACTTTAACAAACACTTTTCCACAATCTAAAAGGCACTATTTTTATATAACAACTCTCCCACAGGTTCCAATACATAAACCAAGAATGCCACAGCTATTCAGAGTGAGAGAAAAGTGAAATGAAGTAAAAACAAAACTGTAGTCATAAGAGGAGGTCATGAGAGGAGTGATGGTAACCATTCTCAAGCCTTTAAACTCAGGCCAAGTACTCATTACCACAAAACAACACACTAGGAGAAAAACATCATTAACAGAGGGAGGGAGACGAGAACTAGTCAGTCATGAGACAGACTTTGGTTAACAATGCTGATTTATTTCTCTTTTACACTATGTCTGTTTTCCTCCAACACACAGAGGCAGAAACACAGAACAGGGAAGAAAGAGGAAATGAGAGCGAAGAGGGGGTGCGGTGGAGAGAAAGGACGCTTTTGCTATGGCATTTATTAATATTGTTGGCCCTCTGGAGAGATGGAGGACCACGGTAATGATTACTCTCGGAAATGAAAGGCATTTCTCAGAAAGACAGACTGTGGCAGAGAATATGTGTGTGAGTTTGGAGACAGTAGTTCTGGGGATGTGCTGGAATCTTTATGAAAACCTACAGCCCAGTTAGACATCCAAGGCATTACATACAAACACACCCGCCACCCCAGCATGACTCAGAGAAAGCTGTGGTTTCATCAGTGCCACGACCACCAAGTCTCAGTGACCAGATTTTGCTCTCTCATAAAAATAGCAATATTACAGTCACTGGTAATAGAAAATAAAGCCCATTGCAGTAAAATCAAACACTGGTAAAACACTCACACAACCTGGAGAGGCCGTTCTTGTTTGAACCTCTCAGCTAAAAAAAAAGAAAAAAAAAAGAAAAAAACCTGAAAAGAGACACATTTAAAGGGATATCTCTCATCAAGGAATGAAAACTGTCATGATTCAGTTACCATTATGTTGTTCTGAACCCATATCACGTCTTCTCTTTAGCACAAAAGATTTGTTTTGAAGGTTAAATGTTCACATAAATTCTGGCCTATTAATCCCACAAAGCTATTGTATGGCATCAGAAGGCTTCAAATACACCATATAGAGTCATCTGGACCACTTTTACAATACTTTTATGGTGCTTTTTGTCCTATTTGAAGTTTGACAGCCTCTGTTAACTATATACTTTTACTGTATAGGAAGTGTGAACATTCTTCAAAACATCTCCTTTTTAAAGTCATACAAGTTTGGAACAAAATGAGGGTGAGTATAAATAGGGCTGGGTAATAACATTTTCATGATTCGATTTTGGTTCACAAGCTTTTGATTCAATTCAATTATGATTTCAGTTCCATTCAATATTGATTCATCAAAGTGTATATATACATATATAAAAATACATAAATAATGAGGTACAGTAAGTCAATTTTTCTTAAGGAAAAAAGTCTCTCTAAATTTAAGCTGTGAACTATACAGGAAACCCTGTCAGTTGGTACAATACTACAATATTAAAAGTTAAAATTAACAGACTATTACATTTATTTGCTATTTATTTTTAGATAAAAAAAAATAAATAAAAAAAAACGGAATTATACACAAACATTTAAAACATTTGTTTAGTGAAGATTTGTTCACACATCAACAGAAAACAGCACAGAGAGATCGATAGAGATCAATCTTGGGATTTAAGAATCCAAACCGGTTCATAAAAGTGAGTATCGATTAAAATACATTTATTGATATTGTCAACCCTGCCCTAGTAAATGATGACATAATTTTCAATCCCTTAAGTTATTCATAACACTTCCTCACTTTATATAAGATGGAACACTTATAATAATTCTGTGAATTACAGTACTACAGCCCGAGCACCTTTACGATGCAAAAGTTGTTAAAGTACATGTGCGATCTTTTTGTTTTTAAGTGTTCAGCTAGGTTTTATGGTGCAGGAAAACAGTGGGCCGTCTGTACTCACTACAGTAGTAAACACACTCCGATACACACAAGCGGCAACGTGCTCGAACACATGGATTTTACATCATGCTCTGCCATCATTACCCAAACTGTGAAAAACAAAACCCAGACGACTGAGGAACGTGCAGAGCAGATGTGAGCATGCTTTCCCACAGTGAACGACCCCTACGCTGCCAACCACGTACTGACGAGTGTGTGCACGTTAGCCACAATGTATTCACCCGGGAGATAGAAATATGGGGAATACAGTACAATTTGTGCCAGAAATATGGTTTTAATGGCCATCAGAGAGAGAGAGAGAGAGAGAGAGAGAGAGAGAGAGAGAGAGAGAGAGAGAGAGAGAGAGAGAGTGAGAGAGAGAATGTGTGTTGGTGTATGTTGAGGGAGCATTTCTCATGCGGTAGTGTTTGATCCACACAGACTTGTAAAACCGTTCCTCTCATGCCCAGCTAAAGCATCGCCAGTAAAAACACCATCACAATCTCTGCTTAGAGTCTCAGAGCCAAACTACTAAGAGCACTTGGCCTCATACCCACCAAACACCCCCCCCCCCCTCACACATACACACACACACACACACAGTTTCAGTGAGGAGTGCATTAGGATGGGAATACATGCAAGAACTGCCCAGAAACTTTCCGCTCCTACTTAGTTCCAAGACGAATGAAAAAGCAGATTGTTAAGGTCATTCTGTCCAGTTTGAAGTGTTAGTGACAAATTAAAATGCTCATTTCTTCACTGAGGTTCCCAACACCCGTGAACAGTGCATTTTAGGAAGGAGAGAGAGAGAGAGATACAGACAAAAAAAAAAGAAAAAAAAAAGTGTGGGAGGGTGAATCTACACTATATTTTAAGCTGTCCTTGTTACTGTGTAATTACACAAATACTTACTCCGTAATATTAACTTTATGTACTTACTATGGAATTAGGGTTTGTCTTAGGGTTAGTTGCTTATAACTATGCATAATTTACTGTTATTACTATAGCATGTATTTGTAATATACAACAAGGGTACTGTAAAAAAAAAGTGTTACTAAAATGAGGGCAATTTTTTAGGGACCATTAATATATATGTTTTTATTACTTTAATGATTTAATATTTAATTCACTTATTTTAATAACAATTAGTCAAATTGTCTTCCTCCATACAATGTCTCATTACCATAATGCGTCCATATGTTTTATTTATGCTTGGTAAAAGTTATGTTTAGTGTAACTCATTATCTTTAATGGCAATTTTCATAACTATAATACATTGGGGTTAATGCATTACAGTAAATATGCTGTGATATATATTGCTTCTTTGAATCAATTTTTAAATAAAATTTTTAAGTTTTCTTTGTATTACAGTCATTAAAATGACATGCAAAACAAGCATAATGTTCTTATCTTCATGGTTGCTCCAATGGCACATTACTTTCTTCTGTGTAAAAAAAAATAAATGCAGGAAGATTTTCCCATACAATGCAAGCAAACAGTGACAAGGGTCACTCAAGTTGCAAAAGGACAAAAAAGCACCACAGATTTGCCCATATACATAGGGCTGGGCGATATATCGCATGACATTGTTAGGCGCATCTCGTCAGTAAAGCCGGTTCCTTGATTAGTAGAAAATCGCCATCACCTGCTTTCAGATGGAGCGGCATTTACTGCACAGAGCCGTAGTTAACTGACAAGCTGAGCCATATCGCATTAATTATCGCAGGCGATACGTCCGCGATATTAATGCGATATGGCTCAGCTTGTCAGTTAGCTATGGCTCTTTGTAGTGAATGCCGCTCCATCTGAAAGCAGGTGATGGCGATTTACTACTAATCAAGGAACCGGCTTTACTGACGAGATGCGCCTAACAATGTCATGCGATATATCGCTCAGCCCTACATATACAATGTGTGCAACAGTTTATTCCAAGTCTTCTGAAGTCCTACATTTGGTTTGATTTGTATTGTTTCTTACATGTCTCTCTACTAAACGCGACATGGTAAGTTTGAACATGAGCAAGCACAAATTAAAGGGCACCTATTATGCAAAATTCACTTTTACATGGTGTTTTAACATAAATGTGTGTTGGCAATGTGTGAGCAAAACCACCCTAGAATGATAAAAATCCACCCAGTAGTTTTTTTACTATCTCAATAAATCATAAGCACTGTCTCAGAACACCCTGTTCTAGATTTTCCTCATTGTGACGTAGAAATGAGCTAAGCCCCACCGACGTGATTTGATTGACATCTGGTTTTGGCATAGACCCCGCCCTCGGTGATCTGCATCCTCCATTGTTTTCAACAACAGCCGGTAATGTCTCCTAAGAAGTGTAGGTGTTCTGTTGTGGGATGTAAGAATGGACATAGTAGTCTTCACTGACATCAGAGCCACTGAAAACACAGCAGATGGATTTTATTTATGAAGAAAAGGCACCACTTAAACTTCCTAAATACAAGAATCATTTTCTGACTGACTGTTTAGTGAACGAGGGTCAAAGTTAATCCTCAAGTGTGGATCGTTGCCTACTGTTCGCGATCCAACGTCACCTCCAGAAGAAGTAAGTGTATTTTATGATTTTTGAGCAAATAGTAATTTCAATCGATGTCAGCCAGTTCAACAACAAATGCGTCTAAAGCTATTTATTGTCGTTGTCATAGGATGTCTCAACAAACAACGTCAGGCAGTTTTATGTCACGTAGGCATTTTTTTGCAGCATTTACAAATGTAAATAAATTAAGGTCTGCTCTATCTCCATTGACAGTATGCTATATAAACGTCTATCTCCCTCCCCTTAAGAAATAAATAAATAAATCGTTTGTACTTAGCAAACGTTATCACAGTAGTGTGTGTGTGTGTGTAGTTTCAAAAAATTGCGCGAACGTTATCACAGTTCGTGTGTGTGTGTGTGTTGCACATCCATAATGGCAAAGGGGACGCGACTAAAACTTTGTAAGTACATAAATGTATCAAATAACCATTCCGAGACGTTTAGTCCATTTTCATTCGTGTTTATTCTGTGCCGGAGTCTCTTCATCATCTAGGTCCAGCAGGGCGGGGATATGCAGCTCATTTACATTTAAAGTGGTAGACGCCAAAACAGCTCTTTTTAAAACAGGCCCCAAAAATGACATTTTCAAATGGTTATAATAAATTAACTGTGGGGTATTTTGTGCTGAAACTTTACAAATACATTCTGGGGACACCCAAGACCAATATTACATCTTCTAAAAAGGGGCATAATAGGTGCCCTTTAAATTTAAGAGCTATGGTATAGGTGAAGATTTTCAGTGTATAACAATCAGTATTTTGGTGTTTCTAACACAAAGCTGTCAAATGACCACAGAAAACATGGAATATAGAGACTACTTTTATAGTTGTTGTTATTTTGTTTTGTTTTTTTAATGTGCCAGCTCCTTTTTGTCATCTGCTTTCATAGTACGGCAAAGAACAGTGTGAACATTCAGCCATCTGTTTTTGTGTTATCCAGTAGAAAGTAAGAAATATGGCTTTGACAAAGTCTGTTGACAGTTTTTATTTATAGGTGATTCCTTAAACTGAGAGAGGAAAACACCAGACAGAGTGTAAAATATAGAGATAGATGGAATACAACTTATGTTAAGAGAAATGAAAGGAAAGGTAGACAGAGATTAAAAGGGTGTTAAGACTGAGAGTACAGGGCAGAGTGTAAAAATATTTTTTTTACACAAGGCGTGTGTGTGTGTGTGAGTGAGTGAGTGCGCCCATCGTTTGTTATGTAAGTGATGGTCGGCGGGTGGGATTGTAAGAGTATGCTTGTTTTAAAATGATAAACACCGCCACCATGCCCACATGTGTGCAACACATGGGGTTCGCAAACATGCAGGGGCCGCCCCTTTTAACTGGGTCACACGGGCACAATTGTACCATCTGTCAGAGACCGTATAGCGTTTTTCTTATTCAAGACTCGCAGGCCTCCAGCACACTAAAAATAACACACTCAAGCAGACACCAAATTTCCTTGGTATATAAACTAGACTGGAAGTTGTACATTTGGAAACAAGCACATTACACGTACTTTGCTATATATGGTGTTTTGAGCTCTTACCTGACACAGGAACTGGAATACGTCCACAAAGACAGCCCAGCAGGTCTAGAAACGCACCACGTGTAACCAGACACAGGTTCCACCTGTCAATTTGTGTGTGAGAGAGATTAAGTTTGATGATTATTTCATACTTCATAGCATTTCATTGCATTTGTACAGAAACAACACTTTATTTTTCAAGTGTTATATACACATGGTTGATTAAAAAAACAAAAACAAAAACAGAGAGGGGGATATTTGAAGGAGAATGTCATCAATTAAATTTTAAAGTAGAAATTTAGGCAAATACAGAAAGAGTGTAATTCACATAAAATGAACAGTAAAAATACAGATTTCTTTGTTAGCATTTAACTAATTTTAACAATTAACTTAACTATGAATTTATTTATACAATTTACAGGCCCCAAGGTAGATAAGCTACTGTACATTTTGAACATATTTCAGCCAAACAATATTAACCCAATTACGGTTTGTCTCAGAAGGATCTCTAATGCCTGTTTTATGCCTGTAGGAAAACTGAATCACCATCTACTGTCAAAAATGGGAAATTCACCCCGTCTGACCAGAAGTGCAGATATATCAAAACAAAAGGCAAGGAAATGGGCATATGTGTCAAAACACTTTTGAGTCACTATATTATAGTCAGAGTGACTGATAATACATCCTGACTGCAATAGCAAGCAGTACAATTAAGTTCACACTGATTCTGAGGATAAAGCATCACATGTGCTGCCCATGGGCACAAAGTGAATTTAGGGCCCTGTATCTCAGACCAACTGCAGGGTAACGTTTGTGGGAGAGGGTGTATGTGTTTGTGGATAGAAACTGTGGTGAGTATATGGAAGAGTAAATCAGTTTGTGTGTGTGTGTGTGTGTGTGTGTGTGCACAGCAAACGCTCATGGGCATGGGTGAGAACAAGAGGGCCAGTGTTTAGGGCTGACGTCAGTATTTCATCACTGAGATATTAATAACACAAACTCTCCCTCTCTTTGAATGCCTGGCTTCATCTTTTTGTGTCCCTCTGTTGCTCTTTAAACAGAAAAAATTACTCAGAATTCAACAAATTACCAAGCTAAGGATTATAGGGATATATGGTCAGAGACGTTTGGGATCTATGTCATTAAACCTTTATGCCTCTAATTCCAGTTTCTCTTTCATACTTCTGGCATTTTTGTCCCATCTTTCTAAATGTTCCCTAAATCTCTTCACCTCATATGTTTGGAAAGGTATACTATCATACTAGCCTTATTAGAAATGCAGTATGCAGTATGTACACACTGGGAACATTTTCTGCATGGAGCAATTGGATAACCTACTACATTTTGCCAAATTGTGCAATATACAAGAGCACAATTCATGCCAGTATCCCAAAATGCACTCAACTTCACACTCCCTTTCCAGTATTGGGAATGAATCAGAAACTACAATCATCTCCTTCTTGACTATTTGATTTAACTTCTAAAAGGTTAATCATTTGACAGAAAACTGGGTTAATAATAATAATAATAATAATAATAATAATAATAATAATAATAATAAATAAATAAATAAATAAATAACAGACCAACCATGTTGGTTTTAATGTCTATATAGTTCTTACACATTTTTTATTTCAGTTTAGTTTAAATTATTTTAGACAAAGTTAAAAGTCCCCCTGTAGTCGATCATTTTATCTTTTAAAACTCATCTATCATCAACAAAATGACAAATTTAAATCGTTTTACCTGTGAAAAAAAAAAAAATTCATGCCTTAATATAGCTTGACTGTAACTCTATATCCTTGCTTCATTTAGTATGAAGCAGAGTACGCAGACCCATGAATATGCTAATTAGCCCCATCTCCACTCACTCACACAAGCTCAGAGTTTCACTTGCTCAAGTTTACTCAAGTTACTGTAGTAAACGCTGTACAATGGTATACATTTATCAATGGTATGTTATCAAACAGCTAATAATGTGTTGCTAATGTTACACAAACCATGTTCCCGTTAACATCTCAGTCTGCCTTCTAAAAATCAGTATTCTTAGAAACGCTTTGAACAAATCAGAACGTCAGTGGAGAAATGCATGTAGTTCATAATAACATTGTAATATTCATCACATACTTAATTCACCAGCTATATTGCTAAAAGTGCCTGATTTTTTTCATTTCAACAGAAACATATACACAGCTTCTCTTGAGACTCCCCTGCTTCGCAGCATATTAATAATGATGTGCTAAGCCCACCCACACGTTGACGCGATTGGTTACACGTTAGTTTGTGACATCAGAAACACCAGCGATTTTAAACTCAGCTATCCCAAAATGTCTCTGGCTCATTAAAGGGTAACTCTCGAAAACGAAAATACGGTCAAACTTAAAAGTGGCGTTTCCATTCTAATTATGCTTTTAAATGAAAGTTTGCCTCGGGAAGATTAACAAAAAGACCCTAGGTTGCATTTTGGCGAGAGTTACCCTTTAAGGAGTTTGTTAGAAAGCATCAGTATGGATGAGTGAGAGTGGTCAAAGAGCACGTGGCCGTGTGACTCTTCCTGCAGCGCTGGGTCAGTGAGCAGAGAGCAGCCTTTGAAACACAAGCTCAATTAATACACCAATTAGTTGCAATGTTATTTTGTTATTTATGCAAATAATGAAAGTAGTGACCAGTGTATAACCCTGGCAGCACCCACCTTGTGGCGAGCCACAGCCGTTGAAAAATGGCACTGGAAAGGTCACAGTCCTGTGTATTTTCTGACTGGGGTCTGTGTGTGTCCATCAGGTAGGATTGTAACAACGACAGCACCTGTAAAGAAGATGGAACACCTTTAATATGAGAATAAGTTGGAGAGAAAGAGATTAAATATACAGAAAAGAAAAAAAATATACAGAGGGATCAGTGCCATCAGACTATAGTGAAATAATCAGATCAGAAACCGAGAGATCAGACAGAGAAATCAGAGTCCCCATTGCACCCATTGCAGTATTTTATGATCTCATTTACTTTTTCCCAATTTGTGATCATAAATTAGAGATGGAGAGATCATATTTAAATCAGAGAGCTCAGACAGAGAAAGAGACCAGAGAGAGCAACCAAAGAGTTCAGACAGAAAGATAGAAGACATATAAATCAGATAGACGAGAGATGTATATTAAAGACAGATATCAGATACATAAATCAGAGATCAGAAAAATAAATAAGAGGGATCAGACAGGGGAATCAGTAAGAGTTTAGAAAGAGATCAAAGAGAGAATTCAGAAGGATAATTCAGAGAGAGATCAGACAGGAGACATCTGACAATCAAAGAGAGGTGTACACGTACATAAAGGAATAATTTATCATATTTAGGGATGCATGATATATCCGCAACCATATTGGAAAATTTGGCTGATTTAAAGCTGATAACTAATGTATTATTTCCTTCAGCTGAGACACTTCATATGCGCACTGTTCACCATGAGGGTTTTGAATTGCTTGAAATATGATTAGAATCACGGTTAAGTGCAACATGTGAAGCGGAAGTCTTTCATAAAGGCTACAGAAAACTATCATGAGAACATTATAATTGTGTGCTTGGGACATGGATTTTAATGGTGAGACTTGCTTTTGTGGTCAGGCTCTTCAAATTATATTAAAATTTGGATTAAGATTAATCGGCCAATATATGGGTAATCGGCTGTCAAATATAAGGAATTATTGGTTATCGGCCAAAACTTTCATATCCGTGCATCACTAATCATATTACATGATTAGACAAATTAGAAAGACGGATCAGATTCTTCATTAGTTAATCTTTCTGACAGAAATCAGAGAAAAAACAGTTTCTTCTTTAGGTCTTCTTTCTTATTTATTAGTTCAATTAACATCCTTGCAAAACAGTCTATAGGGAGAGAAATAAAATGAAGGAGAGTAGATGGCTCTATGCATGCCCGGTTAAAGAGAGTGTACAGAAGGCTGAAATAGTCTCTTTACTGGTTTACAGCCGCAAAGTGGAAGCCACTCATTATGCCCTGGGAGGGAGAGGCACAGGCCAAAACAAGTCTGACCATGAAATACCAGGCCTGGCCTTCAAGCTGCGGACACCCCCGACACTAGCGGCCCACACCCTGTATCCCACACATCTAGCCCAGGCCTGCTTGCCCCGTCGAGTGGGAAGGCCCATGATGGCCGTCGGAGGAAAGTGTGTGTATTTATACTGACGAACTACACAACTTGAGACCGACCACAAACCGATGGCAGCGGCTAAGGGCAAAAATAAACACCCCATAGAGGTCCATAATTCAGCATACAGAGAGTCTTGCACACATTTAGAAAAGAAACATGCACAAACAAACACCAGCAAACCGCCTGAATGCAGTGCTAGATGCTGACCTTTGACACAGAAAGGCCGTTGGGTCGACTGTCAAAATACGACTGCAAGGAAATGTTTTGCTGTGTTCAGCTGTGGGCGGATACATTTATGAAAAGATTTGGAAAGTCTGGATGCAATCTGAATCTAATTAAGCTAATTTGTCTCATCAGTTAGATTTTTTTGTTTTATAGGCTTTTCCTTAAAGAAGAAATAAAGCTTGTGTGAGTGGGTGTTTCAAGGCTGATTGAAGCGATCACTACATCCAGACCTTTGGCAGCAATGCACAAAAGAGGAACACACAGACACAGACAAACGACAACAACATGTCCTAACCAGGTATGATGAGATTGTACTGTGACAAAAAAAAAAAAATTGCTTGTTAATACTGAAAACAAAAATCATGCAAGATTATACTCTCATAGCAAATCAAGACATAACAAAAATGTTTCATACATAGTTATGCAGAGTGGTATTTTAGACCAATGAGGTCTCACTGTGGGTGGAGCTACCAGCACAAAAATATGTGAGGAAAAGTATGTAATATATGAATTAACGCATACTTCCCTTCCACTCTGATGCAGTTTGAGAAATAGTCAGAGGTTTTTTGAGAGAGAGAGAAGTAAAAGAGAAGAACCATTACACAAATACACCTCTGTCTGGTGTCTTTATATTAATCGAACATTTATTTGATATGCACTTATATTATTAGTTGACATCTTAAAATCTCATTTCTAATTTGTAAGTAAATTTGGTTACACTTTAGTTTAAGGTGTCATTGTTACAGTGTAATTATACATTTAAGTACTGAGTAATATTAAGCAATAACATGTACTTACTATAGGGTTAGGCAAGGATTATGATTTGGTTGAGGGTTAGTGCATTGTAATTATGCATAATTTACTGTTATTACTATGGTAAGTACATGTAACATATGTAACAAGGAAGTGTTACCCTACATTTTCTTTGTCACCAAAGATAAATAAATAAACGGGCTGTTATCCATTTACAAAATGAAACAAAAAACAAAAATAACCAGACTGGGACTGCTACCAAAAAAAAAAAAAAAAAAACATAAAAATGAAATAAAATACAATTTAAAAAATACAAATACATATTGGACTGCTCTCAGTTAAAAACAGTAACAAGAAAAGACATGCACACAAGTTTAAGACAATGGTTAGGAGGCTGAATCAGTACACCACCTCGAGAGTATGTGTGTACATGTGGAAGACCCACATTGACTGCGTATGTCTGCTGATCTGATTTAATGTTTTCAAAACACACAGTGGATTCATTTCCCCGTGGAGCCTGGATTTTACCTAGGGCTTTTTTGAAAAAAAAGAAAAGAAAAAAGAAGCTGTTTCTGAGGTGTCAGGTTAGGTTAGTGCTGCTCAATCTGTTTCCCTCGTTAGCCGGCATCTAAAGGGAACCAGTCAGTTGTGTCAACAGAGGTTTTTAAGTGAACTCTGCTGGGTTCAAGCGTTTTACTCAGCAGAGCTGGTTTTGTAATCAAAATGGCACTTTGAAACACTGTGCTGACACACTTCTTCATTTCATCCTGGGATCAACACTGTGCAATGCAAATCAACGATTGTGGGTGTGTTGTGTTAAGGAAGGTGTACATACAGTGAAGCTATTTTTATGTAGGCTTACACATATCCGTTTCAACAAAAACAAAAAGTCTTTAATTCAGGACCGAGACAACATCTATTCCTCCCACTCACACCTTTTTTTTTTTTTTTTTATATCTCACTTTCTCTTGCCATTTCTGTTTTCTCTTTAAACATAAACACACTGTAACATTTGCTTATGGTCAGTAATGTCCAAAGGAAAGTTAATGGATCATTTGTACTACAGAGATGGTTAACACCTCAAAATTTTGATGACTTTTTTGGTGGGTGATATCTAGAAGCTAGAATATCAATAGAAATTTAGGGAAAGGGGTCTTTGACTCAAATTAGAACAATCTTCATCATGTTCTTATGACTGGGTCAGACTACACAATATCAGTTAGATTTTGGCACAATCTGTTTGACGTAGGCTGTCATGGTGATTCATAAACCACAATGGCATGCAAGAATCTGTCATTTTATCTCATATAGTGTGTCATAGGCTGCATCCCAAAACTTAGGCATCTGACTTGTTGCCTTGCTGCCTTATTAGGAATTGACCAACGTTTGCTGGTACCTCACGAAACGGATTTCGGATAGACTTCTGAGGCTGCCGCTGCACGGTTTAATGATCTACAGCAAAATAGAGAGATCTTTGGTGATAACTGAGTGAATATTTAATTAGAGTAGTAGTTGTTTAATTAAGACTAGTCTAAGCAGTTTAGGCAACCAGCCGTGTTTGCCATGATGAAACCGCCCAGCAAACATCCTAAACACCGTACCAACCACCTAACAATGGCCTAAAACCACTGAGAACATCCTAGAAATAGCACTCAGAACACCTTAGCAACTGAAAAGCAATACCCTAGCAACCGACCTACATTAGTAACATGGTGGTAAGTTTTGCAAGTCCCATTCACATTTTCTAAAGGAAAAAAGCAAAGTCTAGAATATTGTAGTTATTTTTTTGCCACTCTCACAACACATAAAAGACGCACTCCAGTTTAAAGAGATCACAAAAACATGAAAATTCTGAAAATATGTTATGTCTTATGGGTTTTGAACGACATGAGAGCAAATGATGACAAAATAAAAAAAATGTTTTGGGTGAACTATGCCTTTAAGGATTTTATAACGAACACAGACACAAAAACATATCTTAGCTGATGCTACGGTACACACGTACACCACTCCTGCATGCATTTCAGGTATTCGCATCAGATAGCAGCATGAGGGCAGTTCTCCCAAATTTTTTTTACATTATCACTAGCTGATCTGAACATACTTCACACCATAGTCCACCCCCACTCCCCAGTCCCCCATCACACACATGAACAATATGTGCAGCGTCTGTTATCTGTTCCTAATCTGGTCGTACACACAAACATCCAGAATTTCCATATTCAAAGAGTCACGAGAGAGTCACTGTGACTCAGTGAATCGAAATCGACAACATAAATACAGGAAAATAAAGAGCCCTTTCACTATCCATTTCCCTTTCTTTTGTTGTAAAATTGTCTAAATTACGCCATATGCTCTCATTGACAAATGCGGAACAATTAGTTCATGCGCCCATGACCTCAAGGCTAGATTATTGTAATGCTCTACTGGGTGGTTGCCCTGCACGCTTAATAAACAAATTACAGCAGTTCTTACCAGAACCAGGAAGTATGACCATATTAGCCCTGTTCTGTCAACACTGCATTGGCTCCCTATTAAACATTGCATAAATTTTAAAATATTGCTGATTACCTACAAAGCACTAAATGGTTTAGCTCCGCAGTACTTGAGTGAGCTCTTAACGCATTATAGTCCTTCACGTCTACTGCGATCTCAAAATTCCGGCCAGTTGATAATACCTAGAATATCAAAATCGTCTGCTGGCGGTAGATCCTTTTCCTATTTTGCACCAAAACTTTGGAACAGTCTTCCTACCATTGTCCGGGAAGCAGACACACTCTGTCAGTTCAAAGCTAGACTAAAAACACATCTCTTTGACCTAGCATTCACATAATACATTATAGACTTCTATAATTCAATGTTAGGCTGCATAGATTAGTTCAGCCGGAACCGGGAACACTTCCCATAAATCCTGATGTACTCGTTACATCATAAGAAGAATGGCATCAACACTAATTTTTGTGTCTTTGTTTATCCCGTAGTTTTCCTGCAGCCTGCTGGATCTAGGCCGTATCCAGATCTGATGAAGGACCTTCGCCTGGACCTGATGACAACGCAGTGCTGAAGTGCCAACTAGTCTCTCCCTATGGAGGATCCCTTTACCACTCTACAGGTAAAGCGTTGTCGAGAAAATTTGTTTTGTGAATTTACCAATTTACCAATACCAATACCAAATTTTACCAATACCAATTCTTAATGCGCATGTGAATGCCATCAGGGTTTATCACAGGTTCGCATTTAAACTCTGTGTAGAGAGAATGGTGTCGTCTTAGCGGCCCCTAATTTAATAAAGAATGATTGTTGTGATGGAAGCGAATCAATCAAAACTAACTTTAGCTGGAAAATAACTTTATTAAAGAACCACTATGAAGCCAAAACAATCTCTGTTACCTTAAATTATACATTTATCTCTGTAAAGCTGCTTTGAAACAATCTACATTGTTAAAAGCGCTATATAAATGAGGATGACTTGACTTGACTTGTTGTCTCTTTCATAGTTCATGCAAATATATTTTTATTTATTTTAGATATATGCTTGTTTATTGGTCTTTTACAGTGCAAACAGGATCAAATCAGAATAGAACTGCATAAAAAAAACCAAAAAAAAAAAAACCTTTACAACTCCATGTCAACTAACTCTCAGTTATTAGCAGACTAGTAGACTAGTAGTAGAGTGTTAGGTGTTAGGGTTCAGGTTAGTAGAATAAGGTGACATGTAGGCCTCGTTTACACTGTCAGTAAAATGTAACCCGATTCCGATTTTTTGCTCATATGTGACACAGATCGGATGTGTCGTATGACCGTGTAAACAAGAAAAAAACGCATGCATTCGGATATTTCGAAATTGGTTTCAGGCCTCGTTCATATGTGGAAATAAATCAGATATAAATCAGATATGTGCCAATGTGACTGTCATGTAAACAGGCAGATCTGAATTTTCTGAGGCATTATCTACATCTCCGCGAATTTAACCCTTTAATCATGCGCGATGTTTCAGATAGTATGGCAAGTGTAAACACATGAATCGGATATGGGTCACAATTGAAAGAACATGTAAACGGACGGTGAAAAAAAATCGGATATAGGCAACAAAACAGAATTGGGCATCAAGACCAAACAAGGCCGCTACTTAGTAGGATGTCTAAAGTGTATTATCGAAACAAAGTGTTACCAATACATTTTATAAATAAATAAACAATACAAATACAAAGTAGTGTACAGTGCTTGTCAGACTTATTTGCCCCCTTGGTAAATATGATCAAAGATGGCTGTAAAAAATAAATCTGCATTGTTAATTAAAAAATGTTTTGCAAAAATATAACCTTTTATTGAAGTAAAAGAATTGAAAGTGTGTGTGTGTGTGTGTGTGTGTGTGTGGGGGGGGGGGGGGGGGGGGGGATCACATTATGAAATAAATGTGTTTCTCCAAAACACGTTGGGAACAATTATTTGCCCCCTTTTATTAAATACTTTTTGCAACCTCCTTTTTCCAAGATAACAGCTCTAAGTCTTCTCCTATAATGCCTGATGAGTTTGGAGAACACCTGACAAGAGATCAGAGACCATTACTCCATACAGAATCTCTCCAGATCCTTCAGATTCCCAGATCAATGTTGTCGCTTCTTCTCTTCAGTTCAGCCCACTCATTTTCTATAGGGTTCAGGTCAGGGACTGGGATGGCCATTGCAGATGCTTGGTTTTGTGCTGTGGTGTGGTTTTGGGCAAAAAATTAGGCCCATAGCATTAAAGATACAGCAGAGTATTTCATTTTGATTATGATTAAAACATCAATTACAAAAAATAACTAAAGAAGCACCGAAACTTTACCTACAAAAAATATTTAGGGTAACACTTTATTTTACAGTGCCCTTGATACAGAGTAATTACTTAATTAGGTACTTAGTAATAGACGTTGTAATAACATGTAACAAAATATACTTAACATGTAACTAAGTTATGGAACAGCCTGTACTTACAGATTGTAATTACACACATGTAATAGGCAGCTACTGTTACACATGTGTAACAAGCCGAGTTGGATAAGGTTTATAGATACACATGAAGTACACTTAAGTACATTCTTAAGGAAACTACTGCATGCATTTAAGCTGTGAACTAGTGAGTTAAATCAAACTAAGGCAGAGATGGATAAGGTATGTATACACAAAGTACACTTAAGTACATTCTTGATACACTTTATTTTACGTAGCTTATACCTGTGTAATATTATGCAATTAGGAAACTACTGCATGCATTTAAGCTGTGAACTAGTAAGTTAAATCAAACTAAAGCAGAGATGGATAAGGTATGTATACACAAAGTACACTTAAGTACATTCTTGATATACTTTATTTTACGTAGCTCATCCCTGTGTAATATTATGTAATTACAATGTAATTAGGAAACTACTGCATGCATTTAAGCTGTGAACTAGTAAGTTAAATCAAACTAAAGCAGAGATGGATAAGGTATGTATACACAAAGTACACTTAAGTACATTCTTGATACACTTTATTTTACGTAGCTCATCCCTGTGTAATATTATGTAATTACAATGTAATTAGGAAACTACTGCATGCATTTAAGCTGTGAACTAGTGAGTAAAATCAAACTAAGGCAGAGATGGATAAGTTATGTATACACAAAGTACACTTAAGTACATTCTTGATGCACTTTATTTTACGTAGCTTATACCTGTGTAATTGCAATGTAATTGCAATGTAATTAAGAAGCTACTGCATGCATTTAAGCTGTGAACTAGTGAGTTAAATCAAAGTAAGGCAGAGATGGATAAGGTATGTATACACAAAGTACACTTAAGTACATTCTTGATACACTTTATTTTACGTAGCTTATACCTGTGTAATATTTTGTAATTGCAATGTAATTAGGAAGCTAATGCATGTATTTAAGCTATGAACTAGTGGGTTAATTCAGATGGATAACATATGTGGATACACAGGAAGTGCACTTAAGTACAATCTTGATACACTTTATTTTATGTTACATACAAGTAATGCTACAGAACATACACATTTACCATGTGTAACTGCAGACCTTAGTAGCCTAACATATTTAAGTACTTGTTGTTACATTGTGTTATACTAAGTACTTTCTTACATAATTCAAGTGTACCAAGTCCGTAACACGTATGTAACAGACTCGGTTTGTTACACATGTGTAACAGTAGCTGCCTATTACATGTGCGTAATTACAATCTGTAAGTATAGGCTGTTCCATAACTTAGTTACATGTTAAGTACATTTTGTTACATGTTATTACACAGTCTATTACTAAGTAATTAATTAAGTAATTACTCTGTATCAAGGGCACCGTAAAATAAAGTGTTACCGAGAAGGGTTCTGATCTTCTTACATTCAGCGTAAATAGTAATTGATATGGATAATGTATTGATGTAATAAGGTTGCACCAGTTGAGGCTTGTGCCAAAGTCTGTGTGTGAGGCAGATTCTCGTGAAGAAATCAAAACCAATGAGAGCAACAGCACACACAAAGAAACTCACAGGAGCTTATAGAAATTTTTTAGGACTTGAGTCAGGTATAGCCTAATTGCCGGTGTCGCTGTGGCAAGCTTTATGCATACAGTATGCTTGAGCTTTGAAACTCTTTGAAATTTATATTTCAAATGCTTATTATTATGGTTTAGTATTTCTTTAGGGCAGCCCTAAATTTTGTTACATATTTATAACATATAATATAGTTGAGCAACATCACACAAGTGCTGTCACAAAAAAATTGTGAAAAATGAGTCGATAGATAGATTTTTGTATGGATGGATGGATGGATGGATGGATGGATGGATGGCTCACTCTCCACACACATATGCTCGCAGACAATTCCAGTTTCATGCACAGAAACCAGCTTTAGTGTCAAAACTACAACATCTCACTGTCTCTATCCACAATTATCTTTTAAGCTTCTAGGTTTTATGGTGATGCTGTTTTATCACTTAAATTTTCCTTTGGGGTTCAATTATCCATGTCTATCAATTCTATCAAATAATATATATTATGTCAGAGGCGTGGCTTAGTGGTTAGCGAAAATGCTGACACACATTGAGCTGTGGCGTTAATGTGGGTGAAGCAAGTTTGAGTCGAGCATGCAACATTCCTAAATGCTGTTTCCATTGCTTGCCCCCATCGATTGCTGGGTGTACCAACAATAAAAGTTTTTCTATTATTAAACATTTCTGCAAAAACAACAACAACAACAACAACAACAACAACAACAACAACAACAACAACAACACTTTCAATGAAGTTAACACGAACATGTACGGATATGTTTCAAAGTAGAATAATTCAGGTAT
Source organism: Squalius cephalus (assembly GCF_949319135.1). Lineage (NCBI taxonomy): Eukaryota > Metazoa > Chordata > Actinopteri > Cypriniformes > Leuciscidae > Squalius > Squalius cephalus. The sequence goes on from NC_137142.1 coordinate 11,370,626, forward strand.
CAGCATCTTTCAGAGAATAGCATATTGGACAGTTTAAAGCTAATTTATAACGAATCATTTAAAATGGATTTAAAAATACGTTTTTTTCTCCAATAATTTATACTCTTGTAGATGCTGCTTATGTAATGTTACACAACTTAATGGATTGCTGTACAGTGCATGTGACTAGGGAGGATTCACACACCTGAAGCAATGTTCCATGTATGTGGTTTTGTTGGATTCCTGGTCCAGGTGCATCAGGCAGCTCCTCCAGTAGAGTTTGGATAGTGGAGGGAACTTGAGTCACCAGAACGAAAGGAACCAGGGCTCTCGCAGCCATTTCACGTGTGCGGTACACCGCTGAACGACCACACCTACAAGAAAACCACAGTACAATGGACAACAGGTTCACAATTATATTTCAGCTGCTTCGTGAACTCTTCAACTCTGAGTAACTGCATGGCATGGTAAGACATGAGGTGCTTTCCGACCAAGTAGTTACAGGAACTTAGTTATAGGAACTGTCCGCTTCTAAACAGTTCTATGAACTACTTTCCCCAAAACTCGGTTTTGCTGTTTGCGTTCGCACTGGCCAAGTGGCCATAGGAACTGGTAGGAGGGGTAAGGGATTGACGCAAGCACGGCGACTTTTATTTTGACTGAGCGACGGACCTTTATTTTGACGAGAACGATGAGCAAACAATGCTCGCATTCTCTGTGTTCATTAGTTAGCGATCTGTCTAACAGTACTGTTTAACATGTTATTAGATAGAATTGTTATAGAAAGTACACAGTATATGAAAAAAAAGTTATTAGCCTATTCCGCGTGATTGATGTCCAGTGTTGCTAGCTGAGCAGAAATAACGTTACATAATCATGTTTGACTTGGTCCCCTCAAAGTTGCGTTGGATTTTCTCTTCAGCATAACGGTTTAGATGCCCATCTATCACTGTTTTCCATGTTTGTATCTAGTTTCTGGAGTAAATATATAGGCTATAATCTGTGTGTTTACATATAGCTGTTTTAGAAAATGGCGGGTGCTGGTGTTTTGCGTGCGTTCGGTCATCAGCGTACACTAACGTCACGGGTAGTTCCTATAGTGCTGGTTTAGACTCTACTCTGAAGTAGGAACTAAATTAGTTCCTCCAAATGGAGTTCCTAGAACTAAAGTCGTTCCTAGTCGGCGTGTTCGCACCACAGGAACATACGGGTACTTTAGCCAATAGTTCTAGGAACTGTGAAAAGGTTCCTCCGGTCGGAAAGCGGCTATAGATTTTGAGGAGGTTCTGGTGAAAGAGTGAGAAGTATTTTAGTATTTTAGTATTTTAAACTCTCATACTGCATCTTCTTGAGAGTCGCCATTCAAGATTAAAACTGTGCACACTCATTCCTTCAACTTCATGAGGTGCAACCTGGGATGCTTTAAAACAGCATTGAAAGAATTCACATGTACTGTAAACAGTAAAAAACTGTACACAGTAAAAACAGTAATGTTGTAAAATATTTTAATACATAGTAAAATGTAACTTTTTGTGAGGGCAAAGCTTCAATTTCAGCATCATTACTCCAATCATCAGTGTCACATGATACTTCTATTCTATTCTATTCTATTCTGCTTATTTGGTGTTCAAGAAACATAACACACTATTATTAACATTGAAAAGTTATCTTTTGTGCTGCTTAAAATTTTTGTCGAAACCATGAAACATTTTTCCAGGATTCTTTGATAAACAGAAAGTCCAAAAGTATTCATTTATTTAAAAAAACAAACACATATTCATTCAAGTGTGTTCAAACTTTGATGCTACTATATCTGTATGTAAAAATGTCATTTTATAGATTCCTGGAAGTTGTACTGAACTCTTTTAGACTGGTAGTAGAGTGGGGGGTCGGAGACTTGGTCAATTCATTTCCAGAGCAGCCCCCTGATGACTGAGATGACTGCTTTACAAGCACTAAATCTAAAAAGTTCTGGAAACTCCCCCCAGAAACTCCAGAGACACGGAATAGAAAATATCCATCCATCAAACAGAGGGGGGGAAAAAGAAAAATGTAGCAGCGATCATGCCTGTAGATAAATCAATGGATGTTCAACAGATGAACAGATAGAAACAACAAATAAACTTTAGCTAGACTTGGGAAGCTGTGATTGGGATCTGCTGACAGAAGATGAGAGCGAGCATGGAGGTATGAGTTTGTGTTAACATTTGCATTCTCTCCAAGACCTAACTGTAGCTAGAGAGCACAGCTCACTGACATTACTGACTTCAAACCATAAATGACATATGGATTCTGAAAGGGACACATTAATCTGTACGATAACATCTGGGGAGGCTAATGAAACTTTAAATTACATATAACTACTGTTCACAGGAAAGAGACAAGGTAAAACACTTGACTACAAGATATTGTGCACTTGCGTAACCTGTTTAAACACATGGGCATCACATTGACAACATTCATATTGTCAGAGCTTGAATTGTCAAGCACCTCTTTGATTCTTGAAATAGTCATGAAGAGCACCTGTAACCATAGAAACATAGTCCCTATACCCACACTTGCTGTCTTGTCTAGTTACATGATGTATGTCCGGTATTTGTGTTTTTTGGTCCAAGTGTTAAAGTGGACGTGAAAACAGTTTTACAGAGCTTTTACACATTTTGATTTTCAATACTTTTGCACTAACCTCTATTAGCTCCTATGTAATAGATGACAAAATTGAATAATTGTGTAGCTTCTAATTAAGTGATAAAAAAGCAGTTGCAAACATTTTACAAAATACACGTACTCATCTTTGTACCGATAAAAGTGCAACATTTTACTACCAAATTATATGTAATCGCTAATTCAACTTACACTAGAACATTGTCTCACGATTTCAGCGTATGTGAGTTTCAGAACATGATGAATGATGGGATGCGGTTAGCCTCAAATACCGCTCTGAAGCAGTATTCAATTTTGTCTGCGTTAAAGGCACTGAGCTTTGACATTTTTTCAGATCTGGGCAGTAGAGGCCTTTGCTATATTTCATCCGTTTCACTTGAAACGGGCCTCACAACAGGCCGGCTTGAGCTCGAAAAAGAGCCCTGCCCTGCCATTACACACCAAGGACAGAAATTAAAAAATGCAAAATGGATAATGTATTGACGTAATAAAGTTGCGCCAGTTGAGGCTTGTGCAGCCTGTCTGTGTGTGAGGCAGATTCTCGTGGAGAAATCAAAACTAATGCAAGCAAAAATGGCAAAAATGCTAACAAAATGAATAAAAATGCCCCCAAAACTCAAGATATGGGGCAAAAAAATGTCTCTGTGTGTGTTCTTGTTTTTAATATTTATAACAGGACGTAGTTGACCAATACCACACAAGCAAGCGTGTGCTGTTTTCTCCAATATCAGCACGATTGCAAATAAAATATTGATTTTATGCAACAGTTCAATAAACTAGAAGTTAATATCTGGTGACTTACATTTTAGACTCATGGTCTATTTTTGCTTTTTTTTACCAACGAAAATAGTTCCAAACAAATCCACAGTAGAGCCATTGCGCATCTCAGAGCAACACTTGATTTTTTTTGTAACTGAATGAATTCATGTTGAATGAATGACTCAATGACTCACTTGTTAAGGCAATGATTTGCTGCCACGTACTGGCGGTTTTAGTTTCACATTTAAAAGTATTCTTTTTTTTTCCTTTTTAATGAAAAAACAGAGACATTTATCAAAATATCTTTTTATGCTCCACAGAAGTAAGTCTTGGAACTCTAGCTAACGTGTAGGTCATTCATCGCATTAATTTTAGGCGGTGCACTTAACAGGTTACATACATATGGCACATGATAATATAGGAAGAGACTGTGGGGCATGCCATAAATAACTGTCTGATGACCACTGGTATATGTGCTGTACACACACTCTAAATGGGACAGAAAGAAAGCAGGAGACGCCAGCAACAGACAGCCAGACGTGAACCTTCACCTGCTGGGTTTAAATTGCACCAACATACAGACATCCCCATTAACCCCCATGACATACATGTTGCCTTCAGCATTCACAGCATGACAACAGTCCACAGACACAGCTGATCACATGACGCAAGGAGAGAGACCTATTTATGGCTGTAAATATACGAGACACACAAAAACAACCTAACCTGTTGCATTCACCTTTTCTTTTATGCATTAAAAGGTACAATATGTAAAAATTTTGTGTCAAAATAGCCAAAAACCACATGCACAATGTTATATATTTCTTTCAATTGTGTACTTACATTATCCTAAATGTTTCCAAGAATTTGTAAATTCAGAGAAATTCACAATTTTAAATAGTGCCCGTCCCTTGTCACTTGTCGCCTGTCAATGACGTAATATCCACGTTATCCCTGGTTTCCGCTTTTACTGCCATAGTAACCATGGCGACAGATGTGGATAACTGTGTAATGTTAAGCGGCAAGCTGTTGTTGTTTAGTTCAAATATTATGGACCATGGCAAGCAGACTTTGGGACAACTAAAATGAGGAGAACTAATATGAGGATCAATATCGGCGAGGTGTTTTCGAGATGACGAGAGCTTCGTGGCAAACTTCGACTTGACAGAGCTTCACGACTTGACGAGGCGCCGCTCTTGCACTTTATTAGACAAGTGAGCAAATGTACATAAAACAAATCAATGTTGTATAGCATGATGAAATGTTAGAATATGATCAGTATGTTACTCTACTCTATGATTACTGCTAGTCTCATACAGACAAACTAACACATAGAATAGCATTACAACTTTCAACGCACTCAAATGCAGTTTAGTATGATAGTGTAACATTAGACCAAATGAAACAGAGCTGCATTACCTCACTAGTTTAATTCATTAAATAAACTGACCTGTGTGAGTAGTAATTCAGCACTTGCGGGTAGTTCGGTAGAATGAAATGTCCTCATTCCTTTATATCCGCGGGACTCCCGTGTGACGCTGATATCTGTCTCTCATTAGCAATCGCACCCTGCTTCATACCACAGTCATGTTAAAAAACATGAATGTTTTGTTTCACTCATCCATAAAGACTTAAAGATACAGCGCGGATGAATCCAATGTTTTGAGGAGAATTTGCGGCTGTCAGTCACCGCACCGGTGTGGATAATGTCATTCGCAATCACAGATTCTACTTTTTGGAAGTATGACCAACATAAGAATTTTCACCGGAAAAAGTCGTCTGAACAAGTAAGTAACATCCACTTTTGTTCTGAACAACTAAGGGGAAAAAAGCATTGCAGTAAATCGCGTCGATTTTATCTAAAGATTGCTTATCATATCACGTCACCGTGCAAATTATACTTTGTTCTCAAATTGTTAATGTTAACAACATCAGCATTGATTGACTACATTTTTTCGCATGGGCCGGTTGCAGTCTCTTTTTTTCTCCGAAGTCTTTTGCATTTTACAGCGTGTGAATCTCCAGTTGTCAATGGTGATTGTCGTTTGAACCTTTCTGGATCCGCCATCAAATTAACAAGTTTAATTATATCAAGTGCTGTGAGAAAAGGCTATATAATCTCCACCGCCAACATCCTCACACACTCATAGCCTACTAGCCGAGACACCTTCTTTATGAGTACAGATGTGACGTAATGACGCAAAGACATGCTCGAATTTCCCACGGAAATCCACCAGTACCACTGGAATTAAAAACATTATTACAAGCTTACCGTTTTGAATCGAGCTAAGGCAAGCAGATAGTTTTGAACACTGGCTGGTTATGTACTTGCTCAAAAATTTATTTTGGATAATTTTTAACCCAAAAAAGCTACAGACTGCAGCTTTAAATAAAGGAAATAATAATAATACAAGTGTTGTGTTGATACTGGTTAAATCTAGTTAAAATTTTTTCTTAGTTTTCCTTCCTATGATGGGGCACAAGAAAATACAAAAGTTTAACTGGCAGCTACAGTATATTTTATTAAACTGTTTATTAATTATTTTATTTATTTTATTTTAGTGTTAGCACCAAAATGCCAATAATATCCAGAAATAAATTCACAGTATTTACTGATTGCAAATTGCGCTGAAATCACGTGCAACAGCCACGCATTTTGACGATGAATGCACTAACATTATTTAGCCTAAATCATCGCGTTTTGAAAGTTAATAATCACATTTCTCGGATTATTGTTTTCCAGAACTCTTAACATTTAAGATTAACAATTTTAATGGAGTTAACTTTGATCAACCTGAATTTAAGACTTTTAAGGACCTGAGGGGACCTTGTGACCATTGCATTATTAAAATGTTGTCTTTTCTGTGCCACAGATGAAAGGAGGTCATACAGATTTGGTGAACTATTTCATTAATCTAAATAAAGAACTGTAAAAACAAACTTAAACATACAGCATAAGCATCTCAGAAACATATTTCGATCTAATGACTGCAAAAGTCTGTACTGTTCCCCCTTTCTGGCCTCATATGTTAACTATCAGTGTTAATTTGTCCCATTAAAAGTCTTTGGAGAGGAAATGACAGTTTGGAAGGGTGTAATTTTAGAAACACAGCAGTCTGAGGCGAGTCATCTCCAGGGGGCTTTCTCAGTCTCGACCCGCCATTACGGCTCAAAGGCCATCTGGCTCTTATTAGGCACGGTGGTACAGTTTCCCTGAGTATGACTCGGCAGTCTGCAAGCACCAAACAAACCTAATCTTAGTCTGGCTCAAAATCAACAGGCAGAGACGGCGTTGGGCAGCACCTGGCGAGAGCGCCATAACACAACTTGTTTATTCGAGTTCGTCTGGTTCTTGAGGCGCATTGGAGAAATGAAATGAGAAAGAGTACATGCAGTTCCAGGAAGCACATCAGGGTATAAACGCACTTGATTTTTTCTGAGCTGCATGTTGCTCCACCTAAAACGAGTTTAAAGTCGACATGAATTAAAAATCTTTTCTTTAAAGTTGTGATGAAATGGAAGTAGTGAAAGATCTTCCTTCTTGTAATGCACATCTTAATGAAATGGAAACTTTGTTTTATCTATCGGTTGTTGATTGGATTAAGGCAGATCTGAAAAGGGAAGGTTTAACTGGACTAAATGTTCAGAGAAACTAAAGAAATTAAAAATGTGAAAATGTTTTAAAGGTTTTCGGTGATTAAAACTAATAAAATACAAATATATGAATAACAAATGAAAACGAAATGTTTCCTTGGCAATTAACTTAAAAAAAAAAATATATGTAGATAATTAAAAATAATAATAATTAAATATGAATATAAATTTGAAAAAACAAGCATGAAAAATACGTCTTTATTGAGTAAACGCATAACATAGACACTTTTTTTTTATTAAACCTTTTAAAGCCCATTATATGTTTTTATTTTTGTACCAAAGTGGACAAATTGCCTTTGCGAGCATCACCTAAACAAGGAACTAAAAGTAGCAGCAGAGAACCAAAGCTAACAGTGGAGATGACACTAGCAGAGACCACATCCAAAATATCGACCACATCCAAAAGAATGTCTCTAGGAACCCAATGCCAATGTACTAGATAAACGCATGTGTCGCGTCTTTCCTTTTTATAAAGACAGAGGACACTAAAGAAGAGTCTGAAACATCAATTCAGGAACTAAAGAACTTGCATCTCTTTATTGCTCACATTCACTTCTATTCACTTGAGCATATCACTTCGTCATCATTCTATAACTCCACCCATTACTTATGTCTTAAAGTAACAACGCTTTATACATAACACTCCTTCCCCCCCAAAAACAGAATGTCGTTTTTTTTTACAATAACAAATGTCAACACAAGAACATCTCCAGACAATTACTGAACTAAATTGAAATAAATAACTTCAGATTTTGTAGTCCCTCATTTTCTTTCTTTTTCTTTTTTTTTCTCACTATAAATCAAGTCTTTTAGGTGGGCGTCTTTCCCTAGTGGAATGGCGTTCTGTGCTTGAAATGGGCTCTGAAACAGATATGTTGGATCTTGATTCTGGTTGTTTTTCCAAGTTTTGCATCTGTGGAATGTTTTCAGCCTCAGGTGCCACAGATCCTTTTTCTGGTGTAAGTGGTGTGTCCACAGTCACTTCTGGAACCATCGGAAAGTCCGAACAAACAGTGGGTGTGGCAACAGTAGACTCCACCTCAGTAGCAGATCCCAGCAACAGCTGATCCAAGTGTCTTTTCCAGGTAAACTTGTCAGAATTTAGTACAGTGTATGTCACTGGGCCAGTTTGAGCTATCACTGTCGCTGGTACCCACTTTGGTCCTGAAGTATAGTTGCATGACAGAACATTTTGTCCTGGATAGAACAGTCTGCTTTTAGCCTTCATGTCTCTCCTGTGAACTTGCTTCTGTTGCTGACGAGTTACCACCTCTTTAACAGTAGAAGGTCTCAGTAAGTCAAATCCAGAGCGCAGTGGACGCTTCAACATCAGAGAAGCTGGAGAAACCTTTGTTGTCCCATGGCTGGTGTTTCGGTATGACAACAGGAAATCATTTAGGCGCTGCTGAAGGCTCCCTTGTCCCTGTGATGTCTTTAAGGCATGTTTGATGGTTTGAACCATTCTCTCTGCGACATCATTTGTGGCTGGGTGGTACGGAGCTGATTTAATATGTTGTACCCCACAACGCTGTAAAAACACAGCAAATTCTTGTGATGTAAACTGTGGTCCATTGTCACTGATGAGCTGTTCAGGGTAGCCAAACCGGCTAAACATTTCTCCCAGTTTCAATACTGTTTTCTCAGCAGTTGTAGAGTGCATAACAGCAACTTCAGGCCACTTGCTGTGGGCATCCACCGTTATTAACAACATTTTTCCTTCGACTGGACCAGCAAAATCCACGTGTACACACTGCCAAGGGATTTCTGGCCAATCCCACGGGTGTAAGGGGGCCAATTGGGGTTCATTTCGCACTTGCTGGCAGGATGGACATGACTTTGCTTTACCTTCAATGTCCCCCTCAAGACCTGGTCACCAAAAATAACTCAGAGCCATTTCCTTCATTCGCACAATACCACAATGGCCCACATGGAGCTGCTGGAGGACCGGTTTTCTCAACGATGGGGGAATGATGACTCTTTGTCCCCAGAGAAGACATCCTGAATGAAATGACAGTCCATTCTTTCTCGACAGGTACGGCTTCAAATTGGTGGTGTCCTTAGGCACATGTCCATCTTTTACCATCTCCATGACTGCAGACAGAATTGGATCGTTCCGGGTGCATCTTCTCACCTGTGTGGAAGTCACTGGGGCCACTGTGACTTGCTCAAAGTAGAACATATCTTTTTACTCACTCTCGGGACATGTCACAGGTAATGGTAGTCTTGATAAACCATCTGCGTTTCCGTGTTGCTCTGCCTTCCTATATCTTATTTCATATGTGTGTGCTGATAACAGCAGCGCCCATCTCTGCATTCGGCTTGCTGCCAGAGAGGGAATACCTGTGTGTGGCCCAAGAATGGTGGTTAAAGCCCGGTGATCAGTTAGCAGTATAAACTGCCTGCCATACAGGTACTGGTGAAATTTTCGAACACCAAAAATGATTCCCAAAGCTTCTCTCTCAATTTGCGCATACTTGCTCTCTGCTTTGTTCAGCGTGCGTGAGGCAAATGCTATTGGCCGTTCTTCTCCTGATGGCATGATGTGGGATATCACAGCTCTCCTACACCATAAGGTGACGCATCGCAGGCTAACTGCAGAGGAAGCTTTGGATTAAAATGGGTTAACACACCGGACTTCACCAGAGCTTTCTTAGTTTCTTGAAAAGTGGTCTCACATTGTTGTGTCCATTCCCATGACTGGTTACTACACAGAAGTTGGTGTAGTGGTTTCAACAGTGTGGCTAAGCCACTGATGAATCGTCCGTAATAATTTAGAAGACCTATGAATGAGCGGAGCTGGCTGGTGTTATGTGGTGCTGGAGCCACAAGTATGGCTCTTACTTTTGAAGGTGCCTTGTGCAGTCCATCAGCATCGATCACATGACCAAGATATTCAACTGACTGCTTGAAAAACTCACATTTGTCTTTTCTCACTCTTAAACCATATTCCTTTAGGCGCTGGAGTGTACCATCCAGATTACTCAGATGCTCCGCTTCAGTTTTTCCTGTTACCAGGATGTCATCCAAGTAGCACTGCACCCCCGACAGGCCACTTAACACCTGGTCCATGGCCCTCTGGAAAAGCGAAGGGGCCAATGTGATACCAAAAGGAAGACGCTGGTATCTGAAAAGCCCCTTGTGTGTGACAATTGTCAGTAACTCCTTAGAGTTCTCATCGACTCTCATTTGTAAGTAGGCTTGACTCAAATCAAGTTTGCTGAAACGCTTTCCCCCTGCCAAGCCAGCAAACAGATCATCAATGAGGGGAAGTGGATACTGATCAGGAGATAATACAGGGTTTACTGTAACTTTAAAATCACCACAAAATCTAATGGAACCATCCTTTTTAGGGACGGGTACTATAGGTATAGCCCACTCACTGTTACTCACTGGTACGATGACTCCACTGGTTACCAGATCTTCCAGAGCGGACTCAACTTTCGATCTGATCGCATATGGCACAGAATGGGCTTTGCAACACTTGGCCTTACTATCAGGCTTAATGTCGAGCTTGGCTGTAATGTCTTTCATTGTCCCCAGCTCATCCTTGAAAACATCAGCATGTTTTTCTAGAACATCCCTGAGCTCCGTGTTTCCCTTTGACACCATTCGCACCGTCGGCCAGTCCAGTTTAATTGTTTCCATCCATTCTCGTCCAAGTAAAGCTGGGTAATTCCCTTTTACCACATACAGTGGCAGCGTTGCTGACTGACCATTTAATTCCACTTCCACATCCATTACCCCTCTTAATGTCACAGGCTCCCCTGTATATGTTTTCAACACTATCTTGGAGGGCTTCAAGTAAACATGTTTTAGGGTTCTGTGGTACACAGCATCTGACACAATAGAAACAGCAGCACCAGTGTCTATCTCCATACACACCGGCTCTCCCTCAATGACAGGTGTCACCCAATAGCCTTTGGAGTCTCCTTCCACGGCTAGAATTTTCAAAGGAACTTCCTCTGAGGAGGAATCAGTGTCGTCTGTGTACTTGCAATTTGACTGCATTGTATACACATTCTTCTTGTTCTTTGATGTGCCAGGCATTTTGCTGAATTTTTGTTTTGCAGCCTTTTGTTTTCCTTTGCAAGCACGTTCTATGTGGCCTTTTTTTCCACAACTACGACACACCAACTCTTTACTCCAACACTCAGATGCAAGATGTCCGACTTTGCCACATCTAAAACATGCTGCATTATTAGATGCTTTGCCAGGAGAATTCTGGAAAGTGCTCATGTCAGCAGACAATTTATGAACTTTATCTGAGCTACTGAAGTGCTGTGCTTCTTTAGCAGCAAGTTCCATGCTTACACTTACAGGTGCAGGTCATAAAATTAGAATATCATCAAAAAGTTGATTTATTTCAAGAATTCAACTTAACAGGTGAAACTAATATATTATATAGACTCATTACATGCAAAGTGAGATATCTCAAGCCTTTATTTGTTATAATTTTGATGATTATGGCTTACAGCTTATGAAACCTACGAAATCAAAATCCCAGAAAATTAGAATATTACATGAAATCACACAGTAATTACACAGTAACACCATGGTCATTGAACCAGGTTTTGGTTATTTTGGCAGTGTGGGCAGGTGCAAATCCTGCTGGAAAATGAAGTCAGCATCTCCATAAAGCTTGTCTGCTGAAGGAAGCATGAAGTGCTCTGGAAATGTCCTGGTAGACGGCTGCGTTGAGTGGACAGCACAGTGGACCAACACCAGCCGATGACATGGCTCCCCAAACCAACACTGGACTTCAAGCATCTTGGATTGTGTGCCTCTCCATTCTTCCTCCAGACTCTGGGACCTTGATTTCCAAATGAGATGCAAAATTTGCTCTCATCAGAAAAGAGGACTTTGGTCCACTGTGCTTTATTAAATCCAGAGTCAACGCAGCCGTCTACCAGGACATTTTCAGAGCACTTCATCCTTCCTTCATTTTCCAGCAGGATTTGCACCTGCCCACACTGCCAAAATAACCAAAACCTGGTTCAATGACCATGGTATCACTGTGTAATTACTGTGTGATTTCATGTAATATTCTAATTTTCTGGGATTTTGATTTCGTGGGTTTCATAAGCTGTAAGCCATAATCATCAAAATTATAACAAATAAAGGCTTGAGATATCTCACTTTGCATGTAATGAGTCTATATAATATATTAGTTTCACCTGTTAAGTTGAATTCTTGAAATAAATCAACTTTTTGATGATATTCTAATTTTATGACCAGCACCTGTATTTCAGTGGCTTTCTGCAATGTGAGATTACTTTCACTTAACAGCCTTTTTTGAATGGCTTCGCTTCTTAATCCACAAACGAGCCTGTCTCTGATGGTATCATTCAAAACATCGCCGAATTCACAGTGTTCTGAAAGTTTCTTCAGTGCAGCCACAAACATAGTAACAGTTTCTCCATATTCCTGATTTCTCTTGTGAAACCGAAATCGTTCTGCTATCACCAGCGGTTTAGGTGAAAAATGTGCACTCAACACTGCAACAATCTCGTCATAAGTTTTCTCATCTGGTTTTCTAGGCTGTACGAGACTGCGTAGCAAAGTAAAAGTCTTTGCACCCATCACACTGAGGAACGTAGGCACAATCTTCTCATCCTCAATGGCGTTTGCCTGCAGGAAATATTCAAATCGCTCCGTGTATGAGCTCCATTGTTCAACATTTTCGGCGAATTCTCCGATATTTCCTATTACGCCAGCCATAACGTCTCTCCGAGTTCGCGCCGCGTTCAGCTGTTTTCTGCACTTCACTACTCTAACGTTAGTCTTCGGCAATTCAAACACGAAGAGGTTCTTTCAAAACATACTCGTCGCCACTTTGTCGTGTCTTTCCTTTTTATAAAGACAGAGGACACTAAAGAAGAGTCTGAAACATCAATTCAGGAACTAAAGAACTTGCTCACATTCACTTCTATTCACTTGAGCATATCACTTCGTCATCATTCTATAACTCCACCCATTACTTATGTCTTAAAGTAACAACGCTTTATACATAACAGCATGCTTGCACTGTGCTTTTTTGAATGACAGAAATGCTAAGCTGTTAGCTAAATACACTGACCTCGTGTCTTATACCTGGCACAATAACATCCGAATTATCAGTCTGCTGGAACTAACAGTCCATCAGTCTTCTTCTTACAACCCTTTTGAAGTCATGTGAGTCTTCTCTGACTTGCAATTTAGTCATCTATTTTGTTTTACAGTCTTTAAAAGACTGGTCATAACTTTAAGTCAGCTCTTTAAAAAAACAAAAACAAAAAAAAAACACTCTTCTTAACAGAGGCTATAGCGGCTTAAGTTTATCCAACTGGGAAGAGGCTGATGGCCATTGCCAGCTTCATCATTACCAACACAATCATTAGTATATTATTCTAGTGTGGAAAATGTTGGCTTTACAAACAGGAATTCAGGGCAGCCTCCTTTTTCCTGTGAATCATATGCAAAACAACTATTATGTTATTTGTAGGTTGATTCCACCATAAACTGTAAACACTGTGGCTCTGTTACGCAATTAAAACATTGCTTAGTTTGTTTGATTTTCATTCACCCACTCTTTTCTCTCCATCCAGTTTTGATCCTGCATTTGGTCTGTCAATGGCCCCAGCAAAATTAATGGTCTTGATCTATACTAGAAAGGGGTACTAATCTTTTTCACCACTATCTGCTACCCAACAGTCACACATACAGCATTAAAAAAAAAAAAAAACGAATTTCAGTTCTTCATAACCTAATCAGATCCTTAATTGCAGACCCCACCACATCCCTCTTAGGAACACGTTTCAGGAATTTCCATCTTGGAAGACCAGTGGTGTGACATTGTGGATCTGATGCACTCCTCATCCATATGTGCCTGGCACAATCTACTATAGATGTAAGCAATTTCCAGCCAACCACTTACATATGTTCTGGACATGCCTGTGGCTGACAGACTTTCGGTCAAGGTTATTTGGCACACTTAAGCAAGTCCTCAACCCTTGTTTTGGCATTTCCCCAAGACCAGAAATGCCAGCTTCAGCATGCTATTTCCTTCACAACCATGCAAGCTATTCACACGTGTCTTCTTTTCAAAATGGATGTATCTTTATTTTAAAAGCAAGCGTGGAACGTGGAAACAAGAGTGAAGGGAAAAACAGCATAAGTGTACAAAAATTTCAAATATGAGCAGAAAACATGATTTTGCATGCAATTTGAATAACTCCATGTTTCAGTTTTGTGCAAAATAATTTGATTTGTGCTTGTTTTTTTAGATCCATTTTTACATTTTTGATTCACACTTATTTTTTGTTTGCTATTCTGATAATTTTGCGTTTGTTTCAGTTTTGTGCTCGTATTATTTTTAATGACCACAGTAATTTTTCTCTCAGTGGTTGCATATTAGAAGAAGAAGATTATTATTATTATTATATATGTATTTTTATTTTATTTTACTTGTGGTTGTTTTCAGAGACATGCTACAAATCTTTCAACCTCTGTAGCACCAGTGTTATGTTTATTAAAAAATAAATAAAGTTGACGTACAGCCCAGCCTAAATGTATACTGACCTAGTTTTAGCATCAGGGTTTCCTGTCACCTCTCTCATGGAGATTGTCCAAACCCATGTTTGCTTAGCGTGTGAATATGTTAACCAATGGATTTTCAAAGTAGGGAAACTCTAATCTGGGAAGGGTATATTTCAGATGTATTTGAAAATAAAAACTTCTATGATCTATAATAATATGAAACTAAATTAAGTGAACTAAATAAAATGAAACTGCTTTGTGTACAAAGGTTACAGAGGAAAACGGTTCTACTTCTGTTGTTCCATAAGCGTTATCTACTGTCAGAGAGTGAATCATTCAGCCCGTTGCTGTCGGAATCAACCCATGTTTTTACGCAGCATACACGCAATGTTGTAAATGGTAACCGGTGGATTGAAAATATAATGCGCATTCTAAAAATTTTAATAATTATCCGACTTAATTATTAGACAGGGTTTAAATTAAATTAGATGAAACCTGAATCATATCAGATATGTAAACACAGCTTTATCTATACCAAATCTTTTAAAGTAACTATTTCTGTTCAGATTTTCGTCCAAAATCTCGGGTCATCCCAGTTAAATTAGCTGAAGTGGGCAGCTCTGATGATCGGTTCTGTTCTGTGAGGCCGCACACCGATAAAGAATAGGGCTGTCAAAATGGCTAAAAAACTAAATTAGAATGTTTTACTTAATTACTAATATTCAAATTATATTCTAATTTAAAATGCGTAATTTCGGTTAAGGGAAAAAACACTTTTGGCTTGTCTCCTGAGGATGAACAATGCAGCAGCACATCTAGTAGGTTCAACTGGATAGACTAACAAAAACATTAAACGCAACTACCATACAACATCATCGCATCTCGAGCCACTGATAAGGCTGCCTGACGCACACCTAAAATATATATTTTTTATTGCTCTAAGTTTTTGTGTAGAACTCATTTCCATAAAATGGAATGATTGCAATAAAGATAAATATTACTTATATAATTTACTTTCTTGGAATGTAGCTTGTTGTGGTAAAAATAGTCCACAGACTGGATCTTAACATATCTACCCCGTCACAAAGACAAGGTTTTCAAGGGTTAGGCACACAACACAAATTCAGTGCGCACAGAAAATATATCAGATCTCTATGATTTATAACTACGCTGACAACACTGTGGGTCTACTGAAAACAATCCTGAAAGAAGAATTCAGCACTGATTGTGTAACAGAATCACAGTCTACTCAGGTAACTAATAATGGGTTGCCTCGTATGTCAACCAGCACAATAATTAGCTGCACAGATTCCTCGAGTGTTTTGCCGAGAACCCTTGTGTTATTTTAAAGAGGCCTGATCAACACCGGACACCCAGACACACACAAATACACGCCTAGGGGAGAGGAGGGGGCCGAGGCAGCCAGAACAGAGCTATATTTAACATCTTCTACATGTGGGCTTCATTTGAGTGAATGCGCCTGCATACTTCTACTGACAAGAACCAGGCGGACCCCAATCCAGTCCCTTAACCCTTGCGTGACTGCATCGAGAAAGGCTGAACTGTTGACTAGGATCCTTCTATTAATCTGTTCATCTATCCATGAGGTCTGACCCTCCTGTCATTCCTTGACTGTTAGGAAAATCCATCATAATATCTTGATATGACAAGGCTTAATAAAAGAGGGGGTGGTCTTGCGTGAGTCTGTTATTTGTGGTGGCTGGGCACTAGCTGTGGCGTTCATCACTCACAGTGCATGAGAGTCGTGAGCTTGATCGGTGTTATCTGTGTTCCAGCCCCAAGGCCTTGAACTAGTCCTTTCTCCAGCCCCTCCACACCTCTGCTCTGCTCCAGATGTCTGTTGCACACACAAGGGCTCATAACACACTTATGATACCATACAGGCGCTTACACACAAACAATGTTCTAGAGCTTCCAAAATTCAATTAAATAAATGTTTAACACTGTTAAAGCAATAAAGTCACTTTGATATCAGGACACTTGTAACACTGATATTTATCTAATAAAAAAAAATAAAAAAAAGTTAGAAAAAAAAAGCAGCTTAGCAAAATCTTTTATCATTATAAAAAAACAGTGAATCAGTTAAAATATCGAAAATATTAAAAAAATTTACTCAAAATAGGATCATCTGATTTTATGATAAAGCAAGGTTAGTTTAGGTTTTAAAAGCTTAATGATATTTAATCATAAACATGTTTACTTTGACAACTTGAAGACAAAAAAAAAGACAAAAAAGTGAATGCGTGTTCTAGGCCTGGACGATTAATCACAATAAAACTGAAACCATGTTAAGGCTTAGTGCGATTAGCAAATCATAAAGGCTATGATTTAATTATATATATATATATATATATATATATATATATATATATATATATATATATATACACACACACACTCACCTAAAAGATTATTAGGAACACCATACTAATACTGTGTTTGACCCCCTTTCGCCTTCAGAACTGCCTTAATTCTACGTGGCATTGATTCAACAAGGTGCTGAAAGCATTCTTTAGAAATGTTGGCCCATATTGATAGGATAGCATCTTGCAGTTGATGGAGATTTGTGGGATGCACAACCAGGGCACGAAGCTCCCGTTCCATCACATCCCAAAGATGCTCTATTGGGTTGAGATCTGGTGACTGTGGGGGCCATTTTAGTACAGTGAACTCATTGTCATGTTCAAGAAACCAATTTGAAATGATTCAAGCTTTGTGACATGGTGCATTATCCTGCTGGAAGTAGCCATCAGAGGATGGGTACATGGTGGTCATAAAGGGATGGACATGGTCAGAAACAATGCTCAGGTAGGCCGTGGCATTTAAACGATGCCCAATTGGCACTAAGGGGCCTAAAGTGTGCCAAGAAAACATCCCCCACACCATTACACCACCAGCAGCAGCCTGCACAGTGGTAACAAGGCATGATGGATCCATGTTCTCATTCTGTTTACGCCAAATTCTGACTCTACCATCTGAATGTCTCAACAGAAATCGAGACTCATCAGACCAGGCAACATTTTTCCAGTCTTCAACTGTCCAATTTTGGTGAGCTCGTGCAAATTGTAGCCTCTTTTTCCTATTTGTAGTGGAGATGAGTGGTACCCGGTGGGGTCTTCTGCTGTTGTAGCCCATCCGCCTCAAGGTTGTGCGTGTTGTGGCTTCATAAATGCTTTGCTGCATACCTCGGTAACGAGTGGTTATTTCAGTCAAAGTTGCTCTTCTATCTGCTTGAATCGTCTAGCATCAACAAGGCATTTTCGCCCACAGGACTGACACATACTGGATGTTTTTCCCTTTTCACACCATTCTTTGTAAACCCTAGAAATGGTTGTGCGTGAAAATCCCAGTAACTGAGCAGATTGTGAAATACTCAGACCGGCCCGTCTGGCACCAACAACCATGCCACGCTCAAAATTGCTTAAATCACCTTTCTTTCCCATTCTGACATTCAGTTTGGAGTTCAGGAGATTGTCTTGACCAGGACCACACCCCTAAATGCATTGAAGCAACTGCCATGTGATTGTGCGATTAGCAAATGGCTTACATTATATATATATATATATATATATATATATATACACTCACCTAAAGGATTATTAGGGACACCTGTTCAGTTTCTCATTAATGCAATTATCTGATCAACCAATCACATATACAGGTGCTGGTCATAAAATTAGAATATCATCAAAAAGTTGATTTATTTCAAGAATTCAACTTAACAGGTGAAACTAATATATTATATAGACTCATTACATGCAAAGTGAGATATTTCAAGCCTTTATTTGTTATAATTTTGATGATTATGGTTTACAGCTTATGAAACCCACGAAATCAAAATCCCAGAAAATTAGAATATTACATGAAATCACACAGTAATTACACAGTGATACCATGGTCATTGAACCAGGTTTTGGTTATTTTGGCAGTGTGGGCAGGTGCAAATCCTGCTGGAAAATGAAGTCAGCATCTCCATAAAGCTTGTCTGCTGAAGGAAGCATGAAGTGCTCTGGAAATGTCCTGGTAGACGTCTGCGTTGAGTGGACAGCACAGTGGACCAACACCAGCCGATGACATGGCTCCCCAAACCAACACAGACTGTGGAAACTTCACACTGGACTTCAAGCATCTTGGATTGTGTGCCTCTCCATTCTTCCTCCAGACTCTGGGACCTTGGTCTCCAAATGAGATGCAAAATTTGCTCTCATCAGAAAAGAGGACTTTGGTCCACTGTGCTTTATTAAATCCAGAGTCAACGCAGCCGTCTACCAGGACATGTTCAGAGCACTTCATGCTTCCTTCATTTTCCAGCAGGATTTGCACCTGCCCACACTGCCAAAATAACCAAAACCTGGTTCAATGACCATGGTATCACTGTGTAATTACTGTGTGATTTCATGTAATATTCTAATTTTCTGGGATTTTGATTTCGTGGGTTTCATAAGCTGTAAGCCATAATCATCAAAATTATAACAAATAAAGGCTTGAAATATCTCACTTTGCATGTAATGAGTCTATATAATATATTAGTTTCACCTGTTAAGTTGAATTCTTGAAATAAATCAACTTTTTGATGATATTCTAATTTTATGACCAGCACCTGTATATATATGTATGTGCACTGCATGTTTCAGATTAAAGTACAAAACTATTTTCTTACACATGAGCAGCTCATTATCTGCCAGTGTTTGCAGGGTCTCCGAGTGGCTCAGTTCAAAATAAATCCCGACGGTTTTAAATCAAAATAAAGAAAATTAAGAAATTAAATATTAGCATTGTCATTTTACAGTTGCAATGCAAAATAAAATTATAATTTTTATATAATTATATATAGTGTATTCAATGTGAAAGGAGGAAATATGTTATTACTTTTCTACTTGGTTTCACCATATTGCATTTTTTTTTTTCCGGTATTAAAGTTTTTTTCTTTAGTTTAGTTTAGTTTAGTTTATTGGTTTATAATAATGTGGACAACCTCTTTTAATGAAAAGAGCAGCTTTAGCCTCTACGGCTAATTTCCAGCTGTAGTCCCCAGCCAGTTGTTAATTGGGATACATCAATAAATACATTACAATTAAAACAGGGCTCAAGCAAGAGCTTAGACAAACAAACAAGGTGGCACAAAATTGAAACAGACAAGCAAGCACAAATTGCAAAGACATAAAAGCAGGTCAAGCAATAAACTAGAGAAAATTAACACAAAAAATAATCATGCAGAGGCCACATTGAAGCACATACAGGACATAGCATTGAAGCAGCCAGCAGAGATCAAGTGGCAGAAGCATGATCATGTCACATCTAGTGCGCACATCACATCTAGCATATTAATGTGTGCAGGTGTAATTGTCGATTAGCCAATTTTTAAGGTGTGCAATAAAAGTCGAATACATATGTATGTTTTTAATTGTAATGGGCAATGAGTTCCAGTTATGTATTGCAGTAAATGAAAATGATAATTGACCAAATGTACTTTTTCTGAGTGGGATTACTAGGTCGCCACGTGTGGTGCTTCTGGTATTATGACTGCTGTTATTACGTTGGATTATGAATGAATTGAAAGGAGGCGGAGCGGTATTATGTAAAATTTTGTAAACCAGACAAATATTTTTATATTTGATTACATTTTCCCAGCTCAGCAGTTTATAGTTTTTAAGGATTATACAATGGTGTAAACTGTTAGGCTTTTGGTCCAAAATTTTAAGAGTTTTTTTATAAATAGTTGCTAGTGGCTTAAGTGATGAGCTGTTAGTTTGTCCCCAGCTTGTCAGACAATATGTTAGATGTGACATAATCATTGCATCCATAAATAATTTAGCAGCATTAAAAGTAAGGGCATTTCTAATATATCTAAAATTAGCTAAACTAAACTTGACCCTATTGCAGACTTTCTTAATATGTGTTTTAAAAGAGAGATTAGAATCAATAATAACGCCCAAATATTTAAATTGTGGCACAATAGTAATGTTTTGACCCAAAATTGATATGTTTGACACACTATTACATTGTCTTTTTGTAAAAAACATTCCGACAGTTGTATCTACATTTAATTGAAGACATGAACGATTTAGCCAATTGGTGATCTGGTCCATGGCTTTGGTCAATTTTGTAGCAGCCAGATTTTTTGTCTTGGCATGCACATAAATTACAGTATCGTCCGCATACATTATTGTATTGATATCAGGGCAAACTGATGGCAAATCATTAATATATAGACTAAACAAAAGCGGGCCAAGTATTGATCCTTGTGGCACCCCTGTGCATAAATTAAGAGCTAGTGAACGATGGGTGTTCACAGAAACAAATTGAGTTCTACCAGTTAAATATGACTCAAACCATTTAATTGCAGAAGGGGAAAAATTAAAAGTAGAGAGTTTGGCAATAAGGACCTGATGGTTGACTGTGTCAAATGCTTTACGGAGGTCTAAAAACACAGCGCCAACAACACCTCCCTTGT
Organism: Squalius cephalus; assembly: GCF_949319135.1. Taxonomy (NCBI): domain Eukaryota; kingdom Metazoa; phylum Chordata; class Actinopteri; order Cypriniformes; family Leuciscidae; genus Squalius; species Squalius cephalus. Next base: position 11,391,672 of record NC_137142.1, read on the forward strand.
CCACCATTGCTCTAACAGTCTCTAAAAAGTAACAGTTAGCCGTTTCTGCGGAGTGATGGGCCCGGAAGCCAAACTGCATCGGATGAAGTGTGAAGGGACTATTATTAAGAAAAGAGACAAGCTGCTCTGATACACATTTTTCAGCAACCTTAGAGACCACTGGTAGAATACTAATTGGGCGGTAGTTAGATATGTTCCGTGGGTCATTTGACTTAAATATGGGAGTTACAATTGCAGTCTTCCAGGTGGTTGGAAATATCCCCTCTAGTACTGACTGATTAAAAATTTGTGTGATAGGGTAAGATAGATGTTCTTTCAGGCATTTAAGCATTTTCGAGTCCATTCCATAAATATATTTTGTTGATGAGATTTTAAGAGAATTAATAATTGCCTGAGTTTTTACTTCACAGATAGGTTGAATGCTAAAAGAAGGCATGCTTTCATCTATTGTGACAACATTTCCAGTTATTAGGGAAAAATTCTGTGCGATTTCATTCACAGAATTAATAAAATATTCATTAAAAGCTACAGCTATTTGAGCTGGGTCTTGAATTAGTTTACCATTCAGGTTCAATTCTAACTGGTTTCTAAGCTTATGGCTAATTCCCATCACATTCTTAATCTGTTCCCAGATCAGTTTTGTGCTACCTTTTCCCTCATTAATAATTGTCATAAAAAAATTGGCTTTAGCCTTTCTTATCACTTTAATCACTTGATTACGTAATGAAGTGAACCTATGCCTATTTAATTTTGTTTTTAATGATCTTTTTAAAGCGGAGTCTCTTTCTTTCATCAAATTAAATATTTCAGTATTGAGCCAGGGGAGTGCATTTGCTTTTTTCTTTCCTTTTACCTTTCTAGTAAACTCCTTAACTAGATTTTGTAGCTTGGTAGAAAACATTTTGCTAACTTCTTCTATGTTGATCCCAGTAAATATATCTATCCAATTAGTCTGCTGTACTGCCTTTTGAAAATTATCCATTTCATTCTTAGGAATCCTAAGTTGCTCCACGGGTTTATTAGAATGATGAAATCGCTTTTTTGTAAGTTTTCTCGACAGTAGAGTCAGATTATGATCAGACAGTCCAGTAATAAAATTAAATGTTTTTACAATTCTTTCAGGCTTGTTACTGAATATTAAATCTATCTGTGTCTGAGACGATGTGGTTATTCTAGTAGGACCTTCCAACAATTGAGTAAAATCCAGACTATCTGTGATCTGTTTAAGGGATTTCCTATTAGTCTTATTAAGCCAGTTACAGTTAAGATCACCAAGCAGTATTACCTCAGTTTTAAAATCACATGCTTGAAGTAGCTTTTTAAAAGTGATATAGAAATCATTATTAGAGGAGGGTGGACGATATACAACAATTAACACAAAAGACATTTCAGGTGAGAGCAGTATATTCACCCCAATACACTCCAAATCATGGTCAAAAGGCCAACATATCTGCTGACAGTTAATGTGATCTTTTATGTAAATCATTACCCCTCCCCCTCTTCCCTCACATCTGTCCCGTCTAAAAATATTATACCCTTTAATCAAATGAAACCAATGTGAATACAAAAAGGACATTTATAGTAACAAGAACACGCATTTCAAAGCAGATTTTTAAGATTTTCCATTTTCTTTACTGAAACACTTAAATATCAGTAACCCAACAAATATTTGTAAAGTCTCACATGTAAGATTAAGTCCATTAAGTGTTGGGAAAATTACTTAGTTACAGATATGCACTTCTTACCAGTGTCTTATATACACTTCCTAGTGTATGATGTATATCCATGTCAATTAATTGCACATATTATTTTGATTACTTAACAAGGAACTGAACAAAACGAAACAAAACATATATTATCAATATTCATTTAATATTAATAATCATTAAACTAAACATTTAATAACAGCTCTTATACGTTCCATTTAGATTCCATTTAGAAAACAGGCCACAACAGCTCACTTCACATGTAAGCCAAAAAAAATTAAGCAAGTTTCAACTAAAACAAACACTTTCTCACTAGTTTAAATACCCACAAAAGCACAGAGAATTAAAAATAGAGATACAACTCTGTGCTAAAAGAAAAAGGCGGCAAAACCCTAATCACATGGGAGTATGAGAGTGGTGGACAGAATATTTCTGGCATAAACACTGGTGAGAATAATGTCACAGAGGGGGAACTGCTGAGAGTCCAAGGATTTTGTTCACCAAACGAAAAGCAGCCAGCAACAGTTGTGCACATTCACACACCTGTACATCATGTGACTATTACCTAATGTGCTGAGCTCATCAGTTTCAAATGAAGTTCTCTTCCACTGGATCTTCATCATATCAGTTAATATCAAGATATTTGTCCTCAAGGAGAATAAGTATTTTGTCGGCGCCGTTTCTGCAGCAAATGCATTTGCAGCTTTTGACTGCTAAAGTGGCGCTAACCACAGACTTCTCCAATGTATCAGACAAATGTATCAAAGTGCAGTTTTGTGAGTAGCAGTCAACCTTGCCTTGCCAATGGGTTAGATTTGACTGTTGCAGTCGGCAGAAAATCCAAGAAAAAACACTTCACAGGAGAATGTGGGCATATTTAGTACTCTTGAACTCATGTGTAGACTATGCATTTGTTATTTAAAATGAATTTAAGCAGAACAGTAAATGTCAAGACTGTGAGACTATGCTACGTAAAACTGTAGGCTACGCACTGGGGTTTTTACACATTTAACAGGTCTGCAGTATTATTTATATAATTGAATACTATGTTATATTATATTGTTGCTATAAAATAAAGAAATGTGGTTTACTTTGCATGGGAACATTAAGATAGTAGCCTTTTTTATTTTTCACAAATGTTTGCAATTCACATTTAATATTTTGCTAATAAAACACCATGCATTTCAACAGATCACGCATGTACTACATTTATTGTCTGTCCTTTTTTTAACAGGACGACTATTAATGCACATAACATGCAGAAAACAAAAAAACAAAGGTCTATATATCTGTCCATGAATTAAGAAATCATTTTTAAGAGCACTTTTTATTAATTCCATCCTTTATTTCAGTTCAAATGTAAGCACATTGTATTATAGTGAGTAAATGATGACTGCATTTTCATTCAACTATCCCTTTAAACATTATTTATATGATAAATAATTAGTCAAATTTAAATATTACAATTCTATATTACTATTAGCAATTTATTGCATTATTTTCTCTTCATTTACAAATGAAAATGTCTCAATTCCAGCCTTACTGAGCAATGGTGCCAAGTGTCCCTTTACGCCACCTGATAGTGATTTAGTGAATGAGTTTCACATGTGACAGTGTTGTATTTAACACAGGCAAACTTTTTGGCTCAAGGGCCACACTGGGTTTTAAAATTTGACAGAGGGCCGGCCCAGTAGCAGATTATGAAACACGATCGATCTCATGCAAGTGTGTATCTATACCACGAATTTGATTTCTCGTGCCATTTATACACCAAAAATGTTTTTTTGCGTGCATATGCTACGCACTGTAAACCCCTTGGTTAGGATTAGGGGTGCGGAGTGCGTCCCTATTACACGCCATAAACTTAGAGTAAAAATGACAGAAGGGTTCATTCAAATTTATTAAAACTGCATACGGCAATCAATTTGCACTTCCAAAAGTCAAAAAACCCCCGAAATAAACGAATATACAAATTTATTTTAAGAATAATACAATAAAACATAAAAAGCAAAGGCAGATCAGAACATTTAATGAACAAAACCGGGTTCCGAAAGCCGGGCGATAAAGATCGGTAAAAGGAATTAGTCAGGATACATCCACAAATCCAGAGGAGCAAATAAACTAAATAGCAGACAAATCAAAGGAAAAACTAAACAGGTGTGCAAGCGGTTACCAAACATTTTTTTCTCTGTGAGTTTCCAAAAAAGGAAAAAACATTAACGTGCAACAAGTCTATGCGCTTAAGTCGCTGTCTGTTTGGTTTCCATGGTGACGCGTCATTGCTTGTTACGTGACACACCGCAGCCACAACAGCGCTGAATGAATGATGATCTGCTTTTATGTCATTTTTCCTTTTTTACATTTGTTAGCTATGGCATGAAATATCTGATATTCCGATTGTCAAATACATGCAACGCAATATATATATATATATAATGCAAAGTATTGCAAGAAAAAGGCAAAATGAATGCGATCTTAAGACAATTTTTTAAATACTCGACGGGCCGGATTAAACAGCCTAACGGGCCGTATGTGGTCCGCGGGCTGTAGTTTTCCCCACCCCTGATTTAACACCACAGACATTTTAATTGACTAACTGTATATCACAAAAAAAAAAAAAAAAAAAAAAAAAAAACCGCACAACATTTTTGGTAGTACTGAACGAATTCTCTGAATTATAATACGGTAAACTCTTTGCATTAGAATAAGAGTAACAATAAACTTCAAAATGTTGTTGAATATGAAACTGGTGTTGATTTTTAAATATCAGAAACCACAAGTTAAAGGCCCACTGAAGTGCCTTGGAACGTGCAGCATTGTATGATGCGTTGACGTAATTTCCAATGAAACAGGAAGCTAAGGCGGGACATATTGAGTGACTCCTCCCCCTTTTCAAATAGCCAATAGCATTTAGTTTACCTCACAGACTACAATTCGTACTTGACAGCACCATGGAAGCGAAGCTGAGCACTGATGATACATTGGATTCAATATGAATAAAAATTCAAGTAGAGATGTGAATAAATTCTAGCCATTTCATTCCTAACCAACGTACAGTTGGAAAATGGAATAAAAGTCGAGCGTTTGAGCAACCGAACACACATCTCCAACCCACATTGCTCTGTGATGTGTCAACGGTCGCTTTGGCCAGGTGGTATTTATAGCATAGGGGGTGGGACGCTTTAGATTCTAGAAAGCATTTGATTGAACAGAAGATGTGATGAGAAGCTGAAGTCCGCGATGATGTCATAAAAATCTGTGATCCATTTTAGCGGAAGTGAGAGACTAAGTTTTGAATGCTTATATCTCCTAAATGCGAATTTTGTCATTGATTTGGAACACACCAGCTCATTCATAACCTTAAGGCTAACATATTCATTCTAAAAGCTAAAACACTTTTTAATTTTTTTTTAATCAAATCATTTTGATTTTAGGGGGCCTTTAATGTGCTCATGGTATTATAATAAATGTAGCATATGAATGTAGCATAATTTGTATAAATAGACTGAGGATGGAGTTTGTCTATATGTCTACATAGTAGGTTACTCTATTATTTATAAAAAAGTAAAATCCTGATGCATTATGGATATATTCCAAACATAGAGAGCTTATAGTCTATGGTCTACATAGGCAGGTGATTTATAAGGCAGCATCCAAACTGGAAAACTCTACACAGGCAGAAAATGTGTGCTAGATAAAAGTGCTGTCCACACTGTGCTTAACCCCGGATTATCATTGTTCTAAACCCTGCTTTTATCCTCGGGTAAAGGAGCGTTTCACACTTGTAATTTAGAAGTGGGGTTAGCACCAATGAAGGCAGCTCACTAGGGTTTGGAACAGAGCCTATATGTAATTGTATCGTTTCACCTGAAAACGCAGAGGAAACTGCAAAATTCAAATCAACGAGTTCTAAATGAGATTTCAAATGGTGTCGGTCATGTGTGTAACACGCAGAGTCAGGAGCTATGTTATCAAAAGCAACAGTGGGAGCAAGACTTCTCCACCCTTATTTTGAGCCAAAACAAACACCATCCTGCTATTGTTTCTTTCATCCGAATAGATCTATTGCTCCCCAGCTGGAGGAACACAATGTTCTGTGACACACAAATGGGAGTGGGAATGATTACTCCTGGCTCTGCGATCATGACTAAGACATATCCCTCACTCTGTGTGTCTCTCTCTCTCTCTGTGTGTCTCTCTCTCTGTGTGTCTCTCTCTCTCTCTCTCTCTGTGTGTGTGTGTGTGTGTGTGTGTGTGTGTGTGTGTGTGTGTGTGTGTGTGTGTGTGTGTGTGTGTGTGTGTTTGGATTCCACTACAGGTACTTGCAGAATATGTTCCAATAATATTTTTCCGACTTTGTCTAAATAATGAAAAAAATGTGTGAACGGACACAGCAATGGCAGTTTGTATCATTACAAATGATAAGAGAAGAAAAAATGTGGAGTCAGAGGAAAAAATCTATTACAGGAAAGGATGGACTGAGTTGAAGGATGGGATGATATGCAAAGGAAGCAGCCTGTGACACCAGAGGGTTTAGACATAGTCAGCTGAATCAAACCAATATTTTATTTTCAGTGCAGCTCATCTCTTGTCCAGCATTGCATTTAAAAAAGTGATCGAAATGTCTACACTTACCTGATGATTAAGGGCATAAAGGGAGCTAAACCCAGAGGAGATGATGAACCATCCATTGGAGACGGGTAGAGACGACCCAAAACCAACAACAACAAGAAAAGACTGGGGTGCAGTTTCACCTGCCCTGAATCACTGAAAAAACAAACAAAAACAAAAACAAAAAAAAGAGAAGTGCATTACATTCACTTACTTTCCTAAAATACTTGACTAGTGTAACTTGTTACTTACTAACTTATTTACAAGTCTAAAGTCATGCGTAAATAATGTGTAAATGTAAATGTTTCTGACTACCTTAACTGACAAATTAACTTCCAACTTTACAAACGCAACCAACAAAGGCATTCACTTGCTAACATATAACTAACAGAACTATCCTTACTAACCTGTATGAAACTTCATAAGTTTTCTAACTTATTTAGCATTACATTAAAGGAACATGCCGACTTTTTGGGACTTTAGCTTATTCCCCCAGAGTTAGATAAGTCCTATACTGTAGATAAGTCCTGTTAAAATAAGTGATTTGCCCGCAGCACCTGAGAAGCCCCATGGTGAGGAGCAGAGAGTTCACTCAGAGTTGGAGTAAATCACTCCGCAGAAGTAGCAGTGCTTCGTCTAAATAAGCAAGTCCCCAAAAGTTAGCGTGCTCCTTTAACATGTCACTTTCTAACATAGGCCTATAACTTAATGAACGAACCTACCTGACTTACTTGACTTCATAACTTCTTTTCCCAACTTATTTAACTAGAATAACTTGCTTAAAGGGGTCATGAACCATTTTTTAAAATACAATTTTCTCTGAGGACCACTTATAATGTTATAAAGATTTTTTCATCAAAAACATTCGTAGAAGTAATTAGAAAGCCATTTTTTATCCTGTTTTGACCCTCTTTCGAACACTCCATTTTCATAGGAATGTCGCATTCAAGACTTGGAACTAAACGCCCACTCCTATGATTGGGTAACAGTTTTGTATATTAAAATAATTTTCAAAGTCACCTCCATTTCATGTGTGGGGTTGTTTTAAAACCTCACAATGTTGAAAAATATCTTGTTACATATTTGAAACATTTGCCAACAATATGAAACATTAATGCGTATTGCATATGCTTTATAAGTCTTAGTTGTGGCAAATAAAGTTTAAGTACTTCAAGTAATTACCACAGTTTTAATTGACAAAGGATGACTTATGTGTTTTTGTGTAAACAGAATTATGATTGAATGTACCATTGTTCGTCACACTGTCTTTCTTCAATTACACATCCGGAAACAATGCCATACATAAAAATTGCCTGTGTTATTGTTCCCATTATTTATTTGTTGTCTTGGATGGAGTTAAACTGGAGTCCATGAACTGTTTATATGATTGTATAAGCTTGGTTTCATATGTAAAAAAAAATAAAAAATAAAAAATGTTTGTATTTAACAACATTGTATTTAATCATTATTTACTGTTCCATATGAACTTAAACTGGAGTCTATGGAGTAATTATTTGATTGTTTAACTATGATCACGATCATATTTTTATTATTGTGCTTTCTATTATTAAGAATAAGTGAAATTGTCACACTGACGAAGGCAAAGAGCCAAAGCGTTTGTATAATCTTAATCTCCTGTTTGTAATAAAGTATTTTTAGAGTGCAGACCTTTTTTGCATTTTTTAATTATTCCTTATACATACAGTAAGCAGAGCCTTGGATAAAACTAACTATATATATCGAATCATATAATTTACATCAACTATACATATCGTTGCCTTTTTATATTGCGATATCTTGATATAATGATGTATCGTTAAACCCTTAGCTCTTATATGTCAAAAGATCATGGAACATTTGATACTAACTTTAACTTTTTCCACCTTTGTTGCCATTGGCTTGGCTTGTTTAGTTGGGGACATTAAATTTAACATTTAATTTAATATTCAACAATAACATTGATCTGCCTGCATTGACACTATTATACAAGAACTGAACTGAGCTGGACGATGACCACGGTTTACTCAAAAGCGGCTATATATAAATTAACTAAATTAATAACCTTTTTAAAAACAAAAATGAAACATCACTGAACTTACTTAAGCTGGATTGTGATGCTATTTTCTTCTGGAAACAAACTTTTTTGATTTATGTTCCTGTTCTCTGTAAAGCTGCTTTGAAACAATCTGTATTGTAAATAGGGCTATATAAATAAATGTGACTTGACTTACATAACATAACTTTCGTAACATAATCACTAACTCAACTAACCTAAATAACTTGCCTGTATGTTATAACTGAACTTGACTTGACTAACTGAACTTACTAATGTCGACAGGGCTATGACAGAGGTAATATCAGCTGAGGGGTGACCAGCCACCACACACATTCAGCTACAAACACACAGTTAAACATGACAAGATGAACATGTACACATGGCCACTACTACAAAACCTCCATTTCCTTTCTCTTTTACTACATTTCTACACGTGAAATGTGCTTTTCTGTCAGCCCAGTGGAAACTCAAGACTTTTGCCAGAGTAAACACGAAAAAACAGACAGAAAAACACGCAAATATAAATTACTCATATCTTTCTATTACTCTGAAAGGGCCAAAATCTGTTCTGTTCTCTATAGGCTGTGAGCTTTCCACGGCACAGCTGCCAGCTGTGGATATGCTTGTCATTATTACATCAAACATGGCCAAACTCACCACCAAGGGGTCCCAGGAGCCCGTAGACCCTGGGCCAGAGTGCAGGAAATGCTATTTTGCTAATCAGGGCCTGGGTAATGCATTTAGAGTCTGATTTCAGTCAAACACAATGTGGGAGAGTCAAGAACTTGAGATCATCCCTAAGCCCAGAGAGATTGAAGTGTTAAACTTCATCCACATTCATGAAAAAAGCTGAAAGGGGAGTGCGAGAAAGAACCAATGGAATACAATAAATCAGAGGAATGGAAAAAGACGCTAAAATGAGCGAAAAAGTGCAGCCAGGGTGAAGAGGTGATAAGACTGGAAGAAAATGTGAAATTAGCAAAGAGAGTTAGTTGGAGTTCAGTCTTGGCTTCATTTGCCCCAGTCTTTTCATCTCATTTCATATCTGGTGCATGTCCAATCCAACCCTCTCGACACTCATTTCCCATGTTAAACTTTTAAAATTGTTATAAACCTCTCAAGCTGAGACAAATCATTCATCACGATTTCGTACGTGCTCATGAAATCTTTATATCGCAAACCGGATTACAAATTGCAAGGAGGTCGATGACCCGTATTCCAGAAATCCCACAGCCTGCTTTCCAGATAAAAGAAACGTTCTGGATTGAACTTCAATAGGAAAAACTTCTCAATTACATTAAATGACATACTCCCCCCTAGATATCCCATGATGCTCCCTTCGTATTTGGTAAAGGTGGGTGGCGCAAGGATGCTGATGATTTTTAAACCTCTTTCGCACTTCTCTCTACCTTTATTTATATGAGAAATTATTTATTGGCGGTATAAAATACGAGCATTGCGGAGTCCGACTGGCTTGGCAAGCGGGATGCGAAGACTAGGCCGTGGGAAAGAGTCAGACCACTCTTAGCTAAAAGGAGAGAACGCCAGACTGAAAACGCATTAAAATAATTTGATACATATTAAGATAATATTGGCTCAAGGGCCTCTTGCACAATGTGAGTGCTATTTGGAAGAGTAGCTCATCAGTCTGTGGAGAAATTAAATGAGGGAGATAAGAGACTAACATGTTCTCACAGTGTAGAGTGCAGCCTGGATCCAACATGGCTGATACTCCCACATGCGGTTTACTTATCTGAGGAATCTCAGCTAGGAATCTGTCCATCAGTGTGGTCAAGAATGTTTAATAGGTCTAAAGAGACTTGATGAGGCACTTAAACGTTCTTAAATAAGGGCCTCGGAGAAATTAAAGAAGGGTGAGAAGAACTGCACCCATTTAACGAACGCTGGGATCATTCAACTCTTTAACAACATCCGACACAAATCGCACACACATTGCAGGGTCTTTTGTTGGGACATTCTCACCTGTTCACAGAGGCTGCAGCTTCCTGTAGCTGACTAAGAAGGAAAGGATAGAGGGCAGGAAAACGAGTGAAAAACTCTCGGCCGGTCATCCTGTTAAGAGAAGAGAGAGAGATTAAAGTGACAGTATGTGTAGTATTACACAATCAGATGAGAAATGACAATTGACTGTATTGCAAGTGAGACTTTTTAATTTGACAGTGCAGATACACAGGAGCCCCATTTCTCAGTCTTCATTAGTTTACTGTGTTCAACAGTTCTGTCGAATAATTAAAAGGCAAATGCTATGACACTTTTTTCACATACTATCGGCATTCAACAAATACACATTTTAAACAAGTCTTTGAATATCTCATAAACATTTAATGGCACAAACTTTGAGCTGTTAGATCTTGTGTCCATAGCTTGCATAAATGCGAGGAGTTTAGCTCTCAATTGAGACGTGTGAGCAATGAACTTTAAGTCCTTGGTCAAATTTACGAAAATCTAAAATGACGAAATCCAGTCTTTTCCACAGGAATCCATGCGATTGAGAATTTCACATGTGGGTGAAAGATTTCCCCACACAGATTTCGCAATGGATTCAAGCTGGTTACGTGGATTTGAAAGTGACTTCTGTGTGAGCTGTGCTTCATACATCGTCACGCAATTGACAATAGACGTTGGACCTTTTTGCCTTAAATTTCTCTAATGTGAATGCAGCATTAGGCCCGTGTATTCTTCAATTTCCACATTCCACTCCGTCTTGCACACACAGTCGTGACCGCACAGCTTTACATTATACACAACAGTGGATGAGCGCGGATGGATGTGTTTGACACATGTGCAGTACAATTGCTTTTTTATACTCTACCAGATGTCAGAGGGCAGCACTGAGTCGTGTCATTTACAAGACATTCACTTGGAAGAATAGAAGAAGAAAAGTAGCGGATCCAGTGATGCCAACTTGGCAATTTTGTTACTAGATTTAGCAACTTTTCAGACTACACCAGCAACTTTTTCTTTCAAAAAGCACTTAGCAACAAATTTAGCTATTTTTTATTATTTAGTTGGCGACTTTTATCAACTCCTGAATAGTTGCTAACTCAAATGCTAAAATGCATAAATTTTATGCTAATATGCACACGTGACCTACAGCGTCAGCTACATCACTTCACCACCATTCGCCACTCTTCTTTGTGGCCTCATGGGATAGTAAAGTGTCCATCGAATACACACTTCATAATCTCACCAGAAGTAGTAGGTCATCCGTGTACTTTTGCCTATTGTTTTTTGCATACTATATAGTTTTGGACGCAGCGATTGTGTATTCTACGTAATGATGCGGTTTTACGTCATTATGTAATGAGGTCATCACGCAATGACACCAAAACCTCATTTAGCAACAAATCAACCTGCCTCTAGCAACTTCTCCTGAAAATTAGTTGGCATGCAAAGTTTAGAACAAGAACTAAAACAAAAATGATGAAGATTATGCTGGTATTATATCGCTCTTTACACACTCTTCTTTGACTACTGCCACCTAGTGTACTCTTCTGTCTCAACATTAACCTTCCGCATTCAACTTCCACATGCGCTGTTGTACGCACACCATCCATGTGGTCATAAAAATTGGGCTGCAATTAATTTGTCATCGGGAGGGTCTGCGGACGTCCACAGATCCAGTGCTTAATTTGTAAATAATTGCTGGATCAAAAACAGCAATTAAAAGGTGCTGTGACCAACATTAACCACACAAATTAAGTACGACACAACTGTAAGAGCATCATTCACAAGTTTCTGCACGGCCCAAGTCTCAGCCTCAGACGTCATGCTCACGGACCGCTGGCTGAACGTCTGATTCATATGGCACACTTAACTGGAAACACTTCAGGATTTTCATCATCTGATTGGTTGAATCCTACAGGATGTCCGGGAGAAGTGTGTGTCATTTTCTTTAACGGTCCGCCTGGAAACAAACCGCTGTGATGCCAAACCCCCTTGTGGAAGAAGAAAGCCGTTGTGTTTACAACTGTGACAAAGAGCACTTACCAGGATCAACTAAACGCTGGATTTTCAAAAGTATGTGAAGTTTGGGCTCCATTGTTGCAGTAAACTTGCACAACGTTCTTGAATGAATAATTTATTAGATGCACACCGGCCTGTTATTGTAGGGACTTTATATTTTCACGCCCCAAAACATGATGCGGAAACAAAATGAACTGTGATTGGTTGCGTTACATGTCAGTCAAACGTCCTCTTGGGCGGTCCTTGGCCAATGAAAGCTGCAATAGAGTCGTCAGTCTGAAGGTCTGGCTATGTTCACACTGGCGCTACGTTTTCAAATAATTCCTATGGAAGTTAAGCCTCACCCTCACGCACGAGCAAGAAGCTCAAATTCTGAATGAACTGAAAATGCTTGCACAGTCACAGTGTAATGCACTTGCTTAAAGGTGCTCTAGGTAACTTTTTAACCTTAACTGAACAGCTTCGGAGTCAGTGGAATGGTTATATTACTTATTTCGGGTTGAATGGTGGTGGTTTCGCACCCCCCTGGTGCCCGAGAGCGGAAAAAACTCACTTGCAACTTTGGGACGCGGGTCGGTGTCAGGAAGTATCGCGTGATATCAGGTCTCGCGATGTAACGAATTGCTTGACGGCACTGCACACGTACACGCCCCTATTCAAGCACCGGCGGGCTAGCTATAAGCAAAGGGCAACGATAGATTGAGTTATGGCTGAGGCTGAGCCTGTAAAAAAGAAGCAGAAAGCTAGGAAATCTTTGTCGGAGGACCAACGAAAGAGGAAACGGGAGACTGACCGAGCAAGAAGTCAGACTCGAGTAAATATATCGGACCGGCTTTTTCAGAATGGTGAGAACTGAGAGAAACAGAAGCCTGCAAAACGGATGCTGATCCTGCTGTTGCACTTGTAAGTTAAGTATCTTTGGAATAAACTGTGTTTAATATTTAAATTTCAAGTAATTGTGACCTCAGGATGTTTGCTATTGTCTGTAAAGGTTTTTATTATGATCGCTGTCTGTTAGGGGCTTACTAGTACGCTAGATACTATAACTTTGATGTTAGCATTGTCATAGCAAACACGTTTGATTTCTGTAGTTGTTTGGCCGTTCCTCTGTCGGTTTTATTTGTGTAACTTACACTTTTATTTTATGTCACTAAGTCAACGCGTCTGATAGTAGGCAATATCAGACGCGCAAAATGTTGCACATATCATGATCGAGCTAGAAAAAACATTCTGATGTTTTCTTAGACAAGCAAAGGTAAACCATCATTCTACCAGATGAACTTATAGACCTTGCTAATATAACTTTAGACAAATATTAGCCTCCGATATATATATATTTGTTTTATGCTCATGCCCATTCTCCCAAAAACAAACAAACAAACAAACACGAAAGCAGTAGTTCGCCTCGTTCATATCGTTCGTTCCCGGTAAAAAATACTAGTATGCATGACAACACAATAAATAAAAAAATCGCCATCAGTTGGAAAGAAAGTATTGCTTTACTTGCCTCGGTAGACATAACTGGTTTTGAAATAGCCGGTTCCTCTGCTCAGCTAGGTTGACAGCTGATCAGCTGGGTTGCTCGTGGCGAGGGGGGAGGGACAACAGTTCGTTTTTACGACAGAGTGTTTGAAAGCATTATACTACCAGACACTAGGGGGAGCTCATAGAGAAAAAACACTCAGACTTGCATAGTGTCCCTTTAAGCCGGATCGTTTAAAAACAATGCTGGAACGCAAAAATCTAAAATCCAACATTTTTTGGAACCGGATCCGACTAACATTAAAGCACTTCGCAGACCCTCGAGATGACAAAAATTACGTCACGCTGACAGTGCGTGGACAGCAGAAGTATAATTTTGGGCTTTAGGCCTCTGTTTCAAAACCTTGCTGTTTAGTGCCCACAGAGATTAATAATCATACCCTAATACTCTATTAATAATAGAAAAACACAGCACACCCATATATTGGGTTAAAAAGACTGAACTAAATGTTTAAAAGGGACCATGAAAAGTATTTTCAGATTTTTATATTATGTTTCTGGAGGTTAGCTTACAAAGTTTGCGAAGTTTTTGCATCAAAAAAGTTCAAATACATGAAAAATTTATTCTCCATCCCCATTTACACAAACACTTAATTTCAAGGGTAAGGGTGCTCCGGTTAGGATTTTTGGATTTTAGTCAAGACGGTAATTTTGTACATACATTTGTGTGTACTTGACCATTTAAGGGTAATTCGGTGCTCGCGAGCTGTCTGTGAGGTGGCCTTATGTGTGTGTGCATAAACACTCCTAGAGCGCGCAAGAGCTGAGTGGTTTAAACACTGGCAAGACTTGCAAATTGCAATGCAAATTCTAAACTTTAGTGACGATGCGACACTGCCTCGATTGTGCAAGTGACAATTCCTGTGTCAACTGTGCAGCATGCAGCTCGCTTATAGTGCAGACGCGATGTGGTGATGGGAAGCCATTTGCGCATTTTAAGAGGGAAACAGGGAGCACACAGTGATTCACTCATGCTGTTTGTGAATTACGTCTCACAGAAAGTTTTCAAATTACATGCAAGTTATTTAACAAAGAAATATGAATTGTACCTCACCTTCAGCATTATAATTATTTTTACCCACGCCGGGCAGAGACTGAGACGGCGCTGCATGTCATAGCTCTCACGGAAGGCGACCATCTTTATGCGTCATCAGCATGAGATCGGCCTTTATAGAGACCATCGATCAAACTTTTTAAAGCGATTATCGGCCAATAACGATTGGTAGCCGATCAATCGGAGCACCCCTACTCAAGGGCCTTTACCTCTTTCAGAAATGCAAGTAAAAACCCACAGCATGTGATGTTTTAATGCTGTAATAGAGCCGTATATATGTTTGAGTCTGATTAAAATTAACCAATGCAAACACAACGATTGCCTCCGACAACAAAATACTTTCAAAACAAGAGATTTAGAAAACCCATATGAGACGAACAAATGAAAATGTTCTTGTTTAATCGCTCAGGCACATAATTAAAAATACACTTCAGCCATGCATTTCTAATAGTTTGATCTTTTGGAGCTGTATGCATTTTTTGGATATATAGTTTGTCCACATTTGGACAAAACAATGTTGAACGGTCTAACTCAACATTTATATCACTCTGAGTCTTGTGATTGACAGGCAGACATGAGAGGTTAAGAACACGCCTCCATTTACATATGCATCTTATGGGGTGTGTAGAAGAAAATCATGACATCTTCATAGTGCATTACGGGATAAATTTTCTGCCAATTCTGCCAAAGTTGGTTATTTCCTTTTGGAACAGCCTTGGTGTCAGGAGTGTGCTGCCTACGTAGGCAGCAATCTAGATTTTGGAAAGAGCCTAAGTGACATGGAGAGGAGAGAGAGACTGCAACCTTTAAAGCTCTGGTTTGCAAACCACTTCCTAAAGTCTGAGCTCTTTACAGCTCTATAAAGCTCTCATTAGCTCTGCCTCTGATGGAGCACTGCAGGGACACACGGCTCACAGTCCCTGTTTGTTTATTCCTTAGAAAGCGCAGTGGCAAGGAATCTCATTGAGACAAATGCATATGTGTTAAGAGAGGGCAAGACAGACAGCGAAAGTGTATGCGTGTGTGACACACATAAACGTTTCTTTATTTAGCTAAGCCTCAGTGTTTAGGATAGGCCTTCCAATAAAAAGTTTTTTTTTTTTTTTTTTTTTACTTCTTATTCATGTAACTGAAACAGTCCCATACAGGGCTAACTTTAGCTCAAGAGCCAATTTTTCAAACACAGTTGTGACTTCGGCTATGTCAAATCCACACACACAAACACACCACATCCTGTTTCAACCACTAATGCACATAGTCTGGTCTGAACTTAGGCCAGGGCGCTGTCATGGTAACAAGGTGGGTCATCTACGTCGGTCACAAGGCCACATGCTGCATGCTAGCGACATACACACACTAATGAGCTCTGATGTGGGCAAATGTGGTTACAGTTAAGCTCAACACAACCTTGCATTTTTTTTCAGTATGGATTAGTATCTTCCTGACAAAACACTTCCAAGATGTCTATAAATGCAGCCTGTCAAGCTTAAACCATTTTATTTTATTTTAAAAACCGCTTTTAGTTCGTCATTACTTAAATTCACAAATGTATGTAAACTGATAAGTTAGCAGATTATGTGTAATGCACTTGAGTGTGTTGCATAGGGTCATACAATACAGTATTTCTTAAAAGCTAATTTGTTTACTGTATGTAATGTAATGTACGTTCAGAACATCATGAAAACAGGAAACAAACCTTTTTTTTTTTCCTATTGTGTACTAGCTGACTGACTGAGAACAAGCAAACATCTCTGATCATAATCTGATGTTTTTTTTTGGTTTTGTGAAAGTACTGAAACAAGTTACTAAAACATGTAAATGTTTAAAGAGTTGAAACAAAATTACGTAGGCGAGATGGTGATGATATCAGAGGCTAGCAACTTTGTTGGTCTAGTTTACAAGCTTGCACACAACAGAGTCATTACTTTTCAAAATAGTTTTTTTTAAATAATGGTTTGAAGACTTTCATTTTGTTTCATTTCAATGTTTAACTAAGATGTGTATCATTCAATTTTAAAACTGTGAATTGACTCCTTTGATCTAGCCCAAATAGACCAACGAAAACATTACTCTGTGTGCTTTGTTTTGACCAAAATCATTGTTATAATGATAAGAAGTGGAACAATTAAAGATTTTTTTTAAGTTAGGCGAAACATAAAAGCTAATATAAAACATGTTTAAACAGCACATCAATCCAAGAAAAATACGCAAACACAATTGATATTAATGCATGCTACTAAAATTCTGATTTGATTAATTATAAACTGTACAACTATTTGTGATTTATGATTTATGATTTGAGCATTTACGAGTCTGATTTCATGTAAGTTTATTTGTATATGATTAAGTTTAAAAGGTCACAGTAATTTTTTACCTGCCTATGTCTATTTTCAAAATGGAATGAGTTTTTACTTACTGTGCAGTTCACTGCCTACTAATTTTTAAGAAATGAACCTGAAAAGTTTATGCAATGCTAAACATCTCAAACAGCAGTGAAAACAATATAGCATGACCTCATTATGATGTGTTGCTTAATATGTTATGTAAAAACATTATGCATGTTTCTGTTCGGTTATTATTTGATCAAAATGCCAAAGGTGAGTCAATGCAGATGTTAAAAATGTATGTCTGATATTACATGAAAAGTCAAGTCGAAGGCATTGCACTATGAGATGCAGTGTTGCACAGATTGTATTCTGATGTATAAAGTAGTTGTGTTCCAAATCACACTACTGTTCAAATGGTTGGTGTCTGTCATATATGTATTTTTTTTTTTTTTTTTTGCTCAAACTTTTGAATGGTAGTGTAAGTAGTTCACACTGTGCACTTACACATAACAATGCTCTCTGCCATCTAGTATATGACATTTAGAAAAGTATTTCCTTTTAAATAGAACAATTGACTTTTTTTTAAGTATTGGGCATTTTTCTTTAAAGAAGCCACATTTTAAATGCACTACTAATACTACAAAATAGTACAGAAGTATGCGAGATGGGACACACCTTATGCAAGATAATTTGCATACTGTGCCCAGTATACATGTTCTACACTGCAGAAATATCATTAGTATGATAGTATGCTATTGTGAACACAGCCTATAAAGTACACACACACAGATTGTAAATCAAAAAGTCCCCGAAAAGTCATAACAAAGAACAGCCTGTCAAAATGTTTAATAAGTGTATGTCAGCACACAAATCCCTAGACTCACAAAAAAAAAAAACACTTGCACACAGGAAGAGGCAATAAACAAAATAACATTAAGCAACAGTTGAGTGACCCGCAGGATCAAGATGTCTGCCATAAACACATAAATCTAAAGACAAACACATTGAGCTGTTATCCTGAAAGTAAACAATCCTGACTATGGGTGTTCAGAGAGCAGGAGCCAGATCGAAGAATCAGCGTTATTTCAGTACGATTATGACAAAGCTCTGGTGAGTTTCAGTGACCTCTTAAGATTCAGCGTCTCTTTAGAAAATCCGTTGGTAATCTTGGAGTGAAATGCCATGGTCAGCTGACCTGGGACCACATGGGCTCTTTGAAGTGTGAGGTACTCCAACGCACCGGGTTGTGTCATTATGGCCTGCTCTATTTTCCAATTAAGTCCAATCAGCACGCCGATTAATCATAACAAACCATGATCTCATGAGTGAGCCATTATTGTTCTTCAACGAGGTCAGTGCCACTCCTGTTTAGTCATTCCTCACTCCATCCGTGACCTCTCTGCGTTCAACCCCAGAATGCATCAGGACATTCTTGCAACAACTCACGCTCCACTGGTTTGGATGAGATTAGGGAGCTGACGCAGAGCAGTCTCTGCAGCAGGAGGTCCCATCACGGCCCACCCGCCCCGTTCTGTGGTGGCCAGGGGTCAGAGGTCACGGTCAACCTGGCAGAAATCTAGAGGGTGTGAATGAGTGCCAGAAGTGTGTCAACGTTTGTGCGTGTTGAGGCAAGATGTTGTTAGCATTCCCTCTACCAAGGAAAAGATAAACATGCGTTGAAGTGTGTTAACCCCTGTGCGTCAACTAAAATGCCTTTCCAGAGTTTGAGGTTATCAGCAAAAGGGAAGAGTTGAAACTGTGAGCAAAAGAGTAAGTCTTTGCAAGGGTGGACAAACGTGGGATGAGGAAAGAACACAAACAAACAAAGGCCAAAAGGGAATTAGGAGGAACATCCAGAACATTTAAGGGCCTGGAAGATGTCCATGCACCGTAGGCCAACATACGGAAAAGATTAATGGGTGGAATGAAAGATTTGACGGTGAAAAAGCATAGAGCTTCAGTGACCCCTAGTGAACAACCCCTGACAGAGCACTCAGAACTGTTGCTCATCAACAAGATCTATTCACGGCAAGTGAACGCTGTGACAAGCCTTAAATCGAAACAATGTATCCCAATGGACGCCTTGCATCAAAAGTCTTAAAAAATATTTGATTATAATGTAATAACCGGCTTTTTCATCTGAAACGCCTTTTCTTTTCAGTTGATGTCACAAATCTCTCTTTTCAACCTTTCCTCTACAACAACCTGGCTCCTTTCTGCAATGTTACAGCCACTTTGAAAGGATAAAATGAAGAACTGACTTTACATTGTTTCTCCTTTGAAAATAAGTACAAGTTTTTTTGTAGGGACAGTGAAGGTATTAAGTCACGGATGACAGGTCAGGTACACTGTAACAAATTTCATCTTATATTTTGTCAGACAAACTCTATTTTGAAGGTTGACTGAACTATTTCATGTGGAAAAAGTTGCGAATACAAAAACATATTAAATTAAGTTAACTTTTAGGCCATTCAGTATGAGCAACTTAAAATATTAAACAGCAAGAAATTGACAATTGACAACTGACTTTGGCGATGTCAAGTTTGGTAAAGAGGGTCAAACTAACAGGCTGCTGAGCATGTTCAGTTTGATCACTGATCAACCATAATCCCTTGAACTAGAATAATTTATGTTTTTGGTCAAAGTATGCGGACTTATGAGCACATGCAAATTTTTATTATTCAAAATTAATTATTTTTAATTC
Source organism: Squalius cephalus (assembly GCF_949319135.1). NCBI lineage: Eukaryota > Metazoa > Chordata > Actinopteri > Cypriniformes > Leuciscidae > Squalius > Squalius cephalus. The sequence continues at coordinate 11,411,659 of NC_137142.1, forward strand.
AAATTAATATGTGTGTTTTGTTTCGTCACCATTAGGATGATTAGTGTTCCCTATATTAAGTCCTACACAATTGTTTTGGTGCAGAGAGGGAACTATGACCATCGGAGTTTGTGCAACTAACTGATACACAAGTTGAGCAAACTTTAATTGTTCAGTGGAAAGGTCTGCCAAAAATAAGAATATTTCACATTAATAATGTACAATATTACTCCTCATTTTGAATAATAATAATTTTAAATTCAAAATTATAACTTACTGAACTTTGATCCACAAGCATAAATTATGAATCATGGAAATTATTTTATTATGTTTACTGAAATACAGACCAAATTTTCCATAAGTTGTGTAAACTTAAAAAAGACCTGAACTGGTTGCTAAAAAGTTTCAGAATTTTCTCAACTTCAGATTTTTTTTTTGGTGTGTGTAATTGTGAATGGTACAGTACATAAAACAACTGAAGTCCCACCTGTTCTTTTTGGAGTGCTCATCTTTTCCCTTCTTCACCCCGAATATCCGTGTAATCAGAGTGCTGAACAGGAGAGTCGAGGAGTTCCTCACCTATAAAGAGGACAAGATGGAGAAACTGATGTCAGAGCAAACCGTCCTTCCATGTAGATTTATCATTTGATCTTTGACAAATTGGTGCTTGAAATCTTAAAAATGTCTAAGGTCCTAATGTCTATGCAATGATTTATTATTCTGTCACAATTATATAGTCTAATGTCTTTGATCATCTTTAAATGCGGGCCTTTTTTTTTTAAAGCAAAAATATTGGTTAATACTGCACAGACTTTATTTCTTATTGTTTCCTATTTTACTTGTGAAGTTGTTTCTTACATAAGAGGCTTAAACCGATACCAAAAACTAAAACTCTCATAATTTAAAGTGACGTATAGCTTTTAAGGTGCGGTCACATTTATCACTGTTCAGGAAATTGTTTGATAAAAAAAAAAAAAAGTAAAAGTAATGGAAAAAGTGGAAAAAATACATTTAGACAGTTTTTGATGCAAAAACACTTATGAAGAAAATGGTTAGTTCACCCAAAAATATGAAATTCTGATGTCATTTACACACCCTTATGTTGTGCAAAATCTGTTAAGAATTTTTGTTATTTTTTTTTGCCACATAAATTAAATTATTCTGAAATGGCTCAGTGATTTTTGTGTTCATACAATGGAAGTCAATGAGCTTCAATGTTGTTTGGCTTCCAAAGTTCTTAAATTTTTGTCTGTATTCCACAGAAGAGAGAAATGCACAGTTTTGGAACAACATTAGGGTGAGCAAATGATGACAGAATTTTCATTTTTGAGTGAACTATCCATTTAAATGGACCTCAGGGGGGATTAATACATGACATGTATTTGACATGAGAAAGTAGTGAGTCAGAACACATGATGATGGCCCTCGAGACGATTACAGAGCAAACATTGGTCTTGCAGCTCAAGGGTGTACAAGAAAAACAAAGCCAACGGCACGCAGTCATAAGAGTTATAACTTAACATAAGAAGCCAGATTTGAAGGGTCTGATGACATCTTGATTTCTAAGAACACTAAAAGGCCTTCAAATCACAATCTTATGTGGCCAAAGTAATGCTGTACACACCAAACCTCAGTGTTACCAGCTCATAACTTTGATCACATTTTTATGTCAGCTTAAGAAACATTACTCACAGACTACAAGAAAACTGTGTGTTCTCTGTGTCTGACTGCTGCATTGTGGGAAGGATTAGGCTTACTGTACTCTCCAAAGTAAAGCCTGCTGGCTTGAGCTCTGCCATTAAGAGAGAAAACGGCAACAGAAGCAGATCTTTTGACATCCTGAGAGTATATGGAATAAATGGGAGGAGAAAAAAGGACTCGAAAGGAATGAACTGATAAGAAAATGAAGTGAGGAGAGATGTAGACATAAAGGCAGATAGACAGGTATGAGGGAGGAGAGCACAGGAATGTGACCTAGAGTTGTCGCCACCATGACCTGTAGGAGCCGAGTCGCCCATGTGGAGGTGATCAAAGCAAGCAATCCAGGGCAACCGGCCAGGACCACCGCACAGCTGTGTGTGTGTGTGTGTGTGTGACCGCACGTACTGCCCCTGTCCCTTGTGTTCTCTTTCACTTTAATTATTAACCTGTCAGTGTCTCAGCAACTTCTATGGTCTGACAGGGTGGTGGTGTACGTGAGAAACAGTGAACAAATGAGTGTGAGAAAGGCAAAGGAGATAAGCGACTCTATATACCTAGTGTATAACTACATACACAATATTCTCTTTATAAAGAATATATCTTAAGCCCCCCTTCTCATAAAAAAAGTTAAATATATTTAGTGCGTGCAATGCATGCGTATGTACTGTATGTACATCTGGATGGTTAAAGTTAAACAAATGTCATTATATTAGATAAAAAAAAAAATCAAACCAAATGGCAACTGCAAACAAATTACTTTTTTTTTTTTTTTTTACGATCCAACTGCTTCAGAGGGAGTATGCTACATTTTGCCTAGTTATCATCGTAGAAACAGATAAGGTTATAATATATATGTTGTGGTATTGAATTATTACCATATGCATAAACCATGTTATTTACATGACACTTCAAAAAGTAGCATTGTATTAAAGGGGTCCTAGATTATGATTTTACTTTTTTAACTTTAGTTAGTGTGTAATGTTGCTGTTTGAGCATAAACAACATCTGCAAAGTTACGACGCTCAAAGTTCAATGCAAAGAGAGATATTTTCTTTTACAGAAATTGCTTTTTTAAGGACTACAAAAAATGGCTGGTAGGAACAACAATGAGCTTCTTACCGGGTTGGTGACATCACAAACCCTAAAGTTCAGTATCCCCGCCCACTGATTCAAGCACGATAAGTAGTAGTAGGTAAATAACAGACGTGACGCTAACATTGGATCGAGAAACTAAGTAATAAACATGCCTTTGAAGACTGCAAAATGTTGTGCAGTGCCAGGTTGTGGAAAAACACAGTAGCTGCATTAGATTTGCAGAGAGCCTGACATTTTAAAACGATGCTGTGCCTACTACATTAGATCCGACAGGAACGGCACATTTATGTAAGTAAAAACGTTTTTACTGTGTCACTATTGCTTTATTACAGACCATTTAAAGGGGTGATGAACTGAGAAATCAAATTTTCCTTGAGCTTTTGACATATAAGAGATCATCATACTATAATAATATCCTGTAAGTTTCAGAACTGAAAACTACCTTGTTAGTCCAATAAAAGCTTTTATAGACATCAGGCTCAGCAAACGACTCGTTTTTCAAAGTGGGGAACAATGACGTCAAAGAGGATAAAACACCGCCTCCACAAAAGAAGATCAACGCCTACTTCAACACGGCCTGTTTAGCCCCGCCCACCGATTCGCCCAAACATGCTAAATAACATAGGACGACATGATGATTGCTACCGGATCGAGCTACTTCCAAGCAATAAACATGCTGTTTACTAAATATTGTGCAGTTCCTGTTTGTGGAAGAAGACCGTCTGCATTAAGCTTCCTTCGGATTCCAGCATGGTTAAACTTTATTAAATCAGTCAATCACAATTTCCCGACGGATCTGCCAGCAACATGTAAGTAACCATGTGTATTCTAATGCCTGATCTGCGATCAGTGATTTCTGTGTAATTATTCAAGTTCAGATATTTCTCTTAAAATCGTTCAATACTGTTTATGCATCAGCGACTAAACGATCAACTTCACATAATTTCTCGTAGTATTATGAAAATAATCTTTTTTTAAACTGTTATTAAATTATATAGCCTACAGAAAGCGATCAAAGAACGATCCCTTTCGCCCAAGCTGTCAATCAAACAGCACAGCGCGAGTCGCGAGAGCTAATCTGGACACTCACCAAACTCGTGATGAAATAATGACACTGTTACACTAGGCTACACAACGAAGCTCTTACTGTGTACTCACATCGTGTTTGCATTGTGATTTGGTGTAAGCATTTGTGAGAGTGCAAAAATTGCGTTGCAATGATAAGATCTTTATTCACGCGATCAACAGACTGTCTGTCATCTGCTCAGTGCTCATCATGCTGCAACCTTTCATGTGATGGAATAGATTTAAATATAATGCTTTAAACGATACTTTTCACGATTTGTTAATCTCGATAGCTGTATTAGTAAAAACGTAGTACAAGTTTTCGAGAGAGTTCCTGTAATACTAGCTATTTCATTGCAAGCATGTCAGCCAATCACAGCAGTGGGCGTTTGCACTGCAGTCTCACAGCAGACACGCCCCTTAAAACGGAGCGTTCAAATCTGAGGCAGAAATCAGGCTTGGAAAAATGGCTTTTATTTATAAATTATGACAATTTTTTATGTAAAAATCATACTAACATTATAAGGGCACCCCAGGCAACATTATAAAATAATAAAACAATCCAGTTCATGACCCCTTTAATATGTACAGATTATGTGTGAATGTCTAACCAAAATCACCAGTGACCAGTGATTTCTGGTATGTAATGATTCATGTAGGCCATGTCTCAAAATCGTTTATTGTCAGTAACTTCACATTGTTTCTTTTAGTAAGTCGAAAATAATCTGTTATTTAAACTTTGATTAAATTATACATTGACAGTTCCAGCAATTGTAAAGTGTGCGTTCTTTGATGGCTTTCTATCAAAAAGCGCCAGTGTTCTGGACTCTCGCCAAAACTCCAGTTAGAATCAATGAATCTCTTATTTATTTTGTGTTTTCACTGTTCATTTTGATGAAAGCATTTGTTAGTGTGCAGAAATCGAGTTGCATTAATGCACTCAACATGTCTGTGATCGGCTACAATGCTCATCCACTGCAACCTTTCGTGCCACAATCTAAATATGATGCTATATATCTAAATATAATGTTATAATCAACACTTTTCACGATTAGTAAACCTTGAGAACTGTAAAAACATGCTAAAAGTTTTTTGAGAGAATTCCACATGTAATACTAGCTATTGCATATGCAAAGATGTTAGCCAATCACAGCACTGAAGTCTCACAGCAGAAACACCCCTTCAAACAGAGCGTTCAAATCAGAGGCTAATATCAGAAAAATGCCTTTTATTTCTAAATTATGACAATTTTTTTATGTAAAATATCATATTAACAATATAAGTGCACCCCAGGAAACATTATAAAATAATAAAATAATGCAGTTCATGACCCCTTTAACCAAAAATATCCAAACAAAACATGGAACTTCTTTTTTGTTTGGTGAAGGAAGTGACATAGACAGGAAATCAGAAAAGGGATTATTATTATTATTATACACTTACGGCCCACACAGGAGAAGTGAAACCTAGGATAGCAGCTTGCATGCCCTCTGACACAAACGGCACAATGTTCTCCCCCAAACGCGTATCTCGATACAAAGCCCTCAGGATGTTCAGAGCATGGACCTGTATGTGTGTAAAAACAGTCAATTAAAAAAAGACCCATTAAACATGTCTGATCCTATTCATATTTTTCTCAGAGTAAAGCTAGTTTGTGTGTGTGTGTCCACCTGTGGCACAGTGCTGCTTTCAGTAGCTCCATCATTAGGCGGCATTGCCAATGCCGTCAGAGATCTCATGGTCATCTTCAGGAGTCCACAGCTGGATGATTTAGGCTCAGAAGACAGCAGGGCCTACACAGAGATTTATTACACTTATCGCTTACAATGGAAGATTAACAGGCAAGTTCCCAACACCTTTGACATGGTTTGGAATGACATGAGGGCCAGTAAATAATGCCAGAATTTTCATTTTTGGATAAACTATCTTTTAAGCTGTATTTAAGACAGCAAATTCCTATGAGACTGGGACAGTGAATGACAGCATGACAGTGGAAAAATGACTCACGGTATGTAACCGAATACAGTCTCTGGAGTTCTTTTGTCCCTGTGCCAAAGGGTGTGAAGACCACCTTTTCCGGGACATACCACAGGAATGTGTGCTCATACCAAGGTGTTGAGTTTATCCATCCTCTCTCTGTCTTATTCTTCCCTAAAACCCTCTCATTGTCTTGCGTTTCAGATCCAAAACCCATTTTTCCTTGACTTCAGTATTCAGCTATTTTGACCTTTCAGAGGACTGTCCACTGGGGAAGATCTCCATCATAAAAACTGTAAGGAATCAATTACCGATTCACAGATGTTCAGATAAAACTAATGAAACTGTGAAATCTTCAGAGATTGTCAAATTATTGCATATTTGTAAAAGAACAAATGTTTTGAGGGTGCTATACATCAGAACTTTACACACATTAGTGGTAAATGTTAGGCTATGCTCAGACTGCAGGCAATAGTGGCCCAAATCAAATATTTTTCTCATACAAGACTCAGATCCGTTTTGTTCATAACAAGTGTGAACCATATGGAATCTGATCTTATCAAATCCAATTTGGGCCACTTCCATATGTGGTTCTTAATCAGATACAGGTCTGATGTTTTGCAATGCAACCTCAGTATAACCAGTCTGGTTATCAGAATGCATGCAACTTTTACGTCAGCACTCAGCACTTTATTAGGTACACCTTGCTAGTACCATGTTGGGCGCTTTCAAAACTGCCTAAATTCTTTGTGGCATAGATTCAGCAAGGTTCTGGAAACATACCTCAGAGATTTTTGTCCCTATTGCAAATCATATCACGCAGTAGCTGCACATTTGTTGGCTGCACATTCATGATGCAAATCTCCAGTTCCACCACATCCCAAAGGTGCTCTAATGGATTGAGATCTGGAGACTGTGGAGGCCATTTGATTATACTGTAGTTAACTCACAGTCATATTCAAGAAACCCGTTTGAGATGATTTGAGCTTTGTGACATGGTGTGTTATCCTGCTGGAAGTAACCATCAGAGGATGGGGACACTGTGGTCATAAAGGGATGGACATGGTCAGCAACAATACTCAGGTAGGCTGTGGCATTTCAAACAATGCTTACCAAAGTGTGCCAAGAAAATATTCTCCACATAATTACACCACCAGCACAGCCTGAACTGTTGATACAAGGCAGGATGGATCCATGCTTTCATTTTGTTTAAGCCAAATTCTGATCCTAACATCTAAATGTTGCAGCGGGAATCGAGACTCATGAGACCAGGCAACGTTTTTCCAATCTTCTATTGTCCAATTTTGGTGAGCCCTTGGTGTAGCCTCAATTTCCTGTCCTTGGCTGACAGGAGTGGCACCCGTTGTCCATTTGCTTCAAGGTTTGACGTGTTGTGAGCTCAGAGATGCTCTTCTGCAGACCTTGGTTGAAACGAGTGGTTATTTGAGTTACTTTTGCCTTTCTATCAGCTCGAACCAGTCTGGAAATTCTCCTCTGACCTCTGGCATCAACAAGGCATTTTTGCCCACAGAACTGACGCTCATTGGATAGTTCCTCTTTTTCTAATCATTCTCTGTAAATCATAGAGATGGTTGAGTGTGAAAATCCCAGTAGATCAGCAGTTTCTGAAATACTGACAGCCCGGTTGTCACCAACAACACGTTCAAAGTCACTTAAATCACCTTACTTTCTTATTATGATACTCTGTCTTAACTTCAGCAGATCGTCTTGACCATGGCTAAATGCAACAAGTTGCTGCTATGTAATTGGTTGATTGTGTTAACGAGCAGTTGAATAGGTGCACCTAATAAAGTGGACGGTGAAACTAAACATACAATCTAAAAAGCAATTCAGCGGGGACCTGTAATCACATTATTTTTTTTTTTTTTGTTTAGTTGACATTATAATATTCATTACATTAACTTAATATTGTTTATAATTTAAACAAAAATTTCTGAGTTAATTTAATTATTTTTTTAAATTAAGTTGTCTTGATAACTTTGTAAATTGGGTAGTTGATTTATACTTCCTAGCATGCTTTGCATAGGACAGGATACAAGTTATTTATATACAAATAATTGTTTAGAGTATGCATGGATAAATATCCATTTAGTAAATAACTAGGGTAAAAATGTATAATTTTTTTATCTTTATCTAATTTTTTATAAAAAAATTAAATAAATAAAAACTATTTATTTATTGGGAATGTAAGTGTTCATTTTGGGGGAAGAAATTGGTCATTGCTGTACATAGAGTACTAACCTGGATATAGAACGGTATTCCTGCACTGCGGCGGGTCGCACACAGTTTAGAGGAGGGGTCACTGGATTTTACTTCCTCAAGGACCTCCTTCAGCCAATGTGCTGGCAGCTGCTGGAGTGTAGCACTCCCACTCCTGACAGACAGACACACACACACACACACACACACACACACACACACACACACACACACACAGATTACAGACAAACCCACATAATAGCTTGTTGTGGAATTATGAACAAGACATTGGCTCCCATGACTGTGGTCCTCCAAGTTTATGTGGTTCCCAGTTTCTCTAAGACATTTTTGTTTACTTATTCTCAGATGTGAAATTATCCATGGTTTTCAAATCAATCTGAAAATCAAATCACATCCAAATGTGATAAAGCAGAGACTATAAAAGAGAATTTGAACAGTCATTTGAGGAAAACGTCAAGCTAGAGCCAAGTTACATTAGAGCAGAAAAGTTGTGAAGATAAACATTGATTCTTTGTGGACTCTGTTGTTGTCAAGATCCAGTGTAGGACCATATGACACTTTCAGATAGAACAGTATGAGAATTACACATCACTTTTAGGTCCTATTAGCCCTGGGATATACATTACCGTTCAAAAGTTTGGAAGAAAAAAAAAAAAAAAAAGTTTATTCATGGATGCATTCAATTGATCAAAAGTGACAGAAATGTTATATTTTATATATCTTGACTATTTCAAATAAATTCTGTTCTTATGAACGTTCTATTCAAAGAATCCTGAAAAATTGCATCACAGTTTACACAAAAACAAAGCAGCACAACATAATACTGATAATAATAAGAAATGTTTCCTAAGCACCAAATCAGAATATTAAAATGATTTCTGAAAGATCACGTGACATAAAAAAAAAAAAAAAAAAAAAAAAAAAAATAATATACATATATATATATATATATATATATATATATATATATATATATATATATATATATATATATATATATATATATATATATTACTAACTTCAAACTTTTGAAAGTGACTAAAGCAAATGCTACAGTAAAATGCTTTTTCAGCCGATTTCTTATTCACAAGGCTGTGATTAAGAAAATAAATCTCAAAAAGCTGCGTGATTTGAGGAATCATTCATGTCTGTAGCACAAACAGAATGGGATGAGATACACAACAAAGTTCAATACTTTAGGTTAGGAGTTTATTCAAATCCCTATTCCAAAGTATGAGCAATAATAATAGAGATGCTTGCCTAAGCAAGCACTGTAATTACACTGCAAACCTCGGATGAATACACACACACAAACACATAGCAGGAGCTGCCCAAGCGTGTGCAGAACGCCCACTTTGAGAGCGGAGAAAAATGTGAGGCTCTCGTTATGAAAAGTACCGTTATACCAGACGCGCTGGACCGAGCAGGCCAGATCAAACAATCCAAACCACACAGCAAGCGCCCACGCACGCACACACACCTCACTCAGTAATACACTACCCCAAACACAAGGCGATACCTTCAAAGGCAGCCGATGAACGCCCTACAATCAACACCTCGTAATGGGCATAGCGGTTGCCGGTGGAGGCGTGTAATCACACAGCAATGCTTTTTCTCTAGAAGCACCTCTGAGACTCAATACAGACACAACTGTTAATACAGGCCGATCCACCACAAACACACACACACTATTGCTTCCTCAGGGATTTCAAGAAAAGTTGGCATCTCAGGACTAATCATATGTTTGCACGCACGTTTTTGGGTGTTTTGCACATTATTGATAGGGATGCCAGAAAAATGACAGGAAATAATAGGGAAAAGAGACAAACCAGGCTTAAACCCAAATCTTAAACCCAGATTTTTACTTTCTCCTCTGCCCACTTAAAAGCCCACAATACACCTACGTTCCACCATTTCTCATAACCTGGAGAGATTGAGAACACTTTTAACATAGCAATTAACAGCAAAGACAAACTTGTGAAGAGCAAAAAACTAGTTGTTGAGATTTATATAGCACACAATAACCGAACTTGCTTTCAAATTTAAGTTGTACATCTTGATAATGTAAGGGAGTCACTTATGTTACTGTCAACAGAGAACACTCCATTTTATAACCAAACTGAGTATATTTACCATACATATTTATATATATATATATATATATATATATATATATATATATTTTTTTTTTTTTTTTTTTTTTTTTTTATCAAGTCAAAATTAAGTCAAATTTCTATAGCACATTTAAAAGCACATAGCACATTTATAGCACATTTTTTTGCGCCTAAGTGCTGTACAACAAAACGTCGAGCATATAAAAAGAAATCAGAGGAAAACATGCAGTGTACAAAATATAAACACATTAAATAAAATACAATTAGAAAACTTCAACATAAAACTCTTAAACTACTCCTAATCAAAAGCCAGAGAGTACAAATAAGATTTACGAGCCGATTTAAAACTGGCTAGTGAAGGAGCAAACCTCACATTTATGGGCAAACTGATCCAAAGTTTAGGTGCTGCAGAAGAGAAGGCCCGACCACCCTTAGTTTTACAGCGAAAATGTGGGACAGTTAAGAGAAGCTGATTACTAGACCTAAGTGTTCTTTGGGGAGAGTAAGGAATCAGAAGGTCACTAATGTATTTTGGTGTGACACCAGATAAAGCCTTGTACACAAAAACTTCAATTTTAAAATCAATTCTACACTTTATAGGAAGCCAAATGTAAAGTCGCTAAAATGGGAGAAATGTGATCCCTCTTTTTTGTTCCGGTAAGAAGTCACAGTTTGAGGCAGGCCACAGCACAGGGAATTACAGTAGTCCAGGTGTGATGTTATGAGAGCATGGATTACAGTCTCCAAATCTTTCAGGGGTAGAAACGGTTTTAATTTCGATCTCAGATGAAAGAAACTGCCCTTTACCACTGTACTGATTTGTTTCTCAAAATTTAGTGACGAATCAAATGTAACCCCAAGATTCCTTACAAAAGGTTGAACACTGGCAGAAAGAGAACCTAAATTAAAAACAGATTGAGACCTCAGGTCCAAAAAAAATAAAAATTATTATTATTAGCCGATCCAACATTTGACCTCCTCAAAACAGTTGCAAAGCGAAGTGTCCAAAGAATCACTACTGTCAGTTTTAGCTGGTAGATAAAATTGTGTATCGTCAGCATAGCAGTGGTAGGAGATCTTATATTTCTTAAAAATGACACCCAAGGGGAGCATGTAAAGTGAAAAGAGAAGAGGGCCTAAAATGGACCCTTGGGGCACACGTACTGTATAATAGGGGAACCGACGAAGAAGAAAACTTCCCAATGCTCACTGAGAAGGTTCTGTCGTTGAGGTGAGTCTCTTTGTCTTTGAACTGCAGGGCAACACCCTGAATACCCACCACCTTTTCCAACCGATGTAACTAGAATACTAGGGATTGGAATTGAAAACCGGTTCTACTTGAGAACCGGTTCTAAGTTTTATGAACCATCGATATTGTATGCCCATGACATTAACAAGTCCTCTTATCGATGCTCCTGCTCCGAGTCCCAGCCATATATACAGACCGTGAACTCACAACTGTCCTTTTTGTCCTTTATCAGGTACCATAGCGCGGCATCCTACACATCTGTGCGTCATGACGTCAAAGTGATTTGAGCAAACGAGAGAATCATGGAGTTGAAGAGACGATATAAAGCTTGGCTTTATTTTACTAAACGAGACAAAAATGATGCCGTTTGCAATAACTGCAAGGCTGTTATTTCGTGTAAGGGTGCAAATACAAGCAACATAAACATATATGGTACTAAATGGTACTAAATTGCAGGGCAGGAATGCCTTGGTTTTGATCCGCTGCGTACAACTGCCCAAGCTAGCAGCACCATAACCTCCGTTGAACAGGGTAATGTAATGTTAAATATCACTGGCATCTTACAAATAACAGGGATATTCTACGAAAACACTGTATTTTAACTATTCCATCCCTGTTTTTATAGAGAAAGTTTTAATTCTATATTAGGAAGAAGAGTTTCTGACCTGTATGCTTGTGTTTACAGAAGATTTTTTATTTAAAATATTTATCTTATTTATTATTCTTTAAAACAAATAAACCCACTTGTTTTTTTGCCGAAAAAGCATAATACTACTTTTTTCCACACAGTGGAAAAAGGAATCGATAAAAGAATCGTATCGATAAGCAGAATCGTCAGTGGCATTGATACTGATAAAATCTTATCAATTCCCATCCCTACAGAATACTAGGGGTGTCCCCGACTATGGATTTTCATAGTCGAATCAGAATCGTCATGTCTTGCCTATAGTCGACTAATAGTCGAATCATGTGTATGGGGGTGGGGGTGGGGCTGGGGCTGGGGGCGGGGCTTTAACATTTCAAAGCCGCGATGTACAGAAAATCACACAAAGATATAGAAGAAAATGTATAAAAACATTTTGGATCAATAAAACTAAGAAATAACAAATAACTCCAGAAAGGCCACATTAACTCCTACAGCACAACACCGATGCACCGAAAAAATAAACAATTAATTTACTAAATTAAATTATAACAGAATATAGCCTACCTTTCTAATAAATAAAAATACAAAACGAAATAAATCAGAATCAAGTCACAAGATGAGCAAATGTGTGCAAAATGCCTAAAGTGCAGGGGAACATATATTCAAAACACAAGCCACAAATAGTTAGATTAGATAACCCTGACAGATCAATAAATAAAATTAAAATAAAGAAATTATTAAAATAACGATAGTAGCCAGAATTTTCAACTTTGTCTTTTTAACTGCAGAAACAACAATAAATGCTAAACTGGAGTGGCAGTCTTTTTAGCTAAAAATGTTCACAGCATCCAAAAATCAAATTAGAACCGTCTGAAAAGTTTTGAAATCACTTCTACCCTACCTGATCGAGAGAACAAATCCAGTCTTTCACTCTGTCTGTGTCCGTTGGAGTCTTTTGTGCGCGCGGATAAAATACATTCTAACGTGAAACTTGTTAACGTTGGCCGGCAGAAGTGCGATCATGGTTTTCCTGATGCTAAATCCAGCCTTGGAGAATATCCTTTCTGATGGTGTACATCCACACTTTAGATTTTCTTATCCCAGACATTGTTAAAGATTTAAATCCTTGCCGCCAAGACGCTCCTCTGTCGGTCACGGATTGAAAGTGAAACTTAAACCGGTCACAGGGTGTTTTGATTTATTCACGCACGTTAAAAAATATTTATTAAAAGCTTCTTTCTTTGCACATTTTTATATACAGCATTATCATAATAGGCTGAATATTAACGTATTGACAAAAAAAATGGTAGTTCTATGTGAAATCAGACATTGAGCGCTCATTTAGACAAAGTGGCATGATCCTCGTTTCATAACACCTCTGCGAAGATTCGACCGTGAGATCGGTAGTCGAATCAGGCTCCTCCGATCGAAGCATCGAATCTTCGACTATTCGGGGTCACCCTTACAGAATACTATGATCAATTGTATCGAAATGCAGCGCTTAAATCCAATATTAATAACTTTATCACTTCTAATAGACCAGACAACAGCTATGAGTTTTATTTTAGTATTATTTACTTTTTACTGTTATTACTTACTATTTGTTACAGCCCTATCTTCCACTTTTCATCAGAATGTGATTGGCAAGAGACGTCAATTTATGGGTGGAGAGTATACAAGTTTGTAGTAATCTGCTCACCAGTACTTCTTCCTCTGGTGGAACGTAGTTCTCCAGAGAAGTCTTTTGCTTCAACTCTTTTTCTTTAAAGGGTTAGTTCACCCAAAAATTAAAATTCTGTCAGTAATTACTCACCCTCATGTTGTTCCAACCGCGTAAGACCTTCGTTCATCTTCGGAACACAAATTAAGATATTTTTGATGAAATCTGAGCCATGTTTCACTCCTCCATAGGCTTCCAGTGTGACCGAAACTTGCTGGCCCAGAAAAGTTATTAAAGAGATCGTTAATATAGTCCAAGTGACTCCAGTGGCTCAATCTTAAGTATATCAAGCGACGAGAATACTTTTTGTGCGCAAAAACAAACAAAAATAACAACTTTATTCCACTATTCATTTCCTTCTCTCTGGATGTCTAGTTGGTTCGCGTAGTGTTTTTGCGCAGCGCGTCTGTGTTACACGTCACCACGTAGGCTCACTATTGGCCGACGCCGGTCATGTGTGTGTTGCGTGATGACGTGAAACACAGACGCGCAGCGCAAAAACACTACGAGGCCCAGAGAGAAGGAAATGAAAAGTGGAATAAAGTCGTTATTTTTGTTTGTTTTTGCGCACAAAAAGTATTCTCGTCGCATGATAAACTTAATGTAGTGCCACTGTAGTTACTTGGACTATTTTAACGATGTTTTAATAACTATTCTGGGCCGGTGAGTTTCGGTCACACTGGAAGCCTATGGAGGAGTCAAAATTCTGTCAGATTTCATCAAAAATATCTTAATTTGTGTTCCGAAGATGAACGAAAGACTTACATGGTTGGAACAACATGAGGGTGAGTAATTACTGACAGAATTTTCATTTTTGGGTGAACTAACCCTTTAAGTTTGTTCATTATTTATCAACATTCATCATCCCATTTGATTATTATTTTCTCTTTACTGTTTAAATCCCTAGACATGGTATTATATATCATTAGATCTTTTAATAATCATTCATTTAGAAATAGATCATTTTCTGCATAAATAAATCATCTTGCAATTCAAACGTGATCCTCTTATGTGATGGTCGAGAACGAGCTGCCATTCATGTATGTATTTATGCATACAATGAATGAATACAATGTCAATGTATTTGGTCTTGGCGAAATACATCTGCTACACTGATGCTACTTCAGAGCAAGTACCGAGACTTGCTACTGCGAATACCTTCCCAGATATGCTGTGAGCATGTAAGACATGCTGCTGCTGCACATGTAACAGACATGATTTAACCCTGTAGCACATCTATACAGGTGGAGTTGGGGAAGGGGGAGGGTTCTGAAAGCGCACTGCAGACTGAAACAGCAAACAGTGCCAAGTATTTGAATGTTTGAGCAGTAAGCTCTTTGGCAGCTGCTGCAACAGCAATCAATCAGCTGTGTTATGAAGATAACGACATGATTGCTACCAATAAGTTAAAGACCTATTAGCCTGCACCATTCAGAGTTTCATGCCAGAACTATGTAATACTGCAACAAACTAAACCAAACATATAAATGTAACATTTCTAATTTATTTGAGCTATTTCAATGTATTTTTAATAATTTTTGTTTTAATTAACGACAGCAACACTATGACTGTTTTTATTTCATGGAAACAAAAAAAAGAGAACTGCAGAGGTTAATTAAATTTACAAGAGGCTCCCTCAGCAACTCCACAACAGTAGAACCGATCTAATGTCCTATTCATGTCACTGTTGTAAAAGTGAGCGAGTCAATTTCCTTAACTTCTGCGCAGACGCCACATTCCAAAGCTCATTAAATCTCACATTTCCAGATGTTAAAAGTTTTCAAACTTCCTGATTATTTTAAGCTTTTTTTCCATCCAGCAGCTGAGAGGTAGCAGGGATGGAGGGGGCTGGACTCATTCAGGTATGAAACGTGGTTGCCAAGCACAACATTAGGGGCTCTGGTGTAGCAGTCCTCATGACTCCCTCATCTAAAGATGCACACTTAGCTGTCTGAGGCCTTTGGGCTGAAAACATCTTGAATTTGTGTAATGACAAGGGAGCTATTTTACTGGACGGCAAGTTGACAAGTCAGTATGTGCGTTTTCATCATTATTATATAATTGTTGGGGTCAGTCAAGCAATCTGATAGAGTTTGATCTCTCACCTGCAGAGCATCTCAGTGAGCCGAACAAATCCCACATAGGCCAGTTCAAACGCCCCCCTGTGACGAGACTGCAGCAGCTGCTCCCGAAAGTACTTCCCCACACCTTCCACCTGAGAGAAACACAGACAGACAGATTGACAAAATGGATAATTGAAGACACTCAAATTAAAAAGTCTGCATTTTGTGCATACCACCAAAATAAAATATAGTAGACATCAAAAATAAAATCTAGATGGACCGGTCCAACTTATATTCTTATGGGTTCAAAAACCTTCACTCAGGAAGTCACTTAACTCCATATTAATGTCTATGTATTTACAGTAGAATGCAATGACATTACATATACAGTAGTGGCCAAAAGTGATGCCCGACCTAGGAAAATTCCCTTCTTTTCACTTCAAACTTATAAAAAAACGTTTTCCTATTTTGTATGCATGATGTGAAGTTGTGCTTGGCGTATAAAACTAATGTATGTGTTTAATTTGACATGATGCAATGACACATACCAAGCTTGCAGTGATTATTCCCAGTCTTTAATTCAATAAATCACTATGTGGCCAGTATTAGCTATAATATTAGATGTTATTTTGGAAGGAATTGATCCTGCAACCATATTGTTGAAATGGCTAAATCTGATTGATCGTTTTTGGATATTGCTCACATGCAAGATGTGAATGGTCACAATGTCCACAAAGCACAGTGACACCACTACCATGCAGAATGTAAAGTGCAATTGTGGTGCAATCGTTAAACACGGCAGGGGAAACATAATGGCATTGGGGACGATTGGTTACATTATTATCCACAATGATAATGATCCCAAACACACCAGGATTGCAACAAAGTTGCATGCAATAAATACTCAGTTGTATTTTTTTTTCCACAATCCTAATTCAGAAATGTAATCTGAATTTAAATAGCCCCCTCATTTTATTTCCGAATGGCAAACATTCCTGCTAACAAATAAGCTTGGTAAAATAGAAACTGTACTGTACATGTCAGCCTCTGCTCCCAAATCAACAAAATAGCTCAACAAAACAGTAGTTAAGGAGCAACTGTTTACTCTAAACGACTTTATTTAGCCAAACACTTCCTATTTGCAACTTCACCCGCAAATCCCTCTCCCCCACCCAACCCCAAAACCACCACCACACTTTGCTTACGCTCCACGTGCACCGAGAAATTTCCCAACAGGACCAGCTAATTACTGTCAGAGTCAGTGACCTAAATAGCAGCTTTTCCTGCATGTCTAACACTAAGAGGGGTTAACGAGGTCTAATGTTGTTGGTCTTGATTACAATAACTCAAATTCTGGTTAAATAACTATTGAGAAAGAAAATAAATACAATGAAATACCACAGACAGTGCAATCAAACATGAGTCCACAACACGAGAACTGAGAAGATGACGTCTTGACATAGCCGGAAGCGATACACTGTCTGTTTACAAGCAGAGGAAGACGTGCGCTGTACATAAAACTGTCTTCGTAAATATGTCCGCAGATTTCGATGTAGATGAAGACTTGAATTTGTTTAACCAACCTTACTTATTCGAACCAGAATACATAGTTATCTGCATCAAATATCTGCGTCATCATCTCAGTTCTCACGCATGCTCTCGAGAACTCAGAGGCCCACACGGAAGAAAATGAATAGGTGAATAAAGTCGTTATTTGTGTTGTTTTTTTGCGCACAAAAAGTATTCTCGTCGCTTGATAAACTTAAGGTTGAGCCACGGTAGTCACTTGGACTATTTTAACGATGTCTTTACTAACTTTCTGGGCCGGCAGATGCAATTACCAAGCAGCCTATGAAGGAGTGAGACAGCTCTCAGATTTCATCAAAAATATCTTCATTTTTGTTCCGAAGATGAACGAAAGTCTTACGGGGCTGGAACAACATGAGGGTGAGTAATTACTGACATAATTTTCATTTTTGGGTGAACTAACCCTTTAAATACATATTATATGAAGGATAATAGTGTGGTCGCATTAGCAAAATTTTGCTGGCAAAAAAAATGTCCATTGTCTAATGTCACTTGTGCACCAATGTACTGTATGAACCAATGCTCACACAGTAGTCAAACATTTTAGTATTATTGATATACTAATAAAATAGCTTTTATATTTACATTTCGTTTTCATTTTTTGTTTTAGTATTTTTGTTATTCTTTTGTTGTGCTTTGTCATTTTTATTAGTTTTTGAAATATATTTCTATTTAACTTTAATTTATTTTTATTTCAGTTTTAATTTCAGTAATTATTTTATTTCAGTTAGTTGCCAAAGCAACATTTCAAATGTTCTACGTTTTTTAAAGTTGAAGTATGTAGTTTCTGCGACTCTAGTGGTGCAAAATTTCCTAAATCGTTGCTACACGACTAGAGAAAAGGAAAAAAAGGCTGTTGTCTTCCCTTTTGGCAAATAGGTTGGAAAATTGCAACACCCATAATGCACCGGGCATGTTGCAGTCGAAGGTCACTCCCACCAGTCTGCTATGAATATGCCTGACCAGAGTCAAATACCGCCTTGCTTTAGTAGGAAATAATACTTAGCAAACTTTTAGTTATAATGGTGTAAAACGTTGTCACGTACAGGTAAGAAAGCTGTTGAAATAGTGCTCCATTTTTACCTTAACGCTGTTTAAAAAGCAGACAAAGTACGATACAATTTTCAGTGATAAACCTACCCTTACAATAACTGTTCTGTTAATAACCCTCGGTTGATCTGACAGTCCGTGTGCGGGGATACAAAAATGCGGAAGTATAATCTCTAGTATTCACGAAAGCCCTGGAGCTGTCAAAAGTATTTTGCAGACAAATAAATGTGACATTTTTTGTTCAGGTAGCACATAGACTACCGAAATTGTAACAATACAAAGCGGGTTGAAAATCTGCAACGTTACACTTTAAACCTAACAATGTTTCAAACCAAGCAGCATTTTGTTGGTCAACATGGTGAACCCGCTGTGAAATCTGCATGGGGAAATCTTTCACCCGCAGGAGAAATTCCAGATAGCATGGATACCTATTGAATTTCCCGGATTTTGCTGACGAAAATTTGCCAAACAACAGTATATGTAAAAATGTACAGTTAAATATCAGCTCTAGAAACGTTTCAAGCTAATGCAGCTAACTAGTAAACGGAGTACAGTACTTAAAACTTATGACGGCCACTGGATTATAATCACAACTCTCTCAGTTTATGCGGAGTTCACACTGCACGATTTTAGGCCGACAGGTTTTGCGAAATCGCTGACAAATGCCTGAAATCGGAGGCAAATTGGTGCTCTATCCAAACTAAACATGCAAGATCTTGAGACAAATGTGTAGGCCCTTAATTTCACAGCAACGATCTACTCAACAGAAACTGGCAGATTTGACTGTAAAGAGCATTTGATGGTCAAATGACCAGAGCACGACGACTTTGGGTACCACAATGATGGTGAAAAACATCCCCTACTGAGAAGCGGTTCACTCTTAACTAAAGGAATTATACACCATCAAGATGTGACTAACTGCTTGCAGTTGCCATGGCGCCTCCACAGTCTGAAAACATGTGCCGTGTTTCCACAGCGACGGAGGACATAACAGGATGCAGGACACACACATTTGGGAAACAGAACCTTCACTATCATAAACACACGCTCGGTCCGAACCCTCTGATGAAATGCGGTCTGGAAAAAGATGTTGTATGAGGCATAAACACAAACCGCAAACACAAGCCATGTGGACCCCGGCAGCATCGTTAGATCATCCTTTACATAACAGGCGAATATGCCATGGTAACCACACCAGTGACATCACTGAATAACTTCACTCCATCTGTTAAAGCACTGAAGTCATTTTAGCAGGACAGAGCAGAGAAAATAACAATCATACTGACACATTAACGCATTCACCGAGGCCGCTGGCTGATCAACACGAATTCCCAATCTGAAACCTTCGCACAGATATCAAGTAACAGCTCTAATGATATATTACTTCATTACTTCAGTGCAAAAGATGTTGCAAGGTCTGCTCCCTCCCTTGCTAAATTCTGGATTTGGAAACTACAGCGATCTATCAAGAAAACAAAGTGGGAACATTTGACCAAGCTGTCTGGCCTTGGCCGAAGTTACGCTCTTAGCTTAAGACATCAAAAACAAATTTAAGAGTTTAAACCTCCGGCCCCTCAACTGCTATGCAAAATCTGCTCTCCACAGGATGTTACAAAATAAACTTAAATGAACCTAAGAAGAACCTAAACTTGAAACCTTAATATTTTCTTCTGAAGGCATACAATAGTTTTGTGTGAGGAACAGACTGATAATCTTAGCCTCCACTATACCTCTAAATCTCTTTTTCAATTCTGCATTTTCACTTCATTAGTTAGAAGATACAGTGCTTAACTAATTTATTAGACCACCTGTCATAATAAAGAGAAAAGACAAAATATTTTAGGAATCTGTTAAAAACAAAACAAATGTAAAACTAAAAATTGTATTGTCATTTATTAGGCAAATAACAAACTGAAACATTATCCACACATAACCAAAAAATTCAATATTTTTATGCCGTCCTTTGGTCTTGATAACAGCTTGTTTTTATATGCAGTACTTTTCCAAAGTCTCTGTTGTTAATGACTTCCAAATAGTTTCTAGTTGTTCCCAAAGACATGCTTTTGATTAAACTTTTGTGCGATCCATCTTTGAATCCACTAAATTCCTAATTTGTTCAATAGGATGCAAGTCCGGACTTTGACTTGGCAAACTGTGACTAAGGAGCTACACATACTGGTGGATTAACCATTTCAGAAACATAAAAAATGGTCTAGTGAATGTATTAAGCGCTGTATGCTAATTCACTGAAATCAAACCTGTGTGACTCATCTTCATGTAGAATGTAAGGAATAACTGAAGACGGGCCGTTGAATTATAAGAAAATAATGCACACCTAAGGTGGTAATGCTGCCACGACATGAAACGAGTGAACAGAATTAGTCAATTATTCCACTAATACTACAGCCACCAAACCTCAAGACATTGTTCAGATGTTGCATTTCAAGACATTTGTCAGGATTTTTTTTTTTATAAAATTTACAAAACAATACAATTATAGAGAGAAAATACAAATTAAAATCTAAAAAATATTAAAAATTATATTACCCTTTTATGTTTTTTTTGTTTTTTTTACTAATATCTCTTGCTTTACACAGAAAAAAGTCAGCCATATAGGTTTGTATAAACAAGTTGAGTAAGTGTTGGGCAATCTATTCGCTAGGCCAGTAGGTTTAAGGACAAGGCCCATTTGAGAAAGGGAATTTTCACTTTACGCATCAAGCTATTTTTTGCATGGTTCAATGTAGAGTGAATGTACACAAACACTGTTACAAACAAATGTTCATATTGT
Source organism: Squalius cephalus (assembly GCF_949319135.1). Lineage (NCBI taxonomy): Eukaryota > Metazoa > Chordata > Actinopteri > Cypriniformes > Leuciscidae > Squalius > Squalius cephalus. The sequence continues at coordinate 11,432,937 of NC_137142.1, forward strand.
ACTCAAAGTGCTCACGGCTTTAAGTCAGGGAGGTTTGAATATATATCAGGATGTAGGAAACATTCATGTTTATATATCGTATTGGCACATAGGACCGAGATGCTGCCAGAACAACCGCTGCAAGAGTCTCAGGTGTAAAAACCTGGTGAATGAGTTCTGTGTGAAGTGGTTCAGCTCTTCAGGGAAAAAGGAAGCTATTTGAAAAGAATGCAGGGTAGGAAAGGTAGTCGGCCCATTAAACAGCAGGCTGGTCTGAAATGAAAGCACTATGCTAAGAGGGCACATGCTAATTGAAGCTGGGCACAGCAGGAGACAACATATACATTCACATGGTTTAAACAACTGCCGACGGAAAATAACTGCCCTGCTAAACACAGGCAGCTGGCACGGTTCATGTTGAATTAGAGTCCAACATGAGCACTGCTTTAGAGCACTGCTCCAAACCCTAGTGAGCTGCATACCTAGCCACCATCTAGAAACATCATAAGTACATTTCTGTCCTGAAGCATAGGGAGCAAAATTATGCTTCCTTATAATTTACCAAATTTTAGCCACATACGAGAGCAGTATCGCATGTATCCTTCACAAATAAGGCAATCCCAGAATGCACTACGACAAGTGAAAAAAATTATCCAATATGAAACCGCTCACTTAAAGGTAAGAACTAGTAAAGGGTTATATCTGAATAAAAGCCTAAATTAAACCTGCTCATCATATAAAGAGATTGTGTCTCTTCAGACAGGGGCATAGCCACCTCAGAAGTGAGCGGAAAAGAAACGTCAAGAGCAATACCAGTTTTTGTTCTGACCTTTGTCTAATTGACAGGTTTTATTTTTCTTATCTCTTGCATTTAATTGGCTAAGAAATCAAATACACTGCTGAATAATAACCACTAATTTGGAAATTTGTATTCTATAATATTTTTCCCTATTTTTTCCTTATGACAATATGATGATTGGTTTATGTACCACACACACCTGTGCATCAAGTCATCATGGATTTTATACAAGGTAAAAATCCATAGTCCAAATCCAAATATCACAGAATTTTTTCTACACGAGGGTGCCCTCCGGCTTCCTGCATGAATAAAACAGACTTTACATGGGAGTGTTTAGCGCTCCATAATGCTCACATCGCTTCAGGCTTCAGGTCATGCACAGAATATCTTGTCTGTTTGAAATTAAATCGAGATTCAATCACATTGGCCCATGAAACCCCCTACGTGAATACACTTGCCCGAAAAAAGTGTCTTTGGACACATCCCAACTCGTTCCCCATTTATTCTACGCCCATGTCAATTTTAAAATCAATTCTGTATCGGACTGGTAACCAATGCAGAGAACGTAGGATTGGGGTGATGTAATCTTGTGTGGACCATTTGGAGATAAGAGATGGAAGAGAGGGGTAACCGACATATAATGAGTTACAGTAGCCGTGTCGTGTTGAAATAAAAGCGTGAATAACTGTTTCAAAGCTATCCCTGTTTAAAAATAGTCTGACTTTGGCTAACCGCTTTTGAAGCGTCAAAATGGTAGTTGCATTGAATGTCAATTGTAATCTCTCAGATTACATTAAAATATCTTCATTTGTGTTAAAAAGATTAACTAAAATCTTACGGGTTTGGAACGACATGAATGGAGTAAATGATGACAGAATTTTCATTTTTGGGTGAACAAACCCTTTTTCTGGCAGTATTTTCATGACAATTATATTAAATGTTGTTTAATATTCAGTAATCAAACAAATCATTGAGATTTAAATGTACAGCAAATATGCAATTTGATAACTATATATCAAAAAAAACAAAAAACTTTCAATAGTTTTTAAAATAAGTCAGTTTATAAACCGTATTAAAGGTAAAGGAATGTAAAAATGGTTAACAGTACGTCCACTTACTATATACAGTACAGTATAATCTACAGGACAGTAAAATACTGTTAAATTTAGAATTTAGGGAAGTGAAAATAAACATCTATATATTACAGTGAAAAATGCTAATTGATATTGAATTCCCAGTGTGACACTTCAGATTGGATAGTTTTTCATTGAAATGACTGTTTCTTTCTAGGTATTTGTTTTTTGTTTTTAATGTAAATTTAAAGGGGCCATATGTCAGAATTTTCATCTTTCATCTTGCTTTTTTTTGCCAATGTGTGAACAGCTTGTAACGATATTTAAAAAAAAATGAGACCTTCCCCAACTTCCTAGGTTTTCTATGAAAGCATGTAATTGATTTTTAAATGAACGACTTGGGACGTTTTTGCCAGGAAAATCAAAAGGATGTGACCTTTACGCACACTCACGAGAGCCTTTCTGCCGTTCAAAGACGCATGAAACGAATGCTTATGCAATGTTCAAGATAATGCCGAAAGAGCTCTCCTGTACTTTAATGTCAATGTGTCATGCAAAGAAGAGGGATTAATTCAAACTATAGTCTCACATAGCCATATATACTATCAAATATACTTTATAATCAAACTATCATAACAGTGTAATTTTAATGAACTCATCTGTCGACGTGATAGCAGGGAATTTCAGAGCTAGAGCAAAAATATCCACATCAATACAATCAGATGCTTTCTTAACTGCTGCTTTTTCACTTCTGTCATTTTAGTTGTGTGCTTATTTTGTTATTGAAAGGGAAGTACACAGCACATATTTACATATTTTTATTTCCACTTTTTTTTATAATAATAAATTATTGTTTCCTAACATTCAAGCTAAGAAGCTACATACGGGATAGGATTCCACCTTAGAAGGAAGTCTACTATGAAGAGTAGACATTGAGGCAGCTTCCTAGGGATTAGAACAGAGTCTTTAAGTCTGTACTGGAAATACGTTTGACATTTTCTTTTCAATGGGCGCCAGGCTCAGCCTTATGGCAAATGAAGTTGTATTCACCATGATCACATTTCCTGATGCCTCTTCAGGGGCTGTTTCCTAGACCATATTTAAGTCTGTATTAGCTATTACCATGATGTCTCATCTCTCAGCCCTGAGCTCAAAAAGATCAGCTTACTGGTAAAAGTCTCCACACTACAGTATGAGGTACAGTTCTCCATTATATCTCACTAGCTTATGTAACCAAGATCTTGGCTTCAGGGAGAGCCCAGCGGTTTCTATTATAACAGTCTCAGTGAGGAGTGTGTGTATGCATGTCAGACAGTGAATAGTAGATCAGGTGACACCTGACAAGTGCCTGACCTGGTCCTCCGTGATGACTCCTCTGCTGTCAGGGTGTGTGAGAGGACAGTACAGGGTCATGCTCTGACACAGATGACCCAGTAACATGGACACCTCTTTCATGGTCCTCCAGCAACACACCAGCACCATCTGAGCGGTGACTCGATAGGCCTCTCCATCACTGCCACCTAGACAACATACATAAACATACACACAAATAAGCACTCGGAAAACACTGATCAAATGTCGGCCTCTCATGGACAGGATATGTATTACAGCAACACCACCTCATCATTTACAACGAATTATGGCTAAAAGTATGATGTTTAACATATCAGTACGGTTACTACTACATCATACTAATGGATTCATGACATGCCTAAATCTATGAAATTTGAGTTAAAAATGTGCTTTTTCGATACAGATACTATGGTATAGGGCAATAAGGTGGAGGAACTGTATCTAGTGATGGGCAAATGTGTTTGTACCAGTGTTACAGATTTGTTGTTTATGAACGTTGTTCTCTGGCTCTTTCTGCTCACTGTTATGGCTGGTCTCACTGGGGTCCAGCTCTCTGGCACTTGTGAAAAAGTCATTTGAGTCACGAGGTTGAATCTCCTGAAGGATTTTCTGTAGGTCAGCAGAGGTCTCTGTGGAGAGAGAAAATATGTAATGTAATAAAACGTATGTCACCTTAATTTATATAGCGCTTCAAAGCAGCTTTAAAGCAGCTTTACAGTGATAATAGGAAATTACAGTAAAAGAGATTGTTTTGGCTTTACAGCAGCTCTAGGATAAAGTTATTGTCCAGCTAAAGTTAGTTTTGATTGATTGATTCACTTCCGTTGTGAAGATCATTAGTTATTAACTTAGGGGCCGCTAACACAACACCGTTCTAACAGAAAACCCACACCGCGGAGCCAGAGCGGCCGCCCAGCCACACAGAACAGTGCCTGGCGGCTCGAGAACGCACTCCCGGAAATAGGTTCCAAGGTGCAAACGATTATCAGTTATCTCTGCGCAAACACCAACGCGTTGTCGCGCACATGTGCATCACGTGTTCAGTCCATAGGTATGAGTGTTTGAATATATATGTACGCAGGTGTGTAGTCCTATTTTACAAATCAACCCTCAACAAACTACTTGTCTGGCCTTAAAAATGTATAATACAGAATTATTTATCGCGTCCACGTAGCCTCGTGGTTACTCTGTACAGATAAAACGACAACGTTTTATCTGTACATATAGGTAAAGGAAAGGGAAGGGAAGGAGGCCTTCACAGGGAAGAGCCTAGTTGACACTTCAGGACTGCTTTGTCGTCGTGTCCAGGCGCAGGTCCTTCATCAGATCTAGATACGGCCTGGATCCGGCGGACTGCGGTAAACCTCGGGATAAACAGAGAGACTAATATTAGCGTAGACGCCATTCTTCTTATGATGTAACAAGTACATCAGGATTTATGGGAAGTGTTCCCAGTTCCAGCTGACTTTATCTATGTAGCCTAACAATGAAGTATATAGAAGTCTATAATGTGTTGTGTTATGTGTATGTTAGGCCAAAGAGATGTGTTTTTAGTCTATTTGAACTGACAGAGTGTGTCTGCTTCCCGGACAATGTTAGGAAGACTTATTCCAAAGTTTTGGTGATGAATAGGAAAAGGATCTACCGCCAGCAGTCGATTTTGATATTCTAGGTATTATAACAACAAGGCACAGCGATTTGATTGGCTATTTGGGCTGTCATTCATGTATCTGTCATAAGGTCAATTATGACAAGCGATGTAGCATAGTACAACTATCAAATCAAAGGCTGCAATTTAATTAAGTATATAGTATGCTGAACTTTGTGTTTCAGAGAGAAGAGCGGCATTATCATTTCCATGCAATCAATTCATCATCTGGTATTTTTGGAGTCTTAGAGCATTTGAATGCTTGAAAGTGAAGAATTTAAAGTCCCCCATTATGGTTTTTCACATATTACATGTCAGTATGTCATATAGCTGTTTGTGAATGTAAAAGGTCTGCAAACTTTCAAAAATCAAAGTGTCGTTATTGTCTCCCTAAAGAAAGAACCGATTCTAAACTGCCTGAAACAAGTTGTCAGCAATTTCAGTCTTACGTCCTGCACAAACCTATGTAGGTTTGTAACAAAATTGCATGACGCCAGGCTATGATCGTCATTGGCTGCCCGTGAAAAAAGGGACTGAATTTATAGTGTTTATAGAGACTGAATGTTTAATAGAACCGTTTTAGACACTGTGAGAAAAGAGATGATACTGTTCTTCCTCGCCTTGGCACATCCTGCTCTACATTTTCATATTATTCCATGTTTTTACATGTGTAAGTAATATAAAACAGTTCTGCCCATTAACAGGCACAGAAATATATCCATCACAATATAAACAGCATAGCAATCGGATGATGCATTTGTACTTTCACACGATACATATCACCCACTTAGGACAGATGAGGGGCTTCCTCGCGCAAATCAAGGGGCCAACTACTTGTGCAATACTTGGCATGGTAACAGCTGGTTAGGACTCACATAGTTAGGACAGTGTTAGATGCATTTACCAGACTCTGTATCCATAGGAATGAGACCCTCGGGGGAAGAGCTCTGAACCACAGGTGACACAACATCAGACATCCTGTAGCACAGGCCTATGAGCTCTGACACAACAGCCCTCCATTGAGACAGCAGTGCAAGTGATCTAAACACAGACATACATCAACCACATTAACACCAGTCAAAATAATTGCCAAGACCTCTGTAAGTAGATGATTAAAGGTTAAGTGTGTGTGGAAGTACCCAGTGTTGAGCTGTTGGAGTACTGCAGTGATGCAGTGAGCTCTGCCATATAAAGGACAGCAAGCAGAAGCCTGCAGAAGAGACGACTCTGCCTTCAAAATCTCTTCTTTCAGACAAATCATCAGCCACTGCACCACTGAAACATCACAAACACATTCTCGAATTCAGATACCAATATACAGAGGTAAAAAGTTTACTCATTTTGTATTTGAAAGAGGCCATCTTTGTTTGTTTTTTTGTTTTTTTTACAAATAACCATTGATCAACACATGCAATTAGCACATCAAATATGAAAAAAAGAGGAAGCTCAACAGTACTTGACATACGAGAACAAAACTCATTTATTCTTGCAGAAGCTCAGATGCGCTTTATTGACAAGAAAACAAACCTCATTGGTTTATCAGGCAAATATATTTGAGCTTCTGTTTACCATGTAAACCATTTGGTATGCTCTATGTATTTGCACTGGAAAGAGCCTAAATTATGGGGGAGGGTAACTGATGACAGAACTTTTATTTTTGGGGTGAACTTTTAAGAAAGGACACGTGGTTTTTGAAGTGTTGAACGTGCGTTTATGTTCACAATTAAATTATGGAAAGTCTGGAGATTCTTGAAAACTGACGTCCTGCTTACATCTACAATATTGCACGGACTTGTCTAAACATCCCCATGCATGCCATTTTTTTTTTTGTTTAGCCAGGGTGGGGTGGGGGTTTTGGCTCTCAGATTTCATGTTCGGCAGGGGTGGGGGGAGGGGTTGCGGTGTTGCTATCCATTTTCTAGTGCCTTGGGCATGAGCCTGGTAGGCCCGTGCATTAATACGTCCCTGTCTAGTATACCTGCCAAGGTGTTCTGCTCCAGAGTGGAAGCCTCAGACACCTGGGACTGGTTTAGTGCTGGTGGCCGAAGAGGGATGTTCTGCTCTTGAATACAGCCGAGTAACGCGTCCTGTAGACCCGGCTCGTGCAGGAGCAAATTAAGAAGATGAGCAGCAGTGACGCTGTCGAAGGGTTTGGTGCTGGTGCTGAGGTTCAGAGCGACCTGCAACAAAGACTGCAGCCTCTCCGGCTCCTACACATATGATGAAAAGCATTCATATTCATTTGAGCATTACTTAAGACTAGTCTCAGACTCTTATTTTCACACTGACCTGAAGTCGCACTGCTGCAGGGGGCAGTTTTTGTAAGAGGTTACAGGCGAGCTGTTTGACTTCAAGAAAGTTGTTTGCAATGCAGCACAGCACAGCTTGGGCATGAGCTACACTTACTGACTCTCCAAGAGCAAAGCCAACAGAGCCTGAAAGAAAGAGTTGAACAGATGAGAAGTATAATAGAGGTGACTAGTGGTTGATCAATTGTGGATTTCTTGATGGCCGATACCAATATCTTGAAGAGCAGTGTGGCCAATGGCTTATATAAAGCTGTCTATATGATATAATACAAATTAATTTAAAGGTGGTAAATAACACATGCACAAGTTCAGCTATTAAAATTATATTTTACATAATATAAATTATTTGAAAATAAATCGATTTATTTTTCAGGTAATAAAGACCAGGTAATAAATTACACACAGTGCAGAGTGAAAATGACAGTGGCAAACTAGATATAGCGCAGCATAGGTTTGAAATTAAGTTTAATATGTTTCTCACTATTGCATAACCATTCAAATCAAACGGAAGGACCGTCATGAACGGAGTACACATTTTTTTGAAAAAATATATGAAAACTCATCATCAGGCTAGTGTTTAGCAGGTTTTACAAGGTAAGATTGGGTAATACCTGTGTTAAAGGTAAAATGTTCAGCGATCAGCAGCAGCAGGTGCAGAGCCATCAGACACCTGGAAAACGAGGCTCCTGGTTGAAGCACTTGGAATAGAGTCTCACAGAACCAGCACAGGAACTCCTGATGATAAAAATAATTATATATATTATATATATATACTCAGTGTTGATATATTAAATGAATTAATTTAGATTCATTTTGGTTCCAAACATTTCAAGGATTGTATGTTGTTCAATAAAAACAATAGAGTGCTGCAGTGATGTTGTTTTTTTGTAGGCCAACCTGGAAGTTAGCATCACCCTGGTTCCCTCAACAAAAAGCCAATTGAATTTTTAAATGGCTTTTGGATTACTGCAGAAAATAAGCTCTGTGGCCAGTAAAAAATGTATGATTCTTACTAATTTTGTTCAAGATAATCAACTGTTATGAAATTTGAAGTCTAAAAACAATGGGTCTTATTCACCAAGCATTCGTACGCACAAATTTGTGTGAGAAATTTTTACGGACAAATCATGATTCATCAAAAACTTTCGTACTAATTTTTTTTCTAAATTTATGAAAAGATGTAGGAACAACTGAAACCACACAACCACACATATGCAAAAAGCACATTCTCTGTGCAGCCTTATAATCATGTTAAGTAGTTAGATTTCATCTCTATGACTCATCTTAACTAACATAACTCCAGCTAATGAGAACAGAACATTTTTCTTCTGTTATCTTAATGTTTATTGCTTCATGTGCGTCTCCTGTATTCAACACATTACTCAATGGTCATGTAATCAGATGACTTATCTCTCTGTTCCTAATGTTCTTTGGCACTTCTTGCTGTTTAGATAAGCATTTCTAAATTCACTCCTTTAGCTATATTTTCCAAGCTATTTTTTTGTATTAGTTATGCATCATCTAATCAAGTTTCAAATGCAAAAATGCCTATTGAGTAAAATTATTTGCAAAGATAAGGATTCAAGACCAATGAAAGTACTGTCTGTGGAGTTTATCATAATTGTATCACAGACAGTTCTACCTGATACATGTTGAGGACTTGCTGATCTTTGTCGTTCTCATGGTGTTCCTGTCTCTTTTGCAGAAGCTGAGCACTCTCCTTCACCCTACACAAGAGCTGACAACACAAAACAGACATGAGCCAACCAGAACATATCTACAAGGTCCTCTGACCAATCAAAGCTTGAACTGACATTGGTTTCTACCTTCTTTAACAGACTGACAGTCTGCTGTCTGACACCTGGTGACTGACTGTTCAGATTAAAAGGCAAGAAGTGGCGGATCAGCTCCATTTCTTGTCTGGACAGTTTTTCCGTGCTACGATGGCTCTCACATAGCAAACCCAGAGCATCCATTCGCACCTGAAATGACATAAACAGCCACAATTTCCCTTTTGGTGTTCTAGTGCCACAGAAATTACATACTTTAACATGTCAGACATGAATTATTAAAGGTTCAGTAAAATGTAACGTGGTTCCAGTTAACCTGATCATGTTTGTGCACCAGAGCCTGTCGCATTAGTGGGAGAGACACCAAGCCACCCCACAGTTCTTCCTCATCAGACTTGAGAACCCCCTGAGATCGGGCAGCACGCAGACACGTCATTAGAGCACCCAACGCACCTCTGCTACCAGCCCCTGAGGAACAAGCATACTTGACACTTAAAGGCACACTATATAATTATTTCGCCACTAGAGGCTGTTTATTCAAAACAAAGGCGTAGCTTGATGACACCTTGATTTCGTGGAATCACGTCACACTCTGTGCATTCGCTCGGCGGCTACTATATGAGACATATGGTGCACACTGCAGTGAGGTAGATCGATATTAGGCATGGTAAATACGGTACTCGCAGTAAATCAAGAAAACGAGATTTAAACAAAAAGGCTAAATGTGTTGAGCTGTATAACAATGATTAGTTTTCTGTCGATGAATGTATTCAAACAGTTGCTCAGATGTCTGATAAAACACTTAATATATTAAAACGTCTTTGTTGTTTCCATGGTTTCTACAAAATAAAACCGGATATTGAGGGTAACGCGGGTATGATGTCATTGATAGGCGACACACGGATATGATCTGTGTCCTGGTTAAAACTGCTTATTTCTCTGAATTTAAATATTCTTAGAAACATTTGGGATAATGTAAGTAGACAAATCAACAAAATATATAACGTTGTTCTAGTGGTTTTTGGATATTTTGATCCAAAAATATTACATAGTGTGCCTTTAAATATATATATATATACATACAGTCCTATACAATATGCCTTTCTATAATTCAACATCACCATTTTCTAATTATCATTTCGAATACCCTAATTTTATACACATATAGGCAATTATGTGAATATTGCAATGAAAATTACTGTACTTTTTTTTTTTCTTTCTTTCTGATTTTGCATTTTTTCAGGATTGTTGATGAACAGAAGATGATTAGCAGCATTTATTTGAAACTGAAATATTCTGTAACATTATAAATGTTTTTACGATCACTTTTTGCTTTTTGTCAATTTGATGCATCACTGCTGAATAAAAGAATGAATATCTTAAAAAAAATAAAAAAAAGTCCAAACTTACGGTAATATCCCCAGGTGTACATATAAATTATATACACATATCTGTATATATTACATTGCAGGTTAAAAGTCTCTTACCCTCAGTGCAAGACGGCATCTCCTGTAGGGCCTGTACCATGTGGCTAAGGCTGGAGGGGTTGCAGCGTAGCAGTTTGGGCAGGAAGTAGTCTAGTATATAAGTGGTTTGATCCAATCGGGCTGTGCACAGTACCTGCAGCAGAGGTGTCACCCAAACCTCGTGCCATCCATCTATCCACGCATGCCCATCCCTAAATCGGGCACATAGCTGGGCCTTATGACTGACAAACAACTTCTCCAGAAGGTCGCTGGCGTACGGTGCCAGCGTCTGATCCCCCATCAGACCCAGCAGCCTGGATGGAAGTCCACCATCAAGCTTGAGTAGATACTCCGCACCCAAGTGCTCCACCAGGCAGGCCAGTGTGCCGTACTTCCCTTTCATATGCCACTCCAGTGCTAGAAGGTCCCGGGTGAGCTGGCTGATGTAAGGGTCGCTGGTGGGATCGGGTTTGTGATCACTGCAATGCTGGTGGATCTTGAGAAGGTTCTGGAACAGGGTGCGCGTCTGGTGGCGGACCCCATCCAGCGGGTGCTCCCAGTGGGCATAGATGTGGTGGTGAAGGCGTGCGATTAGAGGAGAGCCTCCAACCAGAGACGAGCGAAGGAGAGGGGGACATGTGTCGACCTGAACGCAGTCAACCGCTGCTCCGCTCCAGAGAGTCAAAACCCGAGCCACTACCATCACTGTACTGGACTCCTTCACTCTGAGAGAGATTTATGTTAGAGAGCAGATTAAATGGAAATCAAGGCTGATCAACTTTAACTAGCTACTTTAACCAAATTAACTAAGAACAGTTTTACGATGTGAAATAGGGTGAATTCAGAGATGCAACTTCTCTGAGAGAAACAATTATATTATTACTCTTACATTTTGCTTTCCGTCAACTGAAATGCTGTAATTAATTGTGTTTCTTTATAATTTTTTTATTGATAACCCATTTTACCAATAAGAAATGTGAAAAGAAAAGAAAGTATTTCTAATTTATTTTTAGATTTAATTTTTTTTTTTAGTTTTTGGTTTATATTGTGTTGCATCTTTATAAAGACTTTTTTTTTTTTGAAAATGAATGATGAATATACACTACTATTTAAAGGTTTGATTAATTAAATTGATCAAAAGTGACAGTAAGAAAGACATATCATGTTAAACAAAAAATATATATTTCAAATAGATGCTGTTCTTCTGTACTTTCTATTTAGCTAAGAATTTTGGGAAAAAATGTAATGGATTTCCACAAAAATATTAAGCAGCAAATACTGTTTTCAAAATTGACGATAATAATAATAATAAATGTTTCTTGAGCAGTAAATCAGCACATCAGAATGATTTCTGAAGGATCATGTGACTAAGGACTGGAGTAATGATGCTGAAAATTCAGCTTTTCCATCACTGAAATAAATTACATTTTCAATATATTAAAACAGAAAACAATTATTTAAAATTGTTATAGTATTTAACAATAGTCAAATAAATCCATCCTTGGTGAGCATAAAAGAGTTCTTACAAATTTATTTATTTTTTTTAATCTAGAATCCAACCTTTGGAATGGTAACGTCCACAAAATTGAATGCAAAGAAAAAAAGTCTTATCTTCCGGTTTATACATAAACAAAACAAATACACAAACAAATCCCTGGTTAAGATAAACCACTGACCAGTCAATTGTTAAAATATGTTTTTTAACCATATCCTTGTATGAATGTATTTGGCATCTTCAATACCTTGTATCTAGAGACAGGAGCACTTCAGGTATGAGCAGCAGCAGTTTCTCTGTCTGTGGACCGTGAGTCTTTCCTCTCCAGCTGAGCATAGCCAGAGCTCCATGACTCAGATACAGAGCCACAGCTGCAGGCCTGCTGCTGTCATACAGACCTGCACAGCTCAGCCTCAACCACTGGGGGACGGTGTCGCCTGCATCCACTGAACACTGCAGGAGACCAGCAACCTACAAACACATTTCACACACAGCCAGGAATGGGTTCGAATGCAGCTCAAGTTGAGATAATTTATTCAAACTGAATAATGATAGTAGAAAATACAATGCAAGAAGGAAGAAGGAACGCTCACTTACTATAACTGGTACATCGTCTCCATTCCCCATAATAGATCTAATGAACAAAACAACAGCCATCCCAGCAGTGCTCTGGACCGTCTGAAGAAACTCCTCTGGATGGGGCAAAAAAAGGCAAGAACTTATAATATAATACAAAAATAAATACAATATGCAAATCTTTTTTTTTTTTTTTAAATACAAACAAAACCTCATTGTCAATTGCATATGAAGAATACACTGGTCTTAACAATACCATCAGTTAAGATACATGTATAGCAGTTGAGTAGTCCACAGAGAACTTGATGCAGATCAGATTGGTCACTTGAAGCTGAAAGCATTGCAGAACTAATGGGTTCCTGAGATCTCTGAACCACCAGCATTGAGGCCTTCACCACTGCCAGACAGGACTGCATCAGCTGAGCCTGGGCTACATGACGACCCGCCAGACCCCTGAAAAACATACAACAATAAACCATGTTACAGACAATTTTCAAGGATTCTGGATAATAGGAACAAGATGTCAACATTTTCATCCATGTATACAGCACATTATTCAATACACAAGTGAACAGTTTACCTGTTCTGCTCCACATAATAATTCAAAGTCCTTTGGAAGAACTGGAGGACTATGAGAGAGAAAAAAATCAGTGGCTGTATTTGCAAAACAGAGCTGAGAAAGCCAAAGGTATCCAATTAAATTATTAACTTGTTTTCTAACCTTCTGTTAGCAAGCGATGAACACATTTCTCACCTGTAAATCAAGAAGAACTATTTAAAATTATATTACAGCCATTTACACTACCTCTGAAAAGTTTGAGGTCTCATAGATTTTACAAATATTTTTTTTTTAAAAAGTCTCTTATGCTCACCAAAGTTGCATTTACTTACAGCAAAACGGTAATATTGTGTGACGTTATTACAAATTAAAATAATTTTTCTATTTTTATAAAAAAGTAATTTATTGCTGTAATCGCAAATCTGACTTTTCAGCATTACTCCAGTTTTCAGTGTCATAAATACCATGTCTGCTTATCAATCTGTCATCCCTGAACATACAATATGCAATGCAATAAATACAAAAGTGGGGGGGAAATAATTCTTTATGATTTACCAGTCAAATTTGTAACTAAGTCAAGATGATTTCCCTTAATGACAAAAAAAAACAGGATTTCCGGAATATATTCATCCCAGAATATATTTAACGACCTTAAAGGAGAACTCCGGTCAATTTTAACATTGAGCTCATTTTATTGTACATTTGGAGTGCTGTCAATACAGAGAACAACTACAAAAATCGGTGTTGCCTACACCGAGTTATTCTATTTTTAAAACGCGCGTGATCATAGGTAACTAAACCTATGCGCGTGAACTCGGCAATCGACTACTTTGGACTTCAACCGAAAAACAGGATGTAAACAGGTATTTGCGCTGGCTTAAATAACATCATTTTTATACATATCTTTCACATCTACTGCAGTCAGATCCACTCGTGTTCACTCAGAAGGAATCACTCACATTTTCTGTGCACTTGTAATGACACATCAAGGATGTTAAGAGCCTAAAAGCAGGTTTAGTACTTGCCCCATTGAAGTCAACAGGGTGCAAATTTTAAAATTAGAATAACTCGGTGTAGGCAACACCGATTTTTGTCGTTGTTCTCTGTATTGACAGCACTCCAAATGTACAAAAAAATGAGCTCAATGTTAAAATTGACCGGAGTTCTCCTTTAAGTTATTTCTTTTTCCTACATTAGCCTATCGTGTATCTAACAGCCCAATTTCATGAAAGTGCATGTCTATAGCACAAATTTTATTTCTTGTGCCATTTATACACCAAAAATATTTTTTGCGTGCATTTGATACGCACTTTATGGCGTGTAATACGCATGCACACCCTTATTCCTAGCCAAGGGGTTTACAGTGCATATCATATGCACGCAAAAATTATTTTTGGCGTATAAATGGCACGAGAAATCAAATTCGTGCTATAGATACGCACTTTCATGAGATTGTGTTGGTATCTAACCATCCATGAGCACATTCGGCAATAAGAGCTAGAAAGACCACCAAAACTGGCAACTCCGCAGTGAGTCGCTGGCAGTGGCATGCACAGCTTTTGTTTCAATCGGACTGAATTCATTCCAAGTGATGAATCTGAATGTAGTTAACACATGAATGCTAACATGTGATCGGGTTGATGTGCATGTTTATATGTCACAAGCTTCAAATTGGAATTCATTTTTTGACATGCACACACTGCACAAATATAGAAAGTTTCCCGGTGTTTGCGCTTACAACCATTCTCTAACATAGGTTCTTTATTTGTTTTAAACAGTAGACATAATAATTTGGACACAATGAATGAGCATATGAACCTGCCGTGCTGCTTCTATTTATCACGCAGTAAAAATGCTGTCACCATCTGTGGATGAGAATCCGAAACAAAGACTGGTGGGACGTTGTCCTGATTCACTTCATAGATGCTGAGTGAAAGGAGAATTTCAGAATGACGGAACACTCATTTATATGACACTTTATTCAACAGGAAGAAAAGCTTGTTCAGCGCGTCATACGTCGTCCTTTCAGTTTCGGTTTTCAATCCAATCAAGGGTTTACATGTTCTCTTGATTGGATTAGAAAAGTAATAAACCACCCCTTTCAATCTGATCAAAATTATTTGCAATGGAGCTGACACTACAGTGTATGTGTTTTTTAATGGGTTATGTTATAGCCCTACTTGTTATTAAGAAATATCTGTATTGACTGCATGATCATATCACTGTATTATTTACCGCCATCCAAGCCACATATTAAAGCTTGGGGAGCCGCAGGAGGCTCTTGAGTAACACTGACTTAGACGTACCAATTTTAAAGCCATCCAGACAAGAAGTGATGCTATCTGTTAGGTGTGAGAAGTGATCTGTGTTCATAGAGGAGAGAGAGGAAGACAGGCACTCAGACAGCCATCCAACCGTTTTCTCCTCCAGCCAATCTGGGCCACTACGTAGTGCACTGGTGGAAAAGAAAAAGAATATGCCATTATGTTAAATAAACTAAGTCATTAAAAAGAGTTGTTGATTTCAAGTCACATGAATGACAGTGAAATGTGAGTACTTTTAACCTTGCTACAGCTCTCTTAAGTGGGTTCTTAGCCGGCAGTGTGGTATACAGGAACGCTAGTGTGCTCAGGCAGGCATGCAGTAAAGGACCTGTAGAGGATTCATCCTCTCTCAACTGCTCCAACATGAAGCCTGCCTGCAGTCAACATGTAAACCAATGAATTAAAAGTGTTAAGCGATTACATTCAGTATACTTATATGATGAATGTGATGCAGACCGACCTTAGAGATGAGCTGGATCTGCTCAACCGGGTCAGGTGAAGATAAACTGTCCTTCAGCACCTGAGCAAGCTCTATTGATCTACTGTCCCCCTCCATAGATAAGGAATCTGGGAGAAAACATGAGATATAAAGAAATATTACAGGAAACTATAAGCATTTGCAACCACAACACAACCACTAAAGGTTGATATCTGTCACTCACCTGTCAGACTCTTCAGCTTGACATCATCCAAAACTACAGCCTCCACTTTAGGTGTTTTTTTCTTCACAACCATGACTAGTTCTGGGACATAAAAACAAATGCAGAATAGCATCATACATTTATCATTTAATTATTTAAAAAGCTAATACAACAACTGAAGAAGATCAACTTTAAACTACAGCGCTTAGTGTAACCTAGTGCTAGTCACTTTATTGTTTCCTGCAGACAATTATTAAACCGACGTTCTCCCACACCGTACACCGTACACCCTATTTTACTGAACATTCAGAGCACTTTAAGGCATGAACATATATTGTCATACCTTTGAAATAAAGCAGGTACCGGTGAAAAAGTTCAATACTGCGTGTAGAAATCAGTAATTCCACAGGAACATAACATACACGTGTGACGCGTCAATTCCGGAGTCGCTATGAAAGACCGCCCAATCAAACATATGATTGGTCCAGACTCAACACTACAGATGTGTGATTGGTCCTCAGGAAAGTCAATCATTCATGACATCACCGTTCTCCAAAAAAACGTCCTAACCACACCTACAATGGTTTGACTGTGCGTGCTCGTAAAAAGCACGCCCCTGAGCCCGCCCACTTCCACAGGACGATGCTGGAGTGAAAACTTTGAGCTAGAAAACGCTCGCTCTTTATATCATAATTAGGTCATTAGTGCAATAACATCTGGGACAACACGGAATAATATTTGTATTATGGTGTGAAACCAGTGCCATCTACAGCACTGTAACACTGAGTGTCGGGTAAGGATACAATCTTTAACTATTAACAAAAAGTATTAGTTTGTTTTTGTTTCTTGTTAAAGGGAATAGGAGGGAATAATTGCTTAAATATAAAGTTTATGTTGTTTGAAATACACTATTTGTTGATTTTATATGATTCAAATGTAGTTAATATTGATTAATTATGTTCTGTTCTTTTCTGTTAATTTTCATGAACACAACTCTAATTGTATTGCATCGTTATTCTTTCAGCTGCAGTTAACTAGTATAGATAATTGTCGTTATGTACACATATACCTTTTTTATATCACGATTTTAGTTTAATTTTTTATGAAAATATACATTATACTCTATATACTGGTTTCTAAAGCATATTCGTCATTTATATATATATTGCCTTAATTCATTAATTTTCAATGGCCCACTAATCTTTGAAAGTACAAATATTCCACATAGTGCCTGAAATGAGGTCAGCTGTCCAATCAACTGAATTTAACCTGTAATTACAGTTAGTGGAATCATATTTGCTCTGTATTAACTGTAGAGAACTGTAGAGAAACTGTAGAGAACCTTTAATGGAGCCAAAGGACCACTGTCTACTCCTGAGATGCAAATTCCTACCAAAATTCCCAGATTCTTGTAGACATTTCTAGATCTACATTTAATGACTTTATCCACTGGCTCACTTTCCCTAAATGTGTCTCTCAAGGAGGTTGTTCCACAGTTACATGTTGTTTTTATTCACATTGGTTGAGATTCAAACCAATCTTTTGTCTTATTTAGACACAGCTTAATTGAGCTCAACACATGTTTGCACTCCCTTTGTGCTCATGCCAATGCTGTAATGACAGCTTATTATAACTAGAGAAGTTGTAGTGTAATGTGTTCACTCACACTTTTCTGTTGTGCTTTACAACACCTGATTTACATCAGTTAACACATGTTTTTCATAATTAAACTTTTACGATGGAAAAGTGTTATGGTGCATCAGTGCTGGCTGGTTTGGTTTGTTTTTATAGTGGTGGTCAGTTTGCCCAGGGCTCTGCCTGGCCCTCGAACACTTCTGACGTTTTCACACAACCAATACAGACTGTCTTTGCTGTTTATTTCCAACTATTATTGAATTGAAAGTTTGTCTCCATTCCAGTTAATATTGGAATTGGGTCATATTCTGGTTGTGCATGCACCATATAAATGTTTTGACTGGGTATTGATAAGATTAATAAGATTAATTATTAATACTCCAGTTTTTTAAATCCAAAAATGACAGCTGGCATATAGCTGTATTAATCAGAATGTTGTGGCAAATAAACACCCTCTTCAGTATATTCTCTGTTTATTTACATTTTCATTGTGAATGCCCAAACAAACATAATTCTGAGTTCTATGACACATAGGAAGTTGTGAAAAGTCAATCACGTTTTGAAGCGAGGGGACAGATTATTTTGTCTAAATGTTAATAAAATAAATTTTGCAACTCATGATGATGATTTTAATGTGCTTTCCATTTCCATTTTCCATTTGCATTTCAGTATTTATTCACAGGTGAATCAACATGGTGGGTCAAAGTTAAAACGGCAAATTAACGAAATTTTCCTTATCAATCATGGATGAATGAATCTCAACATTAATTTACAAAATAAAAGTATTTTGATAACCTATTTACAGTACAACCATCAAACATTGTTCCAATGTTGTTTTTTTAATATTGAAACAACAACATACCTACAATTTTTTAACTTTTTTTTATTTATTTTTTTTACGTTGAAGGTCAGTCACATGCCGTCTGGTTTTGTTGGGTCATTAAGTTATGTCATTAGACACATTTTGGTACTTTTTTTTTTTTTTTACAGAAGTCCCTCCTGTTATTTTTCATGTAGATAATGCATGTAGATAATTATGTGGAAACATGCCTAAGTTAAACTGGATTTTTACTGTTCTTTCTTGCATTTAAACATTTTGAAGCAAATTGATCACAGGTAAATCAACATCATGGATCAAGGTTAAATCACTGCTTATATTAGTTTCGATTTTGCATATGGAATCACTGTTTATATCGCAACATTGTTTCAACATCTTTTCAACATGAGTGAATGAACGTTGTTGATCTGGTATTTTGTTAACCTTTTTACATTGAGCATTAAGCGTTATTTAAGTGTTTTTTTAATGTTATTTTAACCACATTTCAATGTTGAAATGTTGCTGGTTGTTCAAAATGATGGTTCCTCTGTGCTCCTTAGAGAAAATATATACATAATTGTTTATCTATACATCACCCAGCCCTGCACCTGATTTATATTTGGACCTATGTTCATTAGCTTAAGTTCTTGAGTGGTTTTCTACTGCATGTTCTGTTTGTCCGTCTGCTTCAGTCTCATGCTGTGTATATAATATTGCAGGGCTTGAGGGGTGACGGCATGGCGGAGGGTGATGAATGCGCAGGCAGGGAGTGGAAAGACAAGTACATGGCCCTCGAGGCCTTGCTCTTCAAGTTCCGTGGGCAGATGAGAGTCATCCGAGAGCTCACGGCAGAAAAGGTCAGTCAAACGCATGTCTCGGTCCCTGAGTCCTTTCACTTGGACTGCTGTTTTACACTGGTGCTCTCGGATCTTTAAAAATCATTTTATCAGACTGCATGATGAGCAAGTAAAACCTACTTTACCCCTAGCCATCTTTTATTAAAATAATAACAGACGACTCATAAGATTTGTCTGCAACTGTCACCGCCCCACTAATTCCTGTCTGTATTAATATAGGAGAGATACTCAATAGTGTGAATTCTAGGAAAAGCAAAAAAAGCCACCTAACTATTTGCTCATTTCCATGTTTGGTTTTTATTTCCATGAAAGTGTGTGTGTGTGTGTGTGTGTGTGTGTGTGTGTGTGTGTGTGTGTGTGTGTGTGTGTGTGTGTGTGTGTGTGTGTGTGTGTGTGTATTTGTGCCATGGCATATTTCTTTGGCCTATCTCAAGGGAGAGCAGATTAGAGGTTAATATAAACAGACGCCTGACCACAGGGCTCCAGACTGCTGCATTCTGGGATAGCAGAATCGTCTTTGAATTACAGACTCGAGATGTATTTGGGTGCTTTAAATGTCTTGCCTTTGGGGAGAGGTCAAGTTTAGGATTTTTCTTTTACAAAATATATATTTATATTGTATGTTTTACATTACATTTCAACATTGAAGGTCAGTCACATGAAATCTGGTTTTGTTTGGCCCTTAAGTTTCCTAAAGTCGATCATGTCATTAGACACATTTTGGTTACTTCATTTCCATGGACCAGTTCAAACTGTCTGTTTCAGTGAATTGATTCATAGTCAGCTCTTCAGTCTTGCTCATTTTTAAAGTTTTGGCTCCCAAAGTTTATAAAGTCCAATAAAGTTTTAACTGCACCATCTTTCAATAATGGCCTCTTGAAACCAGCATCACAAAACAATCTGAGTTAAAGGGGTGGTATAATGCCCTTTTCACAAGATGTAAAATAAGTCTTTGATGTCCCCAGAGTGTGTATGTGAAGTATAAGCTCAAAATGCCCCACAGATATTTTTATATAGCGTGTTAAAGTTGTCACTTTTTTGAGGGTGAGCAAAAACGCACCGTTTTTGTGTCTGTTCCTTTAAATGCAAATGAGCTGCTGCTCCCGGCACAGAGAGCGGAGCTTCAACAGCTTGTGTCCTTTTACCTCACACACACATGCACTGAAAATTTCAAAGACTTTTAGCCTTTTATGTTCAAACTGAAGTCAGAAAGATGGAGAGACTCAAGAAGTGACAACATGTAGACAACATTTCTGAATGGTTAGTTGATGTATTTATGTAGCTAATAGTTATCTTCTAGTCATTGATTAGCATATTCTGTCTTGATCATCTATAAATCGTGTTCTGGGGGCGGGTTTATGTAAATGTTAGGGTTAGTGATGTCACTAACCCGGGAGGAATGTTGTGTAGTCCCTACCAGCCGTTTGTTGTAGGGCTAGTCCTTAAAAAGCAATTTCTTTAAAAGAAAATATCTCCCTTTGCTTTGAACTTTGAGCGTTGTAACTTTGCAGATGTTGTTTATGCTCAAACAGCAACATTACACAACAACTAAAGTAAAAAAAGTGAAATCATATTCAACCACCCCTTTAAACCAAATAAGTGTTATGGACACAAAGTGACTTTTACAGGAACAGAGTTGGTTCACCAATTTAAAAAAATATATATATTTTATATATCGACTGTGATTTATCTCAATAACTTGTGTAATGAAAAAAAATGTAATGATTCCATCATTTAAGAATCTCATTGTAATGGTTTCTCATTCCTTCATCTATAGACGTGTTGTTGTTATCAGCTGGGTACCGTCTGGGCCCGCTTAAGTTTGCCATCTATTATTCCTCCCTTGCATAGCATGTGGATGCATTCGCTTACTGCTGTAATTAAAAGCTGCCATTAGATGTTTACATAGGGCCTCTTTCCTAAAATGTCCTCTCACTGCAGATCCTGGATCAGCTGTGCTGTAATATACAGATAGCTGGTAAGATCAGTTTGAGGAAATGTCAGAGATTAATCCTGTAGAACTAGACAAAGGAAGAGGATGAAGGGGAAGGAATAGGTCATAGGATAAGGAAAGTAGGAAAGTGTGGGATAATCGGCCAAAAACCGATCAAATAAGAAGGTGACTAGTTTATCTTTTTTTTTTTTTCTTTTTTTTTTTTATACTATATTTTAAGTAGTGGTGCTTAACATGGGCTGGATTAAGAGATGCAACTTTGTGGAGAGCATTTTCGCATGCTGTCATTGTGCTAGTTAATTCTCACACTAGCTGTGTTTCCATCCACATATTTTAATGCTGGATGGAAACGCTAAAATGCGCATACATTCTAAAAAAGTTTTTGTCTGCTCAATTGGGGCGGATCAATTTTTGATCCGATAAGAACACATGGACATACGATAGAAACACATTTACCAAATAAATCCCTCGATGTGCAACACAAGCTCACATGACTTTGCCTCAACAGTGGATGTGATTTGGTAATTAGACTAATCAGCGGACCAATCGTGTATAATGACCTCTCAGAAGTTTCTCACATGATTGCGTTCCCAAACACTAGGCATCCGAACGCAAGAGAACATGACAGTGTTTATTGTGTTTCTTCTATGTGATCTGATATGCAAGTAATTTATGATGATTAAAAAAGAGTCACTCACTTCCCCAATTGCATCAACTTCCATTTTTATTACAGATATTTAGCGCCAATTTTCCAGGTAGTGGCAATTTTGTTCTCCTGAACACATTTGATGGAAACGAATATTCCAGTTTTCAAGTGTCAAGTCAAGTCAAGTCATCTTCATTTATATAGCGCTTTTAACAATGTAGATTGTTTCAAAGCAGCTTTACAGAGTTTAAACGTATAATTTAAGGTAACAGAGATTGTTTTGGCTTTATAGCGGTTCTTTTAATAAAGTTATTTTCCAGCTAAAATTAGTTTTGATTGATTCGCTTCCGTCGCAACGATCATTTGTTATTAAATTAGGGGCCGCTAAGACGACACCATTCTCTCTCTGTGAGAAACGCTGATGGCGGTCACATGCACATTAAGAATTGGTTCTATAGTTATGTGCGTTTGAATATATGTGCGCAGGTTTGGAATTCCCTACAAACCAAGCCTAAACAAAGTACTGGTTTTTCCTTATAATTTTTGATACAGAATTTTATTTTATCAATTCGGGGTAGATACGCGAATTGAGTTTCCCGACGACGCTTTATCTGTAGAGTGGTAAAGGGATCCTCCATAGGGAGAGACTAGTTGGCACTTCAGCATTGCGTTGTCATCGGGTCCAGGAGCAGGTCCTTCATCAGATCTGGATACGGCCTGGATCTGGCAGGCTGCGGGAAAACCTCGGGATAAAAAGTGTGCAAGTTCAATTTGCAACTTTGAATGGAAACATAACTATTAAAACCTACTACAAGAAGTTGTGTCTTTAAATGAAAGGCCTATTCATACCAAGGTATAAAGAGAACTATAATGGTGACTATACTATTGCTGACACAAACGGACTATTTAGTTTTAGCTATTTGTTCAGTAAGCAGACTCTGTTGCGGTAATTAAACTTTTTAGATATAGTTCTTGGTGCGAACAGGCCATAACTTCTTTTTAAAGCACAGCACTTTTGTGAAAAGTGACTGACAGTTTTATGCAAATGTATACAACAATTAAACAAAGTTAAAGGGACATTTCACTGCTGGAACTAGTTGACTCGAAACTGAAAAGACGCTGTTTTATCGTGAGATCCCACCCCCTATCATGGGCGGGTTGAAAACATGCGGAACTAGCTCCTACTACTGGCTGTAGTCTAGCCTCTGGCCAAAAAAGCCTCCGATGACGCAAAATGACGATTTTTGCGACATCAGAGGTTTTTTTACAGACACAATACAGAAATCGTTCATCTCAGGGGGACATGAGAGAGGGAAGCACGGTCATTCGAAAATGCTACTGGGTTTCTACTGATACAAAGCTTAATGCTAATCTGGGAAGTATCCCTTTAATATTGAGTAACTTACGTTTTAGACACAATATGTTACTTTGTCTATTTTTGCTCCACCTACTAAAATATTTCTAATGAATCAACTGCAGAACAGTTACACGTCTCCGAGCAACACACAGTAGAGTTTTTTTATTCCTAAATTAATCAGTAGTTTTGAACAATCGGTTAAGTGAATGATTCAATGACTTATATAGATGTGTTCTATTCAATCATAAGTGCTCTGCGAAGTGGACTTCACATAGTATTCTGTGTTTCTAGTGAGATTCCAATTCAAAGGGACTATCCTTCTTAGTTATCCCTAGTTAGTGGGTTGTCTCAAATTATTATGAATTTATTGAATTTCTTTTATAGTTTTGCACATGCCTTGTAGGATAATGAAGAGGTATAAGAGTGAAAGGGAAAGAAAGGGAGTAAAATGGGAGGAGAGAGACATGCGAACAGAGTGGCAAAACAAACTATCCTTTAATCACTGAGACTCCCATGGGAGGAAATGCCTGGTTTCGTGCTATACAGGAAGTTAGCATCCTAAATACATACACAAACAAACTTGTATATGCTGATGCAAGTGTGGTTTGTTGGGAGAAATGTAGGTCATTTTCTCCCCTGCTTTGCATCCTGTTTTGTAAAGTTTGAAATGAATCAACCAAACATGGACAGCAACTGCTCATCATGCAAAGAAACTCAAAACAGTAACAAACATTCGCAGTGAGCCATCCTCAAAGAATGTCACGAAGGATCACATGAAGAAAACTTCAGTGGCTAAACCATATCCTGCTTCTGAACACAAACCTTTCTTTTAAACCGTTATGGTAAAAATAAGGGCAGCTTTCAAGTGCAGTTAAATATGCATACTGTACTCACACACACAGCAAGCACACTGTGCGAAGTCTGAATCTGTTGTAGGTTAACGCTCCACTTCTCCTCGTGCCCAACACCCTCAGATTGATTCCACGTTTAGTTGTGCAGCAGTGGCCAGAGAGTACAGACATTGTTGTTATTGACATGTTTCTGACTTGTTCCCTAGTGCTCTGAGTTCAGGCCAAATTCCAAGCTCAGAGCCCTCTCCTCGGACAGCACGCCAAATATGCATATTTTATATCTGATTATATGTAAGTGTGAACTTGTGAATGATATGTATAATTGGTAACACTTTATAATAAAGTCCCATTCATTAACATTAGTTAAGGCATTAGCTAACGGTATTTATATTTTCGTTTGCCCCAATGCTCCGTTCCAAACAACTCAGGATTCTGATTTTTCCCACATCCTAATTGTAAATAACACCTGGAATGCTGTTTGATGTCGGACATCTTGACCTGTGAACTCGGGGCAAACTGATCAACCCAGACCTCAGTGAGACACGTCATTTGACATCACTTCCAAGATGGCGGCAAGTCCTGCTTCCAACAAGCATTGCGTGGAGCTACCCTATGTCAAACTGTAACAATAAACATTACGTAAGGGATAATGTAGAGCGAGGCGGTTGTTATAGCGAATACAATCCCGACAGGCTGATCAGGACGCGAAGCGGAGGGGTCTTGTATCAGCCTGAAGGGGTTGTATTCGCTATAACAACCGCCTCGCACATTATCCCACTTTTTACATGGCTACTACCAAATAAATCAATAATTTGACACAAAATATTGTTTTAAAAAGGAGTTTATTGACTTAAAAACGATTGTATTGCTTCCGCTAAAGAAAATAGTCCATTCCGTCTCTACGGTTAGAATCCTGCGTCCATAGCAACGCTCTGTTTTTCATGGCAACGGTGTGTTATACTTAGCAGCGGTCTGTTATCAAGAAATAACAGACTGCATTCTACAATAGAATTCAACCAAGCCATGTAATAAGTTTATATATTTATTTATTTATTTATATAATGATACCTTTAAATTTTGCTTTTCGTCTGCTATTTTCAATGCGAACACATTTTGTAATTTTTCTTCTTTTTCGCCATATAATTGAAACAAATATGCTCTCTTGTGTCATTGTGACATCATGTGTTCAGCAAGTGAAGGTGATGTGTGATTGACTGGAACACCAAATTGAATATTCCCAATTCCAACCTCGTTTTGAACGTGGCATTAAATTCTGTGTTTATTGTCCAGTTTTAAATGGAGATTACAAACACAAAGCTTTATCAGATTTTCCATTGCAGTGTTCTCTCCATATTTATGATTCTTTGCAATAACTCTCTGCCTCTAACCTTTCACTGGAAACTGAAAATAACTCACTCCCGCTAAACATTTACTCTTTGAATTCTATGCTTTTCAACTACATAGACAGACTAGTTTGATAGAAAAGCCCATTTTGCCAGCAGTGAAGTACCCCTTTAATAGAATTATTATAAAATGTATAATTAAAATAATTTTTCTTTGGGAGAAGAAAATATATTATTCATCATAATATTTATTTCAGTGCTGATTTCAGCAATGGACTCTTCTTGAATAGAAATGTTAGCTTCTAGCACATTCCAAAGTGTATCCAGTATACAGTGTGCTGCTGTTTCCCCTGAGTGTGTAGGACACAGATGAGTGGAGTGTGGAGCAGAGGCCGGGTGACGCTCGGGAATTTGGAGCTGTTGTGCTGTGAGGGGTGTCATACAGACAGGCTTTGTGAGCTGGCCTGTAGAGGGAGGCTGGATGAGGGGTGCAGGGCGGGCCGGCCACAGAAGGCCGTGGATGGAATTCATGGAATGGAAGACTGACTGTAGCCAGGACCATATGGGGTGGAGAAGCTAGGTGGGATCGTAGTAGATTCAAGAAAACTATTTATCGAAATGTGGAGTTTACAGTTGCAAACTGATGAAAGCATCCATGGAGGTTTTTAGTTTGTTTTGGTATAATGCACTCCCACTATCAGTCGCCCATCATGTCAATACCCATTAGTATTTTTTTTTATTATTCAACAATCAAATCATATTTTCTGTCAGAAAATAATCAGAACTAATAATACCCTTTTGTACGGTGCCCTGCACAGGACATGAGGAAGAAAAATATACTGTGGCAAAGAATTCCTTCCTTATTTCGTGTTTTATTCGAGTTTTATTAATTTGTTCCTTCGTTTTAGTTAAAATCATGGCCACATTCTTATTAATTTGGTTAATCATTTTAGTTAAATCATGGCCACATTTTATCCGTTTTCCCCCCTTGTTTTATTAGTTAAATCATAGCCACAAGCGAAATAATTAGTACATTGTTGGCCACAATTTAATTGAAACTAAGGAACAAATTGTTATGTTTCGTGCAATTCTTAATTTGTAGCAACAATATCTTTTTTGTTCTTTTCTCATGTCATATGCAATGCTCCATACTTTTGTGATGCTTATTTTCACTGAAATGGTCAAACATGGCAAGATGATCTGAATCAATTTGGGATTTCAGACTGCTCACTTTAGTACTGGATTGTTTGGAGTGCCTTAGAATACCAAATAGGACTGGCACTGCAGATCAATCACAGGCAAAACATAGGCAATTTTACTTCGTACAAAGGTTTTGAAATCTTTTGATATCTTTTAAACAACATTGTTTCCAGGTGGACTCCAGCTAGACTAGATTACACTAGTGTTCAAAAGTTCAGGGTCTGTAAGATTTTTTTTTTTTTTTTTTAATGTTTTTGAAAGAAGTATCTTATGCTAAAAAGAGCAGTTTTCTATTTGTCTATATTTTAAAATGTAATTTATTCCTGTGATGTAAAGCTCAATTTTCTCTGACATTTTTCAGCATCATTACTCCAGTCTTCACTTTCACATGTTCTTTCAGAAATCATTCTAATATGGTGCTCAAGAAACATTTTATTTTATTTTATCAATGTTGAAAACTATTTTCTCATGATTTTTTTTTTTTATTTTTTTATTAGTTCAAAAAGAACAATATTTGAAAAAGAAACCATTTGTAACATTGTAAATATATGTCACTTTTGATTAATTCAATGCAGTGATTCTCAACTTCGTTCCTGGGGACTCACTGCTCTGCACAGTTTGTATGTCTCCCTTATCTGACACAGGGGTGCAATTCCCGTACAATGATTTTCCATTGCAGTGTAGAAACTAACTATCT
Source organism: Squalius cephalus (assembly GCF_949319135.1). Taxonomy (NCBI): domain Eukaryota; kingdom Metazoa; phylum Chordata; class Actinopteri; order Cypriniformes; family Leuciscidae; genus Squalius; species Squalius cephalus. The sequence goes on from NC_137142.1 coordinate 11,460,306, forward strand.
TGTCACAACTGTTTCTAGAAACTGGTCGTACCTCTGTTGTTTGAACCACATTAGTTCAACAATATAGGACTGTTGTTAATGACGTTGCATGCAAGTGGTAGAATAATAACTTAACATTATTAAAGGAATAATTCACTTTAAAATCATTCACTCACCCTCAAGTTGTTTCAAACCTGTATGAATTTCTTTCTTCTGCTGAACACAAAAGAAGATATTTTGAAGAATGTCTGTAACCAGACAATTGATGGACCCCATTGACTTCCATTGTAGGAAAAAAATACTTTGGGTACGGTTAATGGAGTACATCAACTGTCTGGTTACAGACATTCTTAAAAATATCTTCTTTTGTGTTGACAGAATTGTCATTTTGAAGTGAACTATTCCTTTAAGTTAATTTACATAAACAACAGAAAGTTGTAAATGTTTTAATCACGTTAACATGCAGTATTTGGCGTACACTTTTACACTTTCATTCAGTCAGCAGCTTTATCCACGTAACGTAATTTTTCTGACATTCTGCTGTAATGAACTGATGACTACTTCACTGTTTTTGTTCTATGTAATTTTGCTTTATTTGATATTTCATTTTTCGCTGGTTCCCTCATATGTCATACGCCAGGGTTCTCTTACACATTTATGCACATGCGCATTCCTCAAAAATGGTGCTGACTGTTGACATGCTAAATATAAATTAAAATGTATATTTAAATAACATGAAAGATGTAGAATTCACTGAATTATTGTGCCCAGGAGCATGATGTATTTAAGTCCACATGTCATTTTAACAAGAAACTATGCTTCTCACCACAGCATCCAACGGATTTAAAGATTAGCTTTAGAAAAAAGCACATGTTAATATGTACCATTAACCTGTGGCTCAACTGGCCAGAATCTGACTGGTTTGTGCAGCTGTTCTCAGAACAGTCTGTAATTACTCTGCTTATTTTTATTTTCTATATCTGCTTCATTGGGCAGTGGTGGACCAGCTTGACCACAGATGAGGATGGGTGTATACACTATGTGTGTATGTGTGGTTGTTGTGGTATGAACATATCTGTAGTTAGTTACACATGTGTGTATGAATAGTCTGTGTGGATAGTGGCTTTGTGTGAGGATGATATAGATAATGAGTGTGTAGAGTGTGTGATGTATTTCTGACCATCAGTTTTCAGTTTTGGGGACACACCCTTTGGTTTAGTCTAGGAATTGGCTCACTAAACACTGAATAGCAATAGACTTTAATGATGGAAAACTAACCAGAGTCTTCGTAAATCTTTTTAACTTCCATCAGTGAATAAGAGATTTATGTCATTCATCAAGCTCTGACTAATGCACCATTAACAAATCCAACAAAATGTGCTTTAACTTAAGTCCAAGAGAACTAGAGCAGAAAAGGTTTACATGAACAAGATCGTTCCATCAGAGTCATCATAATGACAGTTTTGTCAGTAGTCCGCTGTGCATTGAGCCTTATTAAACATCTTTAATGACGGAGGCTTGTAAACAAGAGAGGCTGTTAGAAAGATCAGAACATCATTCAGTCACATACACACAACTGCATAGAACACATGGTGTTCATTGGAAAATATGAGTGCAGCAGCAGTAACTAGCCTATTAGTAGTGTGTTAGGTCATATTTGTCTGTTTTCCTTTGGGAACTCTGTGAAAAGAAACAGGTTGCTGATGGAGCTCATGCCAAAGTAGAAACAAGCAAATTGTTCCAGCGAATAACACCCACACATGAATCGCATGAATTTAACTCCAAAATCAAAAAGATATAATTAAGAAAAGACCCCAAAAAATGCTTAAAAAGCCAATAAAAATGACATTCTCAATACTAATATTTAATTGTAAAGTATACTCCAAAAAATTGTGTAAGCAAATTTTTTTCACTTTTTACCTAAATATATATATAATTTTTTATCTAAAAGTAAATATTTTTTCAAGCAGAGTTACTTTTGAACCCTGTTGGCCTCTCAACTTAATGTATGCCATAAAATGAATAAGAGATAATTGAGATTGTGCTCCTAGATTTATAGGTCACTAATCAAATAACTACATTATAAATGTTTTTCATTTAGGCCTACATTATTTACACTGATAATTTAATTTGTATTTAAAAATTGTTTACTCAATTAAATAAAAATTTAAGAATAATATGCACAATATAATTATATGCACAATATAAGCATTTTCACACAGGGTCCACATTAGATTTCCAAGAGCCATTCAACAAACTCCAATCTGATGGGCACAACTAAAACCCTGAATGTGTGAAGTGCTTGTAAAAGACAGGCAAGAGGAAGATGGAATTTATATCAGAGCTCAACTAGAAAGTATGAGGATTGAGAATAAAGTGGTCAAAATTCCCAGAAACTTATGTTAATAAATGATGACAGTAAAGTCACCAAAATGACCAGCTACTGAATCATTACCACTGGATTACCACAGAACTCAAAATCTATCTCATTTCAATACAACACAGCTTCAGGACTTGCTTGGACAGTAGTTTTTGCAGTCCCTAACTTTCTACAGGAATTTTTTATGCTCTTCTCATCCAAGAAAAGATAAATAAAAGACTTGATGGAATGTTATGGTAATATAGCATGGCATTCCTGCTTTGGTAAAAATTATTTGAAAATGGACATGCTGCATTCCTGACAATACTACGCTATTAGAGTAATATGTATAAAAAGATGAAATCCTAGCTTAGAGGATATTTGTTTACAAAATCAGCTGGCTTTTTTCCTTAGTAATGCATGGAATATGTTATGCATAGAGCATAATAGTATGTGTAATACTAGTTTATTCTGACCTTTGTCTAATTGACAGGTTTTATTTTTCTTATCTCTTGCTTTTAATTAGCTAATAATTGAAATACATTGCTGAACAATAACCAATAATTTTAATGTTCTAAAATATTTTTACTAGCCCATATTTTCCTAATGACAATTGTATAATTTATGTAGGCCTACTACAAACACTTGTGCATTAAGTCATCATGGATTTTATACAATGTTAAAAAAAAAATAGCATGTGTTTTTTAAAGCCACTCTAAAGGACCGTTCACACCAAGGGTGATAACTGTAAATATAACAATATTATACGAACAATACTAACAAAATACTATACTGTTCTAAAAATCTTTCTCAATATTAAAGAATGGCAGAGTTTACACCACAGCTATACTGATAACGGCACAGAGAAACGAACGATTTTATCCAGCTGATGGATGATAAAAACATTGACAGTCAATCAGAATCAATCCTGCTTTAAAGAGTTTAAGTATTTAAAGCGTCAGACAAACACACGCTTAAAATAAACTGAATGATACCGTCTGCTGGTGTGTACACTAATATAGTAATTTTATAGTTATCTTTATAGTTTAATGTTCTTGGTGTGAACGGGCCTTAACACTTAATGAAACTTTTTTTATTGCAGAATAAGGCAGAAAATATATTTTATAATTTCTACTGATATAAAGGCGATGTCAATTAGCACTGCATTATTCTACTTTATTGTTATGTAAATAACCCGAGATGGCTTGAAAAACACACATAACCCATATATTTGTCGCAGTCGCAAAACGTTTCTGCTTTTTATTCAGCTACAGTGCTAGATGCCTTTTTCCACATAACGGATTTCCAGGAATGTCATAAGTGTAATTACTTCTATGAGGTGCTTGCCTGGGTTGAGCTTGACCTAGTCCAGCTCCACCTCTGTGGATCTAATGTGTGGAGGGATAGAGTTATGGGTTCTTCTGTCTTCACCCATTACACTTAAATTACATCCTCTCCTCACTTGAATACTTTTTGCATGAGGGCACCCTCTGGCTTCTAGTGTGAAAGAAACAGACTTTAGCGCTCCATAATGCTGACATTGCCTCATTTTGGATTACAATAAAGTGTCAGGTCATGCATAGACTTGTATCTTGTATCTTTTAATTAATTTTTTTTTTTTTTTTTTTTTTTTTTTTTATTGGTCCATGAAAACCTTTACATGAACACACTTGGCCGAAAAAAGTGCAGGGACAAATTTACGTTATTCTATGCCCATGGCATAGAGGAAAAATGAAAGCAGACTTTCATATGAATGCATAGTATGCACAAACACAGCTCCTTTGCTCATTCATTCATAGTTCTTGCTCTCTCAGATGCAGCAGTTGGAGAAGCAAGTGTTGGAAGCAGAGCGTCGGGCATATGAAGGCAACCAGCAGGTAAATACTAGTAACACTCTTGTGGACATTTCATCAAATACTAGGGATGTACTGTTCGTATTTGATTCAGCTGAATTATGATTCTGTTCTTAAAGGGACATTCAAACACTAAAACACATTTTTAAACACAGGTTATTTACTGTAAAGATCGCACTTCTTTGAAAACAATGGTAGCACTTATTATGTTTATAATAAGTGCTACCTTATTCTGGGCATTCTCCTCTGACCTCTGGCATCAACAAGGCATTTTCACCCACAGAACTGACGCTCATTAAACATTTTCTCTTTTTCGGACCATTCTCTGTAAACCCTAGAGATGATTGTGAGTGAAAATCCCAGTAGTTTCTGAAATACTTAGACAACCCTGTCCTGCACGATCAACCATGCCACGCTCAAAGTCACTTAAATCACCTTTCTTCCGCTAAATGCATTGAGTTGCTGCTATGTGATTGGCTGTTTAGATATTTGCGTTAACGAGCAGTTGAACCGGTGTGACCTGTGAGTGTGTGTATATATATATATAGTTTTGGTATGTAATCATATAACATTTATTAGCAGTGTGTATATGTGCGTGTGTTTTTTGCAGGTGCAGTGGATGGAAGAGCGTTTAAAGACTTCAGATATCCAGTCGAGTGATTCAGAGCTGCAGCTTTTCAGGCGCTGTCAAAATCTTCAAGCGGAACTGAAAGAGAAAGATGAGCTTATTGACACCCTAGAGCAGCAGCTGGAGGAACAGGTCAGTCATACCTGCATCAGGATACAAAAACTCCTATTTAAATCCATTAAAAAGAAAAATGTGATCCATTACGTTTTACACCTTCAGAAACAGAACCGCATCCAAGATGCCAAGACAGTGGAAGAAAAAGCAGCTAAGATCAAAGAATGGGTCATGCGGAAGTTGAATGAAGTATGTTCATGCTCTTTGTATATATTTGTGTTTTAGAAATATATAAATATGTGGGGGATTTTGTGAATGTTTGTGATCACAGTCATCATTCTTGTAGTTTGAAATAGAGAATGCCTCTCTGAGAGAGATCAACCAACAACAGGAAAATGAGATACAAGACCTAAGAAGACAACTGCAAGGTAATCATGCATGTGATCAAATAGTAGGTTAAATCATGGCTATGTTCAAAATAACATTCTACCATTATAATCCTGCTAGTTCTGCAGTATGTACAGTGTTATACTGATGAAACCATTTGTTGACAAGTTTTTTTTTTTCTTTCATTTTATCAATGATATTGAAGATTAAACTGAGAGAACATTTATCCACATTTTTATCAACTCTGACTAACACAAACAAACTGTAAAAGTATGTAGCATGCTAATTGTGTAGTATTGAGTAGAGCACACTTCATGGAATCCTTTATTTTTTATTTTTTAATATATATACAGTATATTTCAGTTTTTAATATACAAAGCAAGGAATATTAAAGGGATAGTTCAGGATTTTAGACATGAATCTCTATAGCTTCCCCATAAGCAGTGTGGTGCATTGACCATGACTTACCCCCGACAGCGTCCTGTGAGCCGAGCTCCGGTCCAGTTTTGGTCAAGATGAAATTAGTCCGGCAAGTTTGCTGGGGTCACGGCAATAAAGCTTTTTTCTTCTCAAATCAATATGTGTTCAAAAGAGTGATATATTTGCGTCACAAAACCGCTGTCTATGGAGAGGTCAGACCTCGTAATGGCTTGGCACTATTTTCTCCCCCATCATATCACTGCGCGCTGCCGCTACCTACAGCCAGCTGGGAGCCGCGCACGTGTCACTTTGTTTACAGCTCGTAAAGAGAACGATAACATGTCTGACTACAGCAGCGACGATGACAACATTGACTTCGACACACAGCCAAAATGATATCTTTTGGGATATCAAAAGGATAGCTTCTTTATCTTCGCCAGTTTGGAGTTCACATTGAAGCCCAGAGCAATGAGCCAAAGTCGCCTCAGAGCAACATCTGCCACAGGAAATCTTTGAAATGTGTGAGGAGAAAGCGCCACATCTTTGTTTGTACAGTCCGGATAGTCACAATTCCGCACCATTTTCTACAAAGCTTGTACAAACCGATCGCTCTTGGTGAGTAGCTATGTTAGCTCGTTCGTGTAGCTGTTCTGAGCACGTAAACACTGCCGAACAACTGAAAAAGTGGTGTGCGCCTGCGCAGCTCGCAGCTGGCTGTAGGTAGCGGCAGCGCGCAGTGTTATGACAGGGGAGAAAATAGTGCCAAGCCATTACGAGGTCTGACCTCTCCATAGACAACGTTTTAGAGACGCAAATATATCACTCTTTTGAACACATATTGATTTGAGAAGAAAAAAGCTTTATTGCCGTGACCCCAGCAAACTTGCCGGACTAATTTCATCTTGACCAAAACTGGACCGGAGCTCGGCTCACAGGACGCTGTCGGGGGTAAGTCATGGTCAATGCACCACACTGCTTATGGGGAAGCTATAGAGATTCATGTCTAAAATCCTGAACTATCCCTTTAACAAAACAACAAATAAATAAATAATGCAAACAAATGCAAATAAATAAAAGAACAAGAATTGGGCTAGCAAACACAGCATAGGTTTAAAATACATGTAGATTGTTTCAAAGCAGCTTTACAGAGAGAAACGTATAATTTAAAGTAACAGAGATTGTTTTGGCTTTATAGTGGTTCTTTTCGGCCGCTAAGATGACACCATTCTCTCTACACAGACTTTAACGCAAACCTGTGATAAACGCTGATGACGTTCACATGCGCAATAAGAATTGGTTCTATAGTTATGTGTGTTTGAATATATGTGCGCAGGTTTGTAATTACCTACAAACCAAGCCTAAACAAAGTACTGGTCTTTCCTTATAAATTTTATTTTATTTTGTCACTTCTTGGTTAGGTATGCAAAACTAATTTTCCCGACAACGCTTTATCTGTAGAGTGGTAAAGGGATCCTCCATAGGGAGAGACTAGTTGGCACTCCAGCACTGCGTTGTCATCGGGTCCAGGCGAAGGTCCTTCATCAGATCTGGATACGGCCTGGATCCAGCAGGCTGCGGGAAAACCTCGGGATAAACAAAGACACTAAAATTAGCGTAGATGCCATTCTTCTCATGATGTAACAAGTACATCAGGATTCATGGGAAGTGTTCCTGGTTTCCGGCTGACCTAATCTATGCAGCCTAACATTGAATTATAGAAGTCTATAATGTACAGGGTGGGCCATTTATATGGATACACCGTAATAACATGGGAATGGTTGGTGATATTAAAGTCCTGTTTGTGGCACATTAGTATATGTCATGGTCACCACCCATCTTGAGGAGTTTGCCCCCTCACATATACTAATGTGCCACAAACAGGACTTTAATATCACCAACCATTCCCATGTTATTACGGTGTATCCATATAAATGGCCCACCCTGTATTATGTGAATGCTAGGTCAAAGAGATGTGTCTTTAATCTAGCTTTGAACTGACAGAGTGTGTCTGCTTCCCGGACAATGTTAGGAAGACTGTTCCAAAGTTTTGGTGCTAAATAGGAAAAGGATCTACCACCAGCAGTCGATTTTGATATTCTAGGTATTATCAACTGGCCGGAATTTTGAGATCGCAATAGACGTGAAGGACTATAATGCGTTAAGAGCTCACTCAAGTACTGCGGAGCTAAACCATTTAGTGCTTTGTAAGTGATCAGCAATATTTTAAAATTTATGCAATGTTTAATAGGGAGCCAATGCAGTGTTGACAGAACCAGGCTAATATGGTCATACTTCCTGGTTCTGGTAAGAACTCGAGCTGCTGCATTTTGGACCAGCTGTAGTTTGTTTATTAAGCGTGCAGGACAACCACCCAGTAGAGCATTACAATAATCTAGCCTTGAGGTCATGAACGCATGAACTAATTGTTCCGCATTTGTCAATGAGAGCATATGGCGTAATTTAGATATATTTTTAAGATGGAAAAATGCGGTTTTACAGATACTAGACACGTGACTTTCAAATGAAAGGTTGGTATCAAATAGCACACCCAGGTTCCTAACCGACGACGAAGACTTAACAGAGCAGCCATCAAGTGTTAGACAGTATTCTAGGTTATTACGAGTGGGAGTTTTTTGTCCAATAATTAGAATCTCTGTTTTTTCAGAATTTAGAAGTAGGAAATTACTAGTCATCCAATTTTTTATATTAGCTATGCATTCCGTTAATTTTGTGAATTGGTAAGTTTCGTTACAGCAGAGCCCGTCTACGTAGAGCCTGCCCACTCACTATTAAGCCCTATTGTACCGAATGTTGGTTGTAGTACCACCAGAGTTCCACTGGGGGCGATCGCCATGAGTGCAGAATGAATGGGAGTCTATGGGGCTAGACGGCTAAATGTGTCTCTTTCACCCGATTGCCGTTGAGAAATCTCAGATCTGATTGTAGATTTTGCAAGTTCAACATGGGTTATAGGTTGAAAGTTGAATGAACGAGTACTTATGTCCTTTCGATTTCTTACAGGTTGAGTTGTTGTTGTCCATAACATGCTAGCATTCTGCTAATGAACGCTGATTGGTCAGTGAAGGACTGATTACGACCAGAGACACCGCTTGATGGCATCGTGGCATCCGAAGCAGGACCAGAAACAAACAAAACAAAAACTCTTCTAGCACGTGTGTTTCCCTGTGTCAGCTGTGTTGTCGATGCCTCGAGAGAAAAGAAAGTGCAGAGCGCGAAAGCACCAAAGCGACTGAAGGATTGTCGTAAAGCAGTATCTCTGGTCGTACGATGTGTATGACGTCATTGACACTTTAAAAGACTTTTTAAAGCAAATAAGTGACTCTAAAAAATCTAGCACCCAGCAATGTGTAATTTATTTGCATTTCCTTTCGAATACAACATTCAAATTACTAGACAAAAAATTATATCCTGAGAAAAGTGGATTTTTATTGGTATAGCGCCATAGACCTCCATTCATTCTGCACTCGTCCTGTGAGCGCCCTCATATGGAGCCAGAGTGGAACTGCAACCAGTTCAGAAGCCGGAAGTGTACTGAGAGTGAAACTTCTCGCCATATTAGACATTCTCTGGTTACAGTTACAAATATACAGCTGAGTATCGTTAGCATAACAGTGGAAGCTAATTCCATGTTTCCTAATGATATCTCCTAATGATAGCATGTACAGAGTGAACAGCAACGGTCCTAGTACTGAGCCTTCTGGTACGCCACAATATATATATATATATATATTCATAAAAAAATATTTTTTAAGCTGTTAAGTGTCATGGTTTTGTGTTGTTTTAGTCATGGAGCAGACTTTGGGTTCTGGTGGCCCAGTCCAGCCCAGTGTGGGTGAGGCCCAGCGGCTCAGCAGTCTGACTTTTGGCTGTTTCCAAAACAGAGGGAAGATCCCACAGGTACTTACAGGCCCAGAACCGTCCCAGAAGAGCATCGACACCCTGCCGGATCGTGACCACACACACATGGATTGCAGGAGACCCCCTACTGGTCAGAAGACTAATATGATATCTTCATTTGTTTGACTGAGAGTAATAGTTCATATTCTGCTGAGTTTGATAGAAATGTAACAGGGCTGGGAAGAAATTATTACAAAATAAAATTGATCAAAAGTGGCATTAAAGATATTTCCCAGCAATCAATTTTGCGTTTAAAAGACATCTAATAGCCGTTCAAACACAGCCCTGACGTACACCTATAGTAAGTGTTTATATTCTGACTATTTTAGACTGGTACGGGTCGTACCACTATGAAGTAGCCCAGTACCTGCGTGACTCATCATAGACTTAAACACAATGTTCAGTGTTACAATGTTCTTCCACAAGGTGCATGTAGTTCTGTTTATTAACCGCTAGAGCAAAACTGGTGTTTATAATTAATCTGATGTTATAGAATGATATTAGAATGACTTCTGAAGCATCATGTGACACTGGAGATTCGAGTAATGGATGACATTTTAAAATAAATTACAATTATTTTATTTCACAATATTTCTGTTTATTAAAAAAAATGCATTATTGGTGAGTATAAGAGACTCCATAAAACAACATTTGAACAGTATATAACATTTAATAAATAAAAAAAATCAAATGGAAAAATCTAATTTTGATCATCCAGTTTTAATTGTCCCTACAAAACATCTAGAAAAGGAAAGTTTCTCAAAACGTATTTCCTAATCTGGAAATTCAAAAATGTTTAAATTAAGCAGCATGACAGCATAACACTGTGATTCACAGTAACCGCAGTAACATTGTGATTCATGTTTTTGATTCAGAGGAACCAGCTCATAAGAGTCATTTGCTCAGGAATCATACTGCACTTTGACATGACTGCAATTTGATTCACTAAAATAACTGCTCAAATGAGTCATGTTTGGTAATGAGTCTGATTCAGTGAAATGGATGGCTTGACAATGGTTTGCAAAATATTTACTATTTGTATTCATGTATTTACCAAGTCTGTGTGTTTGGTCCAATCCAGATTCTGGAATAAAACAAAACCGCCCAGAAACAGAGTGTGTTGGCCGCTGCTCTAAGGGGGGATCTGAAGACGAGGGTGAGCGGGACAGTCCCGGAGGAGTCTCCTCTATCCTGTCCAGCGCTGCCTCTGAGGTAGAGAGGAGTCTGTTTGGAGGTTTGCAATTCAGCCGACCCACAAGTGAGACATACCACACCGCCTCTGACGACAGCAGCTCGCTGTTTGATGATGACATGCAGCGTGTGGACTGCACCAGACTTTGTCTCCCTGGCACCAAGAACGCTTCAAAGAAAGATGCTGAAGATGGATCCTCAGATGAGTTAAATAAGCGCTTCCAGTCGCAATGTCTGGATTCTTCGTCCTCCTCCAGTGATACAAACACCTCCAGTCCAGTCCTAACTCCAGCTCTCACACCAAAGCGGCCCACCCCATCTCAGGACACCCAAGACACCCCAGCTTCCCCCAAACAGCCCCGATTGCGCAATCCAAATGCATTTAATGTTAGTTTGGCATTGGCTAAGAAGCATATGAGTCAGCCTCCATTGTACAGTGAAGCCGCCCACGGGCGGACTCGAAATGCTATCAGCATGCTACGTCCCCTGCGGCCTCAAGAAACTGACATGGACCAAGATCCAAAGATGGAGACTGGTGAAAGAGAACATAATGATGTGCCTTCAGCTGAAATGCCACCTGAGGAACCCGAAACACCCGATGCCTCTGCATCTGTTCCCGGGAGTAAACCCCCGACCCCTCCACTGCACAGGCTGCCCTCTTGGGTGAGTCCTGGAACTAATACTTGAACTAATATGAATTGCTGTTGTTTTAGTTTATGTGCTAAACCTGTGTTTTCATGTATCTGCAGGAGAGCAGAATATATGCTGTGGCAAAATCAGGAATTCGTCTGTCAGAGACGTCATGTACAGATGAAGCTAATAAAGGTGTGTTTTACATCGGGTTTTTTTTTTGTATTTGCGTTTTTTCTTCTTCCATCCAGCTGCCCTTCATTCATCTCTCTTTATTTTATATCTTCATTATCATTCACGTGCATTTCGTTCATGTTATTTTCTGTCCATGGACATTTTTCCTATTTCCAGGGTTCAACTTCAAAGTTACATAGTTGGGTAAACTTCTATATTGGCGAACGTAAACTACAACACATTTTTGCATTGCCATTTGCTCTAACAGCAAAAGAAAAAAATCCATGATAATGCTTGTAAACTTTACAAAAGAGGAAACAAATATTGAGAGATTGATTATGTTGGTCAGAAGAGAGAAAGATGTTTAATTTGCCATCATTCCCTTAGCTATTGTATATTGTATAGAAAAATTATACTTTACAATAAAGAATAGCAAAGTTATTTTAAGACAGTTTATTCTTTTTTTTTCATTGTGACTGTATTTTTATGGCAATTAAGTACATTTCCTCCAAGATACCTTTTACCAAAATGCAAATAATATATATTTTTTATTAATTTAAAAATTAGCATAAATTAAATTCGCTTGACAAATTTGTTACTATTTAAAGAAAAACATTGTTGCATCACATTAGATTTTTTTTGTTTTTTTTTCTTTTTCATTATGGGCTTACAATTGAAATTGAAAGGAATTTAAATATTAAATTAATAATTTAAAAAATGTTACATTTAAAAAAATAGAGATTCACCCAAATTCCCATGTTGAAACAATATTCTTATTTACTTGTATAAACCCTTTGATTTTAAAATCTGTAGTTTTAAGTTATGGTCATAGAATGACGTTTGGCCAATGATTGTTGTATAAAAATGTAAATATTAGTCCAAGGCCAGCAAAGTAATCAAGGAACATTTCTTACTTGCCTAAATCATATTGTGCATTTACTGACAGCTTGTGATGTCCTATCCTCCTCTTCCAGACTCCTCCCACTCATCCTCATGCCCCGCATACATGCTCTACACATCCCTCATCTACAGGAACACAAATACACCCGTCTTCACCTCAGTGAAAGGGGTAGGGACCTATGTGTGTCTTTATCTGTCTGTTGGAGTGTGTGGCTGTCTCACTGTAAGACTGTGATGCTCAGCAGTGTTAATTGTAGAAATAGTTTTTGCAAGGGAGTCTGCATTTCTATCAGTAATAGAAGCAAATCTTTTAATTATGTTGAATGCCACATTTGTTTTTACTCTCATAGAAGGCGACTTTGTTATGCAACATTCAGTTATCTGAGGAGTCGTGTAGTTCTGAGGAGGACAGTTCGGAGGAGTGTCAGTCTAACTCTGGAGAGGAGGAAAACTGTCAGACCTCTGGATCAGAGTCACACAAGAGCAGCAGCCGAGGAAGCCCTCGATCACTTAAGAGAGGTACACGCATTATGCAGCAGTTATTAAAGATCAGGGTTGGTAACCAAGCACCTGCAGGTTTGAACCTTGCAAGTATCAATCCATGAGTTATCCCCATTGTACCTTTGAGCAAGACCTTCAATCACAGCTACCCAGTGGGTCTGTCCTCGTAATAAATACACTGGAACATTGCTCTAAAATATGTATTCTTTATGAGTGCAGTCTCTACAAAATTATTTTTAAAAATCCTCATCTGATGATTATGAATGACTGGAGCATTCATGGGAAAATCTATTAAATTCTTTGGTCACAACAAATTTCAAAATTATTCCTATGATTTCTTTGAAAACAGACAGAATTATAGAATCCAGTCATGGAATTTGGAATTTACTGCATAATATTGAATGTTTTGATTAATAAATCAAAAGTAGGGCTCTAAAAAATAACCAAATTGTAATTGTGATATAGACTAGTCTCTGAATATTAAACCACAAAAAGACTGCTATTTCATTATGAAGTCTGCATGTTGCACGTGTCTCAGAGTAAATAAGACTACGCATACTCAAGGACGTCTGATGCTCATGGTGTCTTCAGCGTCTGTTGTCTTACTATATGAGGACACTCCACATGAACTCCAGAGCTGCTCTGAGAGTTCACTTCATTTCACCATTTCATTTGATCGTCAAATACAACAGAAACTCAAAGGTCTTCAACTACAAACTGCCAACATTTTAATTTGAAGACATTTTGACAGAAATAAATGACTTGGCCAATTTACTAAGTACAGTATTTACATTATATGGACAAAAGTATTGGGACACCTGACCATTACACCAACAGGGACTTTAATGGCATCGCATTCTAATTACATAGGGCCAGATTTACTAAACAGGGCAAATTAGTATGAGAGCGCAATTCCAAAAAAGCGCAGATGGGAGTGGAGAGTTCTGCGCGTGATCTACTGACAACGCACAAATTAAAGAACTCAGACACAGCCAGATCATTTTCATAATGACCAACGCAATTTACCCATAGCAGAGCAAATTAGCGTCTAGTTTAAGACATGCTTTCTTGGGTGTCAAATATTGGCGCAAATACCAGTAAATGAACTAGCACAAACCGCAAATCTTAGTAAATCACCTTGCATGGTTCATTTAAATACTCTCCTTCCATAAACTTTGCGTCTGAAAGGGAAACTCCTAAAAATGCATATGCAATAAGGTCAGCTGCAAAAATAATCCCCTTCTACACCTTTTCAGCTCAAATTTTTCACTGCGTTTCTTTAGTAAATCCTGACAGTAGTTGTTTAACGCCAAAAGAGGGTTTGCGCTGGTGCAAGCTGTTAGTAAATCTGGTCGATTTACATTCATATATGGCCCCTCTTTGCAGATACTGTATCACAGCTTCCACTTTTCTGGGAAGTATTTCCACAAGATTTTGAAGTATTTCTGTGGGAATTTTTGCCCATTCGTCCGGTAGAGCATTTGTGAGGTCAGGCACTAATGTTGGACAAGAAAGCGTGGCTCACAATCTCCGTTCCAGTTCATCCCAAAGGTGTTCGATGGGGTTGAGGTCAGGACTCTGTGCAGGCCTGTCAAGTTCTTCCACATCAAACTCATTCAACCATGTCTTTACTGACCTTGCTTTGTGCACTGGGGCACAGTCATGTTGGAATAGAAAAGGGCCTTCCCTCTGCATACCTGATGGGAGCATGTAATGGTTTACTCTCAGTTAAGGACCTGTATGAACAGGGGGTGTTTTTATCCTACTTATCTCTATCTACCAAGTTTAATCTCCCCAATAGTCACCTATTTAGATCTTAAACCCAGCAATAAACATCTTATCTCAGTCATAACATAATTATTACTTTGTCTCCTGATTTGACAAAGCGTTTGAAGGAGACTTGGGAACAAGACCTTTCTACTCTCATTTCAAATGACCACTGGGCATATAATCTTAAATCGGGTACACTCTTCATCAGTTTGTGCCAGGTTGCACACCATGCGCCTCTGCACTCTGTGACCCGAGTGCACTCTGTGACTTTACATGGTCTTCCGCTTCGTGGCTGAGTTGTTGCTGTTCCTAAACTCTTCCACTTTCCAATAATACCACTTACAGTTGACCATGAAATATCTATAGCAGGGATGAAGTTTCACAAACAGTACAACTCTTGACTTCACTGAGCTCTTCAGAACGACCCGATTTTTTTCACAAATGTTTGTAAATGCAGACTGCATGGCTAGGTGCTTGAAACACCTGAACTCACTAATTAAAAGAGTGTATCCCAATTCTTTTATCCATTTAAGCTGCATTCCAATTCAGAGGCTGCATCCTTCGAAGGCCGCATTCAAAAGCTGATTGCATCACTGCCATGCAATGAAGGCTGTCCCAATTCGATGGCTCCTTCAAATGCGGCCTCCAAATGCGTCCTTTGTTTCCCGTGCAATGAAGGATACAACAGATGGATCCTTCGCGACCTTGCCTACCTCACAAATAATTGAATTCTAAACAGAATATCAAAATAAGACATTATTATATACAGAAATGGACCATGGTGAACATATTTAGAACATATTTTAGATGATTAGCATATTTAGTTTTTGAACCCCGTTTTGTTTTCAGACAGTTAATATAACTTTCAAAAAAGTCCAATACAAACGTAACTGCCACTCATCAACGGTAGCTGTCACAGTTGCTAGGCGACAAGAACAATCCTCTGTAGGCTAGACCATCCCATTTGACAATGCTTGTTATGACCTTCATGGCCTTCGAAGGTGTGGCCTATGAATTGGGATGCAGCTATAGTGTCCATTATTTTTTTTATTTTTTTTTTATTTATTTTTTTATTAATTTTATTAATTACATATAATTATATTAATAATTTATTTATATAAAAATTATTACATTATTACATTATTATTATTGTTATTATTATTATTATATAAAATTACTTTTTATTATAAAATTAGTATTATTACTAATTCATACCATTTATGATAAAACATTATAAAACACCCTTTGTTGTGCAGCAATTTATTTGGCAATTTTTTATATATTTTTTTTTTAAAGGAATTGTTATATTTTTATTTAATTACATTTTTAAAATGTTTATTTTAAAGGTTTATGAATTAAATTGATTATACTTGCTTTTTGCTTTAAAAATTGGCCCATTAAAAAAGATTTTATAGTGCTTTACAGACAAACACACCTTAAAGGTGCTGTATGTAACTTTTTCACTCTACTAAAGCATAAAAAATACCATAATATGTTTGCATATATGAGGAAACATGCTAAGTTCACATACTCGTTTCTCTGAAAAACACTTTCGTTTCCAGGCTGGAATGTTTGTTATTGTTTTGGTCTGAGACTGCACGTTGCCAATTTTCATTGTCCGTTGCTCTCGTTCCTGTTGCGAGTGCTCAAACTGGCAACCCGTGTGAGCGCCGTCCAGTCTGAGGAGCAGGTGGCGGGAGAAACGACGATCTCCGATATTTTTCCGTTATTCTTACATACTGCACCTTTAATGAATGTGTTGTGTTTTGCTTAGCTGTGTCATTATCTTCTATGACATCTGAGTGCGACTATGCCATACCTCCTGATGCTTACTCCACTGATACGGAGTGCTCTGAACCTGAAAACAAACTACCAAAGACCTGCTCCTCCAACAGTGACGACGGCAAGAGTGTAAGACACATGTACACATGCACACATTTGTGCTTTTCAGTGAGTCACAACTGTGAGACCAAATGAGAATGTGTTGTATCTCAGGAGTCTATGGAGAAGTCTGGGTACCTTCTCAAGATGGTAAAGACATGGAAGAAAGCATGGAAGAGGCAC
This sequence comes from Squalius cephalus, assembly GCF_949319135.1. Taxonomy (NCBI): domain Eukaryota; kingdom Metazoa; phylum Chordata; class Actinopteri; order Cypriniformes; family Leuciscidae; genus Squalius; species Squalius cephalus. The sequence continues at coordinate 11,477,134 of NC_137142.1, forward strand.
TGGTTTGTTCTGAAGGATGGGGAGCTTCTCTACTACAAATCACCAGTCAGTTTAAATGGCTTGTGTATCTCTTACTTCTTTAAATTTGTATGTTGTCCTATTTTAGTATCTTGTTTTGCTTTTACTGTTTCTTTATTTCCTTCACAAAATTGTTATATTTTTTAATTGTACGTTTTTTCTAAACACTTTTTAGTTGATGCTATATAATTAGCTTAAAATATAACTATATGCTAACTATATATTAGGTTAACTGACTGAACCAATAACCACAATATGGTGGTCAAGCTACAAACATACTTTGTTTCCTGAGATTCTTTGATTTTGTTTCATAGAGTGACGTCATCCATAAGCCCCAAGGCCAGATTGATCTGAACGCATGTAGCACTATAGCACGTGGTGATGGGAAACAGATGCTTCAGGTAAAGTGTGTGTGTCAGAGAGAGAGAGAGAGAGAGAGAGAGCATTTGTTCATACATCTCAGATATAGGAGCATGTTATTTCACATGACTGTCCATGTTGATGTTGTGTCCCCTCAGGTGGTGACAGGTAAAAGTGTGTGTAATCTGAAAGCAGATTCCCCGAACCTCCTGGAGGAGTGGCTGAGGGTTCTGCAGAGCGTCCTGAGGATCAAAGCTGCTAGTCCGCTCTTCACACACCCAGACGTACGGCCCATTATGAAAGGACACCTGACGAAGGTATTCTGTAGGAAAGAAAATTAATTTGTATTATACACTGTCACATGTGTGTTCTGTTTTTGATTCAGTTTTCATTGTGTTCACTGTGTTAGTTAGCTAGCAGTTAGTTTGTTAATTGGTTCAGTTTTCCTCCATTCCCTGCCTGTTTGTTTCTATGGTTACAGATTGATTTGAGTCCTCAGTTCATGTGTGTTTCGTTAATTTTCTCGTTAGCTCCTTTGTTTGCCCTTGTACTTAAGAACTAACACACTTTGTGTTAGTTCCTTGTTGTGCATTGTTGGATGTCAGTGTGTTCATAGTTGTTTCCTCTTAGGGGCTGTTTATATGACACCATTTTCAACTAAAAACTTTCTATGCGCTTTGGCCATTTGTTTACACGACAACGGCATTTTGGGTGCCTGAAAATGCAAAGTTTTGAAAACGGGTTTCAAAGTGCAAGTTTTTGAAAACGGTCTCCATGTAAACAACAAAAACGCAAATCTCTGAAGACGATGACGTCATGCACATGCGTATTAAGTGTTCAGTCTATAGTGTTTCATCGCCATCTAACGGCCTGGAAGTAGAATACAGGGGTTTTAGTCGTTTTCGCAGATCTGTGTGAATGGGGGATCGTTTTGACAATGACGTCGTCTGTACGCGGAAAACTCAAAACAAAAAGGTCTCTGTTTTAAGCTTATTGTTGTCGTGTAAACGTACCCTTACTTATTCTCCTGGTTATTATTTTGAATCTTAGATTAAAGATTTATTTTGAGTATCTCCGTCGTGCACTTAATTCAGCCACCGACAGTGACACACATGTTTTTAAAGAAAGCTACATTTTCAGTTTCCATTTCTCCAGTCTTCAGTGTCATGTTCCTTCAGAAATCATTCTAATATGCTGATTTTGTGCTCAAGAAACATTTCCTATTATGTTCAATGTTCATTATTTTCTGCTTCATGTTTTTGTGGAAACTGTGAAACATTTTTTTTTAGGAATCTTTGATTACTAAGTTCAAAAGAACAGAATTTATATGAAATAGTAATATTTTGTAACATAACAAATGTATATACTGTCACTATTGATCGATTTAATGAATCCTTGCTGAATAAAAGTATTAATTTTTTTTTTTTAAGTTGTAGCCATTTATAACTTGTTTGCTGTGTGTTATATGTTGTCTCTGACTCTTTAAGGTGAAACATGGCTACTCGAAGCATGTGTGGTGTGTGCTTTTTGGGAAGATTCTCTATTACTTCAGAAGTCAAGATGACAAGGTCTTTTGTCTCCTTAAATCAGAGTCATCTTTCACAAGACATTTGTATGTGTGCATGCACTAATGTTGTATTTCCCTACCAAGTTTCCCCTAGGTCAGATCAAACTGTGGGAGGCTTGTGTGGAGGAAGTGCATAAGTCATGTGACTTAGCTGAAGTCTCTGCTCAGTATACCCTGTCCATTCAGTCAATCAGCCAGGGCCTGACATACCTGCTCATCAACTCACCTCATGAGAAGGTACAGTGGGAAAGCCATACTGAATTATACTTAAATACAACCACAAATACCTTTTGCACATCCCTTGAGAAAGGGAAGTGCACTTAATTTTATTGGATGTGCACTTGTATATTTAAGAAATATTTACATGCACATAATCTAATATTAATGAAATAAAAATGTACAGTAAGTGTACTTAAAGAGAGTATTTTCTAAACTAGACAATAGAAGTAATGCTGCGTTCCATTTACCTGGGAAAAGGGATGTTGGAGCTTTGAATGTCATCACACGTGAGTTCACCTTGTTCCTGTACAAAGGTCAGAAAACTAAGAGCATAATCAATGACATAGGATTGGTGCTTGGCGACGAATCTGGCTTGGTGCTGGGAAAAACCAGCGGAGCGGGAAGGACGTCACAAAGTTCTGGAATATCTAAACAGCTTGAGGTAATTGGCAGGGAAGAAGGTTGTTCAAGGGCAGAAACAAGGACGGGAGCTGGCTCTGTGTCGCTCAAGTCAATCAGCCACTCCAGGCTGTCCAATTCCACCAAACTCCCTCTGGGACAGACATGGGACCGGCTCACACACCTGGTCAGACTGGCGGGAATAGGCTCTGGCTCAGCGTCTGCAGTCGGCTCTGGTTCTGGGTCTTTGGTTGGTAATGGCTATGACTCTAGGTAGATGATTGGCGATATCAGGATGGTGGGAGTTGACTAGGATGGCTGTAGCTGTGTGGTGATGTTGTCCTCCACCTCACCGATGGAAAATGATGAGCCACACGACCACATCACAGTGTCCAGATCCTTTGCCAGGGTCAAGCTGGAACCTCCCGCTGGCATCCAACGACTGATGTTCTCGCCAAGCCCACTCCATAAACAGACCATCGTAGAACAATCTTCCAATGATGTCAGGTTGCAGTATTCCAGGAGTCCATTCTGGAAAATAGAACACAGATTCTGGTTTCTGGTCTGAGAAAAACTGCTGCCAGATCCATTTTTAATGTATTTCTGTCATGTTGGTTGCAGCAAGGATGAGTTTGAGCAGGATCTAGTTGTAGCAGTAACTAACAGGCACACTCTAGGAAAGCAGAGCTGTGTTCGAAATTGCACCATATACCTCCTTTCACTATTCCCCACATTACTCCACTAATATAGTTCACTTGAAGGAGTTACTGAAAATGAGTGTGCAAATTCAGAAACTGAGCACGCTGGAAGGGCTGCCACTTTTGCATAGTTTGTGCTTGCTGTTTAATAATCATTTGAAACTTATCAAACTGGCAGTTACAGTAGTAGAGAAAAGATTTATCTTTAACTCTGTCATGGAAACTAGCATGTATAAACCTTAATTAAACTATTTAAAAATCAATTATTTATACATTCATTCAGTTATTACTGTATCCACACTGGACCAACGGTTTGGAAAATGGATGGATGATTCAGCTGCGGGGACCATCTTCTGGTCAGAAGTGGGAATTCATTTGGCACAGCCCTCACAGTGCATTATGGGTATTTTTTAGTCATTGAGTGTACATCGGTTAAAAATAGTGCCTTATTTAAGGGTATAAGGGGTTATTTCGGTCACAGCCTTGGTCAACTTAGGAAGACAGGAAATAGACTAGAATTGGGAATGCATAAAACTAAACCAAAACAGAACAGAACAGAACATAAACCTGACAACGTTATTTATCTGAAGCCTTTATCTCAAGGCCCTTTTCTTTTGTGTTGCCTTCTAACCTTATGCTTGCAGTTTAATGTGTATGTTTTAAAGTATGTTATTTTCATAATAAGTGCTCTTTTTTTAAAAGTGTGCTTTAGTAAGTGTACTTCTTTTTCACAAGGGATCTAATATCATTACAGCACAGAAAAGGTATAAATTCAAAGAAAGTCCTAAATGTTTGGGTAGTTTATGATGAAAGAAAACATCATTGTTGCTTGTATGTGTTCCTCTCCTGTAGACAGCCTGGTTTTACCATCTGTCTATGGCAGCAGGCACTTCAGTGGGGCAGGTGGGAACTGAGTTTGAGCAGCTGGTTGGTAAACTTCTCAACATGCAAGGAGATCCAGGTAAGAAACTAACAGCTGAATTGTGGATGATCGTGTTATTAATTTCATACATTTCATTGTGGTGGAGTGTCCTACATCAGAGACTTGCAGTAGAAGGAGAAGACATGCCTCCTTGGAAAATCAGCCTCTTGAAAAATAAGCTATGGGAAACAAATCCCAGCATATTAGATCCATCTTGCAGGGCGGGATGTTTAAAACTGGTATAAAAGTCTTGTCCACCATGTAGCTTATTCTGGCCAAGAACCACCAACTTAAACAGGAAGAGACATTTACTGTAAATGACCAACCACTATGATCATGCTACAACAATAGGCTGACACAAAAACACATATTAAATCTCTGTGATTGGCTCCCAGTAGTTGCGTAGATTCACCATGCATTAGATGGTCTGTGGACACAAGGGCAAATTAGCATTTTTTAGGGTCCCCAGCAAAGTTTGTATTTGAAGACGGGGATGTGATTTTTCCATATTTATAAGGCTTACTGCTCATGATCCGGTATTTTCACTGTTTTGGAGTAACTTGGTTCACAGTAAATGCTTCATGCAAACTCCATCTCTGCAAGTGAATTTGGGTCGCTTATAACCTGCATTTTAAAATGCAACACACATCAATGATCTTCCTAAACTTGCAATGATAAGCTCTTTTAAATCTGTTGTCAGCAAATGAATAGGTTTAAGGTCTCCCAGCTGTTTTCTGCCAAAATAAAACCTCTTTTTTTGCACTTGAAAGCAAAGAAATTAAGACAGCCACACATATCAATATTGTAATTTTACTGTTCTCCTAACCCTAATAATGAAAATAGTTATTATTATATAGTCAGATTGAATTTATTATCTGTATTAAATAAAAGATGCAGTGACTAAGTGATTTATTCAGTGGCTTATGGCCAGCAGGGGCCCCCAGATCTCATGGGCCCCAAGCATTTATGTGGTGGTTAACGTCACTAAATGAAAGGACTGTGGCATGTGGGTGTAGTGCTTGAGGCTGAGACTGATTTGATATATGTTATTAAAATGTAACCATGTCAAACATTATATCATAAATTTACTTTATTCTCAAGTTGTTAATTTTGACCTCATGCTGCCCTTTTAAACTGTCGCTGTATAAAAATAGTTTAATGTCCATATTTGTCCGATTACTTCTCAGGGTCTCCTCTCTGGAAACACCCAATGCTGTGTTTCACTAAGGAAGGACTGTCTTCTCCTCTCACCACCCTGCCTTCACAGGCTCTACAAACTGAAGCCATCAAGCTATTTAAGGTGTGTGTTCATTCATTCCACATTTGGGGAGCATAGCCCCAAAACACAGGCAAAAACACTATTTTCTCTCTTCTTTACAGACATGTCAGCTCTTCATTAATGTGGCCATTGACACTCCAGCCATAGATTATCACGTGACTCTTGCCCAATGTGCTCTACAAGTGTGTCTCACCCACCCAGAGCTGCAAAACGAGATCTACTGCCAGCTTATCAAACAGACACAGAAGAGGCAACCACACGGAGCGCCTGGAACCCTGCAGGTAAGAAAATCACATGCTTGTGATATGAACACACACCACTAGAGGGGGTGCCTGGCTTTGTTTTGTGTTTCTCACCAACTTGGGAGTGATTTATGAGGATGTTCATGACTTGTTTACATTTTCTCTAACACAGGGGTGGCAGTTTCTGGCTCTGTGTGTCGGTCTTTTCCTGCCCACACACCCCACTCTTTGGTATTTGCAAGTTCATCTCAAAAGATATGGAGATTCAAGGTAAATCATATAAATTATCATACTCCTCCATGAAGCTTATTCCACTCACTTAATCTGACATTTGCTCAATCTCCCCAGGACAGAGGTGGGAAAGTATGCAATTTATTGCCAACGGTCACTGGAGCGGACGCAGCAGAAAGGGGATCGGCAAGCCCGATCTTCACGGATGGAGATCTTATCAATCTTACTCAGGAACCCTTACCACCACTCTTTGCCCTTCAGCGTACCTGTACACTTCCTTAACAATACCTACCAGGTCCACACATTTCCAAAACACTTAATGATAAAGGAACAGTTCATCAAGAAATTAACATTGATCTGTCATTATTTACTCATCCGGATGTTCTTTTAAATCTTCATGCAGCTCATTTCATGAAATGAGTGACCAAAAATGACAAAAAACTCATAAAAGTATTATAAAACAACATCTTGTTTAAAACAACATCTTGGGTTTGATATCCAAAGAATGCAAAACATGCAAGTTGCTTTTCAGTATCTACCAAGTGCATGACTGTATAGAAAACAACTGCATGAAAATTCTTCAAAAAGGATTCCCATGGGCAAGTAAAACTTGAAAATTTCAGGGAATTTTAATTTAATGTAATAAATGTTTATTATAGTGAATATAACTATTATTATTATTATTATTATTATTATTATTTTCTAGTTTTGCTCTGCTCCAAAGCTTTTTTTTTTTCTTGTTCTTGTGTGGAGGAAAACTGTCTGTTAAGAGACTTATTGGAGATAATTCCTTCAAAATTACTGATAGACTACTGTTCAAAATATTGGGGTAAAAAAAAAAAAGGTTTTTGAAATAATATCTTATGCTCCCCAAGGCTGCATTTATTTAATAAAAAATACATAAAAAAATGTAATATTGTAAAATATTACTCCAATATATTAAACTATTAAAATGTAATTTATTCCTGTGATGGCCAAACTGAATTTTCCAGCATCATTACTCCAGTCTTCAGTGTCACATGATCCTTCAGAAATCATTCTAATATGATGATTTGGTGCTCAAGAAACATTTCGTATTATAGTCAATGTTGAAAACAGTTGTGCTGCTTTTTTTGTGGAAACTGATACATTTGTTTCAGGATTCTTTTGATGAATAGAAATTTCAAATAACAGCATTTATTTGAAATGTAAACCTTTTATAAGATTATAAATGATTTTACTATCATTTTTTGCTTCATTTATTACATCCTTGCTTAGTTTTATTAAGTTTTTAAAACCTTACTGATCCACACCACCTAATTATTAAATAAAAATAACCCTGAAAATCTAAGAAAAAGTCATGGAAATTCATTTTCAAAAAGTCTGGAAACTCAGTGTGTTCAGACGTTCTCTTTTTAGATTCCACGGAACAAAAATAACAGTTTAGAACATCATGAAGGTGAATAAATAATGTGGACATTTTTATTTTTGGAAGAACTGTTTCTTTAAAAATGACATTACGAACTTTTGGTAATTCACCATCTACAGTACTTGTCTAAGCTAACAGTCTGTCTTTGTATGGCAGGTTGTTGGTTTTGATGCTTCATCCACAGTAGAGGAATTTCAGAGTCGGCTGAACCAGGACACAGGCATGAGGAAAACTGGTCAGTCCGGTTTCGGCCTTTATTCTGATGACCCCACTGACAAAGACCTTGAGCACTGTCTTCAGGGAAACCTGAAGGTCAGACACACACACACTCTACTGGACAGAGACTTCTTGTACTTTGTAACCATCTTTATCGTAAAACCAATGTTCCGTGTCCTCAGATCTGTGACATTATTGCAAAATGGGAGCAGGCCTCGAAGGAGCAGCACACAGGCAAATCCGAGAATGCCAGGACGGTGAAACTCACTTATAAGAACAGGTGAGTACAGTACAGGGGTCAGGTGAGTACAGTACAGAGACACTCAAGCAAATTCTTAAGATAAATTCTACGAAGGTCGTAAGAATGTTCCTTAGTGCAATTCTTGAAAAATTCTTAAGAAGTTCTCAAATATTTTCTTAAGAATTTTTTTTTCTTAAGAAGAAAATGAAAGGCTTTGGTGTTAGGTGTGTATTGCTGAAGACTCGCTGAATGAAAAACACCTCAAATCCCATCTTTTTGTGCTACCTGCATATTCCGTAGTTATCATAATAAGCGACTATTTTCGTCGTGAATGGCTTGATGGGAGTTAATCACTTAGCTCTGTGATTTTAATGTACCATAGAGTGAATGTGTCTGGTATCTCACTAGTTCTAGCTAGAGTGAATGCATTATGTATACGCGTTCACTCAGTGATGACTGTTTAATGATTGATCTGTGACACTTGCCCACATTCCTGATGCTAGTAATATGTATTATATGTAGCTAGTGTTATGTTGTGATGCTTAATCTTTAAACAATCTAATTAATTCAATTCAATGCACATTTATTTGTATATGTGTTCACTATACACATGCATTTACTGTAAAGCTGCTTTGAAACTATGAGTCCACATTACACTTTAGAGCGATCTGTTATCAGAGGTAACTGTCTTAGTTATGAATTTTAGAAATGTACATATACAAATATCAGTTAGCAAAAAAAATTATTAATTTAAACAATGTAATAATTTAAGGCAGAAACAATGAGCTCACTGAAGTAATGAATACTTGTTTGTTAACTATTCAACTCAATTAATTCATTAAACATCTTGTCTTTGGAGATTTAAGACAGGTTGGAGGTTATCCTAACTTTAAGAAGTTATTTACATTGATTTTAAGAACAATGGGCCTCATTCACCGACTGTTCTTACGAAGAAATGTGTTCTTAAACCCCACTTACGCACTTTTTACGAAGATTCTGACATAATGTTTTCTTATCTTGGATTTGTTCTTAGCTAAGCAATTCTGTTGTTTAAGTACATGTCATCATGAATCCGACGTAAACTTTTCTTAGGAAGTTTATTAAGCACAAAGTTAAGAAAATTCTTAGGAAGATATTGGTGAATGAGGCCCAATCTTTTCAGAAATATGAATGCTTCTTAAATGTTGTCTTAAGAGCAATCTTGAAAAAAAAGATAAGAACCTTTTTAGGAAAAGGTTTTGGGAATACAAAATATTCTTATCTTTTTTCTTAAGTTAGAAAATAAGAAGAAAATAGCAAAAGAATTTTATTCTTAAGATTGTTTTGTGAATCCCGCCCCAGATTCTTAAACAGAACATCATCAACAAGCCTACACCCAACAGGCTGCAATTTGTGTTTGTTTCCTGTAGGTTGTACTTCTCCCAGCAGATGAGAGGAGAGACCGAGAGAGAGCGGTTGCTTCTGGCATACCAAACAAATGAGGAGATTACAGCTGGTCACTTCCCTGTCAACAAAGAGCTTGCTTTAGAGATGGCCGCCCTGCTTGCTCAGGTACACTGTGCTGCTTCTATTATATTACTGGAGAAATCTTACAAACCTGTCAAGATGATGTTCAGGTCATACTGTATTTCACCCCACTTTGTCAATGAATTAAACAGCCCACTACATTTCTTCGACCCCATACCCTCGCTCCAAAATGCACACAGGTCAAACTGATGTCAGCAAATTCAAATGCACAAAATGACTCCCAGTGGATCTGATCACTTAAAGCACCTATAAAGAAAATTAGCTCAGTTTTGGCTACCATTAATTAAATTTTTTATGTTGTAACATTTTCATGAAAATTAATCAAAATCAATTAAAAAAACTAATTATTGTAATTTGTGTAAAAATTATATAAATCTTTTTAACGTGATACATAATGAATTAATGAATTATTATTCATCTTTTTGTTTAGACTGTCATAGTTTCAAATATATAATTAATATTTAATCAATAGATTCCTTTATTTTAAGTCTAGAACCAAAGTGAAACAATGCAATCTATGCATAAATTACATTTGAAAAGCAGCCAAAACAAATCACGATGGCATGGTGAAACTTCTGTCCAAAATATCACAGGACTTCTAAAGAAAATGAGCTCTATTTTAGGTACCATACATTTTTTTGTGTATTTTTACATTATTTTCATGTCAATTAATCAAAACCAATTTTCATTTCCATAATTCAGCGTCATTAGTGTAACATACACAAAAGTATTTGTTTTACTGCTTTAAATTCATGCTCATTTAAGTAAATATTATATTATAGTAATGTGTTAATGGAGAATAATGGCAGTTACTAAAAACATGTCTGAATACATTGCGGTAATGAGAATTTGGGGAGAAAATGTCCTTAATTTTCAATGAAATAATGCCATAATCCAAAACATCTTAATGTTCCTAAAATAGGCTTCATTTCCTTTAAGTACTGTACATAAACCTAATGGGTTTTGTGTCATGCAGGTGGAGTTTGGGGACTTTGAGCGCCCATTTTCTAGTCCAAGTGGTTCAGGAGCTGCACAGACTAAGTCTAACCAGACACTCAAACAGGTTATAGAGCGTTTCTACCCGAAGCATTACAGACACACCTCCACTGAGGAACAAATGAGGTATTTATGCCTCTAGTGAAACAAATTCATATATTTGTATATTTGAATTTGTTTGGCTTTACCAACTGAAATGCATGCATTCTTAGGCAGTTGCTGCAGAAACTCTCTACCCGCTGGGCATCTCTGAGGGGGCGGAGTTCATCAGAGTGCATACGAATCTACCTGACAGTGGCCCGGAAGTGGTCATTTTTTGGAGCTAAACTATTTGAGGCTGAGGTGAGTTAAGGCCCCTTCACACCAAGAACGATAAATATAAAGATAACGATAAAGTTCTAAAAATCGTTCTAAATATAAGAGAATAGAAGAGTTCACACTTCAACTATAACAATAACAGCACAGAGAAACACGATTTTTTTCCAGCTGATAAACAATTAAAACATTGACAGCCAATCAGAATCCACCCTGCTTTAAAGAGCTCGAGAATTTAAAGTGGCAGACGACAAAACTGCAGCACGTGCTTATAATAAACAGAGCGATATTGTGCTCTGATATAGTTATCTTTATAGTTTTCGTTCTTGGTGTGAACGGGCCTTTAGTCTCCTTCTAAGACTAAAGGCGATGCGTACAATTCTTTCAATATTTAAATGCTCAAAAAAGTGTAAATGCTGTGGCATTGTGTCTTAGTCATACTTTCTTTCTCCCTGTAGCCCGTAACTTCATCTCCACAGAAGAATGTGCGTGTTTGGCTGGCCGTACATGAAGATGGAGTCAGCATATTGGAGTTTAACTCTATAGTAAGTGAACATGTTCTTTTCAGAGCTGCAGCAATTTTTCATGTTGTTTCAAAACAATTCATATTAGTGAAGGGCTAAGATGAGACATCACCTTGTGTCTTCTAGAAAGTCCTTGGATCTTACCCTCATAAAAGCATTGTGACATTTGGAGCATGTGGTCAGGACTTTATGCTGGTAGTAGCTCTAAGTTCTGGCACCAACACATCCAAAGATAAGTCTACAGAGAAGCATCTGTTTGCTATGACCCCATCTAAGGTAAGTATTGTGCTCTTAAATTAGTGTTTTTTTGTTTTTGTTTTTGTTAAAAAGAAAAAGGTTGTTGTGGAAATGCTGTTAGCTGTTATTTGTGTAAAAAAAAAAAAAAAAAAAAAAATTTCACATGATAAATATTGAAATGTTTTACACTAGGCTACATTCAATATATATATAAGAAATTAACACTTTTATTCAGGATAAAGATGCATTACACTGATCAAAAGTGACAGTAATACAACTTATAATGCTACAAAAGATTTCTACTTTAAAAAAATATATATTTTAAGGTGACATAGTTACACATGACATTACTACATGTACTATAGTAAATTATGCATAATTACAAGTAACTAAGGTAACACTTGATTTTGATGGTCCCTTTTGAACATTCTGTTGACTATAAGTAACTTTGCAACTACATGTCAACTTATTCTAGTAACCCTAACCCTACCAGTCTACTAATACTGTAATAACACGCTATTGAGAGATACTAGATACATGTAGGTGCAGCGTTACTTATAGTCAACAGAATGTGTTAAAGGGACCATCAAAATGAAGTGAAACCGTAATTAACCCTAAACCAAACTCTATAGTAATAAAATGTAGTTAATTTATATTTTTATTTATTAATTTATATATTTTTTATTTTAAGTACAATGTAAATGTCACCTTAAAATAAAGTATAACCAAATTCTCTATTTATTCAAGAATCCTGAAAAAAATCTAAATTTTTACATATAAAAAATAAAGGTTTTATAAAGTTTATAAAGACTATAAAGGTTTTTTGAGAAAATCAGCATATCACAATCATTTCTGAAGAATCATGTGAGACTGAAGACTGGAGTAATGATGCGGAAAATTCTTTGCCATTACAGGAATAAATTACATTTTTAAATATATGAAAATAGAAAAAGTTACTTTAAATTGTAATAATATTTCACAATATTAATCAGGGTTCCCGCGGGGTCTTAAAAAGTCTTAAAATGTCTTAAATTCTGAACTTTAAATTTAAGGCCTTAAAACGTCTTAAAAACAGCCAGATTTTCATCCGCGGTCTTAAATTTCATTTAGTCAGGTCTTAAAAAAGATTTTATACTCGTTCATTTCCAGAAACGCTGGCCGCATAAAGTTACAAAGTAGCAAAAAAGTATCGAAGTCGCTCGCCAAGAGGCAGTTCACATATCGCGTCTTTTTCGTGCTCAAGTTCATTCAAATGTAGGCGCGCGGTAAGTGCGCTTATAATTGAAGCGACGCGCTCTTTTTTTTCCCAGGCGCAGCAACATGAAAAAAGACAGGAAGGATGCGGGTGCACCCAAACACTACGGGTGTTTTTCTCTTCTCTGTAAATAAATCTTGTAACAGAGCTACAGCAAGCGGTTTTCGGCGGTGGAAATCCATAAGCTCTTAAAACTTTTTTGTCATTGTGGAGTTGCATAGCAACGACATACGCCACGGGAAAATCGGACCGAATTTTACTATTAATAATAAAAGATAAGCTAAAGTGTATTGTAAATGTCACTAAATCATTTTTTATAAAAAGAATGAGTCAAAAAAGATAAATTAAAGTCTGAAATATGTGAGGTTTATGTAAGGAATAATTGACGACAGGCCGTTGAATTATTAGAAAAATAATGCACACCCGAGGTGGTAATGCGGTCACGACGCGAAGCGGAGTGGCCGTTACACTCAGTGTGCATTATTTTTCTTATAATTCAACGGCCTGAAGTCAATTATTCCGCTTATACTACAGTTACCACACCTCGAAACATTGTTCAGATTATGTATTTCAAGACGTTTGTAAAGTTTTTGTCATTAAAACGCTCTTGTATGTAGGACTAATTTCTTACGCATCTAATCCAATGCCTCCGTTGCTAATTCCAAAACGTCATTTTAGAGTTAGTAACGGAGGTTTGAGCCACTGATAGCAGACTAATGCTGGGACACACGACTAGCTGACACATTCTCTGACTGTTTTCATCGCAGCAGATTTTAAACACCGACTTTGAACACAGACTGAACGCGCCGAACACGCGTTTGGGCATGATCAGTCATAAGTATCAAATTACATTCATAACCGGCCTTAAAGTGTGTCCCCGGCTTTATGCAGTTATTAATGCAGTTATTAGAGAGAGATGTTGCAATAATGAGACAGAAAAGCATGTGCGCCAATATTATTATTTATTTATTAATTCAATTCGTTATAATTAATTGGTAACACTTTAGAATACTGTATCTTACTTACTGCATAACTAATAAGTAATTATTGAAGAACTAATAGGTAATTATTCATTAACTACTTCTTCACTACTGTTAACTACTAAGGAAGATGTGTTAACTAATCAGTATGTAATATATTTTTATGATTGTGTTAAGTAACAGTTAGTTAATAGATAAATAATGAATTCTGTCATAACTCTTGAAGAACTACTACTAATTATCTACTAATTAAGGTTCAAGAAAAATAACTAAGAAGTAACTACTAATGAACAGTCATACAAAACTAACCTCAGATTAGTTTTTATATTTTATATACAGTACTGTGTGTGTCTGTTTTCCTCAGCATAGAATGCCATTGAGTAAATTCATGTTTGAGGCAATGACAGAGGGAAACTGAAAATATAGGGAACTTATTTGTAATTCATAAATAATTATCAAATAATTCTGCAGGAATTACTTGGAACCTGGAACAGTATTCTAAAGTGAGAATATAGGGAACTCATTAGGAATTAATAAATAATGATCAAATAATTATCCAGGAATTAGGCTACTTATAACCTGAAACAGTATTCTAAAGTGAACATATAAGGAAATTAATTGGTAATTAACAAATAATTATTAGATAATTCTTCAGGAATTACTTGGAACCTGGAACAGTATTCTAAAGTGAGAATATAGGGAACTCATTAGTAATTAATAAATAATTATCAAATAATTATCCAGGAATTAGGCTACTTATAACCTGAAACAGTATTCTAAAGTGAACATATAAAGAAATTAATTGGTAATTAACAAATAATTAGTAGATAATTCTTCAGGAATTACTTGGAACCTGGAACAGTATTCTAAAGTGAGAATATAGGGAACTCATTAGTAATTAATACAGAATTACCACATACTTCTGACTCAAATCAAACTTACTGTAAAAAACACATTATTAACGGTATTATCTAAACCTTTGTAAAATAGATAAGTTATCATACATTATGATACATTTTGCTAATTAAATACAATGTTGCTTATTTGCAGATCAATATATAGCCTAGGAAATGTCTGCACTTATCTTTCTTATTAGTGCTGAAGAATGACTAAAACTGGCTAGAAGATAAAATAAAAAACATTGATCAGTGCTTTTTACTTTTCAAGTAATTACCTTATACATTTACTAAGGTAATTTTGAAAATGAATAGGCCAATAGTTTATCATTTTACTGGAGTAATATTGTATTGGGTTATCTGTACTTTTACTCAAGTACTTGATTTGTGTACTTCATCCACCACTCCACTGCTAAAATAAAACGGTTAATTGTAGTAACCACTGTGTATGACTGTTCATTAGTAGTTACTTCTTAGTTATTTTTCTTGCACATTAATTAATAGATAATTAATAATAGTTCTTCAAGAGTTATGACATAATTCATTAGTTATTGATTAACTAACTGAAACTTAACACAATCATACAATTCTATTACATACTAATTAGTTAACACATCTTCCCTAGTAGTTAACAGTAGTGACTTAAGTGTTAATAAATAATTATCTATTAGTTCCTCAATAATTCCTTATTAGTTATGCAGTAAGTAAGATACAGTATTCTAAAGTGTTACCAATTAATTTGTTCATTCTTTTTTATATTATTGACAGATGACAGTAGACTAGCCAAATAAATGAAACACAAAGCCATTTTAACAAGTAGGCCTATCAATAATTATTTATTTGTTATATATTATCTGCAATAAAAATCCGTGCTGCTGGACTATCCATTTATTTAGCCTATATTCAGTTTAATTTTCTATTGATTATATATAGCCTAGGACTATATACTCTATTTATTTAAATTAAACTGCATGTTTCCATTGATTGTGAAGCTAGACATTGAAAATTCCAGATCAAGCGCATGGGGCTGCATGTTTTTTCTTGTTATGAATTGTATCCTATTTTCCGTTATTACAGTTAACTACGCAAAGTGATATGGAACTGTAATGCAGTCAAGACCTGCCTGGAACTACTTTAGCCGTGCGTTTCCCTGAAAATAATGCACACCTTAGAACGTTCTTCAACCAATCAGATTCAAGCATTCAAGCAATTTGACTAACTGAAAGCTGCAGGAACCCTGATTAATGTTTTTAATGTATTTTTGATCAAATAATTTCAGCCTTGGTGAGCAGCATAAGACATGTCTTTCAAAAACATTAACATCTTACTGACCGCAAACTTGAACGGTAGATTACGTAACTTTTGGTTTAGACCGTCATAGTTTTAAACATAATAATTCATACATAAAAGGCATTTGAAAAGTAGCCTGTAGTTGAAGAAACAAAGAGAACACACACACACACACACACACACCAAAGTACACAGAAACACTGCCTGATGAATACTTCTGTTTGACGTTCATGAACATTACATTTAGTTCATTAACATTTCATATGCCGCTTGAGAACTAAAAAGCTGCAACAGCAAACATACATGCCCATTTTACAAAGCGTATCCCACAGCATTTCTCTGTTTCCTTTGTGTTTTTCAGGTTCGAGACCTGACGCTGCTCATAGCCAGCTACATTAACTGCACACAGCAACAAAAAGCAGCGGTGCACCACCTGTCGGCCCCAGCCCTGCTTCTGGCCCTGTCTGGAGAGATGAAGAACAAGGAATCAAGGAGCAAGTCTCCTCCTGCTGCCAGCAGACCCAGCAAAACACCCACCCTTCTTTAATACATCCCTGCTGGACCATGTGTGCTGGTGTTCACTCAGGCTGGCTCTCACTACACTCTCTAATTCATTACTATAAGCTTGTGCCCAAAACCATCTTTACAATATAGTGATTTACATCAAAGGGAATCTGGAAATGAAATGAGAGACATATCTATAAAAGGGCAAGACCATAAAGAGACATCAGAAAAATTATTTATTGATATATTATAGGACATAAATAACACAATTTAATGATTTTGTTTTTTAAAACACGACTTTAATTTTTGATTTGAATGTTTTTATCCTGTATACTGAAGCAACTTGTGTTTACTTGATTATTCATACACAATTTTTTAATGTTAAAAATGTTGAAAAAAAATCTTTTGAAATGTTTTCATGTTATTGTAAATGTCAAATATGACACAACAGGCTTTTGTGGAACATTTTCCATCTCTTAATTATCATTGATTGCATATACATACACACACACACTCTTACTTATACATCAGGCTTTTCATGGCTCATATATGCAATTCATTGCAAATCAATGATAATTAAAAGATGGAAAATGTTCCCCAAAAGCCTGTGGTGTCATATTTGACATTTATATTAACATAATCATTTTTAACATTAAAAAAATAAAGTATGAATAATCAAGTTAACCCAAGTTGCTTCATTCCAGTAAATGTTTATCTTGCATTTACTTTATAAAAATCATTAATGATTTCTGAGCAAAAAGGACTTTACTTGATAAAAAAAAAAAAAAGTATGAGCTATCAATTAAACTATAATGTGTACAAGAGGTTTTTCAGCAAAGTTTTGGTTATACTGATAATTTATAGGCCCTAGAAATTTGCGTATTAAACATGATAAAGTAAGCTAATATATACATAAATAGGCATTATACTTATTGTTCAACAGAATTTTACAGAGAGTAAATGTTTTTGCTAAAAATGTTGTAACACGCATTGCCAAAACAAGCATTCTTTTTTTCAGTTCATTTATACCCCCTGGGGGTGACGTATTCTGGGGGATACAAACATTTACAGGCAGATTTTAAAAATAAAAAGAATTAGTAACATTTCAATATAAACATAATAAGCTAGCACAACAACTTTTTAAACATGTAAGTCCCCTCCAAATATTGCAAATATGTGAAATATATCAACTTTTATCAGAAGGTGAGTAAATTTCCCTCTACAGATGGCCATGTTGTTTTTAAATGCAGCCCATGAGCTAAACCAAGAATGTATGAACAAAGTCACCAGATCTAAATATTCACAACAAAACACCTTTTCAACATGAAACCAAGAAATGAGATCTACACTTTCCCTGCCTCTCCCCACAGCTTCTCAAATGTTTGTTTCTCCTTGGATACGTCAACACTTTTTGGGTTAAATCATCTTAAATATGATATGTGACTTCCTGAGGGTGACCTGGTTGACAGTAGTCCTCAACATAAAAATGAGTGAGATTTCATGTCTACATCATGTTCCGCTCCAATATATATATATATATATAAAAAAATTATATATATATTTATATTTATATTTATATATATATATATATATATATATATATATATATATATATATATATATATATATATATATATATATATATATATATTGGAAATGAAAATGAAGCCTTTTGTTGTATTGTAATATTATTTTTTACGATTGTCAGATTGTCATTAACTTTGTTTTTTTTTTTTTTTTTTTTTTTTTTTTTGTAATTCACATTATTATCAGTAGTAATCTCACTATATACAGTTGTGGTCAGAATTATTGGCACCCCTGGTAAATATGATCAAAGATGCCTGTAATAAAATAAATCTGCATTGTTTAACCTTTTGATCTTTCATTAAAATAAATAAAAAAACTCTAACCTTTCATTGAAGTAAAATAATTGAAAGTGGGGGGGAAATCACATTATGAAACAATTTTTTTTTTTCTCCAAAACACATTGGCCACAATTATTGGCACCCCTAGAATTTTTTATGAGTAAAATATCTCTGAAGTATATTTTCATGAATATTTAAACATGAAATTGTCTATATATAACTTCTTGTTTCACAGGAGTTTAAATATGAGGAAACTCAAAGTCCCTTAATCCTCCATCACAATGAGTAAAACCAAAGAATATAATTCTGATGTGCAGCAAAAGATTGTTGAGCTTCACAAAATAGAAAGTGACTGTAAGAAAATAGCTAAAGCATTGAAAATCCCCATTTCCACCATCATGGATTCTAGCAAATACCAACAGATAAAAAATCCATACCCGATGGCTAGAAATCTTATAATGGGCCGTGGCTGGATCTTCCATCAGGACAACGGTCCAAAACAAACATCAAAATCAACACAAAAAGGTGTTATGGAGGAATGGTCTCTGATCTCTTATCAGGTGTTCTCCAAACTCGTGAGGCATTTTAGGAGAAGACTCAGAGCTGGTATCTTGGAAAAAGAAGGTTGCAAAAATTAATAAAAGGGTGCCAATAATTATGGCCAACGTGTTTTGGAGAAAAACATTTATTTCATAATGTGATTTTCCACACACTTTCAATTAAGTTTTGCAAAAAAATTTAATGAAAGATCAAAAGGATAAACAATGCAGATTTATTTTTACAGCCATCTTTGATCATATTTACCAGAGGTGCCAATAATTCTACCACAACTGTGTGGTTGTGTGTACACATATGTAGGCTGTATATGCTATTTAAAACAGCGTAATTTAAACTTTTTGTACAGTATTGTTGGTTTTTTTTATCATATTCGATTTTGCATCAATGCAGTTTTGCGTGGAAATGTGCATAATTTTCATGAAAATAATGTCAAAGAAGCTAATAATCTTTCTTTGTTCAAGCTTTTTTTTGAATGATTTGGGGATGAAATATGGCCAGAACTGTTCTTTGACAAGTTTCATGAGATTCTAAGTACACTTTTGTCATGCCATGGTATTCTAATACTTATATAAGAACCTTTTGTGGTTTTCAGGCTCTAGCAACAATCTAATTTCAAAGAAATATATGAACTCGAAACACTAACTAAACAGGTTTTCTTACACTCAAAAGGTATATGTAGGCTATACATTGTTCAGACATGCGGTGGCTTGCTGGAGTTTACTCAAACGAAACTGGAAGTAAATCATGATTGCAGAATGAGAAATACTAAATCCCTCCACTCTGAATCTTACTGTACCTCATCTTTGCATGTTAAAGCTTGCAGCGAAAGAATGTAAGGATAGCAATACACCAGGAAATGAATTAAGACAGAGGATGTTTGGTTTTTGGCGAAGAAGCCAGCATGGAGTCATAGGGTGGTTGCAGTATTTTAAAGAGTATGTATACCAGTGTACTGAACTGGGGGTGTGACATTCACAAAGAGATTCAATGGAGAAGATTTGTCTAAAGCCAAAGCATTATATTTCCTCATTCAACAAGGGACACTATGACAGATAATGTCATAGTAAATTGTATGAATTTTTCCTGTGTGTTTTCTATAAATATGATCTATTATGCAATTTTAAATAAATGTCCTTACTCAAAAAAATGAAAAATAGAAATTCATCATAAGTTATATTAATACACTAACATTCAAAAGTTTGTGGTCATTAGTATTTTGTGAAAGAGGTTTATGAAAAAAAAAAAAAAAAAAAAAAACTATATTACCTTGGCCGCATTTATTTGATCAAAGTAAACACAGTAAACGGTAATATTGTGAAATATTATTAGAGTTTAAAATAGTTATTTTATTTATTTTATAAAATATATTTTAAAATGTAATTTATTTATGTGATGCAAATCATTACTCCAGTCTTCAGTGTCACATGACCCTTCATAAATCATTCTAATATGCTGACTGAAACATTACTTATTTTCAATCTTGAAAACAGTTGTGGTGCTTCATATTTTTTGTTGAAACCTTTATACATTTTTTTTTCAGGATTCTTTAATGAATAGAAAGTTCAAAAGAACAGCTTTTATTTTAAATAGAAATATTTTGTAACTTGTGTGAATCTTTTGTGTGTCTTTACTGTCACTTTTGATCAGTTTAATTAGTTCTTTCTGGATATTAAATTCTTTAATAAAAAATCTTATGTGAATGTTAGTGTACCTACTGTATATAATGCACACTTTTCAGGAATACAAGACAGCTACACTTCACCTAATGATTATGTGTATGATACAATCTCTTTTAATCAACATATCAATGAGAGATTGATCTAAAATGTTTTGCAGAACATGAATGATTGTTTGGCTTCTAATCAGTTTTCTGATAATGAAAACTAGTTTTGCGTAATACAAAAGGTTTGTTCTGACTTGCTGCCACAGTTGGTTGGTTGCTACACTTCCTGCTATTTCCCAAACCAGTGGAATTAAAAACAAGCATACAGGTTTTCCCCCCATGTCACATCTTTCCACTTGGCAGCTGTTTTTCTTTGTGTTGTTACAGTATTTTGTTGTTCTACTGGCAGACTCCCTCCCTTCATTACACTGAATCAAATATCTTTCTTTTTTTTTATTATTACTTTGGTATGTTACTTGGAACCATTTACCCTTCAATTCAAACAAGTCATTATTATTCTTAAAGCAGGAATGCATGTCAAATTATCTAGATAAACACCTGATTCTTAAAAACTATTTAAGATGGTGAATCACTTGTATACTCTAAAGCCAAGGATGTAACAAAATTAGTTTGCTTTACTACATTTCATAACCGAATCACGTGTCTTTTAAGTATCGTTGATAATGTGAACCGAAACACAGGTGGGGAGTGAACCATCCTCATGAAAATGTCCCTCCCCACTGTGACCCACACTCATCTGACAAGCTTTGTTATTTAATCCCTCCTTTTCTGCCATGGAAACACAGACTGACTCTTAACTCAGGTGTGAGCACGGTTGGGGGAGGGCAACATGTGATCCACCTAAACCTGTCTAAACTAGTCTGAGAAACAAATGCTCGAAGCTCTTCTGGGAAAACTACTGGGGGACTAGAACTGAAAGCAAGGGAGTGCCTGCCAAGCTTTTGTGTGAAGACATCTCTTAAAAAAACAAGTCCACTCGTCATACAGCAACCTCTTTGGCGAGGTGTTTGCTATTCTTGTACAAATTTGTAACGTGTGATTTCTACTAAGCAAGTGTGGGAGCAGTTTTCATTAATACATTGGTCATTCATTAATATCCCTGTTAAAACCTGACAGACTTTTCTACCAAAAACAGAATTTCAGTAAACGTTGCTTCTTTGTTCGTGAGAAGTTGAGTCAGAAATTTGCATTAGTCATAGCACAATGATATAGGAACTTTCTGGCCTGAAACCTGGGCAACAGGTCTGACCAGTTTTTCCAAAAAGCTCAATATACAGCTCTCTCTCTCATGGGTTTAATTATTAGTCCATCACTGTGAGTGAGTGGTCATCAGCTTTGAGTTAATAAACAGCCCCTTTGTTCTCAGTTCTGAAAGAAAATAACCCTTGTACAAATGCACAGCTTTAAGAGGTGTACAAGTAGACATTTTCAGGCAATGGATCATTAAAAACTTGCATTTTACACCTTTTACTTTAAGAGCAAGCACTGCCACTTGTAAACTGAATGTATCTGGTTTCTAGCAACTTTAATTTGTCAAAAGTTCATTATGCTGATTGATATTGCAAACTGTTATTTGTGTTACACTTATTGTAATTCTAAAAACATTGGTTTGTGGCATAAATGGTTTTACTATTTTCTGCACTTTGTTATTTACCTATAGCCTATGCATAGGGAGTCTCAGTCCTAGAAGTGGATTCCTTTCCCAAACAGTGTAAAGTCTTCTCTAGCCAAAACTAGCCTTTTAACAAGTTGTCTTTACTTTGAATAATGTTTACTTCTGTGATGAATCTCATGTGCCAAACAGGTGCAGCTTCTGCCCTGGGCTAAAAAGGACAACCAAATCCTTTGGTCACAAAAAAAAGCCAAGATTTGTTTTGCGGTAGGGCTATCCTTTTCATTAAAGCCAATACATATTTAGTTAAAAGGGTTGATTTACTATTTAAATTAGCATATGGCAGATAAATTAGGAATACAGTAGATTAAAAAACAAAACAGCATGACATTTAACAAATTTTATTAAAAACTTACAAGTCACACAAGCTGTACAATGTTAAAATGGTGATCCAATGAAAATGAGCCCTCATTAAATAGCAAAACGTAACAGCAACATTGCTTAAAAACAACTGTAGCCAGCATGTAACAGACACAATTTTCCCAATATGAAAGTGTCACATGTAATGCAAACAGGTCAATGCTTCAGCAGGGGCACATCCCAGTGTCAGATTCAAGTACATGGGACATCATTAATAGCTTTAAGACATGGTCTCCATCTCTCTGGGCTGCAAGAACAGAAGGAAATGTGTTAAACAGAAGCTTGCTCCCTTTTGGGAAAAAAGTACCACAGTTTGGATAATGAAGTAAATGAGAACTAACCTGTGCTTTACTGTATTGGGCCTTCTGTCGCCGTGCAAGAAAGAACTAAAATAAAAGGAAAAGTTAGACCACAAGTACATGCACACATACTTAACTTAAAAGTGAATCTAAATACACACTTACCAGAACAAGAAGTCCTGCAAGCACAATCAAGCTGACCACCACAATGACAGCAATGATGCCACCGGTCAACTTCTGCATGGTGATGGTAGGTGCCTTCTCGTCTACATAGTACACCAGTATCTTCTCCATGGACACCTTTGATCCCTCAACACTGACCTCGAATGGTGTAGGGTTGAGAAACAGGGGCAGAACCTTGATCTATGGAAAACATGAATTTTACACAAGTTACAAAATATAAAACCAGGCATTAAAATTACAAGAAAAGTCACAAGGAGTCTTACATCCTTCTCCATGTAATAAGTCATGAGGGACAGGTCTGGAAGTGGTTGTCCCATCGGCTTTTTGACGTCCACAACAATGAGACGGCCAACTTTGTCATACTGGGGGTGAAAAAAGGGTTAGGATCTGTACAGCAAGCAGAGTAGAGGGACATTACAACACAATGGCAATGTCTTACCTGAACCTCAGACACAAATTTTTTATCCAACTTGTAACGCTCCAGCAAAGCATTCTCAATCCCACTGCAAAAAAGCAAAAAACTCTTCAATAGCAGGTCTTAATATTCCATGATCTAGCAAAGTCTTAGAAATCCATTGTAACATACGTCTTCAGTTTGGTCTCATCAAGAGCTACACCTGCTACATCTTTATGCATCAATTCCAGGCGAACCCAACTACAGAAAAAAAAAAAAAAAGCATTGTCAGACCATCAAGTTTTACTTCCTTCCAAAAACAGTAGTACAATACAGACCACACCTCAAACTGGGTGTGTCAGTCAGAAGAGTGTCCTGTTGCATGCTTAAGTGCACTCACTAGGTCTCCACAGGCTCGCACTTGATGTTCTTGTCTCCTTTGTCACTTCTACGTACACCAGCACTGTTCACACACCAGCACACATCAGTTTTGTTACACTGGATAGCCTTGAACTTCCCATCGTTCTCACACTCTGGGTCATACATGCCATCATTATCCACAATGGCGGTCTCTACTGGCTTCCCACCAATTGACCTTGTGCTCATGTTTTTACTGGCACGATACAGCTCCGCTTTCATGAGGAAGCACTTGGGAACCACTGAGGAGAGAGAGAGAGAGAGAGAGAAAGAAAATTGAAAAACCACTTACTACATGTAATGAGAAAAGACGATTAAACCTTCCTGGTTTGTCTCAGCTAGGAAAGTTGGTGCTCAGCTAATTTAGGTGGTTTCCAAAACCCCTCTAAAACCAGCAAACTAGGCTGTTATACATTTTTAATATAGCCCAGGTTAGACCCTAAAGTACAGATGTCAAAAAGTACCCCTAAAACATTAGTTCATTAAATAACTCAAGAGCAAATCTAGAGGAAAACTCACACTTTGTACAATCAATCGGTCGCTTGTCATCGTCAGCCAACTGAAGGGTGCACTTGCATGGGTCTCCATCACATAGCCCCCATTTCATATTACTACAAACACCTGTTGGATTAAAAAAAAATATATATGTATTGTTTGTTTAAACATAACAAACTTGCTTGTAAACAGGATTAAATTAAAAACGTACATGACCCCAGGCAACTAGAGTTTGCCCCCCTCCCCCCATACTGAACCACACCCAGGATCTCGGTTTTGTTTGCCTTCTAACTACCAAGTTGATGACGACAAGGATTAAACAATTTGGAACAATTAACCCGATTTAAAAATGCACTTTGTAATGTACCATTTAAAACTTGTAATATAAAACAAAATTACTTACATTGTGAGGCGACCATATCCACAAATACCACAACAAACAAGGCGATTATAACCTTCATCATGGGAACTGAAAAACAAAGACCAACAGTATACCGGAATTATAAATCACTCGTTCGAGGAACTTGTGCGTAGTCCTATGTTAATATTCAAATGTGCAATCTAACTATTCTTTCATTAACAAAACGCTGAAGTCTTCTTACCCAAACAAAAGCTCGGCTAATCTTACAAAAGAAAACAAAATCCACCCAAAGTGATTTATTCCGTTTGATAGACTGTAGACTCTTGAGCTTTATAAAGAATAGATCCAGCAGTTATCCTCTCTCTCTCTCCCCCGCCAAAAGACTGATGTTAACGCGCAACAGGTGACTAATTATGTATACCTGTTTGAGTGAAGACGTCAGGTGGAAGTGGGCGGGACTAACTCTTAACAGACGCACATTTTTCCGCCCATGACCATATTTGGCAACTTGACGCATAGAGAATGAACGCAAAACATCATCTCTCCATTTTAGAAATGTAAAGCGTCAACAAAGATTTTCGGTTGAAACTCGACACGCAAACGCTGATACCTATCAAGTGAAACTGCAGTATGTAGCTGCAAGTTGTAGCATATATGACAACGTGAAACAAACATAGGTGTCTAAGACACTTGCACTTACAAGGCAAGTTTATTTATATAATTTAAAATGGGCAACTATTTACATTTCATACACAATTGTGATTTAAAGTGCATAATAAAGAGGGAGAGACATCAATACAAACATGTTGTAATATTGAGTTTTAAAATCATTTAAGACCATAAAAATAATGCTAAAAATGAATAAAAAGTAGGCCTACCGTCACCAAGTATTAAGAATAACTTAAATGAACATGAGCATAGGATAAAGTGGGAAGTATAACACAATCAGTTTAATTCATTAGAATTTAATTAAATAAGTTACAAATTACTTAAGCTTTCTGGGTGAAATCAACATGACCATTAGCCCCCTGAGGTGATCAGTATAGAACCTGTACAAATATAGAGGATTTTCAAGAAAACAAATTATTTTTGGGTAAGAAAGTAATTTTAATTCTAATGATTTGATTTGTGATTATTCTAGTTAATACATTTGGAAAGACAGTACTGGCAGCCTATATAAAACCTATATTATGTGATATAATGTATAATACAAGCTTTTCATTTACATGTTAAAAAGCTAATAATATCATGCCTGATAAGAAGGGCTGTAACTCACAAAAAAAAAAAAAAAAAAAAAAATGGGACAGTATAGACATTTTTGACATAATTGTCAAAATGCTGACATGCTCTCACACACTGTCTGTTATGTTTTTAGAATTGTTAGGATGTTTTTTATATATATTATTATTATTATTATTTTATTATTTTTTTTATTTATTGGCTTTTTGAATGATAATGTTTACCATATGTTGTATAATTTTAATTAATATGTTTAAAATTACATGAGGTAGGATGTTGGTGATATGGAATGGCATAATCATTCTTTAAAAAAAGGTACACCTACTTTGAATTGGCACAATAAGTTTACACGCAGCAACAACACCCATTTTTTGATTA
The DNA here is from genome assembly GCF_949319135.1 of Squalius cephalus. Taxonomy (NCBI): domain Eukaryota; kingdom Metazoa; phylum Chordata; class Actinopteri; order Cypriniformes; family Leuciscidae; genus Squalius; species Squalius cephalus. The sequence goes on from NC_137142.1 coordinate 11,503,363, forward strand.
ATGTAAACACTGGTCATGCCAATTAGAATATTAAAAAGGCAGGTATGACAATCACAACAATATCCTCCTGAGACCCAGAATTATTATTATTATTTTTTTATTTAGTTTTTTTTTTTTCATGTCATGTTACTCATGTTAAAAAAATATATATTTTATTCAAATGTTATGCTATGTCCTCTGTAGTGGACACCAGGACTCAGTTAAAATGAAATGATTAATGAAATGAATGAAATGATAAAATAAAATGACATGAAATTATATGTATAGGCAAAAACAATGTTTTTGTTTTTTTTCAATCATCAATACATTTTGGGGTTTCAGGATTTATTTGAACTAAAATTTGTATAAAGATGATTCTCGACTATGTTATGAAAGATATAACAGAATGAATTGATACACAATTTTACTTTATGCAATATGTGGGTAAAATGGCCATAAATTAATATTCCCATTCAATGCAATGTATCTACAGTGGGTATGGAAAGTATTCAGACCCCCTTAAATTTTTCACTCTTTGTTATATTGCAGCCATTTGCTAAAATCATTTAAGTTCATTTTTTTCCTCATTATTGTACACACAGCACCCCATATTGACAGAAAAACACAGAATTGTTGACATTTTTGCACATTTATTAAAAAAGAAAAACTGAAATATCACATGGTCCTAAGTATTCAGACCCTTTGCTGTGACACTCATATATTTAACTCAGGTGCTGTCCATTTCTTCTGATCTTCCTTGAGATGGTTCTACACCTTCATTTGAGTCCAGCTGTGTTTGATTATACACATCAATGTGTTCTTAGAGCAACATTTAATGAAAAAAGAAGTGTAATAATTGGAGTAATAATTAGCAACATTTTAATAATATCTAATATTTCATCGGAATATTGATGTATAACTTATTTCCATATTCACTTGTTGTGTCTCCCAGGATGCCTGATAAACATAATTTAAGTCCCGATGTCCTCTACAGTGGACATGGATGAAAGCAATGCCCTGTACTGCAACAGAAAGTCATTTTTTGATTTGAAACCCCATAACGTTTTCCTGAGATGTTGGTTTATGAAATACAATTTGAAAAATATTCCGATTTAAATTATAATTACAATATATTATCATATTTCCATAAGAGTGCTACATTTGATCACTAAATTAATGTCAGACATATATTTAAAAACCAAGGAGAAGTTGTTTTCATGGTGAAACCTCCAAACATTTGGTATCTCTGAAAAGCCCTGAATGTGCTCTTTACAGGACACCCAGGTTGTGTCATGTGACATATATGGTGTCAGAGAAATTCACTAAGTCTATTCTTGGGTCCCAGGAGGATATGACAGAGACACTACTGTTAATGGTCAGTGTTGGGACATCAGTGTTACAGGTAAAGCCATTCAACTAGGCATCAACACTCAGGCTCTCTCTGTTTCTCAAGAGAATGCAGCGAAAACCAGGTGAACGAGTTTAGACAGAAGTGGCCCAACCCCCAACCACTACTTTCTGAGCATTTCACAATCAGGATATTTTCTGTAAACTATTGCTTAGACTCCTTAAAGCGATTCTGTGGACACCAAATTTTGGATTGTGTCGAAATTCTAATTTGTCTTGTAGTTGTAGCCTACGGGTATCATGACCTCATGAGAAGCACAGCACTGTCAAAACTTAGAAATTAGTCAAATGGACACACCCTTCCAGACTGATACCCACAACAACATCGAAACTGACGTCATACTCTCTGTATGTAGTGGTATCTTAAACAACATCTCATAGACAATTTCAAATCATAGACATACATCTGGATTTGTGTTCTAAAATGTATATATTTCTGTTTATAAGTGTTTTATATAGCTGTGGTCATGTGGATCTGAAACCTTATTTATGCAGCTATATGGTAGTAAAACCTTTTCTTAATGTAATGATGTCTTAGTCTAAACTAAACAACAAGGACAATAATCTGTGAGTCCAATTTAAAGTTACAGTCAGCCTATTTATCACACTCTTTGGTTTATATATTGAAAAAAAAAAGATCTCAAGATGGCAGACATATTGGTCTGGTCTGCACTGCTTGTGTTGAATGAAAATATGCAATAACTGACAACTGAATGCATTTATACAATAACTTTGTTATTTTTCCACATCGCCACTTGATGGCGCTCTTATAGGTTTTTCTACAATGATACTGTGTCTTATATTTTTTTGTTTACACCCTGATCTACATTTTCAAATGTCCAGAATTGCAGTTCCAAAGGTATGACTGGATTCTGTAGAAACTATTAATGACAGACACTACAGGTCATATTTTTTGTTTTGTTTTTAGTTGTAAGCAATTGTATTTTGCCCATTTTACATCAATATTTTTATTTCTCTACACCTAAAAACAACAAGCCTTATAAAAGGTGTCATCCACGAAAATACAACCATCTTACTTAAATTAAAAGTGAGTGTTACTGAATAAAGCTAAATCATCTCTATAATTACTTAAGTTTCTCAAACTTTATTAAACATTGTGATACATTTAAATTAGCCTACGTGTGCTCATTTACAAAGTTTAAAAACAACTATTTGTTACAGCTTCTATTTTTTTCTAGTCAGCTTTAGCTGAAGATAGTTGATGAACCAGCTAACTTAAGAAACTGCAGAGAAATTGTATCCTTTTGTATTACTTTATAAATTAATTTATATATACACTCACCTAAAGGATTATTAGGAACACCTGTTCAATTTCTCATTAATGCAATTATCTAATCAACCAATCACATGGCAGTTGCTTCAATGCATTTAGGGGTGTGGTCCTGGTCAAGACAATCTCCTGAACTCCAAACTGAATGTCAGAATGGGAAAGAAAGGTGATTTAAGCAATTTTGAGCGTGGCATGGTTGTTGGTGCCAGACGGGCCGGTCTGAGTATTTCACAATCTGCTCAGTTACTGGGATTTTCACGCACAACCATTTCTAGGGTTTACAAAGAATGGTGTGAAAAGGGAAAAACATCCAGTATGTGTCAGTCCTGTGGGCGAAAATGCCTTGTTGATGCTAGAGGTCAGAGGAGAATGGGCCGATTCAAGCTGATAGAAGAGCAACTTTGACTGAAATAACCACTCATTACAACCGAGGTATGCAGCAAAGCATTTGTGAAGCCACAACACGCACAACCTTGAGGCGGATGGGCTACAACAGCAGAAGACCCCACCGGGTACCACTCATCTCCACTACAAATAGGAAAAAGAGGCTACAATTTGCACGAGCTCACCAAAATTGGACAGTTGAAGACTGGAAAAATGTTGCCTGGTCTGATGAGTCTCGATTTCTGTTGAGACATTCAGATGGTAGAGTCAGAATTTGGCGTAAACAGAATGAGAACATGGATCCATCATGCCTTGTTACAACTGTGCAGGCTGGTGGTGGTGGTGTAATGGTGTGGGGGATGTTTTCTTGGCACACTTTAGGCCCCTTAGTGCCAATTGGGCATCGTTTAAATACCACGGCCTACCTGAGCATTGTTTCTGCCCATGTCCATCCCTTTATGACCACCATACCCATCCTCTGATGGCTACTTCCAGCAGGATAAAGCACCATGTAACAAAGCTCGAATCATTTCAAATTGGTTTCTTGAACATGACAATGAGTTCACTGTACTAAAATGGCCCCCACAGTCACCAGATCTCAACCCAATAGAGCATCTTTGGGATGTGGTGGAACGGGAGCTACGTGCCCTGGATGTGCATCCCACAAATCTCCATCAACTGCAAGATGCTATCCTATCAATATGGGCCAACATTTCTAAAGAATGCTTTCAGCACCTTGTTGAATCAATGCCACATAGAATTAAGGCAGTTCTGAAGGCGAAAGGGGGTCAAACACAGTATTAGTATGGTGTTCCTAATAATCCTTTAGGTGAGTGTACACTACCGTTCAAAAGTTTGGGATCAGTAAGATTTTTTAATGTTTTTAAAATAAGTATCTTCTGCTCACCAAGGCTGCATTTATTTGATAAAAAAACAATAAAAAAAACAGTAATATTGTGAAATATTATGACAATTTAAAATGACTGTTTTCTATTTCAATATATTTTAAACTGTAATTTATTCCTGTGATCAAAGCTGAATTTTCAGCATCATTACTCCAGTCTTCAGTGTCACATGATCCTTCAGAAATCATTCTAATATGATGATTTGATGCTCAAGAAACATTCATTATTATTATCAATGTTGAAAACCGTTGTGTACAATTTTTTTTTCAAAATTCTTTGATGAATAGAAAGTTAAAAAGAACAGCATTTATTTAAAATAGAATATTTTCTAACATTATAAATGTCTTTACTGTAACTTTTGATCAGTTTAACTCATCCTTGATGAATAAAAGTATTGATTTATTTTATTTCTTTCCCCCAAAAATAAAATAAAAAATCTTACCGACCCCAAACTTTTGAACGGTAGTGTTTAATATTAAAAACGCTTTAGATTTCAGATAAATGCTGTTCTTTTGAACTTTCTATTCATCATAGCATCATGAAATAAAAATGTAATTAACTGTTTTCAATATTGATAATAATCATAAATGTTTCTTGAGCATCAAATCATCATATTAGAATGATTTCTGAAGGATCATGTGACACTGAAGACTGGAGTAATGATGCTGAAAATTCAGATTTGATCACAGGAATAAATTACAGTTTAAAATATATTAAAATAGAAAACAGTCATTTTAAATTGTCATAATATTTCACAATATTACTGTTTTTTTTATTATTGTTTTTTATCAAATAAATGCAGCCTTGGTGAGCAGAAGATACTTCTTTTAAAAACATTAAAAAATCTTACTGACGCCAAGCTTTTGAACGGTAGTGTGTGTATAATAACTTAATGATACAAAAAGATACAATTTCTCAGCAGTTTCTTAAGTTAACCGGTTAATATTTGTAAACAGGTCATGGAAACAATACTAATGCACTAAAAACATCTAACTATAGTTTTTTTTTATCTTTGTCTGAAGAAATGTTAACCTTATTTAACAAACAAAACGCAAAGAAATGACTACTCACCTGAACTTCACAGATATCTAGTAATTAGGATAGAATCAACTCTGTCTCAAAAACTATTTTATTTAAATGAACACAGATGTTGGCTGCAAGCCTGCAACTTCCTGTAGCTGTTGTAACCACAGAGGCAAACAGTGGTTTAAAAGTGCCACATCAAGATTTTTTCAAATAACTAACTAAATAGAAGCATGATAAAAGGGTTAGGCTACTTTGCATTACCCTTCGTGTGAGAAATTAACCAAAATTAACGAAGTAAAAGTATAAAGTACAACATATTCCACCATATTGCTTATTGGAGGATATTTTCTTCTTGGTGGGCGGATCAAGGAATTGACCCAGTTCAGTGTACTATGCTGAAAGTATTGAGTTACTTGCAGCATCTATTAGATGACAACAAGGCAGCCTACACTTTAAAAGTTTATGTTGCTGCCATATCTACTTATTATGACCTGGTTACTGGTGCTTCCTTGAGGTCTCATGTTTGTCGTTTTCTGAAGGGAGCAAGGCTTTAAAGCCTGTTTGTTCTACTCCTTTTTCTATGTGGGACTTACCACTAGTTCCTTTGTACACCACCATTTGAACCGTTGCCTGTTTAAAAGTGTCCTTAAAAGTGTCTTTTTTTGTTGGCCGTTTCTTCCACTAAACGTGTTGGTGAACTTCATACCTTGTCAGGGAGTGAATTGTGGTTCTGTGAATTGCGGATGACCGCCAGAATTTCAAACCGGTATTACACACTACCTACAGCTGAAAAAGGTGAAAAAACATTCTATTCTTTTAAAAGAATATAAATGAAATGATTATATCACTCAATATAAAAAATAAACACCTTTCTAAATTTACTGAACCAATTATTTTAGTTTTTGATAAACAAAAAAATACAATAAAATCATCTTACATTTGAAAAAGAGCTGAAAAAGTAGTACCTAACACATCAATGTCCATACAACGTATGAATGGGTTTACAAAAATGCAACAAGTTTAAAGTTGAAATACAAAAGATCCCAGAGTGTTTCCTGAAGTGTTTCTCACTCACACCATCGTTTGACAGTCTCTAAATCAGAGATTAAAGTTTGTCACAATGTTTTTAAAGAAATTTGTGTGTTTAAAAAAATAAACTGGAAATATTTCATTTGTTTGATAAAGATTCCAAATGTGAAGGCGTCTGTGTGTTTGACGCCGCACAGATGCAACTCTCACATGGGTTGTCAGATAAGGACTCAACATTGCTCTTGATATGCGCCACACACACGAACATAGAGAGCGACACCCGAAAAAGGTTTAGTTTAAGTTTGTATCTTTAAGAAAACCAGCACACATTTTCAGAGATGCAGGGGTTAAAGCAAAAAATAATCTTTTGACTGAAAATTTTTCCTCGGCTGAACCCCATTCCACAGCCTGTCACACACACAGTTTAAGAGCAGTTTTTTTATTAGGAGTATAGTGAGTACATGCTTTACCTTCATTTAAAGAAAGGCCATTTTTAACTGCGTTTCCATTATTTACACACTTTATGAAATTTCAATGTTTTCAATCTAATGCTTTTACAAGACTTGAATCTTTGTGATGTATCATACAAATAATGAACCATTTGCATAACTTTAACACAAGTTTGTATTTCTCAAATAATATAAGCCAACAGAGCTTTTGCCGAAAAGTGAGCTAATATCACAAACTATACATAATATAATATCTGTTTTTAACCTAGCCATTATACATAAATAATATAATGTTATTTTTTAATTTTATCTATGTTGATTATATGAAAATTGAACAGCATGAGCAGGGCCGTACACAGGATTTTATAAATACCGAGGTCCTTGCTATAGTGATCCTGCTATGGGGGATAACAGTAGTGTGCAGTATATACTGTATGTATATATATATATATATATATATATATATATATATATATATATATATATATATATATATATTTTTTTTTTATTATTTTTTTTTTTTATTATTATTATTATTTATTTATTTTCCTTTTCTTTTCTTTCAACGTCCCTCTTTGAGGTGGGGGAAATTGGTTTTGTTTAATAAAAACTGCAATTGGAACCAATTTTCCCCACCTCAAGAGGGACGTTGAAAGAAACGACTCATTAAACACCTAACGGAAAATTATTCGAAATGTTGGTTTTGAAAAGTTCAGTCATACGTTTAAAAAGCTTCTATAATGAAAGGTTTGTGTTCATCGCACATGTGAGAATTAGCACGAATTTACACTGTGACATCAACGAGGGAGGAGTCTTCACCTACAAACATATACAGACAATCAAATAAAATGTGAACAGTTTTCGTGATAATCTTGTTAATATGACTAAGACTAGTGAAGGAAAATGACAATTGATCAAGAGTGGTTCTTTTGTTTCATCATGTATTTAATATTCATCAGGCTGATAAAAGTAGCGTGAACCTTTGTAGAAATAAGAAAAGTACATTTTATACAGCAAAAAGATCCAATTAATGGTATTGTGTCAGAACACAACAGGTATGAGGATAGGTTTGATTTAAACTTTTTTTTTACTTTAAAGCATGATTATCCTTGAAAAAGTTGGAAACTAGCTTACATATGTAGTGTTTTCACCCACTGTCCTGAACGGTTGGCCTTCTTTAATGGTGTTATTGTGACAGGAACTTTTGAACTTTTTGGAGTATGGTAATCCCTATTTCTTAAAAACATTGCAGCAAACATATTTATCATATATATATATATATATATATATATATATATATATATATATATATATATATATATATATATATATAGTATAATTTTATTTCTTTTCTTTTTTTTCTTTTCTTTTTGTGCTTTATATTTACAAAAAAGTTAAATTGAAACTTTGTAGAAATAATAAAAGTAAAATCATATAGATCTGTTTAACATGTGTCCCCTTAAAAATGAAAACAATACAAATATTAAAACAATAATCAGTCTAAACTTTTTTTCCCTTTTAAAACAAAAAAAGCATACATTTAATACATATTGTAAACTAGGTTTTAACAGTATATATGTATATATATTTTTTTTCTACCGCAGGACATCAGAGTCTGATGTGGACATGCCAGGTAGACAGGGGCGTAGCCAGGACATTATTTCTGGGGGGGCCAGCTTGGGCCAGTCTTTTATTTGGGGTGGCACTTGATTGTCAAAAACTACTATTTTAAAACTCACTCTGAGTAGCGGTTTTCCCGCGGCTCGTCAGGCCATAAACAATGGATTGAACTTCCTTATGGACACTAATAATGTCTTATTGATAATCCATGTTATTGGGATGGGTGCTTAGATCAGTGGTTCTCACACTTTTTACACCAAGTAGACTACCACCTCAGAAAATATTTGGCTCTCCAAGTACCACCATAATGATCAATATTAAAATACAGTAGCGTAGTAGGCCTAACTATTCAGCTACAGTTATGCACAGCTAAAAAAAACAGGCAGTTTTATTTATAATAAGAATATGTATTGTTGTCAGCCACTTTAAACATTGTAACAACACAGTTTTAACATCAACACTGCACTGTGTGCACTGTTACACAGGTAATTTTTTAAAAAATGTATAAAATCTCATCATAATTTCTCACTGTTTTGTAGCGTTTGCTGCTGCTGCCTTCACCGGCGCTTTCAAAGTTGCCACTGTTGTGTTGTTAGCAGCACTAGTGCTTGGTTCACTCTCATCCTCTTCAGTTCTTGTATTTGAAACATTCTCCTCCTGATCCAAACTTTTCTTGCCAGATTGAAGCCACAATAGCAGTTTTGAACTTTTCATAATTTAATAATCCACCTAACATTCATTTATATTTAACCTTTTCACACACTTGGTTAAGTTTAAAAAAAAATCAGCTGCTCCCAAGCGTAAGCTTTTCAAGGCGACCGTTATAGATCGTATCACTTTGTTTCCATGGTGACGTGTTGTCACACGACCACAACCACTCAATACATACTGATGTAAATATACAAAATATTCACACATTTGTTAGCTAAAGCATTGAATCGCCTTTATAATGATCACGTTAGTTGGGAAAAAAAAAGCACAGTTTGAATTTAGCAGTTGATCACGTTCTACTCACACCGGTGAGATCGAAATTCAGTGTTTCCTCTGCGTAGGGACCTTAACATCTGTAGGCCTACTATATGTGTTGTAGCCATCAAACTCATTTAGTTTCATATTTGTTAAAATATTAGAATGTTATTTTTTCATCTAAGTTGATTATGAAAAGTGAACCGCACGAGTAAGATAGGATATTCAATATCGAGAGACATGGAGCGGGTCAGACATGATTTTGACCACTTAATGAAGTTCGAAAGCTCTTTTTTAAGTGAATTTCGTTTTGTATAAATTGTATCTTAATTTTAATATTTTTTTTATCAACAAATTGCCTGTATTTAATGAAGCAAATAGGAGACAATATAAGAGGCGCGCCCGCGCGGTCACTTGCATTGCTCGTGAACAGGAGCGCATCTCATCCTAACTTAACGAAACTCAGCATATGCCTCACAGACATGAAATCTATCTTAAAGCTTGAAATGTATTTTTAACAATTTAAAACGAAAAGAAAAAGGCTAGGCCTACTCTCTGATTATGCAATCCATGATGTGCATTTCTCTCTATAGGCGCGTTCACGGAGTTGACGATCGACAACTTCATCTTTACAGCTGTTGCTGCTGTTAATAAACTAAAAATAATAGGCCTATAATTTTATTAAACAATACATTAAATGAAATTGTATTTTTTTTTTTTAAAAGCAACAAAAAATTCCTGTTTAAGTTTTTCTTTTCTTTTTTACCTGTGCTAATTACGCATTAAATTCAGGTATGAGTCGCTGTCCTCAGTGCCGCAGAAAAGCGCTGAAACGGAGATGAAGGGAAACCCGTTTTTTTTTTTTTTTTTTTTTTGGCTTATTTTAACTGGCCCATCCAGTTTTCTGGAGGCCCACCTACAATCAAAATCCTGGCGCCGCTAGTGCATGAGACGGGGATTTTTTTAGTGCAAATGACAGAAAGACACAATATGAATTGTCATTTTTAGGCGATAATTTATTTATGTATACCATGGCATTTTAAGTGCAATATTCAATTTATTTTTCATAATTGTCTTTTTGTTTGTTTGCTGAGTGAGTTTTCAAATCTGCGTCACTCATCGGCGAAAGGTGGAAATAGAGTGTTTTAATCTGTTATAAACAAAGCATGCACACCTACAAATAAACGCCGACACAAAGTATGACGCTCTCTTCTATACTCACTCTAACGGTATAATTATGTATCTTTCCCTGTGGCTCAGTGGTGAAATCTAAGCTTTTTAGCGCCAGAGACCCGTGTTCGAATCCCGGCTCTGGCGGCAGATGAGCTTTCTTACGTACAGAAAGCGAATCCGCCCCTCGCGCCCTCCTGTTCACTCGGCGGGGGTCGAGTATTTATTTAAACTCAGGAGGGTTTTTTTCTTTAAATTAAATTTATTTTCCCCCTCCTCAGACTGGGGGTGGGGCCGTGAGTTTGGGGGGGCCGGCAGGGGGGCCGAGCCTTGACCAGTGGTGGCCGTGGCCCCCCCTGGCCACCACGTAGCTCCGCCCCTGCAGGTAGAGATTTGACTTAATCTTTGGTTTTTAAGCGCAGCTATCCTAAATATTCTCAGGAGACCCATTTACCCAGAAAGTCACGGCTTCTGAAGACCTCTCATATGCAGATTCACTCAGTTGAAAAATGTTGTTTTGTAAATAACACAACTGAAATTAATGGCTACCTTGTAGTGTAACAGCCTCCAAAATCGTTGGGGTCAAAGGGCATCCTTCCACTTTTGCTAGTTTTAACGACGGGAAAAATGTTTGGCGCATGGTCTAAAGGGGTTGACCCTATTCTCTTAATAAGTATTGGGTGTGTTTTGGGATTTACGTGCTTTAAACCAATCAGAGTCTCATCTCCCATTCTATCCAAATGCCAGTTGCGCTCGCACCATGGCAGATTCGCTATTTACATTACGGAATTTGATAGTGGAAAGACTGAACGCGAGAGCGCAAACAGAACTGCTCGTGCACGAGGTAAGAGTGCGCATTGCGCAAGCAGACCATCTACAGGACAAGCCGGATTTCACCATATATTTATGTACACAATAATAAACTTTTACATTGTAATACTTTTATTTTAAATATTTGGCATGCTTGTGTGCTGCTGTGCGTCCCAGTGTGTGTAATAAGCAGAGTGTACACGCGTTGTGGACCCGCCTAGGCGCACATTACTAATGTGCTCTTTAAATAACAAAAAAATTAATATTGCGCCATTGACTTTAGACCAGGTTTCAGTTGGTCAATGGCGCAGTCTATTTCTGTTGCCTCAAAATAGCAACGTGCCAACAATGCGCCAGAACACACCTCATTTTCAGACCAGCACGCCCATGGGTGCACAAATGGGTGCAAATGCATTTGCTATTTAAACAACGTGGCGCGGGACGTGAAAATGATAACTGCGTCGGACTGAAGCTAGCTAAAAACACTTGCATTGCGCTTGGCGCTGCATTGCGCCGGGTGTAAGATAGGGCCCTAACATTACACGCTGTGACATGATGCACAGAGGCTCATTTGGTCTGTCACCCTATATCCTGAAGCTATCATTAATGATTGTTAAGGAACTTATTTCTCTGAAGATGTGGTGGTGATTAGAAGGACCTTATAAGTGCCTGCACTGACACTGTTACATGAGAACTGAACTGAGCTGGACGATGACATCACTGTTTTCTCCAGAGCGGATATATAAATAAATGAACTAAATTAATAACTGTTTTACAACAAAAATGAACCCCTTACTTAAACTGGACTATGACACTATTTTCTTCTAGATCTGCTGTACAGCAGAAACAAACTTTGTTGCATTATTTTCCTGTTATCACTGTAAAGCTGCTTTGAAATAATCTGTATTGTATAAAGTGCGGTATAAATAAAGTTTATACAGTGATACACAGTGACGTTTATACAGTTTATAGTGACTTGACGTGACTATATACAGTTGTAATCACGATTTCCTGATATACAAAAATGAATCCATCTGGCCTTCCACACACTGCAGGTTTCCAGTGCCAGAGGATGCAAAGCAGCGCCAGAGCATCACCGAGCCCCACCATGCTTAACTGTAGACAGAGTGTTCTTTTCCAGCATATGCTTCATTCATTCTTCATGAATTCTTCATTCTTCCTCCAGAGACAGACCACAGAAAGTTCCAGTTCTTTTGTTCATCGCTCCACAAAACAGAATCCCAAAACTTCTGTGGATTATTTATATGATTTTGAGCAAATTGGAGCCGACTTTTCTTGTGCTTTTTGGTCAGTAGTGGTGTAAGTCTTGGAGTTTTGGCATGGAAACCATCTGAGTTTAGTATGTAAGCTGAAACCTCAGTGCCTGTTGCCACCAAGTCTTACTGCAGGTCTTTTACAGTCACTCAAGGGTTTTCTGAACCTGCCTTTTCAGAAATCTGGTTGCAGCCATTTATAGCTTCCTTTTTCTGCCCCGTCCAGGTAGTGTATGTTCCTTTAACTTTTAACTTGCAAACTATGCTTCCAACAATGACTACGTTTACATGCAGCCAATAACCCGTTCAAAACCGGGATATTAGCAATAACCCGGTCGCGCACGGCCACGTAAACACCGGCAAAAACCCGAATATGCTCATATCCCGGTTTTTAAAAACCCGGATATGATCCCTGGGGTACCCCTTTTCTAACCCGAATATTTGGTCATGTAAACGCGTATCGGCATATCCCCATCAAAAGGAACATTGATTTGTTTTCTGCGCATGTTTTATTCGCAAGGAATCTTGGTCTTTTGAGTAGAGACGACGCATACAAAAACCCGCGTGCAGTAGGCCTATACCGGAAGTAAACAAGAAGTAGATGTAAACATGGCGAGACGCAGCACAGCACCACACTTTTGGAGCGAGGAGGAAAGCGCAAACAAAGGCGATCGCTATCTGCCCCGAACTATTCATTATCCACGTGCTGCTGCTGCTGTTGTTGTCTTTGGATACAGGAAGAAGAATCGGAAATGACGCATATTGCGTCTTAAGGTTGTCCGTACGTCCAGACGCTAACCGTGCGTCGCCGTTTACATCGGGATATTGCCAATTGATTACAAATTCCATGTATACAGGAGTAACTCTCTCTACTCACGCATGTAAACGGGTTATTCCGAATGTTTCAGAAACCCAAATAGTGACCTTAACCCGACCATAACCCGAATATTGACAGCTTGTAAACGTAGTCAATGTCTCTAGGATCATTTAGTGCCTTCACTTTTTGTGAAGGGCAATGATGTCTTCTCTTAAGATATCATCTATGATATCTTCTCCCTTTTTGGACCATTCTTTTGACTTTTATATTTTTAACATGCAGTCAAACGTGAAACTCCACAAACCTAGCCAGTTCAGATATTTCATGTTCTAGCTCAAGCACACCTGGTGCAACTAATGATGCCCCTGATTAGTTGCATCAGGTGTGCTTGAGACAACACCTGTTTTGCAGATTTGTGCTGTTGTGAGGGATTCTATTCAGGGGACTGAATAATTTTGAGACGGCAGAAGTCATTAAAAGTTGCATTTTCAGTTGAATTTGGGGAAACCACTTGAAACATTTGTTGTGTTGAGCTATTTCAATAACTTTTTTTATTTATTTGTTCATTGCAAACAGCTGAAAGTCTGTACATTTTGCCAATAAACCTAATTTGCAATGGGGTTGAATAATTTTGATTACAACTGTACAAGAAAAACATGAGGACTCATAAATATTTAAAAACTCTACTTACTTTAATGTTCTCCATGTTTACTTCCATTTGACAGCATGCTGCGTGATGTCTTTTTGTCGTTCTTTTGCGCATGCTGGTGAGTTCAGGACCATGATCTGTTTGCACTAGAATCTGATATTTGCCACATTTAAAACTATGTGAACAGCTATACAAAAAAAAAAAAAAAAAAAAAAAAAGGTCTGAGCAATAAATCGGAATTGAGCACTAAGGCAGTGTGAATGTAGCCATAGCCTATGGAAGTGGCCCAAATCAGAATTGAAAAGATCAGATTCCATGTGGTTTGTGCTGTTCACATTGTCATGAGAAAAGCAGATCTGAGTCACATATGAGCATCTTTAAAAAAAAAAAAATTCAAACAATATCAAATTCACAGTTTCTCTCAGTATAGGTTTCCAAATCCTTCTAAATGATCTCTTATTGTACTCAAATATATTTTTAGGCAGAGCAAGGCAAATCAAGTTTATTCTAGCACATTTCATGCTGTACATAACACTTAAGAAAATTAGAAGAAATAAAAATGAACATTACTGGTTTTGAATAGTTTGAATAATTAAGTTAAGTCTCTCATGCTGAAATTGTTTGATCAAAAATATAGTAAAACAGTAAAGTTGTGAAATATTATTACAATATAATATTAACTCTTAAAATAGCTGTTTTCTATTTGAATACATTTTAAAATGTAATTTATTTAATTTTCAGCATTAATTCAGTGTTCAGTGTCAGATATTTTATGTGATCAGATATCTCTCATACATTCTGCTGAGGTAAATCATACAGTCACACGCTTGATAGCTTTTCTAAACAGCCTCTTTACCTTTTCACTTTAACACATTTCCAACCACATAAACATCCGGTTCCATCATGCCAGTGTGGAGAATATTCGAAGGGCAAAAATTACAGTAATGGACAAAATGAAGCAAGATAAAGAGCAGACTTTGAACGTGAATGGGGACATTTCATTAGGCACACAGGTTCGCTACCATGTAGGACAGGAGATGTGGATATGAATACAAAACACTTCTATTTTCACAACAATAACTATATAAAATGTATAAAAACTGTTGACTCTGGGCAAGAGTTTACACAACTTCAGTGTGCACCAGACCAAAAAAAAAAAGGAACTTTCAGGCTGAGGCTTACCAGTAGGGCGGCTAGCTGAGCAGTGAGTATCAAGACCGCACCACTCACCCAATTATACTCCACACCAGGCGTTCTCAACCCTAGTCCTCGAGGGCCACTTTCCTGCAGAGTTTAGCTCCAACCCTAATCAAACACACCTGAACCAGCTAATTAAGCTCTTCAGGATTACGAGAGAGATACAGACAGGTGAGTTTGATCAAGGTTGGAGCTAAACTCTGCAGGAAAGTGGCCCTCGAGGACCAGGGTTGAGAACGTCTGCTCCACACAAACACACTCACACTCCTGCATGCTACGTGAGGGAAACACAGGTGCCAACAGCAAAACACTCTGTGAAGGACACACCACCACAAAAATGGCAAGGACAGCTAGCTTCCCTACACCGGGGCCTTCAGCTCCTGAAAGAAACAACAACAACAAAAAAGCAATATATTTCGCAATTAGCCAATTTCTCAACAAATTTCTCAACAAATTACAGTAGAACAAGTTCAAACCATAAAGGAGGTCAACAATTGGCGAGTTACTGGCCACAGAAATTAGACAGACTGGTGTAGCCCAAGAGGTATACACCAAATTGCCAGTCAAACCTAGACACAAACAGTGGAGCAGCCAACTGCTATAAGAAAAAAAGGAACAAACAAACCAAAAAGTCTGCATTTAATTTTCAGCAGCCATTACTTCAGTGTCAGATATCTTATGTGATCAGATATCTCTCATTCATTCTGCAGTTAATCAGTCACACGCTTTGATAGTTTTTCTTACTTTTTCACTTTAACACATTTCCAACCACATAAACATCCGGTTCCATCATGCATGGTACTCTCACATCTTAAAGATACAGACCATCATTGCACCTGTGCTAAGTTTATCATATATTGTAATCATTGTTCACAACTTATAATATTTACACAATGAGCTAATTGTTTCTGCCATAAATTAACTAACTGCATGATTTGTATATGTACATTTCTGAAATCCATTACTTGGACACAGTCACCTCTGATAACAGATCACTCTAAATTGTAATGTAGACACATGCATTTTCTGTAAATCTGCTTAGAAACTATATATATTGTGAAAATAAATGTGAATTGAATTGAATTGAATCATTCTACATGACAATGTCATATTTAGCCAAAATCCTCTAAAACTCTGGAGGCATACAATGAGTCAATATAAATATTTACTTTCTGATTCTTGTGCAACTGGTTAGGGTTAGAAATTTTGGAAAGAACAGAATGTGCTTCTAACACCTTCTTGGGTAGCTCAGAGACAGCATAACACAGTTAATGGTGTCATCTCAAGGTGCAAGGTTCTTCATTTGACACATACATATTACATACGTGTGATTACACTAATGCAGGTTGCACTACTAGTGCACAACTAGTTGTAGTGAAATGTTTTTCTCCAGTTTCCTGTCCCACAATGCAACACAATCTTGTGGTTTTTAACATGAACAAACACGTGCACCCAAGCCCCCCGCCCTCCCACCCCTAGAGGAACCTCTTTTAGGTCCATTCTATAGGCAGAGGTTTCTTGTATTCTGACTCTTATTTCAAAATCTATGTTTGTGAGCATGCAATGCAATATGGCTGCTGGTGAATATGGGTTTGGGGTTGAAGCAAATCAATAAGGCAAATTGTATGGGTTATTACATTTTCAACTTACTTTTAGTGTAATGTTACTGTTTGAGTGTGAAAAAAGTTTGCAAAGTTACAAAGCACAAAGTCACTCCAAAGTGAATTATTGTCTATATCAGTAAGCACTGTTTCTGAGCTCTCTGAAATGCCTTGATTGTAGTCTTGAATTTTTCTTAGGGATGGTACTGGTCACAATATTCTTAATTTAAATAATGGATGCACAAGGCATATGCAAAAAAAGGGACAAGGCCTGGTTGAGTTGTGTTAGTAGCATGTGCAAACTCACGGTCATGGTAAGGGCCATGACATTTCCGAAACACGGTCGAAGCGGTTCATCACAACACATTCTTCCAGCCGACCAAAGAGAGCACACTGCACTTTTCAGAAGGAGTGGCTTCATAGAGAAAGAAACTAAACAGGGGTGCATTTCCCGTACAACAACGTAACTCACTGCTTAACTACCATGATGCATTGTTGAAGAAATCAACTAACTAGTCAAGACTTTTTCCCATAACAGTATAGTCCCAAATTTGTCGTTCATCCATTTTGTTTGATGTCATGATGGTGGAGTAATAACTTCTTTTAATGAATCAGTTCGAGATCGAATTAATGCCAGATTTTTCTGCATTATAAATTACGGTCATGGCATCTGAGGAGCAATTCTCATTTTTCTCAGTTATTTTGCTCTATTTCCAGATTCAATCATAGGCTCCTTCTTGCATACTAGATCATGTACACACATGCATACTCTTCAAAAATGGCACTTAAAATCTCTTGACAAACTAAAATACATAAATGAAATTTATATTCTAAATGAAATATATATTGTGTATTGAACATCAGCTTGCTTATTTTGCTCAAGATAAGGATTGATTAAGTGTCAAACAAGAAACCATGCTTCTAACCACAGGTCGAGAGCTGGCCACAGGTAATTTCCAACCACACAAATTTGCGATGCTGTTTGACTATGGTTTTGGAAAACACCAACTTGTTGAACTATGCTGATAACGACAGCACATGCGACCGTAGTTGCCTAATGATGCTTTTGGGAAACGCAAATAACTAATTCTTCTTTCTGGCATTTATGTGCTGCCTGCTTCCACTTAATTTATTTAGTCAACTAATATATAATGTTAAATATTCAATGATTTTTTTTTTTTTCAGTTGCAGGTTTTTGAAACAGATCTTACAGTCAAACTGAAATTTGTTGAAGAATTCATTGATTATATAAAATTCAATGAAGGCTGACTAATCTTTGAACTAGGTAGTTATTGGCAACATGCCTCATCCATGAGGATGCAATGGAGAACAAGCTTTTGGGGGGTTTATGAACCAGAACCAAGCTGTCTGAGCAAATTGAACTACAGAGTGAGCTCATTTTCTCTTAATATGCCTGGAGTTGAGGAATTAGACAAAATTGTCAAATTTACAAATGATGTATTCCACCACCTTCTTAATTACAATTAAGTACACAAAAAGGGGCTTTCGCACTGGGTAATTCAAGTAACTTAGTTAGGAACTAGCCACCAGGGTGGTTCCCCCGATAACTAAATTCTCCTCTAGGAACATTTTCCTGCTTGCTTTTGCACCGCCAGTAAGCCGCGCTTGTTGTTGTGATTTTATTTTGACGCCACTGAGAACGCCAGAGCCTGAGCACACAGCTCTCACCATCTTCATTAGTTTATGATCTGTTTAACAGTTCTGTCTAATACATTATTAGATACAACTGTTATACAAAGAAAGTAGACAGTATGTGAAAAAGTATTAGCATTTGCCGTGTAGTTGATGCCCAATGTCGCTAGCTGAGCAGAAATACATAATCATGTTTTGCTTGGTCCCCTCAAAGTCGCTTTGGATTTTCACCTCACCGTAAAGGTTGAGAGGTCTATCTATCACGGGTTTCCATGTTCGTAGAGTTAGTTCGAGGAGTAAATATATAGGCTATAATCTGTGTGTGTACACAGCTTTTTTTAAAAAGCGAGAGCTGGTGTTTCAGCCAATCAGCGTACGCTTACATCACTGGTAGTACCTATTGTGCTGGGTTAGACCCTACTCTGAAGTAGGAGCTAATTTAGTTCCCCTAAAAGGCGTTCCTAAAATTGTTCCAAGTTCACTTCTGCTATAAGTTCTAGGAACTCTGTTGCGAAAGCCCCAATTAATTGTATTCATTTGTGTTGTACTATATTGTGTATGTACTAAAACAATCCAGTAATTTCTAGTCAAATTATGTTTTATGTTGAAAAAATGATGTGCCACCCGACTGGTTGCTGCCCCCTGCCTGGCCACCACTGCGAAAATATGTGGCTCCGCCACTGTTCTTGTTCACAGTAATAAAAAAACTCACAGTAATAAAAAAACTGATTAAAGATTAAAAGATAAGATAAAAAACATTATTGGACAATTGCCCCATATGTGGAAAATGGTGATATGCACTGAGAAAGTACATCACCATTAAACAAAAGAAGAAGAAATATGGACGGCCAAAACATTTTTAGTTGAAAACATTGTCGTGTAAATTGTCACAAAGTGCAAGTTTTTGAAAATTATATCATTATTGTCTCAGTGTAAACTGCAAAAACTTGAATTTGTGAAAACGGTGACGTGATGCGCATGCGTATTACGTGTTCAGTCTATACGCACATAGTGTTTCTTTATAAAGTGACATCACCAACTACTGGCCTGGCAGCATAATGCAGCAGTTTTTGTCCTTTTCCCAGATCCGTGTGAACAGGGATCATTTTAAAAACGTTGACACCTGTACTCGAAAAACACAAAGGAAAAGCTTTAGCTACATGTAAGTGACAGGTTACAGGAGATGAGGGATTAAAACTCATCTGGCCATTGGACAATCTTATTACCTAGCCATTGTGTTGATGTACTGTACATGTCATCACAGAAGAGATGTCTTTGTGAGGGGATGATGATGATTTTGGATAAAGATTATGAGGGCATGGAAATATTTATAATAAACACTGCAACATTCCATAAAAAATAAGAATTGTCAATTTTGATTTCATAGTGAATGTTGAAGTTGATGGGCTCAATCTACTTCATTTTTAATCATCGTTCTGTATCCGTTCCGGACATAGTCTTTAACAAAAATTAGATTTTTCTTAGATTTTTGTTCAAAATGTTGCTTTTTTATGAAACCCACATTCAAGTGTTGATTAAAAAAAAGAATGCATGAAGCTAGAATTATTATTGTTTTTAAAGCAAAGGCTCTGTACTTTGATACATTTTATGTAATGATCAAAAATGATGGTGCTGGCTGGCAACTTAAAAACAACAACAACAAAAATGTTTTTTTTTTTTTTTAAGTTGCTCTATAGGCAATAAGAAATAAGAAATGTAACTAAAGTAAAACTAACCTAATTATGTTTCTGCTAAATTATAAAGCACTTAACATAGGGCTATAGAATATACTTACACTATATGATAGTACATTGCAACAAATACTTTGGATTATACAGTATTTGTGTGATGCTCATACTAGGGGTTGTGATGGCTGTGAAGCTATATGAATCCAGGGCTGATTTTTAGTCCCAGTCCATCTCTGGTAATAACAATATATTATTTGTGCATGAGGTAAAGGTACCCTCGACACAAAACACTAACTATTGTATGTTCTTTATTGTCTCGTCCTTTATTTTACACCCGGGGGCAAGTTGAAGCCCAATGGGAGTAGTACACTAAATAGGAGAGAGAAATATAATCATAGCAATATATGGGTGTTCCCTATTATGTTGGTTTAGGATGTCTCTGGTGCTGAGATGGGTCATTATGCTTTGTACCAGGATGAAATAAGTGTTGTAACTTGGGTAGAAGAGTCCATAGAGAAGGGAAGTCACACACCTCCCGAAGCCTGAAAGGGACCCA
The DNA here is from genome assembly GCF_949319135.1 of Squalius cephalus. Lineage (NCBI taxonomy): Eukaryota > Metazoa > Chordata > Actinopteri > Cypriniformes > Leuciscidae > Squalius > Squalius cephalus. The sequence goes on from NC_137142.1 coordinate 11,523,834, forward strand.
CTTGCTCTGTATCCCAATGTCAGCCTTATAAGACAACCAGCCATCTGTCAGATATGCTGTAAGTACTTTTTTTCATTTTTCATTTTCTTTTGTTTTTTATTTTACAGTACCAGTGGAAATTGTTAGCTTGTTTCTGTACAAGTAGCGATAAGTGCTAAATATGTGTTATCAGTGAAGTGAAGTGAAGTGAAGTGAAGTGAAGTTATCACTCATGATTTATTTCCAGACAAATATGGAATTGAGCAATTTAACCTATACTTATACTGTCATATGAGTTCTAGATTTACATTCTGATACACATAAACTATTTCTCAATATGAATGTTCTGAATGCTGATAAAATTCAATTTGATATACTGATACGGACAGTCTAGGAAGATTTAAAAAAAAAGATTTTTATATTCTGTTAAATAACAAATGGTCTCACAATTGTTTTAATGGTTAATTTTAGTTGAAACATAATTCCAATCTGTAGCGGTAAATGTGCTTTTTGTGCTGTGATGTTCAGCATTGATGTGATGTTGAGAAGGATGTTCTTTCCAGTAAATTCTTTGTATGCTACACGTCTTGACGTAATTTGATTCTGACACACACACACACATTTTTAGAGATACCATCAACCAGACAATGGCTGAATCTGACACACAGGGAGGTAAAATATTCAGCATGTAATATAGTCAGAGATCAAGGATTATCATCATCATTTTTCTTATTCAGGGCACAATTCATGTTGACTTCAGTTACCAAACTTGAGAAATTCTTTATCTCCCACTGTCTATTTTCTCAATGATACCAGCCATTATTTAATATAGAACTCTCCAAACATAATCAAGGCAATAAATTAACACAATTTTTAGGAACTATGCTATAATCAGAAATATTATAATCTGACATTTTCTTAAAGAAAAAGCAGAGATGTTGACTGGTTATCAGAGATGACAAAACAGTGGAATCAATTACTGCTTCTGAAACAGTATGATGACTTAGGTTTCTTTGAGTCTAATAAAGTTATTTTGATTTGGAATAATTAGGTCCTTTGAGCATATCCATCCCTTTTTGGTCTCATGAAATGAGGCTTAGGACAAAGTAACCACATTACCTCAGTATTTGTTATGGGTACACTTGTTTGACTTGATAGATGTAACTCTATAGATGTAAAGATATACACACATATAGGTAAGCGGTAGGAATTCACCTAATTACTCGCACCAGGAAGTTGTAAGTCATAGTCAGGGATAAAAATATATATATTTTACAAAATAATTTATGGTTTTTGAGTTTCATTTTGTGTGTATCTTTGCACTGAGCTGAGGTGCTAGATTAATCAATAATCATGGACACAATTGAAATTCACAATATGTAGCTTTTGTGTTTTCTGAGGAAAATGTTTGGATCAAATGCGAGCGAAACAATGACACATAATGGTCACTGCACGGTCACAAAAGCTCATGGAATTATTAACTTAGCAGTGAGTTGAGTCACTGGGGCTGCTAAAACTCCTTTGCTGGGGAATGCATCTGTGTTCACTGTGTATTCATATTTGTTGACCTTCTTTTGCAGGAATCTGCTGCTGGACCTTCTGTGCCTGTGTACTGTGTTCAGGTACACAACTGCAGGTGAGTAACAGTTCAGAGTCTATGATTAATCAACTCACAGCACAGAATAGAGTCACTTGTTGCCAGACTAATTGATCTCTTATCAATTCTGTCTACACAGTTGCAGATCTCAGTGACTGTGCAGCTGCAGGCACCATATGCCACACCAATGCAGATTGCTACAAAGTACGTGAAGGGGAGTTTGTCTGCATGTGCCAAATTGGGTACCGGGGCAATGGAAAGCAGTGTCTGGACATTGATGAATGTACTACTGGTCTACACAGCTGCCATGGAAAAGCAATCTGCAGTAACACTCTGGGCAGTTACACCTGTTCATGTCAAAATGGTTATTTTGGTGATGGTTTCCAATGCCAAGATATTAATGAGTGTCAAAATAATAATGGTGGCTGCCATGTCAATGCGCTTTGCACCAACAGAGATGGAGGAAGGGACTGCAGTTGTAAGTCTGGTTTCAGTGGAAATGGATTTCAGTGCACTGATGAAAATGAGTGCGCAAGACCAGGAATCTGCCACTGGAATGCCACTTGCACAAACAACCCTGGATCCTACGTGTGCACGTGCAATACTGGCTACAAAGGCAATGGAAATTATCTCTGCCTAGACATTGATGAGTGTTCAGAGACTCCTAATGTATGCTCTGCTTTCTATGGGTACAAAGGTTGCAAGAACCTCCCAGGAACCTACACCTGCCTTTGCAACAGTGGCTACCAAAGCAATGGACAGACATGTGAGGACATCGATGAATGTGAAATCAACATTTGCAGCTCATTTGCTAATTGTACAAACTTGCCAGGATCTTTTCGTTGTACCTGTCCTGAAGGATTTGCAGGAAATGGCTTGGCATGCGTGGACATTAATGAGTGTGATAGAAAGAACAACTGTGACCCCAACGCAATATGTTCCAATTTGCTAGGAAGCTACGAATGTTCCTGCCGCTTTGGCTTCTTGGGCACGGGTACAAAGTGTACTGATATTAACGAATGTACCCCCAGTAACATTTGCCCAGACAATGCTAGATGTGTCAACACAGCAGGTTCATTCTTCTGTGACTGTGGTCAAGGCTACAACTTTAGTCGAAACCAGTGTCTGGATGTGGATGAATGTGCCATAAAGCATTGCAGTCCTTACGCCTCTTGTGAAAACTTACCTGGTTCATTCATCTGCTCATGTCTTGCTGGTTTCGAAGGTGATGGATTAGTATGCAATGATGTGGATGAGTGTGCCATAGAAAAGCGGTGCCATGTTGATGCACTCTGTATTAATGTACCGGGAAAATTCAACTGCAGCTGTATGGTGGGATATACAGGGGATGGTGTGTTGCAATGCATAGATGTGAACGAGTGCCTTGTTGATAATGGTGGCTGCAGAAACAGAGCAACATGTGTCAACAGTAAGGGGTCTTTTTCTTGCCTTTGCCCCCCAGGCTTTCAGCTAGTCAATCGTACCACCTGCCAGGATATAGATGAATGCCAGCTACCTGAAAAGGCTTGCGGCACCAATGAACAGTGCTCAAACATGGAAGGGTCATATGCATGCCAGTGTAAAGCAGGCTTCAGTCGGATCAGTGATGATTTAGACTGCTCTGATATTGATGAATGTGAAAATCTGAAATCTTGTCACCAGAATGCCACATGCTTGAATTTAGCAGGCTCCTTCTCATGTACCTGCAAAAATGGCTTCTCAGGAAATGGTGTAACATGTGAGGATATAAATGAATGTGCAATCAAGGATATGTGCCATCTACATGCCAATTGCTACAATTATCCTGGAGAATTTTTGTGTACATGCCAACGGGGCTTTACGGGAGATGGTTTCACCTGTACAGACGTAAATGAATGTGTCCTTTCCAATTATACTTGCCCAGATATCTCTGTATGTGTGAATTCCCCTGGAGCATATATCTGTTCTTGTCTGAATGGCACAGTAGCATACAACAACAGCTGTGTCCTCCCTAGTCGTGAATGCGATCCTGCCTGCCATACACATGGACTTTGTCATCCTTCACCTTCAGGGTATCAGTGTGTGTGTGATGTGGGATTCAAAGGGGATGGACTCATTTGCTCAGACATTGATGAATGTAAAGAAAATGTGTGCCCAAAAAAAGAGACACAGTGTGTCAATAAACCTGGATCCTTTGACTGCATGTGCAAAGTGGGCTACACTCTTAATGGAACAGAATGCATAGGTATGTGCAACGTGTAATTTTAAAAATAATTTATATTTTCACAAGCCAAGGTCATGGATTCAGTTTTCCAGGAAATGTACAAACTAATACAATATTTACCTTGAATGCACTTTAAGTCATTTGGATAAAAGTGTCTACCAGATGACTAAATGTAATCTTTCAATCTTCTCTTTTCATGTTATTCTTGTTCCTATCTTACAGATGTGGATGAATGTGAATCTGGAGCCAATAGCTGCAGCAAGCTTGCACAGTGTGTCAACACCATTGGGAGTCACCTGTGCTTCTGTCGCAATGGCTTCACTGGGGATGGAAAAAACTGCTCTGGTAAGTTTTTCTCCATTTTCAAAATTAATTTGTGCATACCTTTGCTTGCTTGAGGACTCTCTTCTCAGTCTTTTAGGGATTTTTTTCCTGACCCTGTCCCATTTTGGCTGACTTATAGACATTAATGAGTGCCAATCCCAACATGGAGGATGCCATCCAGCTGCCAGATGCACTAACTCCCCTGGTTCCTACAAGTGTACCTGTCCCTTTGGCATGACCGGGTCTGGGTTTGATTGCCAAGATGTGAACGAGTGTAATGAAAACACAACTTTGCCTCATAACTGCAGCCTTCTAGCCATGTGCAACAACACTGAGGGCTCTTACATCTGCAAGTGCATGGACGGATATCGGGGAGATGGGTTTACTTGTGAGGATATGGATGAGTGCTTGCTACCTTCAATCTGCAGGAACAACATGACCTGCCAAAACTTTCCTGGAACATATACCTGCACATGCACCGTTGGTCTGGTCTATGATCTGGGTACCTGCGTGAATGAAAAGGACTGTAAGAATGTAACGAATGCGTGCAACACCCATGCTGAGTGCAAACACATCCGTGGGTCAAACTATTGCTCCTGCATTAAAGGGTTCCTTGGAAATGGCAGAGATTGCCGGGATATAGATGAATGTTCACCAACAGGAGCTTGCCCAAAGTTGTCCAACTGTTTCAACACAGAAGGGTCCTTTCATTGTGACTGCTGGGAAGGTTACCAGTACAATGGGACACACTGTGAAGACATAAATGAGTGCAGTGTAGGAAACTTTATTTGCCCAGACAACAGCACATGCTACAATAAAGAGGGAGGGTATAATTGTTCATGTAACAATGGCTTCCTCTACCTTAACAACTCTCTATGTTTGGATGTTGATGAATGTGCCACAGGGAAAGCACAGTGCCCAAATGCTTCTAACTGCCAAAACACAGTGGGATGGTATTTTTGTGAATGCTGGGATGGGTATACAGGTAATCAGATGGTCTGTGAGGATGTCAATGAATGCCTGAACAATTCTGTATGTTCAGACAACAGTATGTGTGTCAATACTGAAGGTTCGTTTCTGTGCCTTTGTGATGATGGATTCTCCTCTAATGGTACCAGTAGTACCCAGTGTGAGGACATAGATGAGTGCTCACACCCAGAATTTGGGCCACTCTGCACTTATGGGACTTGTATTAACACAGTTGGCTCATTCCACTGTGTTTGTGACATGGGATTCTGGAGCAATGACACGAGATGTCTTGACATAGATGAGTGTTCAGGATCAAAGAATGAATCCATATGTCAACCTCACTCTACATGTGTCAACATCCCTGGGTCTTACAAATGTAACTGCAAATTGGGTTTCCTTCTAAACAGAACAGAGTGTCAAGACATTGATGAATGTCTGGCAGATGAAAGTCCCTGCACTGCCAACGCTGTATGTGTGAACTCACCAGGGTCTTTCCAGTGTCCCTGCACATCTGGTTTTGAGGCCCAAGGCCCAAATTGTACAGATATCAATGAATGCCTTTCAAACAGAACTTGTCGCCCCGATCAGGTGTGCATCAATAAACCTGGATCATACCGGTGCTCCTGTCCACTGGGACATCATGAGGAAAATGGTACCTGCATAGACAACAATGAATGTGCAAATAACACTACCTGCCACCCCTTGGCAAGATGCTGGAATACAGTGGGGTCTTTCACATGCCAGTGTCGCTTAGGTTACGCTGGGAATGGGACATACTGTAAAGACATTGATGAGTGTTCCACATCGTCCTTACGTTGCCACAAGTCAAGCCAATGCATCAATACCCCTGGGTCTTATGTATGTGTATGTGCACCAGGTCTTATTCGATTAGGGTATTTTTGTGTGGATCTAGATGAATGTCAGTCTAGTAGGGGTGGATGCCATCCTGCTGCCACATGCTACAACTCTGTAGGTGGGTTTCAGTGCAAGTGTGGCAATGGATGGGATGCCTCAGTCAGAAATGGGCAAGGATTGGGTGGATGCATAGACCGGAATGAATGTCTTTCACCTGACGTATGTTATAGCAACAGAACATGCACCAATTTAATAGGATCTTACAGCTGTGCCTGCTCTACTGGAAATACTGACTGCCCACAGCTGCCACAAATGGGTGGGGTACTTTATTACAGTCATGAAAAATAATCTGTGTAAAATTATACATCTATTTTTTTTTACACCTAAACTTTATTTTTTATTCTCTCTTTCTCTCTCTCTCTTTGTGTTTTTAATATGTAGTATTCACAAATCATAGGAATAATTGAGTAATTAAAGAAATACTGAAAATAATACTATTGATGCACTAAATTCTCACTCACTTTACATGAAGACTCCAGTCATATCAGGACTCCCTCTTAATGTTGCTCATTTATGTTGGGAGTTACTCTCTTTTGGTGACTGCCATTTTGATATCATATGACCATCCAACCAGAGTTAATAAACATAAGCTTAAAACAAACTCATATCAAACTAATTTTCCCGACACAGAACTCCAGTTTTTTTATTTTTTGCTCTGGTCAACCTAAATGCACAGATTATTATTATTATTATTTTGGTGACCAGAAAGTGTTTTTATGACATCTACCAGTAGTGGCTAACTGCTCATGTTAACCAGCCAAACCTTGTCCCCTGTGGGTGAATTTTGTATATATTTTTACAGAAAGTTACCTGTATCCATTTGGAGAGGAAGTAGGTGATGCTGAGTTACCAATTACAGTGGCAGATGGAAATTCACCATACATCACTCCTCCTGCAGGCTTTCCATTCATGGGCAAACTATATGAGCGGCTGTTTGTAAGCACATTTAACTGTTCACATTTTAATAGCAATTTAATGGTGAGCAGGCTAATCTGAAATGTCAAAACTAATAAACCATAAATATCTCAGGAAACATTTACAGTTAGCTATTTACAGTTAGCCTTACCTCTGTTCACATTTTAAAAGTTAATAGAGTCTTGATATATGAACTTTTTCAGTTTTCAGATAACGGCTTGGTGCAGTTCCAATCAGTCAGTGAGAATGAGAAACTGTTGATCCCTGCTCCAATCCCAGGGGGTTTCCATGGTAATGAGGGTCTTCCCATGTTGGCAGTGTTTTGGGATGATGCAGACCTTACCCTCGGAGATGGAAGACTGCTATACCAGGTTAGCATTGCAATAATGCAAAAATTTAGTGGTATTGCTTCTACTATGATATTTTTTTTAATGATTTTTTAATTAAAAATGTATTGAATGTATTGAAATCCAGTTGAATGACCTGGTTTTAAAGGTGCTCCAAGAAAATAATTACTTTTTCAAACAGATTTCACAAACATTTCACCTGTCTGCCAGTGGTTGTACAGATAGTCTCACCCTAAACACAGGTTAAAAGGTGAAAAGAGCCACTGTAGTGTGTTTACACTTTTCAGGAGACTCACTATGCACATGGTGTGGATATTGTTTTCTATGCAAGTTAAATTGAGATTAACATAAAAAATCTTTAAGTTTTACTTAGGTGAACATTTCCCTATTTTGTAGAAGTACAACCACATCTTCTTGCGGTAATTACCCTATTGACAAATCCAGCATAAACTCAACATGAAATCCATTTTGGTTCAGGCTGGTTTACGCTGCTTAAAGCTGGTATAGTGCTGGTCTAGCTGGTGGCCCACTAGCAAAGCTTGGGACCAGCAACCAGCATCCTATGCTGGTCAGGATACAAAACATACCTTATGATCAGTGTTGGGAAGGTTACTTTGGAAATGTAATAGGTTACAGATTACAAGTAACTCTATTTAAAATGTAATAAGTAATGTAACTATTTAAATTACTTTATTAGAGTAAAGTAACTGATTACATTTTATTACTTATCTAAATTTCTTACCAATGTTTTCAACTGTTAATCATTTTCAAACATTTAAATCAGACAGGGTTAACTGTACAGTAGTACTCAACACTGATTATTGTCAGACTTCCAAAATCCTTCATCTCTTCAATTAACCACAAAATCAGACTTGACCACCTCTTTGCTTTGAGATCGTTCTGAGGTTAAATACAGATATCTGGATGAAATTATTTTTAAGTTGCAGCAATGGAACGCATTTTTATCACTTGGTGGCACCTCTCATAGAGGTTGTAGCCTAAATCTTTCAGCGGCAATGTGGATTGACGTGGTGCGCTGCATACAAGAGAACCAACCAAAAGCATCAGAATAGCATCACTTAACTAAACATCCTTTAATGACAGGAGGCATCGTGCACATCAAAATTAGATGAAAGCAACACATTAATATTATACAACATATCCTAGCTTTTTACAGAAAATATTCAGATGTAATCCCCTTTGTAATCGTTAACATTTTCATAATTAACTGTAGACTTTATTATTTTTTATTTTTTTTAAACATTTTTTCTCTGTAACAGATTACAGTTACATTTATTTTGTAATTCTAAATTATGTAACTCCATTACATATAACTAGTTACTCCCCAACGCTGCTTATGCTGTTGACTAGCAATGCTGGATTTTTCAGCAGGGTACCATGAAGGAAATCTTGAACATTCTCCTTTTCTGTCCAACAGGAATACAGTCTGCTCAGTATATCTGACATCTACGCTGAGACAGTATTCAACCGAACAGCACAAGATGTTAACAGATTTGAGACTCAAAGGGGCAACCCCCCCTTTACTCCATCCTGGATAGTAAAAATCACATGGGATCACGTTTTGCCTGTGTCCTACCAAAAGCTCAACTTGTCTGAGGTGATTTTTATTTTTCTAAGCAATCGGTTGTATTATTTTTGCCTGGAAGATAATAAAATTGGTGAAAAATTCCATAAACCTAAACATGAATTTAAAGCTAAATCATATCTAGACGGCAGAATATCATAGCGACTTGGAAGCAGACTCTTTTGACTTGGGATAAAAATTAAACACATAGGAGCTAGAACACAACCACACTTATCAACATTCTGGCAACCAACCACATATGAATTTAAAATGACATCGTAAGGCAAATGAGGAAATAGAAAAGCATAGTACAGAACATTAACATGCAAAGTTACTTCAGGCAATAGAAAAAAAACTTGTGGGTTATAGTCTCATTTTACAGAAAATGAAAGACACACCCTTTCTCAGTCTCACTAGTTCCTGATATGGGTAGTAAAATGATGTGCTTGGTGTAATGCACTGCCTCCACCCTAACCCCCACTCTCTGCCCTAGTTTGTATTGTTAGCCAAATCAAGAGTTTTTGCAATGACTAAGGCTCTGTTTACACCTGGTATTAAGAAGACCCAAATTTGAAAAAAGGGTTTTGGTCGATCAGATCACAAGTAGAAGAGGAAGTCTTACCCATTTACACCTGGTGCTTTAATCTGTTTCTTTTGTCCACTTTCACCACTTTTGTCCTGATTTCTTTGAGTGAGGATCTATGGGCAGGTAAATGTATGGGCTTTTTCAGATCTTTTGATCTAATGGACAAAATAAGCTTGCGCAATTTTCACATGAACGTGACCGGAGACGACGGAAGCAGCTTTCATTTCTGTTCTGACAGCCGCAAGACCAAGTCGAATGTGATGAGTGCATGTTAGAAATCAGGTATGGTGAGAGAACATTATGCTTGGTACATTTTTCAAATTTGGGTCTTCAGCCGACAAAGTCTAAATCCCATCTGGCTTGCACGCTACTCACCATTATGTACGCATTAATTCAGTAGGGGGAGAGTAGGCGGACTTTTGCGGCTGTTCGAACACATTAGACCACATGAGCATTTAGACTAAGAAAGCAATCCGGTCTAATGCGTTTTCGACTACCTCTGACAGTGATCGAAAGTGGACAAGCTCAAAACATTTTTACACCTGTATTTAGCATCATCCATTTGTGATCCTATCGACCAAACGCATCTTAATACAGGCGTAAACAGGGCCTAAAAGGCCATTCACACAGGTCGCGTACAGAATGGAACAGAGACACATTTTCTAAAGTTGACATACGTTAAACCGAAAAAACAGTGCAAAGATCGTATGTAAACTGCTCTTATAAGCTCATCTTACTAATAATCATCCTAATGTCATTCGCAGACCAACACCTTCCAGAGCATTCTGACCACAGATGGACTACGTTCATTTGCTCTGCTCCGCTACAGTGACATGAACTGGGGTCCAGGACAGAGGACGGATCATAACGCTCTTATTGGCTATACTGATGGCAAGAATAACTTCCATAATGAGATTCCAAAGCAACCGAACAACCCGTTCGGCCCAGGAGGGCGCTATCGTCCCCAGACTGTCACTGGTAACACAGGCAAACTGGGGCAGCTGGTGTATGACCTGGCAGGATCTAATGAAATCAGTTCAGATCCTCAGAGGCAATGCCAGATATGGGCCTTCAACGAGCCAGATCCTAAAGAATGGGCATTAGGACTGGCACCATGTCCCTGCACCCGTGTTCAGGCACAGGAGGATTTGGCCTTTGGCCCTGAGACTCTTCCATCAGAACAGATGGCACATGTGGGGGATCTGAGATCTCTTAGGTGGGGTGGCAGCAGGAGCCGTGTCTTTCAGTCCATCCTCTTTAACAAACAAAAGGCAGGAAAGAGATGTGTGTATGATCCAGAGGGCCCCCTGCTGGCTGGATACAGTGAACGGTTCTTTACTGAGGACAAGACACAACTACATATAGGTAAAGCCATTCCAGATATATTTTTCTTTTATGAAGTTTGCAAAGGCATTGTAAGTTGAACATGTCAAAATATGGTCTTACCTGATTTCTTTCTATTGATTTGATTTGTTTCATGCTATCTTTGTTTCTAGACAAGGATCTATTACCCTTCCAGTGGTGCTGTGTTCAATCCCCTCTGTGTAATATTTACTTGGCAAAGAGACCACTAGATCGGTGCCAAGGGTATAGCTGGAACAGCTCTGACAGCAGTATACCTGGGAACAGGGGAGCACCAGGCATTGGTAAGGGCTTTAGGCCTCGCCAGCTCCCTTATGCATGACTACCAGCGGTATATTTGATTTGATTAGGGATCTTTACAAAATTATGTAAAGCATCAAGAAATCTGATATTTAATCACAATTTGGTGACATCGGTTTGAATTATTATGGGGCAATTTAAAATTATTTTCAAATTGTAGAGGCACAACACTGAAACTAGACTGGGGATCTGAGTTTGACAGACTTAAACAACTGAAAATAGTTCAGGAAGTGTACTCTGGAAAAATCAACATGCAATACATTAAGTATGAAAGATCATTATTTGGGATGCAAAATATTACATTTTGACTGGTACCGATAAGCCAATAATTATTGTCATAATATGGGCAGTAAATGATTATTGTGTGAGGTTACGAGGTGTTAGTGAGGCCAGCAGGGGGTGCTCACCCTGTGGTCTGTGTGGGTCCTAACACCCCAGTATAGTGATGGGGACACTATACTGTCAAAGAGCACCGTCCTTCAGATGAGACGTTAAACCGAGATCCTGACTCTCTGTGGTCATTAAAAATCCCAGGATGTTCTTCTGAAAAAAAAAGTAGGGGTTTAACCCCTGCATCCTGGCCAAATTTGCCCATTGGCCTCTATCCATCATGGCCTCCTAATCATCCCTATATACTGATTGGCTTCATAACTCTGTCTCCTCTCCACCAATAAGTTGGTGTGTGGTGGGCGTTCTGGCGTAATATGGCTGCCGTCGCATCATCCAGGTGGATGCTGCACATTGGTGGTGGTTGAGGAGATTCCCCCCTTCCATATGTGAAGCGCTTTGAGTACCCAGAAAAGCGCTATATAAATGTAACAAATTATTATTAAGTATATTAATCAAACAATGAAAATCAAAAAATCAAACACTAAGTAAAAGCTAAAATCAATTATTTTAAATTCTACAAATTAATTTAGGCATCACACCATTATACAGTATGAAAAATGGATATTCATTTTGAGATTTGCTAAAGATTCAATTTAAAAGTGTTATTAAACTTATAATGTTAACATTTTGTTAGATTACAGCAAAGTTAATCTAAATGTAAAAGGGCAAATGAGAATGCTTAACCAATATTGTACCTATATTTTATGCAGCAATAGTTATCATAAATTCTATAATCGATGCATTGAATTTTCTTTGTCCCATTTGTTAATTTTTACACTCCCAATGACTACTGATTGATTTATTTAATATAAAAAATAATTAATTTGAAGCTGATGTTGACAAGGAAGTTGCTTGTCTGTTCCACTCTCTGCTTTCATCCAGGCATGGTATACGGAAGTCTTCACTTTATCACCTTCGACGGAAGTGAGTATTCCTTCAAAGCCTTGGGTGAGTACGTCATAGTTCGCCTCTCCACCAGCACGGGATCAAACGTCTTCACCCTGCAGGGACAAACAGCTGCTCTAGTGGTCAACGGACAGCCCACACTTGTGCCTGCTCTGGTACGATTAGCCGCCTTCTTTCAGGGTGCTGGAAAGGTGAGTTTGACATTTGAAACATAAAATGTAGATAAAATACATGCATAAATGAATGTGCCACAATTTAGAGATTGTAAATTGATTTCTTGAAAGGTGGAGTGGCGATGTGCTGAATCTGGAAATGGTCTTAAGGTCTTGGTCAATGATGTGGTCATTCCTGTGTCTGTTGGTAAGAACGAATTTAAAGGTTTTCAAATGCTCAGGCAAAGAAATAACACTGCTGTCCTTCTATTTACAATACTAGTCAAAAAGTTGAAAAATCTCCTTTATTATTGCTGTTTTTCATTTTTTAGAATACGTCATCATGCCTCTATAATAACACAAATAGAATATATTTTTTTTGATTATTTTTGTTTCCATCCTTCCAAGCTCTTTCTTTCCTCAATGCTTTTTCTTCACTGTCAAGGTACAAATTATCCATTAAAGTCTTAGTTTTGCAAAGAAATTCTTACAGTAAACACACAATTTAGATTCAAGTTCAGAGAAGAAAAAAAAATCTGTCAATTGCATCCACATTGTGTGTGAGTGTGATTGGTTGTGTGTATAAAACCTGATAACAGATAAGACTAAATGGAAAGGTGTCTGAACATCTTGACTAGGCCTACGTCCGAAATCGCATGCTCTCTAAGTATACTACTTTTGAATAAGTAATTACTTTGTGACCATTACAAAAGTATGTTCTATATAGCATTAATGCGTGTAATATGAATGTAATCCGGACGAACTACATTCACAATGGTGTCATTGTCATGCGCACTACCAATGTTAGATGCATTACCTCAATGCCATTCACAAATCCTCAGCCTCATGGGATAGTAAAGTGTCTTTATGCTAGGGCTGGGCGATAAAACGATAACGATATGTATCGCGATAGACACGTAATCAATATCAATAAAAAATGCGTTCGATAAAACGTTCGATATTTTTTTTTTTTTTCGTCGGAAGAAACCAGCAAAGCAAGTTGGATTGCATGAACAAAGGCACTCACTCTCTAGTAATTAGATAAAACAGGAAAAGTCAGCTCGCCTGACTTAAAGTCTGACCGTAGTCAGACCAATGTCATCTGCAGATTATGCAAGACCGTCGTCAGTTTCTCTGTTATTCGCGTGCTGCTGATGCGCTGTTCTAGCGTGTGCGTTTCTCAGCGCGTAACGTTACATGTGAAGCTCACATGCACTTAAGCCTGTCTACCAGCGCCTGAATACTGGACTAAGTTATCTTTCGAGTCTTATTGTGCTAATACAGTTATATACACACAAGGTTTACATAAACTAGTCGGATATGTCTAAAGTGAAAGCATTTGCTTGTCAAATGCGTGTATAATAGACGCGTAGCGCGCAGCTCTTAAAGAGACAGTAGTAATAGTAAACACGCTGCCGCTTGTCCTTAAAGGGATAGTTCACCCAAAAATAAAAATTCTCTCATTATTTACGCACTCTAATGTTGTTCCAAACCTGTATTAATTGCCTTCTTATATTTTCTAATATTAATATTTTGAAGAATGTGGGTATCCAAACAGTAGCTGGTCCCCATTGACTTCCATAGGAGAAAAATATACTATGGAAGTCACTGGGGTACATCAACTGTTGGTCATTCTTCCAAATAACTTTTATTTTCAACAGAAGAAAGAAACTTATTCGAGTTTAAAACAACGTGTGAGAGTAAATTATAAAAATTAGAATTTTTAGGAGAACTATCCCTTTAATGTTAATAAAACAACAAAATGTAAAGAGAAAATCACTCACTGCTCTTGACTGATAACTTTATTAATAGCTTTAATAAGTATCAATGTATAATTTATACAGTGAAGTCTGTTTTGTTTTATTTTCATATTTGTTAATTTAATAACTTTCTGCAATGCTACTGTTAAACACACCTACTGTAGCTGAAAACATAAAGCACTGTTTATTTAATTTGTATATTAAGTTGTGTATGTGTAATGTGTATCTTTGATCTTAATATTTAATAACAAAGAAAATAATGAGAACATTTTTTATCTTCGCCCCTGTCTGCCATTCTTTTTTATTTTATATTTTGTTACCTAAGGCTTTGTTTTTAAAATATGGACATTAGTTTGGCTGTAATGCTCAGTCACAAAATAGTAAAACCAACATAAAAAAGAATTGTGATAAAATCGTGAATCGTGATTTTCCTGAAAGAAATCGTAATATTATATTTTTGCCATATCGCCCACCCCTTTATAAAGCATTTCTTACGTATTCTTTAATTTTGCACCTTAATGTTAAGAGATAATTGTTAAGTGTTCATTGTGATTTTAGACTTTTGAGTTTTCCATGGTCGTGTTGACATTTCTGCCTTTATAACTGATGGGATTATAATCAGAGGTAGGTTAAGTTTAAAATAAAAAATCTTTAAATGTAATATATTTGTCTCCTGGACTGGTCCTTATTTTAAATATGTTATAAAAAAATTCAATAATTATCGATATCGACCGATATGAAACACTTATATCGTGATACAGTTTTCAGCCATATCGCCCAGCCCTACTTTATGCACACTTCAGAATCTTGCCCGATGTAGCTGATCATATATTGCCTACTGTTCTATGAATACTGTGAATGTTTGGACATACTACAGTTTTTCACATACTGTTTTTCACCTACTATTTTGTAAGGAAGTATGTGATTTCAGATGCAGTCCTTGTTTTAGTTTTAACCTAGCGCCCTCTGCTGTTCTGACAGGAGTGATACATGTAGAGGAGCAAGGTTTTGCAGTGCGCTGTACCTCTACGAGTCGCTGCGCAGTGGTGTATGCCGAGGGCCTGTACGTGGTGGTGTGGAGAGGCGATGCTGGGAGGCTCACCGCTCTGGTGGAGGTTCCTCAGAGGTTCTATAACCGTACACTGGGTTTGCTGGGTCACTGGAGCTCCAACAGGACAGATGACTTCCTGCTTTCCAATGGCCGTCTGGTGCCTTCTCTAAATAACAACATCCCCTCTGAACAGAATCTGCTTCCCTTCGGACAGTCATGTGCGTGTACTCTTCAGCTGGGTTCAGTATTTGTGAGAAAATATGAAATATTGTAGAAACTACAACTTGATAAAAAATTTACGACTAATGTGTATTTACCAGTGCTGAACTGGCATTTATTCTTTTTAACTAGGGTGTACCACTATCTTGTTAGAATCATAATTTGATTAATTCCAATTCCTGTTAGAATGAAATTAGTTCCTACTGAATAAACAGGAACTTACAGAACTTGCTGCTGGACAGTTTCACAAAGGGTGTTATATGAATTTCAAATCCCTGGCAAATGTCTTTGCGATCAGGGGCATTTTATCCTTCACTTTTAAAAATACAGGTTCCAAAAGGGGGTTTCTTCATGATACCAGATGCCAATTAAGAACCTTTACTTTTAAGAGTGTTTGAGGAATTGGGAACTAGGGGCCCTATCATACACAAGCAAGTGTTTTTTTGCTAGTTTCAGCCTAACGCAGTCAGTTATCATTTTCACGTCCTGCGCCACGTTGTTTAAATAGCAAATGCATTTGTGCCCATTTGTTCGCCCATGGGTGTGCTGGTCTGAAAACGAGGTGTGTTCAGGCACACTGTTGGCGCGTTGCTATTTTTAGGCAGCTGAAATAGACTGCGCCATTGACCAACAAAAACCTGGTCTAAAGCCAATGGTGATTTTTTTTTTTTTGTTGTTATTTAAAGGGCACATTAGTAATATGCGCCTATAGGCGGGTGCACAACACGCGTACACTCTGCTTATTACACACACAGGGACGTGCAGTAGCACACAAACACACCCTTCATATTTGCCTC
This sequence comes from Squalius cephalus, assembly GCF_949319135.1. Taxonomy (NCBI): domain Eukaryota; kingdom Metazoa; phylum Chordata; class Actinopteri; order Cypriniformes; family Leuciscidae; genus Squalius; species Squalius cephalus. Next base: position 11,540,191 of record NC_137142.1, read on the forward strand.
TGAATTCTAGGGGGGTGATAAGAAAATACTGTATATCCATTTAAGATTTCTTGACTTTTTTTCCACAGGGGCTGTTCCTGCTCCAGAAAGTCTTCTATTCTCAGAGCCTCCTAGTGCTCCATTCAGTCCCATCACAACAGAGCAACTGATGTCCTCAGTGAGCCCAGATGTGCTGGCCAAACACAGTCAGACCTGCCAGGGCAGCATGCAGTGTGTGCATGACATCCTAGCCACAGGAAACACAAACCTCGGCCTGGATGTTCTGAAAGACCAGCAGCAACTTCAGAACCGAACGCAAATCTACGGTTAGATGCTCATCCACATTAACTGACCTAACACACAAAAATATCGTTACCAAACTAAAAACTTTGCCTAGAGTAAAAAACATACAGTTCTGTTTTAAAGTTTGGGGTTGGTAAGCCTTTTTTTTTAAAGAAGTCTCTTATACTCATCAAAGCTGCATTTATTTTGATCACAAGTGCAGTAAAAACAGTAATAGTGTGAAATAGCCTATTGTTACAATTTAAGATAACTGTTTTCTATTGGGATATAATGTAATTTATTGTGTTGCAAAGCTGAATTTTCAACATCATTACTCCAGTCTTCAGTGTCACATGATCCTTCAGAAATCATTCTAATATACTGATTTGCTGCTCAAGAAACATATTACTATTAATGTTGTAAACAGTTGTGCTGCTGAATATTTTTGCAGATTAATATGTAGTTCAAAAGAACAGCATTTATTTGATATTTTTTGTAAAGTTATAAATGCCTTTACATTATTGATGAATCAAATGCATCCTCAGTAAGAATCAATTTCTTTAAAAAAAAAAATTCTTACTAACCTCAAACTTTTGAATGGTGCTGCATTTTATGCTTATCACTTTGAAAAGAGAAAAATATATTTAATGAGATTAAAAGGAGACTTTGCTTAAAGTCCCCCTGTAGTCAATCGTTTTATGCCGTAAAACTCATCTTTGATCACCAAAAGCTTGACCTGATATAGCTTGAATGTAACTCTACACCCATGACACATTTAGTACACGCGTATCTATGAATATGCAATAGCCCCGCCAATAGCCCCGCCTCCACTCGTTGAGATCCACTCGTTGACGATCACACATTGACGTGAGTTTGTGACATCAGAAACACCAGCATTTTTTCAAACTGTGTTTTTGGTTCAATGCAGTTTTAAGGAGAAAATACTCAGCAATGGTTTTGACTTATGTATTTGCACATGTTTTGTCTGAAAGCATATTAAAAACACCACATAGACATATAAACACCACACCACATTTTCACCACAGGGGGACTTTAAGTCACTTTAACAATGTTACAAACTGTCCTCAGATAAGACAAGATTACCAAAGATATCTCAAGATGAACTCTTATTAAATTCTTCACATTTGAGTATAATAATCCTCCCTCTGCTTGTTTTCAACAGGTAACCTGCCGCCCATTGTAACAGAGCCGACTGTTATCATGTGTAAGGTCAATAGTACAGTTAGAGTTCAGTTTAAAGCCCAGGATCCAAACAGAGACCAAATCACCTTCTCCCTAGCCTTACCACGCTCTCCACGGATCACCATCGGCAGCAGTAAGATTTACTGCAAAGCTTTCAATTTACAAACTCAGCCTGCTTACAGTGTAATATGCACATGTCTGAGAGATCATCTGTTAGATCTCTTTCTAGAGCTTTATCCTCTGTTAACTCTTTTGGCTACATTTTGGTGCATTTGATATATGACAATACGATTCTTTTTTTGCATGTGTGTCTTTCTTGAAGGTGATGGTATCCTCGTGTGGTCTCCCTCCAGTATCCAGCCAGTGAATCTGACAGTTCAAGCGAGTGATCAAACATCCAGCTCCTTGATCACCCCTGTTCTGCAGCTCTGTAACTGTATGAATGGAGGAAGCTGCCAATTCAACAGCGTGGCTGAGAACCTTCTGCTGGGAAAGTTTCAGGTACACAGCGTCTTTAACCCCAGTGGCACCTCACTGCAGTACACGAGATCCAGGGGGCGGAGTTGGATCCAGATCTAAGGGGTGGAGATTGGTAGGTTTAGGGGTGGGTTTAGGGATTAGGGGGTGGAGATAGGTAGGTTTAGGTATATGTAAGGTGGGAGGAGTTGGATCTGGATCCAACTCCTCCCCCTGGATTTCATGTTCAGCAGTGAGGACCATCTCTTTAACCCTGCACACAGATACAGTACTTGTTTGCTGAGAAACTTTAGCTTTGTGTGATGATACCACCAGTTGGGAGCATATATGGTCGAAAATACAATAAATACAGTTTTCTATTTGAGTAGATTTTAAAATGTAATTTATTCATATGATGGCAAGGCTGAATTTTCAGGATCATTAATCCAGTCCTCAGTGTCTGTCACATGATCCTTCAGAAATCATTCTAATTTGCTGCTCAGGAAACTTTTTATTATTATTATTATTATTATTATCAGTGTTGAAAACAGTTGTGCTGCTTACTATCTTTTATGTGGAAATGGTTATACATCAGGAATTTTTAAAGAATAGAATGGCTAAAAAAAGGCCAGCATTTATTTGAAATAGACATCTTTTGAAACATTATAAATGTCTTATTTATGCAATTTCAACAAAGTATAGTGCAAAATATTTGCGAAAAAATATGTATTTCACAGTTAAATTTTGCTACAGCTTCATGTAGAGTCAATTCAGTTGTGTACAGTGGTGTTGGGGGTAATTTGTACACACAGACATGTATTGCTTCCTAAACATAGAAAAATGTGTTTTTCTGTATGTATTCATCTAGGTTGTGGGATGTCTTTGTCCACCGGGTTTCAGTGGCAAGTACTGTGATAACAGAACAGATGTGTGTAAAGGTAAACCCTGTTTTCCTGGTGTGGAATGCATCAGACAAAAAGAAGCAGAACTCTTCACATGTGGACAGTGCCCTCCTCCGACTGTTTACAAGGACAAACAAGGATACAAATGCTTTGAAAATGGTCAGTAGTAACTTAAAAGGCTCACTTAGTATTTTTCATTGCAACAGTTTCAAATGCAGCGCAGCAATGAGATTTAAGAAACAGAACGGCTCTAAAACATTTTTTTTTTAAACAAAGTTAATCTAACTCTGTCCCACAGACTTCTGCCTCCCTCCGTTCCCCTTCCCCTGCCATGAGATGGCAGACTGCACCAGCACTGGCTACAATTATACATGTAAATGTAAACGTGGCTATGTTGGCAATGGAAAAGAGTGCTCAGGTATGCCACGTAAATGCACAGGCTCACAGGCATTCTTTAAGACACACTTGCACTCAAGTATGTTTTATTCTACCCACAGATATTGATGAGTGTCTGAACCCCTCAGCCTGTCCCAATGCTAAGTTTGAATGTGTGAACATGCCAGGATCAGTGCGGTGCTTATGCCGTTATCAGAACACCACTGATACTGATGGCTGTGGTAAGTTAAAAATCTCTTGAGTCATCAACACAACTTGAACTTTACATTTACCATACCCAGGTGCTGTAAGTGATCAAAGAAACAAACATTTTGAACCTTCGAATCAGTTTAAACAATTGCTTCGTATCATGATAGGCAAAACACCGCACCTTGAGGACATCTGCTGCTCAACATGTGTTAATGCTTTAGAGGTTATTGCAATGTAATAATAATATTTTAATAAAGGGCATATGTACTATGTAATACATTTCAAATATAAGCAAATTATATTTGTTTTTATATTGTTGGTGTCAAATATTAATAGAATAATTTGTATTTTATTTGTATACTCAAAAATAATATTCATAAGTTATATATAGCATCTATGTAAATCATATGCAAAACCTTTGTTTACTTTTTTTTAGGTGAATCTGCTAATCCTACAGGTAAGACTGTGTATATTGATTCACTTTTAATATTATATTATATTATATTATATTATATTATATTATATTATTATATTATATTATATTATATTATAAATATTATAGGTTTCATCAGGTTGCTATTTGTTAAAAAAATTGAGGGGTGGACATTTGAGCTAGAACACCATCATTGAAATTGTAATGTAGGAATTTAGACAATGTAGAAATACAGTGTAATTTTTGTGGTTTCTATAACTGTTATTTAATAAACTAAGGTACATTTTTTTTTTTTTTTTACAATTAACTTAACAGCTATTCATTTACTTATAAACAGTACAGGCCCCAAGAGGTGTTAAGATAAGCTGTCCAACATTTTAACACATTTCAGCCCTCTATCCCAATACATTTGTATTATCATTACATTCTGTCTTATCATTCTGTCTTAATCTAGGATTAGTCATAGTATCACACTTTATAAGCTGTAAAAAACACAAGATAAAATGAAAATCTGTTTTGGTCTCTTGAAAGAGTGGTGGCAGTGACATGTGTTGCTGACTATAGAAAATCTTGTCTCCTGTTGAGGACGGCAATGGCTAGTAAAACTGTTAACCTGCCATTTAAATAAATTAAACCTAAAATGATAACATAATATTAATCCAATTATTTTCCATTCCACTTGGAAAGAGTTGTAGTATAGGGTGTCCAATCCTGCTCCTGCCAGGCCAACGTCCTGCAGAGTTTAGCTGTGACCTGCTCCAACACACCTGCCTAAAAGAATAGAGGTCCTGAAGACACCTACTGCATTTTAGATTATGGGAGGCACTTCCAGTTTGTGGAAAGTTCCACTCAAAAAGACTGAAGCAAATAATTTCAAATAATAATGTTGCCCTACAAATAATCCTTATCTGTCAGTTTCACTGAATGAGCTGAATAAATGTCCTTCATGTTTTTTATTTATTTATAAGTTTATTTATGTACAACAGTACAAAAAAACATGATTCCAGTCGAAAACTGGAAAATATGTATGCACATAGAGAGTATAGCATAAGCTAATTTGCGTCTCGGGTCCCTAGAAAGGCTTTTCTAAAAAATAAAAAAATTACTAATCATAGAATTAAACTGCCACAGCATACTGTACACATTAAAATACATACCTAATTTTTACCTAATTATACCTAATTAGTTCTATTTTCAGATGTCAGGAGAATAATGTAGCGCTTGGCATTTGAATGTGACATGATATAACAAGAATATCTATGGCAAGAGCTCTGTTCAGTCGCTGCATTTCTTTTCCTCCTGATTCTGTTTTTTTTTGTTTGTTTTTTTTAAAGACCACAGTATGAAAAAAAAGCACATAATGCGCATTTGTGATCTGCTCTCCCGGCTTAATTTACGATATATCCCATGAATAATTCACTCGAATGCACTGGAATGCAAGAATCTCTCGGTTATTCTCCCCAAAGCCTCACGTCCCTTTTCAGGTTTGTCTTTAAAATGTAATTGTCTCCCCTTTTATCTTCTAATCCCTAATACCTGTGTTTACTGGAATGTTTCTAAAGTAGGTCAGGTCGGAAATCGCTTTGAAATATTATCACTTAATGTTCCAGTTAATGAACATTTTTGATCAGGGCAACGTATGTTACATAATACAGACATATATTAGTACAATAATAATTAACACGTCCGTAATAATGCTGCGGAAAGAATCAAGCTTTTGAGGTTATTCATTGTCTGTTGTAGTAATTTGTTATTGCTTTTACAGTTTTAAATTCCTTTTAATGTTCGATGGTTGAAGGGTGAATAGAATAATGTCATCTCATTGTTTCCAGTTTTTGAAAATGATTATTATTGCATTCATAGAGTGAACCTTTCGCTGATTGTTTACAGTTTAACAAAAGTTACTCCCATAATTCACGCAAAGTGTTAGTTTGTTTTATTATAAGTTATAGGAAAACTTACATCGCCACTGTATCGAAAGCAGAGGCAGGGAAATCCTTCCCACCGACAAATCGCACCCTGGGTTTCATATTTTAGGAGAGACCAACATCAATGTCTTTTTTCTCCAGGATGGAATGTTTTTAATGTGTCCATGAACTGGGATAATCAGGAGTCTGGACAGGGACTGAGTCAGGTCAGTGCGTGGATCTGAGAAATCAGATAAATGTCAGATAAATACAAAGACATGTCATGTCATAAACTCTGCAGCTCAGATTAGCTTCATCTGTGTTTAGAGTTAACGTTTCTGCATTCTCTGCAGCTGGAGAAGATCCTGTCACTGGGTTTCCAGAACAAGTTCTACAACGCCAGTGCTATAGCTCCTGATTCAGCATTAGCAGGCGGGCTGAGCGAGTACAGGATCAATGTGTCCAGCGACACGCCACACTGGTATGTCATGGACTACCTTTCCAGAGTCCGACAGTACTACGGCATCCGGTCAGCCCATGTGGAGGGTAAGAAAATATAATATGTTATTTTCACTTATTACACAGCTCTGTGGAACATGATGGTCAATCACAGCATTATATATTTAATCAGACCTGACATTCAGCCTTATTGTGAGTGTGATATTTCTTTTACATGAATTCAATAAACAAGACTTTTGTTGTGAATATTGAAGTTAACAATGAATAGCTTTATATTTTAGGCACAGTATTGCCAAGTACTTTGTCTATTTTTACTTCGCCAATGAAGACAAAAAGCCAGAGTAGGATTAACTGCAGTGTGTCTCAGAGCAACTGAGAGTAGTGTTGTTTCTGAATGAATCAGTATTGTTGAATGGTTTGAGAACATAACTTTTGTTCCTGAACGAATCGTTATTTTTGAACAAATCGGTTGAGTGAATGACTCAATGACTCCCTCATAAAGAAAATATTTTTTGTTCCTGAATGAATCTGTGTTTTTGAACAAATCGGTTGAGTGAATGATTTAATTACTCTTTTATGAAGACTTGTTTAATTTCTGAATGAATTAGGCTGCATCCGAAATCACATACTTCACTACTATATAGTAGGTTTAAATTAAAGAGTAGGCAAAAAATACCTGGGTGAGCCAATACTTCCGGCAAGATTTTGAAGTGCACATACGATGGACACTTTACCATCCCATGAGACCACGGGAAAGGATTTGTCAATGGCAGTGAAGTGACGCAACTGACACTGTTATGTGATCACATGATAATGACAACATGGCGAATATAAATGTAGTACGTCTGTATTACATTCCAACTACACACATTCATGCTTTATAGAACATGCTTTTTCAGTGGTTGCAAAGTAATTACTTACAAAATAAGTACCTAGTCACTCATACGAGTAAATATGTGAGTGATTTGCGCGTTAAGAGACCTTCCCAAAAACTCTTCTCCTGATTCACAAATACTTTGTAAACGTCAGATGTGATAGTGAAATGTGTGTGACGTGTGTGTTAATGAATTCCAATCAGTCGTAAATGGGACGCGCGTGCACGCTCATTCTCAATTACCATAAATCCCGCCCATTAAATCTGACTGACAACTATATATGGGCATCATATTATGACACCAAACGAAGGATTTTAACATGTCTTCTCAAAAGCGAATGAAAAAGAGAAATTTCTCAGATGCAGAAATTGAATTTTTATTGTCAGAAGTATTGTCAGCCACATTTTATTTTCAAGCGTACATAGTGGCGTATCAGGTCCTAAAAAAAAGGAAGCTTGGCAGCATATTACAGATGCAGTTAATGGAGTTTCATCTGTTAATCGAACAGTCCCAGAAGTGAAAAGAAAATGGTTCGACATTTAACCCCGTCAAATAAAACCGATTAAGGTGAATTAAAATGCAGCCTTATTAATGAGCAAAACGTTTGGATGTTAAACGCACTATTTACGCGTGGCTGGGAGCAGGTGTAGATTTCTTTCGTACCAACTAACATTTGGAAAATACAAACATTTTAATGAATCCGAAAATTTACGCCAGAACCACTTTACACACGATTTACACAAAAATTCGTTCTGCTCGTGTTTCATGAATGAGACCCATTGTGTTTTTGAATGAACCGCTTGAGTGAATGATAATGAATCACACATTAACACATTAATTTTTCCCCACCTTCTGCCGTAAAAAATATAACCTGCAGTAAGGTTTACTGAAAAATCCCCACCACTAACTCTCTGGAACACAGACAACAAACATTACAAACAGGCCACAGTACTGTTGAACTGAATTCTCTTGAAACATTGTTAAACCAATCATATTTGGGGACCGAATTAACTGTTGTATTGTATTAGATATAAGACGTGAACCTCTAATTCCACTGTGCTTATGACTGCTTAAGTTCTACTCCTTGTCTTTAGACTTTGTATTCCTTGTTTTATTTAGACCTTGATGAATGCAAGACAAATGAGGCTCCATGTTCAAAAACATCCCAGTGTGTAAACACCTATGGTGGCTACAGGTGTGTGTGCAATGGCACTGATCTAAAGAAGGAGTCACAGTCATGCATAATTGGTAAGAGCATCACCAGAAAAAAGTGTTCAGGCCCTGAATCTGCTCATTAGATTTTCATAAAAATGTTGTGATTTTCTCCTTCTCAGACTGGAATAGTGTTAACAGCACAGACCTGTCCGGTGATAAGACTATGGAGGATAAGAAGGCATTAATTTTGGGTCTGGTCCTGGGCATCGGTATCCCCCTCCTGCTCCTGCTGTTGTTGGCGGCCCTCGCCTGCTTCTGCTGCTGCTCACGAAAGAAAACCATCACTGGGGAGTGAGTGTCCTGATCACACATTCAATGACATTGTGGAGGATTTTTTAAAGCAATTTTAATTAAAATCAGGTCACCTTCATTTATATAGCGCTTTTAACAATATAAATTGTTTCAAAGCAGCTTTATAGTGATAATGGGAAATTAAAGTAACAGAGATTGTTTTGGCTTTACAGCAGCTCTAGAATAAATATATTGTCCAGCTGAAGTTAGTTTTGATTGATTCACTTCCGTTGCAAAGATCATTAGTTATTAACTTAGGGGCCGCTAACACAACACCGTTCTAACATAAAACCCTTAACGCGCTCCGGCCCGCTCATCCGCACAACAACAGTGCCAGGCGGCTCGAGAACGCAAATCTTGAAATAGGTTCCAAGTTGCAAGAGTTGAAAAATGTTGAAAAACGTTATCATCTCTGTGTAAACTTTAAAAAACGTGAATCTGTGAGAACGCTGACGGCGTGCATATCCGTATTACGTGTTTATCCTATAGATATGGGTGTTTGAATATATATGTGCGCAGGCATGTAGTCTTTCTTTATAAATTGACCTAAACAAATTACTTAAAAATGACTTAACATCCTTAAAAATTCATAATACAGATTTTTAGTACTTGCTGCTTCTTATGATTAAGCATATAAACCAACCAGTCTGTCTCCCTGAAGTGCATTCACTGTGAATGCTGGATCTGAACTTTCTCTCTTTCTCTCTCTCTCTCTCCATCAAGTATTCCTCACTTGCTGCCCGAGTACATTCAGGAGCAGTTCAACCCCCCGTTCAACTTTGAAGATCCCTCCCTGCAATATAACACCCATTGCAGCCCACGTATCCTGGACAACCTCACACCACGACAGAAGCGTCGGTATCGATAACACAGGCCCAGTGCGCTTGTATTGTCTGGCTCATCCAGCATCAATGCAGATGTAGTACTTTTGTGTTTAAAGGAAATCCCAATACAGTCATATTTATACTAAAAAAGAGACTGCTGACTTTTAAAGTCCCATGTGAGAGTAAAAGAGTGCCAAACACATGCAGAAGAAACATGGAGCGATCTGTGAGCAACAAGCTCAGTTGAACAGCAATTGACTCAGTTGTAGATACTAATTCATGTGAAGCAAAACATATGCAATGTTCTTACCAAAATTATCAACTGACACACATTAGTTGCACTCCTGTGGCACTGACATTAAAAAAGAAGCTGCGGTTTAAAGATATTCAAATAAGAGGAGAAACATCTGAACAGCAGTGGCAGGACCATTAAAATGTTTTAAAAGGTCTGGATGCATTATAGTAATATGAATTGTGGTCAAATTTGTTTAAATGCCATTAAATAATGTTAAATGTCTAATAATTGTTTGTTTCCCTTTGTTTTGGGGATGAAATATGACATTTTAATGTGATTCTTTTACAGAATGTGAAATAATGGTTAATAATATATTGCACATAAGTCAAAGGTCTTATATATATTTCTGGTCAAAATTAGTCTGTTGAAAGCAAAGCAACTTAATGTATGCATGGTCAAACATATGGCATCATCAAATCCACTCAAATATTGTCAAATACTTTGTATCGGTTATGATATTTGTACACCCACTAGTACTTTTCCTTAAATAAAATGAACAAAAATAACCTTTTTAACAGAGTTCTGGACATAAACTGATTTTAAGCTGGTATAAGGATACATGATTTTTTTAAAACAGTGGGCTCTAAAAGCCTGAGACCACTTGTGAATATACTTCTATTTTTCATTCATTCCTAATTCAATACTAATTATAGTACTATTTTTTATTGCTAATTATATTACTAGTAAATATGTGTGTGTGTACGAATTTTTAACATGGTCTCAGAATTTTTTGTCCCCACTGTAAATTAGCATGTGTTACTGAATAAGTGATGCTGTATTAGTGTTGTGAAAGTGTAGTATGTACATTTCACCCCTGGGTGGCAGCAGTGCGTTTCTGTCCTTTTAGGGCAGACAGTCAATCACAAGAGGCACCAGGCAGACACCTGCACTTCTCCCTATGCAGTGTGTGTGTGTGTGTGTGTGTGTGTGTAGTTGGCCCTGCAAGATGAGATCATCAGAGTTGTTTGCAGCCCTGCACTGCAGATGAAGGCCCACACAGGGAGAGGGGGTCAAGAGCAGGGCAGCAGCCGCATGTACACTTTCCTTTCTCCCTCCCTTTATACCCCACCTCCTCTCTCAACCGTCCTTATCGCTCGCCCTTCCCATCCTCTTCTACAGTAATTGTTGTCATAAACCTTTCAATTGTCTTTCTCCCCATCAGCAGATCAGCCCCTCACCTACTACCTTCTCTTGACTTCTTTCATTTTCCTCTATTAGCCTTGCAAATCTTGTTTGTTTTTTTGTTTAAAAACTCTGCAGTCTATTTCTTTAGGTAACACCCTCATTCTGGCTTTAGAAATGGAGTATGGGTTTTAATCATAGGTTTTAATGCAAAGCATCAGCAAACTAAACTTAAATATGTAACCCTCATGTTCTGTTGTGGACTCTCAGGGCTTCTGTATTGTTGTGACTGACTTTATATATAAATACAATATTAGCTTGTAAAAATATATATTTTGAGATTCATTTTATTTTACCTCCAGATTCTATTAGTTCGGTCTTCTGAATAGAGTAGTCAGACATTATTGACAGTTTAACCCATCAGTTGTATCATAAAGCAGACATGCACTTTTCAAAAATGTTTTCAGTATAGTTACTGTTTCTGTTTGAGGTCAGTTAATTCAAATTCAAATATTTGCACTTTTATATTTAGTCTTTAAGACGCCAAGCAAAAGTAATATAATGGGCCCTATCATACATCTGGCGCAATGCGGTGCCAGGTGCGACGCAAGTGTTTTTTTGCAAGTTTCAGCCCAACTTTCATGTCCTACGCCACATTGTTTAAATAGCAAATGCATTTGCGCCCATCTGTGCGCCCATGGGTGTGCTGGTCTGAAAACGAGTTGTGTTCAGGCGCATTTGTTGGCGCGTTGCTATTTTGAGGCAACTGAAATAGACTGCGCCATTGACCAACAAAAACCTGGTCTGAAGTCAATGGCGCAGTATTTTACTATATTTTTTGTTATTTTAAGGGCACATTAGTAATATGAGCCTATATGCGGGTGCACAACACGCGTACACTCTGCTTATTACACACACAGGGACGCACAGCAGCACACAAACATGTCAAATTTAAAAAATAAAAGGATTACAATGTAAAAGATTAATATTGTGTACATAAAGATATGGTGGAATCTGGCTTGACCCGTAGATGGTCTGCTTGATGGTTTAACCTCGCGCACGAGCAGGTCCGTTTCCTCGCTAGAGAAGCGTTCAGTCTTTCCGCTTGCAAATTCCGCCATGTAAATAGCGAATCCGCCATGGCGCGAGTGCAACTGGCTTTTAAAGGGAACGGGAGATGCGACTCTGCTTGGTTTATTTCACGTTACACCCAAAACACACCCATTACTCATTAAAAGAATAGGGACAACCCTTTTAGACCATTTTTCCTGTCGTTAAACTAGCAAAAGTGGGCACACCCTAAGTGCACTTGCGTCCTGCGCTTTAGACCATGCGCTAAGATCGTTAAAATTGTTAAAATAGGGCTCAATGTTTTCATGGAGGTTTTTTGACGTGTGTTATCAAGATTAGGTAAAGCCTTGAAGTTTCAACCTAATACTTCAAACTCAAGTATGATATTTGAGCCATCAAAACAGCCTTGGAGACCCAAAAGAGAACATGAGATTCTAACTTTTCTGAGAGGAGAGAGGCTTTTACATGCAAATTTATCATTGTATTGCATAACATAAGAGGTGTAACCGGGGCGGAGGACTGTCATTCTGTGTTCCAGCTTTTCAGGTTACCTAAACAACTGGCTTCTATACACAACCCTTTTTTCCATTCAGTAAGACAGAATATTTTGTCTTGGTGACACCCATTCTCTCTATTTTTTTTTGAAGTGACATTGTTAATAGCATGACATTATATCACCTGGGAGCGCCTTTCTGAATCTGGAGCATTTGCCACACAGAAGCAGTAAACTCTTAAAGAAAAGAGCTATCAGCTGCCCTTAAGGTCCTGCCTTTGGACTCTGCACTTTGCAAGCGTTTATCTCCCAGTCATAAAACTATAAAGTTTAGGATGTGAACTAAGCTCTTTCATGCTCTGGCCTTATCTCCCCTTTACGTCATTTCTGCAAGCCCTCGACTTGCTTTTTGCCAACAATTTAATCCAGAGTTGGGCTCCGAGTAATGCTGAGTACAGCTTTTCAATCTAAGTGTAACAGTGCAGTTAAGAAACTGCATGAATCCAACAACATCTGGCTGTAAATCTTTACCAAACTCAAGGGTGAAAGTACTTATGCTGTTTTAAACGACCCACATATTTACCCACATACTTATTTGACGCACAAGAGTTTAATGGCATTAATAGACTCTCACAACTCTTGAATTGTGAGCAGGCATATCAGTGACAAAAAGTATGTGTTTTTGTAAAGAGTTTTGTAGATATCAAGGCCACAAATTAAGAATTAATTCCCACAACCGCTTTTAGTTACAATGTGGCAACGTTGTAGTAATTCGTTCCTAATTTTAGGTAAATCGTGGCCATTTTGTAGTAATTATTTCCTTCGTTTTAGTTACAACATGACCACATTGTAGTAATTTGTTTCTTTATTTTAGTTTATTTTAGTTCTCATTTTAATATGGTTACTGTAAGTCTTGGCCATGATTTAAATTGCCCCATTATGCTATTTTAAAGGTTCCTAATATAGTTTTGGAGGTCACCTACAACAGGTTTACTTGTGGTCAAAAAACACTTTAATTTTCTCATAATATACATTGCAGCATCACCTCATTTCTCAAAGAGTCTGAAAATGGTTCATTCAAAATCTCTAAATCCCTCCTTTCCATGAAACTCTTCCAGGCCTCTACTGTGTTTGAGGGTGGGTCAAAATAGACGTTGTGTCATTACGGTGGCATTATGCAAATGTGTTACATTGTCACGTTGAACTGGAATTATTTATTTATTTATTTTTTGTTGTGCACTTTGATCTTCGAAACTTTGCAGTCCTTTTACATTCACAAACAGCTATATTACACACTACATGAAATGTAATATTCAAAAAAGCATAATGGACACTTTAACTAAAACGAGGCTTCAAATGAGCTAAATAAGTTGCCACGTAATTTGTTCCCTCGTTTTAATTTAGTTATTGTAAGTCATGGCCATGATTTAACTAAACAAGCAAACAACTTAGTGCAACAAATGAGGTTTTTAACATGTACCTAAAATTGTCGCCTGCAATGTCATCCATATTTGGCTCCATATTTTTGAGACATTGAACCAAGGTATTCTTGGAGTTGCCATGTTCTGCCTATATGTTAATGTTCATTTTCATGGACTTTAGTTTGTTTCTCTAATTTACCTGTTTCCTGTGTTCCTTTGTTCCCCCAAGTCATTAGTTGCCATGGATATTCCTTTCACGATCACACCTGTTAGTCCTTGAGTTCATTATCATTGTGTATTTAAGTTCTCGATTTCTATCTGCCCATTGTTTGTGTTAGTGTTTGTGCTATGCATGCTGTCTCGTTGAGTTTACTTGGATTGGATTACCTGAGTTACTTTGTTTAATAAACTAAGCTTCTATTTTGAACCCCATTGTCTATCTTCATCATCTTTGGACTAAAATGTTACAGGAAAGGTATGTTAATAAATACCATGCTACATGAATATCTAAATAATTTGATACCATGGTACAAACAGGTACAAAAGTGCCATGTTATACCATCAGAACACTGTATGTTCCTGTAAAAGCTAAACATTCTCATACGGCCCTGAAAAACAACTCTATCCCCTCCGGCATGGACAGGCTTCATAAATTAAAGACGACGCAACCTCCAGTTACACAAGCAGACATCTACACCCAGACACCTGCTCTGGCCTCAGTATCCACACCCACAGCCCTTTGTTGAAGACTCCAGCAGTGAACAGAACCGAGTGCACCATATAGTTCTCAGCATTTGCCCTTAAGAGGAGAATATTTCCTGTATATTTCCTGTAAAGAGATGTTCTGCAATGTCTTTTGAATGCCTTGCCCTGTATAGACTTGCCTTGACTTGCCTATTAATGCTCAAGGTATGAGGGTTGTCTTTTGAGCTCTAGATCTGGAAAGATCTGGAATGTTCTAAGGCAGATAAAGCCTCCTTTCATTAAAGTGCCATGGTTTTACATGCTTGAAGATTTGAGCGCTGAGTGAAAAAATATGCTTGAAAAACTGGGAAGAGTGAGTCATTTCAGGAGAACAACACATTTAGAGAAGTATATACATAAACGCCTTGCCTTCACACTCCTGCCCACGTATGGTACCATCACTCATGCACTACCCAAAACGATTGTAGGGCAAACACGTCATGCAGGATTACGTTCAAACATGCTCACTGCTCACTACATTAACTTGAAATAGCACGAGATTGGAATTCTTAACACCCACAATTGGCTCCTTCATGACAATATTGCTCTCAAAACTTTGACTTTGATAGATATTTTTAGATTTTTATTTATCATTATTTTATCTTCAGACAGTAATGAATAGAGTCACTGATAAGGGTGTTGTTGCGCAGCGACAGGGTGCCTGCAGCTCTTTCAGTCATGACTATATTTTTATAGGCCTATTAAAGTCAGCGTGAAACGGAAATTCACAATGTCTATTTTCTAATAATCTTAAAGTAAATAATCCATGCATGGTTATTTTTTTAAACATTTTGTTGACCTGAATTTTTTTTAATAACTTAAAGGGATGGTTCGGAGTAAAATCAACCTAGGGTCCTTTGCACCAGGACCTTGAGCCTTACACCCCTTATCACATACCCCAAAGTCACATACAGCCCTTTAACTCTTGTTTGCTTAAACCCGCCCCTTTCTAACTGCAAGCTGGCATTCAGCCTTCATCCAATTAACAACCAATTGATAGGACCAAGTCCCTGCCTACATTTTCTTCTTTTTCGATAATCTGTTTGATAAATAAGAAAATAACATCTGTTATAAATAAGAAAAGTCTCATTAAAAAGAGTTGTTTGCAGCAAAGTCACTATATTCACAATTCAGCACAACCTTGAGTGTGTCACGATGATGAAGACTGAATGAAAAAATATAAATGAGGTTCAATAATTAAGCAGGTAATCAGGCGTAACAGTGTGTCCAACACAAACAACAACCCGAAAACTGAAAGATCAACCAGAGCAACTTAAATACACAGTGATAATGAGATGATGATAATGAATGATTAAATGATTGTCCATGACAGATGACTGGCAGGAAACTAAGACAAATAAACACGTGATTGATGAAAACAAACTAAAAGTCCATGAAAACTGAAACTAACTGCACATACGCATGACAGAGTGCCTTATTGCTTTTATAAAATTGTTAGGCTACATAAGAAATTATTCAAGACAAATTTTCCTAGGAAAGGAGCAAGAACTCCAAACAGCTATTTCAGGCAGCAGTTTTTTTTTTTTTTTTTTTTTAAATACCATGGAGCCCTGCACATTATTTGTTCAATTGTTTTAGTTCAATCATGGCCACATTGTGCCCATTTGTTCCCTTGTTTTAGTTAAATAGTGGCCACAATTTAACAAAAAAAAATAAAAATAATAATGAATAGGTACGTTGGCAACAGTTTACTTAAAATGAACATAATTATTATTACACAAATTAATATAACTCATTATTCATTCGTTGCTATACGATAACTCCCCCCTAAAAAAAAAAAACTGTAAAATGCAAGACTCTGTACAACAACATATAAAAAATGATTGACTTTAATTGTCTCGGATTGTTTCTTATGGCCAAACAGAGTTCAAAAGCTTATATTTCTAACAGATGATGCAGCAATGAAATGATTTCACCAATTGGCTCTATAGCCACCATGTTGCGTGTTGCATGAATGGTTTAATAACTATGAATGGTTTCTCCCATTCATAGTTATATGAGGGATCCATCTTGGTAATATAAAGTCTTATCATGGATTTTAGCAAGGTTAAAGTGCTGTATTGACAAATCACAAGGCAGGGCCGGTTTAATAATGCTATTCTGGAATATCTAGTCCTTTGGTTTAAAGATGCTGATTTCAAGGACCGATTATATACATCCATTTAGGTATTTTCTCATTACTTAAATAAACTCAAATTTATGTCTCTGTCTGACCTAAAACATGGTTTTGCTGAGAGACCTAAGAAGGCAGCTGCTATTTTTTAGAAGATCCGCCAGCAATGGAAAAGATGATTACATCTTAATATTTATCAAGAGAAAATGTACACAGAAAGCCTTTGTACACACTAACTTGCAGCCATTGTCACAAACATGTTTGTTTCTTCTTCTTAAAGACCGTGCATTCATGCTCAGTCTGAATCCAGCTTATCTCCCCCTTGTGATTAATAGCAAGGCCCTTTTTATGATGTTTCTCCTTTCTTTGTCGCATAATCTTCTCTAAGTTGCAATCCCAGTGTAGAAAAGCAGATTTGAATGAATAGACGCCACTGTGTTGAGGATTAGGCAGCAGAGACGGTGGCAAGTGCCAAGTGGACACTGAAGCAGTTACTTATAAGGATCTCTAAATGGTGCGCTTGTGTGTGTGTTTGTATGGCTGGGTGCGGATGGTATGCTTCCTGTTTGTGCGTGAATGTTTGCCTCCATTTACGAATCAACAATTTCATGTTAATTGTGCAATCTGGGAACACACTGCGGTCAGTCTAAAGGGATAGTTCACCCAAAACTGAAATTCTCATGATTTAATCACTCTCAGAAGAACACATCAGGACAAATATTTTGACTATTTAGTGAAAGTCAGTGGTGTCCAAAACAACACTGGGCCCCACTGACTTGTGTTGCATGGGCCAAAACTTTTGCTGCGAGGACTGGAGCCTGTTGTGTTATTCTTAAACTGACCCCAGAGTTTCCACGCTCTCCCACCTGCATCTTCACTGGGTTTGGTCCAGAGACAGGTGGCCAGTGGGAGAGAGAGCCAGGCAGCCAAGCATAGAGAAGCAGGCCATCAGATATGCATTCAGTGAGGATATACAGGCCTGGCAACTACTGCACGTGTGCCCACAAACCTGCTGCTCCTTATGCCACATCTGACATATCGCTAGACGAGCCAGTCTTAGCTGATGTTACACTCCATTGCACGCACACAACACGCCAAAAGCATACAAACAGTCACTGTCAGTGCATAACCTGTTATGACGATCTAATACAGTGTATGAAATGTCTCCAAAATCATCGTTCGGTTTAATTGCAATCAAGCCAAACTGTCTTCTACTTCAGGTGATTAATGTACAGTATTAATGGGATCTGAATCATCGCGGGGGCTTCTAAATGCTTTATTCTTCTTGTCGTATATAAGACATTGGAGGCAGACATTCTGTAAAGCTTGCAGCAGGCCAGCCTTGCCAAATCAATCTGATGAAGAAATTAAGTGGATTGCACTCCATAACTAATGTTCAAATCCTTTTAACGGAACGAGAGCGGGTCAACCATTTGTTTTATTTCATTGATTGCACTGAAGGCATAATATTACACGTAATTCTCAGTCTAAACATATGCCCAGCATGTCCATTAAGTTAATTTTTCTGCATGGTGCTGTAACAACTATTGAGAGTGACATGCACCCCACAATATTTATATTAGTGGTTAACCTATATTATTTTTGCTGGTTTATTTATAATAATTTATAACATTTGGTCCTGCCAATCCTGCATATATGGTGACATTCTTGCATAATGATTGTAATGAATAATTTGCTCAAATTTAACCAACTTTTTTTTTTTTATTGCTTTGGTGGCATCATCAAAATAAAAATCCTCAAAACACTTCTTAGATCACTTGATGCGTAAATGCTTCACTGTCTACATGAATCCCACTTGCTTAAGGTGCATCATATGATGCAGTGTCAGATTTTTTTGTAATTAATTTATTAATAATTTAATTGTGATGAATTTATTATTTAATAATGGACATTAGCCTATTTGGGCATTGACTTTCAAGAGCAGTTTTCATAGCATCCTGTCAATTATGTCCAGTACTTTAACATAATACAAAAATATTTATAGGCCTAGACCATATCAAATGTCACATAACAGATAAACAAATGAACAATGTACTTCAGGGACATTTTTTACCCAAGTATTTTGAATAGTTGCACTCATTTGTCACTTTCCATGGCATTCCCGCCTTGAGCCCTGGTTAATATCTGACCCTGATGTGTAGTGATTGAGTCTAGTAGTCGGGAATGCAGCTCTCCTCGGATCTTAGCGAGTGACGCATTGCGGGTACAAATGGACCAATCAGAAGCCGCCTCTCCTGGCCATAACGTCCAGTACTGCGATTGACGCATCACACTTTAGCAGAATGTATGACTCCGCCGGTTAGCTAGTTCCACTCAAAACAACACCCCCCTCGCTGCAAACCATACATCTTCGCGATTTGAAGACGTCGCTATCGTATAAAATCCACGGTACTCTTTACAGTACGCTTACGCATCACAATTGTGACATTTTTGACGATCGTTTCTGATAGGGAAGGAAGTGTGTTGGCGGATGGAGATCAAGCAGGGGGAGGGGTTTATAAGCGACCATTAAAGGCGCGTCAAGCACTGTATGATTGCATCCTGTTTATTTGCCAGCTGCGGACTGTTGTTCTGTGTGGAAATACATCTGTTAAAACAGCGCGATGGTGAGTAAAAACTGTTAAGTGTTAACGTGACTGTTTATTTGGTGCAAAATGTATTATTATAGACGAACTTAGATATATAAAATAATGCGCGTTACAGTCAGTATACAGTTCGTTGGATAGTTATACATAACGTAATATTATTTTTCATTGAATGTATGGGGGTGTTATGGTTTAATGACTCGTAAGTTAGTCTTCTTCTTGTGTTATATATATGCGTATTCATTTAATTCTATAGGGGAATATCAGTTAAATATTCCATTCTTGCTGTAACATGAAATAATTTTAAAGTAACGTTAACAGCTTGGAAAAGCTTCATTGATAGCCAATACAGTTTAAGGGGCACGTCAGCTGCAACTATGGCGCATTTCTCTTGCACACGCTTATGTTTGAATATGTGCTCATTATCAGACACGCGTATGGAAAGCATTGGACGTCTGTTGTTCTTTAATTCAATGTTCTCCCCATGAATAAAGCAGTACAAAGACTTTTATGTGCGGTGGAGAAGGGACTGCGCCACCTTCTGCAGTTAGCATTAAAGGGAAAGTTCACCCCAAAATGAAAATGGTTATTTATTCACTTTCATGTTGTTACAAACCCATACAACTGGTTGACTTTCTTTAGGACACAAAGGGAGATGTTAGGCACTGTCAGTCTCAGTCGACGTTTACTTTAGTTCCATCTGTTTCCTCCCATAATGAAAGTGAATGGAGACTGAGGCTGTCATTCTGTCCAACATGAAATTTTAGGGTGATTTGTTTCTTTAAATAGAAGTGAATCAGATCCTTTATGATGCTTAGGTTTTAAACCCCTACACATGTCACCACCAATATTTAATTTAATGGTTGACCAATATGAGTTGAATGGTTGGTGCCTAAATGATTAGATTTGTTTCCATCAGTGCTTCATATGCATCATTGTTCTCAATGTACGTCTTCTCTTTTTCTCTGCAGGCCGACCAATTGACAGAAGAACAGATTGCCGGTAAGACATTCCCACCTCCGTTCTATTGGCACATGGTCAGTGGTGTGGATTCCCGTGGTTTCCCCTACCCCCCTGCCCCCCTCCCCCAGTGGATTTATATTATTTCCTTTTATGGCAAGCCCTGAGACTTGGTCGGGATACATTCCTCAAATTAAAGGACAGGTTTGTTGTGGTGGGAAGCGTGTAATGCCAGGCTTTAAAACTAAGTGACTGAGTAATTTCCTGGGGCTAGATGTAGTTTTCGATGAACACACCCTTCTCTGTTGGAGAGAGTTAGTAACTGCAGGCACTGAGGAACAAGGGTGTGTCCCCTGCTCAGTATCAATGGCTTTGACATGAAGTTACAGTTTCATTGGCTGCTGGTTCGCCTTGAGTCATTTCTGACCTGATATTGCAGATTCTAGCTCAAGATGGACTTGTATGCATTACTTTATTGGGACGTGATGTTCTTGATGTCTTTATAATATGTTTCCTTGGTGTTTTGGATAATTAGGGTAATTTCAATGGTTTATATAGTGTTTATAGGGGTGCACTTATCTCTTTGTCTCTAATGTAATACTAATAGCATACATGTGCTAGAATTGTGCTATGACAACAGAATATTTGTTTCATTTTAGGTGATCTGAGATCCATATTTCTGGTATCGTGTGCAAAGACCACCCTGCAAGATTAATGCTATTTTGAATACTTTGGAAGAAAAGTATCTGACACTTTCAGTTTTTTTGACTAATGTTTCTGATCATGGTTGTGCTATTACAGTAAAGAACCTCAAACAGAAATGCTCTGATACCATTTAGGTCATTGTGGTCTGTCTCCATAGCGACAGTGAGGTCATGGTGGTTTATCCATCGAGACATAGTCTCCAAAGTGTGTTTCCCTGGAGATTGTGTGAGGTCACAGCAGTGTTTCCATACTGCTCTGAAATCTAGATCCCATATCCGCTCAATGGGGTCACAGCACTGGATCTCCATATGGTTCAGTGGGTCTCCATAGGAACAGAGTGAGGTCACAGTGCTGGATCTCCATAGAAACGGTGCCTCGGAGTTGATAGTTTGCATAGAAGCAAGGTAAGGTTTCATTTATGCGAGGACAGACATTTGTAGCAGCCAGTGGCGTTTTTACATAAACAGATGTCACATTTCTTTTTAGAGGGATTGATATCTAGGACTTTTTCCAGTGTGGTTGTTCAAGCCTGTTCTAGTTTGGGTGTCACTTGTTTTTCCTGTGTGCCTTGCGTAATAAACTGGTAATTACAGACTGCAGATTTTTTTCCCACTGCAGTGACTCTTTGCAGTGTTCATTATGAGTAAGGACAAACTGCTTTTAAAGACTGCCTAACGTGCTCTTGCGGTCTCGGGCCCTGAATTTTAAAGCCAACATGAGACTTCATTTGCAACCTGTTTTATTTTTTTTCTGAGTGCTGCAGCGAGAGGAAATGTATACGCCAGGACATGTTGCTAATTAGCAATTGGTTGGACTGTAAAAGTAGGTGTTACTTTTCGGAATGAAGCCTGGTGGTTGTAAAAGAGAGGATTCATTACGGCAGCCAAAAAGCAGAGTAGCTTCATAGCTATTGCATTTTAATAAAAGATTATAAGTCACCGATTATTTTTTCATTAAGACCAGGAAACACGTGTTAAAGTAAATAGGGTCAATCTTAGTTAACTTTAAAAGCTCTAAGGTTTTTGCATTAATGTCGGAAAGAGCTTGTTTTGAAAGTGAGTGTGTAGAGTGTATTTGGGCTTCCCTTCTTTGGAACTGGCCCCACTGGTTCCTCTGTGTGTCTTTTATGTTTGTTTATCTTTGGGAGACTCTGTTAATACAAGATCCTATTCCATTTATTTGTCACCCTTCACAGAATTCAAAGAGGCTTTCTCACTCTTTGACAAGGACGGTGATGGCACCATCACAACCAAAGAGCTGGGCACTGTCATGCGCTCGCTCGGACAGAACCCGACAGAGGCCGAGCTGCAAGACATGATCAATGAAGTGGACGCTGATGGTAAGGACAACCACGTGCATCCTCAACCCAAGTGAATGGTAAAAGTTGGGCTTCGTCTGAATTCTTTCGCTTTCTGCATAGGAAATGGGACGATAGACTTCCCCGAGTTCCTAACCATGATGGCGAGGAAGATGAAGGACACAGACAGCGAGGAGGAGATCAGAGAAGCATTCCGTGTCTTTGATAAGGTAAAGCTTGTCTAGTTCCAGAATAGTGCCGCACAAGGTCACGTGCAGTCGCTGACCTGGATATCTTGTGCTTCAGGATGGCAATGGTTACATCAGCGCAGCTGAATTGCGTCACGTCATGACAAACCTTGGAGAGAAGTTGACCGACGAGGAGGTTGATGAGATGATCCGAGAAGCAGACATTGACGGAGACGGACAGGTGAACTACGAAGGTGAGTTGACTGAAAAGTTGTTTTGGAACTCATTGTTTGTTAGATCGTGTCCTCAATAAAACGCACAACCACAGCCTATCAGAACATGGTTTGTTTAATATACTGTTATGTGGAGTGGGATTTTTGGATCACTAAGATTCCAGCACATCACAGAAACCAAGCGACCAACAAAACGTCACTCGCCGCAGTCTTGGCTGCTTTGGATATGGTGTCAGGGTGCATCTTGAGCTGATGTAAGAAATCTTGTCATCGTTCAGAAACGGACTAACCCGTTCTATGTCTCCACAGAATTTGTACAGATGATGACGGCGAAATGAAGGCCTTGTACAGATCCTCTCTCTTCTATAAATAATTTGCCTTTTTTCTGTTTAATTTATCTGTAAAATGTTAAGTCCCCTCCCCTTCCTCCTCCCGGCTGTCCAAAGGAACTGCATGTAAACTGCATAGGATCTTCAGTCCTCATGTCCCTTTCTTTTGCTGTCATCGTGTTTTTGGAGTGGCGGTGCGGTTACACGGTCAGGTGCTTGTTGCCACGAAGAGGGGGCTGTGACGTGCAAAAACGTACACGTCACGTCTGTCTGCCCCCCTCATGCGTAGCAAGAGTGGAGACCTGCCAGCTGGTTGTCTTCTGGCAGCGACGCTGGCACGGCAACAATGTAGAGGAGTAACTCTGCATGGACTATGGACAAAGTATATAATATATATATATAAATATATATATATATATATATATATATATATATATATATATATATATATATATATATATATATATATATATATGAAATTTCTCAGCATTGCACTACTGCAAAAAAAAAAAAGAAAAAGACACGGGTGTATCTACAAGATACTCGTACATAAACTCTTTTTGTATCTGCTGTTCTATACTAAGAACTTGTTTGAATCTTACAGTGCTTTTTAATGTTTTAATCACTTATTCACATAATTTTTTTTCTTTCTTTACTTTTTTTTCTTTACTTTTTTTTAAGCCGCTTAATGGCATTGTCATGCCTCAGATAGTCCATTCCAAGTTGTATATTTGTTTTCCAATAAAATTTGACTATTTACCCATATTGAAAAGTTTCTTTGTTTGCGAAGCATCATTTAGCCCTCTGATTAAAAGCCCTTCTGTTTATCATTATGCATCCCAGAGCTGGTTTTTATAAGTTCGAAATTGCTAACTATTTTACCTAACCGAGTTGTTTACTCTATTTATTGTAATAGTTCAGATTATTCATTTGTACATCATTATACGATGTGTCTCTGAATCAGCTGGACAAAGTGCTATGTGTTCACAGGATTGGATTGGGGCGAGGCCTCTGTCAAAAAAAAAAAGCTCATTAAAGTAATCTTGAATGACAATTGTTGTAAAAGTCATCCTTTTCCTTGTGAGAATACATCTGTTCTGTTCAGAAGTTTGTTTATTGAAGACTATTTGGTTTTAAGGCATGTTTGGAGTGTTTATGCTATACAAAGATGTAGTATTAGTTATAATATAGTTAATACACAGCTATAAAGTATCATTCATGCACCTCTCCACGTTTTTTACTCATGAGTTTTACTCATATAATTACTAATTTTTTAAATTAGATTATTATAATTTTATTACAATGACAGCAGTACACTGAAGCATGGCTTTGTTATTCATGGTATGTCAGTGTTGAAGTGCACTGGTACAGGAGACGGCTCTGACAAACAGTGAACACTGGGCCCTTCAGTTGCTTGTTAGAAGCATGTGTTCCTGGTCACCTGGAAACAGCAGAACATTCTGCCATGAACTCCCAATGCTTCTGCTGTGCTATTCATCTGTGTCAAACACTTACGAATGGATGTGTCATATGTCTCTTACATACAACAAATTAATATATGAAAAATAAAACTCACTTTATATTGTGTTGCAATCCCTTTTAAAGCTTGGGAGATTTATTTTAGAACGTTAAATTGTTTAATTTAATACAGTACAACAAT
The DNA here is from genome assembly GCF_949319135.1 of Squalius cephalus. Lineage (NCBI taxonomy): Eukaryota > Metazoa > Chordata > Actinopteri > Cypriniformes > Leuciscidae > Squalius > Squalius cephalus. The sequence goes on from NC_137142.1 coordinate 11,564,860, forward strand.
AATTGTGGATAGCAGCTCAGATAACTTGGGCTTGTAAGAAAAATGTAAGAAGTGTCTTGAGTTACATTTATATTTTTGATCAGAGAATTTGATGAACAAACTCAAGACATTTTTTTTCTCAATATGTAACAAAATCAGTAAATGTAAATAATAAATACAAAAGCAAACAAATAGCAGAAACCCGTGTATCCTGTACTCTCGATTAATAGTTAAATAGTTTTAGTATCTAAGCGACGCCTCTTGTTGTTGAGGTGTCTGTTACAGAAAACAAAACGAACGAACGACAGAACTATGACCACGGGAAGAGAGAAAACATTAGCCAAAGGGAAATGTATAGATGGGGTAAGTTTTTACATTTGTTGTGGTGGAAGGCTGGTGCATAAGAATTACACAAGAACTGTTTCTTTATAGTGCAGGGAACTTCTGCACATATTTCTGACACAACCATTCAAACGTTTGAGGGCCAGTAAGATTTTTTTTTTTTTTAATAAGTAAAGATAGAAGGTTTTTTTTTCCAAATAAATGCAGTTTTTTAATCTTTCTAGTTATCAAAGAATCCTGTTTTAACATTGATGATACTGTTAAATGTTTCTTGAGCACCAAATCAGTATATTAGAATGATTTCTGAAGGATCATGTGACACTGAAGACTGGAGTAATGATGATGAAAATGCAGCTTCGCCATCACCGCAATAAATTACATTAAATATATATATATACATTTATATTTTAAATTGTTATAATATTTTACAATATTACTGTTTTTTTACTTTATTTTTGATCAAATAAATCCAGCCTTGGGTGAACACACCAGAATGGTGATCAGTGGTCTTTTTTTCTTCTTTTCAGAAACAGAAAGAAGAAATGTACACTGACAGAAGTGGTTGGTGGAGAAACACTATTAAGGCAGGTGATATTTTACAAAAGATCCAGCCATAGAAGGAAAAGTAACACAAATAGTTGTTCTGAAACAAATGTATGTCATGACAAACACAATATGAAGTGTACTTTTGCTGTACAAATAGCTTCTGTTTCACACCACACACAAAAGCAGCTTGTATTTATTTTGATGCTCATATTACCAGGTTAATGCTTTCACACTGCCAGCATAAGCAGCAATGTGTAACCACAGCTTCAACTACAACCTATTTTTGTAATGAAAAAATATGCATTATGAAAATGCACTTTAAACCTATCCATCATTATGCTTTTAGTCCAGATGATATAAGCAGTTTATTACACTTTGGGCTCCGTTCTATAATGATTAATAGCCATTTGGATGATTTCACAATGTTTAAGTGTGTTGTAATAAACAATGACTTCACTCAATAACCATTTTATACTTTGGCTGTTACTAAAGGACATCCTCAGTGTAGTAAGCCAGAAATTATGTAAGATGCGAAAGAGGCGTAAAAGAGGTCTCTTCTTTCTACCATCAGAACTATCCCATTCCAGGCAGTTACCACATCCGAGACTTCATAGAGGAGACAGGACTCAACCCGGTGCCGAGGACGTACAGCTTCAAAGGCCCCGCGCGAAACACCCTCACGTGGACTGTGCGTCGAGGCGGGGATCTGCTATTGCCCGGGGCGTATAACTTTACTGACTCAACCAATGAGGCTCTGCGGCGCCAGGCAACTTACTCTTTCAAAAACTGCCCCAGACCTGACAATCTCACTTTAGGCCTCAGGGATAAGGTCAGTTAATCACAATGATATATAGGCATACAAACGCATGGTGCCTTGAGGTCAGTTCAACATTCTGATGATGTAGGGAAGAGCGGGGCACAACCTTACACTTTTTGACTTTCTCAGTTTGTGTAAATCCACTTAGGTTTCAGAGAATGTATTTTTCCCACATTAATTTCACACGTCTAGTACAATTATGGGGTTTTGTTTCATTAATACAGTGTTGTTACATTGTCAGTCTGTTTTGATTTCTGTCTTTGTCTGTGTTCTGTCTATTAGTTCAGTTTAGTCTTCCTCCGCCCCTGCCTGTTTGTTTCTATAGTTACTTATTGATTGGTTAGTTCAGTTCAGGTGTGTCTTGTTAATTTGCTTCTTTAGTTCTGTCTATTTATACCCAGTGTTCTGTCTTATTCTTTGTCAGTTATTTTATGTTGTGTTATGTTTGGTTGTTCTGTTTCCTAGCCTGAGTCTTTATTTGTCTAGTTTTGAGTTTGTTTAAATAAAAGCTGCTGCAAGTAGATCCTGCATCCTTCCCTGCTTCAACCTGCATTTGTTATAAGTGTATACTTTTTTCTTGATTTACCCCGAAAGAATGGAAGTGAAATGTTACAACATGCACATTGTAACATGACCATATGACAGCTTAAAATGCTATCTGATCTAATCAAAAAATGTATACAAACTAAAATATTTTGTCAATAAAATACAATAACTTTTTAGGGATGCTGTTAAACTGTCAACGAACGGAGGTAAGTTTGCAGTATATATATATATACACCTCTTACCTCGTTGATTGGGTTGATTAACAGAGTGTGGTCCATTCGTGTCTAATTAGGTTTGATTGTCTGAATGTGCTCCACGTGTGTTTAATTAGGTTTAATTATCTGAACGTGCTCCTCCCGAACTTTGTTAATAAAACATAATGTGTTACAACTAGCCCCACATTAGGTTGTGCCCCGCTCACACCTACAAATCAGTTTAATGTAGCATGCCACACGATGAGGTGTTTTTTTTTTGTTTGTGACTGATACTAAAAACAAAAGCAAACAATTTATCTGATATCAGTGACTGGAGTTAAGCTTTCACCTTTGAGTATATGAATGTGTATGTCAAAACAATTGTTTGATGAGTGTGTGTGTGTGTGTGTGTGTGTGTGTGTGTGTGTGTGTGTGTGTGTGTGTTTAACGCAGGATATTAACCTCTCTCCCGGTCATTATGATGTTACGGAGAAGCCTGTCCCCAAATCACCCTGCAAGTGAGTAGGCCTCATGCTCAGCACGCTTTCACACACTCAGAGAACTTCACACACTGCAGCTCGGTGATGCTCGCGATCTCATTCTCAGATTCTTCCTTTACCTGTTCTGCAGTTCACAGAACAGCTCTCAGATGCTTTAATACTGGCCTCAACAATAAGGATGGTCCAAAGACCAGGGTCAGTGTCAGAGAGTTTGTGACTTTCCCTTGCCTTTACTGGGTACTCGTTGCTCAAACAGAACTATTTCAGCCGAGACCACTTTGGCAAGTTTACTTGAGTTTATTGAACATAATTTATCTTTGGCGGTATGGTTCCTTATGGGGGTTCTTGCATAATTAATGACATACGTAGCTTTAGCATTAACCGCCCTATGGAGCCATCAGCTTGAGCAATATACAGATGATTAAGACAGTTTAGTAATGTCTTTAAGCCGTGGTTAAACATGTAGACGTAGCAGTGAAGTCTGGGACGTCTATGCTGTAGCTTGCTATGAGGAAGGATGGGTCTCTCACGATGATGTCTGTGGCTCTAGGACTTGGAAGCCTTGATAATCTGAAACAAAGAAGACAACATCCAAAAGGTGCACAGAAATATGCTTGACACTTATAGTGGTGAGGGTGGGGGGGGGTAGCGAGTAGTTTAAGCATGCTTCCCAGGCGGAAGTGCCGCGTATATATATATCCTTCCGGTCTAATAGGAGAACGGTAGTGGTTGGAGCAATTTGACAGCTGACCGTGTCAGCTGATCGCAGACTATGCCTACGTGGCCTGTCTGAACTAACGCTGAGCTCGATTATGTTCAACTCTTATTTATTTTCAGATATAATAATTACACGCAAATAAAAACTGAAATGTTAACATAAGGTAGTTTTCATAAACACTTGTCTTCATGACAAATTTATTCAAGCATATTCTTCAGTTTTATATATTTTTATTATACTTTTACTTTTATGTATTTTATTATACTTTTTTTTTTATAGCTAAACGTACAAAATATGAACATTGGATAACTTCCCTGAGGTAAATGCAACGTTAAGTGGCATATTGTTCACAAGCTGTTTTATTGATGTCTTTCCACAGCTGATGTAGAACCACCTAAACCTTGTTATAAGCCTAAACTTGACATAAACTTTAAATTTGTCCCTCAAATCTGTTTGGTTGATTGGAATGTTATTCCAGGATCAACATAGATATTGATCAAGGAATATGTTTCACTTGGTGGAATCAGGTTCTGGTGACAACCCTGGCTTGAACTAAGGGTGATTCATAGGATCAAAGTGATAACAAAAAAAATGCTATGCGTTATTGTTGCGTTAACTTGCTCTAAATTCAACACAAGACAGATTTTCTTCATACGCAGTATGGGTTGCAGTCTGAACAAGTTTTTTACACCCCCTTTTGATTGACAGGAAATAATTGGCCCTCATCACCGGCTCTTGTTAAACAATCGGCCAATGGCTTTTATTGGCCGATACCAATTATTGACCAATACATTGGTGCATCTCTAGTCAAGTCAAGTCACCTTCATTTATATAGCGCTTTTAACAACATAGTTTGTTTCAAAGCAGCTTTAAAGTGATAATAGGAAATTAAAGTAACAGAGTGGTTTTGGCTTTACAGCAGCTCTAGAATAAAGTTATTGTCCAGCTAAATTTAGTTTTGATTGATTCACTTCCGTCACAACGGTCATTAGTTATTTACTTAGGAGTCGCTAACACGACACCGTTCTAACCCTTAAGAGAGAACCCTTAAGTTCTCTCTTCGCAAACTTTAAAAACGCGAACCTGTGAGAATGCTGATGGCATGCACAAGCGTATTACGAGTTTAGTCTATAGGTATGCACGTTTGAATATATATGTGTGCAGGCGTCTAGTTCTTCTTTACAAACGAACCCTCAACAAACTACTTGTCTGGTCTTAAAATGTATAATACAGAATTTTTAACACTTCCGTGTAGCCACGTGAACCGGAATTATCCAGAAAACATTTTATCTGTACAGAGGTAAAGGGAAGGGAAGGAGGCCTTCACAGGGGAGAGACTAGTTGACACTTCAGGACTGCGTTGTCGTCGTGTCTGGGCGCAGGTCCTTCATCAGATCTGGATACGGCCTGGATCCAGTGGACTGCCGTAAACCTCAGGATTTTGTCTAAACAGAAAGACTAATATTAGCCTAGTTGTTCAGCAGTAACATGCCATTCTTCTTATGATGTAACAAGTACATCAGGATTAATGGGAAGTGTTCCCGATTCCGGTTGACTTAATCTATGCAGCCTAACATTGAATTATAGAAGTCTATAATGTGTTATGTGTATGCTAGGTCAAAGAGATGTGTTTTTAGTCTAGATTTGAACTGACAGAGTGTGTCTGCTTCCTGGACAATGTTAGGAAGACTGTTCCAGAGTTTTGGTGCTAAATAGGAAAAGGATATATCGCCAGCAGTCGATTTTGCTATTCTAGGTATTATCAAATGGTCGGAATTTTGAGATCGCAATAGACGTGAAGGACTATAATGCGTTAAGAGCTCCCTCAAGTGCTGGGGAGCTAAACCATTTAGTACTTTGTAAGTAATCAGCAATATTTAAAAATGTATACGATGTTTAATAGGGAGCCAGTGCAGTGTTGACAGAACCGGGCTAATATGGTCATACTTCCTGGTTCTGGTAAGAACTCTAGCGGCTGCATTTTGGACCAGCTGTAGTTTATTTATTAAGTGTGCAGGGCAACCACCCATTATAGCATTACAATAATCTAGCCTTGAGGTCATGAACGCATGAACTAATTGTTCTGAATTTTTCATTGAGAGCATATGACGTAATTTAGATATATTTTTTTGATGAAAAAATGCGGTTTTACAGATACTAGACACGTGACTTTCAAATGAAAGATTGGTATCAAAGAGCACACCCAGTTTCCTAACCGACGACGAGGACTTAACAGAGCAGCCATCAAGCGTTAGACAGTATTCTAGGTTATTACATGAGGAAGTTTTTTGTCCAATAATTAGAATCTCTGTTTTTTCAGAATTAAGTAGTAGGAAGTTGCTAGACATCCAGTTTTTTATATCAGCTATGAATTACGTTAATTTTGTGAATTGATAAGTTTCGTCAGGGTGTGAAGAAATATAGAGCTGCGTATCATCAGCATAACAGTGAAAACTAATGCCATGCTTCCTAATGATATCTCCCAAGGGTAGCATGTACAGGGTGAACAGCAACAGTCCTAGTACTGAGCCTTGTGGTACACCATATTGAACTTTGATCGATAAGACATCTCTTCATTTACTTACAAACTGATAACGGTCAGATAAGTATGATTTAAACCATGCTAATGCAATTCCACTAATGCCAACATAATTTTTGAGTCTATTTAAAAGAATGTTGTGGTCGATAGTATCAAATGCAGCACTAAGATTAACACTAATAGAGAGATACAACCACGATTGGATGATAAGAGCAAATCATTTGTGACTCTAATGAGAGCTGTCTCAGTACTATGATATGATCTAAATCCTGACTGGAAATCCTCGCAGATATCATTTCTTTCTAAAAAGGAACATAGTTGTGAGGATACTGCCTTTTCTAGTATCTTTGACAGAAAAGGTAGATTCGAGATCGGCCTGTAATTGACTAATTCTGTAGGATCAAGTTGCGTTTTTTTAACAAGCGGTTTAATCATAGCCTGCTTAAAAGTTTTTGGTACGTATCCTAATGACAAAGATGAATTAATGATATTAAGAAGAGGATCTATGACCTCTGGAAGCATCTCTTTCAATAGCTTAGTCGGTATAGGGTCTAACATACATGTTGTCGATTTAGATGATTTAACGAGTTTAGAAAATTCTTCCTCTCCTATAGCAATGAATTAATCGAATTTTTTCTCATGGAGACTACAATGCACTGCCTGATGCAATACTGTAGTAGACGGTTGCATATTTATAATTTTCTCCATGATATCATCAATCTTGTAAGTAAAGAAGTTCATAAAGTCATTACTGCTGTGCTGCTTGGAAACATCTGAGCTTGAAGCTTTATTTTTCGTTAGTTTGGCCACTGTTTCAAATAAATATCTTGGGTTTTGTTTATTTTCTTCTAATAGGGTTGAAAAATAAGCAGATCTAGCAGCTTTTAAGGCCTCTCTGTATGCAATCGTACAACAAAATTCTAGTTTTGTTTTCTTCCAGTTGCGCTCCATTTTTTCAGGCTGCTCTCTTAAGGGCCCGAGTGTGCTCGTTGTACCACGGCGTTGGACTATTTCCTTTAATCTTCTTTAAGCGCAACGGAGCAACTGTGTCTAAAGTGCTGGAAAAGAGAGAGTCAAAAGTTTCTGTCGCAATATCGAGTGCTTCTAAGCTATCTGGGATGCTGAGGAGATGAAACTGATCAGGAATATTATTAATAAAGCAATCTTGTAACATGGAGTCGGCTTTGTAGCCTTGGCTAGATGGAGTATACTTGAGACAAGATAATGATCTGAGATGTCATCGCTCTGCTGTAGAATTTCAATGGCATCAACATTGATTCCATGTGATAATATAAGATCTAGAGTATTATGACAATGAGTAGGTCCTGACACATCGTGTTGTCTAACTCCAAGTTATACCTCCAAGATAACTCTTTTTCATTATCTACATGTATATGAAAATCACCAACAATTAGGACTTTATCTGCAGCCAGTACTAACTCTGATAGAAAATCAGCAAATTCTTTGATAAAGTCTGTATGGTGCCCTGGTGGCCTGTATACTGTAGCCAGCACAAATCTCAAACGTGATTTATCATTTACACTAGATAGTGTTACATTAAGCACCAACACTTCAAAAGAATTATATTTAAAACAAGACTTCTCAGTAATTCTGAAGATATTACTATAAATTACAGCAACACCTCCCCCTTTGCCTTTCAGACCAGGCTAATTTTTATAACAGTAATCTTGGGGTAGTGGATTTAAAGTAATGTAATCGTCTGGTTTTAGCCAGGTTTCTGTCAAACACAGCACATCTAGGTTATAGTCTGTAATCATATCATTAACAATAAGTGCTTTTGAAGTAAGGGATTGAATAGTAAGCAACCTGAGCTTTATCATTTGTTCATCTGTATTATATCTGTTTTTTATTTGTTGAACATCAATAAAATGTTAACCCTTAAATGGGTTCGGGAGTTTTTTGTATTTCCTAATTCGGGGAACAGACACAGTCTCTATATATCACAGTCACAGATGATATCTAGGTGAAAGAGTCTCATGTGATGGGATTTATCTGAGAGACAGATAGCAGACGGTCGGTATAGCCAGTCTGTCTGCTTCCTGACCTGAGCCCCAATTCATGTTTGCAATGATGTTACCCAATCAGTGGCCAAATGGGATATACATATACATACAGTCATGGCCAAAAGTGTTGGCACCCCTGAAGTATTTCTCACAGAAAAGTATTGAAATTACACGTTTTGCTATACACATGTTTATTTCCTTTGTGTGTATTGGAACAACACACAAAAAAAAAAAAAAAAAAAAAAAAAAAAAAAACGAGGAAAACAAGCAAATTTCACATAATTTCACACAAAACTCCAAAAATGGGCCGGACAAAATTATTGGCACCCTTTCAAAATTGTGGATAAATAAGTTTATTTCAAGCATGTGATGCTCCTTTAAACTCACCTGGGGCAAGTAACAGGTGTGGGCAATATAAAAATCACACCTGAAAGCAGATAAAAAGGAGAGAAGTTGACCCAGTCTTTGCATTGTGTTTCTGTGTGTGCCACACTAAGCATGGAGAACAGAAAGAGGAGAAGAGACCTGTCTGAGGACTTGAGAACCAAAATTGTGGAAAAATATCAACTATCTCAAGGTTACAAGTCCATCTCCAGAGATCTAGATGTTCCTTTGTCCACAGTGCGCAACATGATCAAGAAGTCTGCAACCCATGGCTGTAGCTAGTCTCCCTGGACGTGGACGGAAGAGAAAAATTGATGAAAGGTTGCAACGCAGGATAGTCCGGATGGTGGATAAGCAGCCCCAAACAAGTTCCAAAGAAATTCAATCTGTCCTGCAGGCTCAGGGTGCATCAGTGTCAGCGTGAATACGTCGATATTTGAATGAAATGAAACGCTATGGCAGGAGACCCAGGAGGACCCCACTGCTGACACAGAGACATAAAAAAGCAAGACTACAGTTTGCCAAAATGTACGTGAGTAAGCCAAAATCCTTCTGGGAAAACATCTTGTGGACGGATGAGACAAAGATAGAGCTTTTTGGTAAAGCACATCATTCTACTGTTTACCGAAAATGGAATGAAGCCTACAAAGAAAAGAACACAGTACCTACAGTCAAATATGGTGGAGGTTCAAAGATGTTTTGGGGTTGTTTTGCTGCCTCTGGCACTGGGTGCCTTGACTGTGTGCAAGGCATCATGAAATCTGAAGATTACCAAAGGATTTTGGGTCGCAATGTAGGGCCCAGTGTCAGAAAGCTGGGTTTGCGTCCGAGATCATGGGTCTTCCAACAGGACAATGACCTCAAACATACTTCAAAAAGCACCCAGAAATGGATGGCAACAAAGCGCTGGAGAGTTCTGAAGTGGCCAGCAATGAGCCAAGATCTAAATCCCATTGCATACCTGTGGAGAGATCTTAAAACTGCTGTTGGGAAAAGGCGCCCTTCCAATATGAAAGACCTGGAGCAGTTTGCAAAAGAAGAGGGGTCAAAAATTCGGGGTGAGAGGTGTAAGAAGCTTATTGATGGTTATAGGAAGCGATTGATTTCAGCTATTTTTTCCAAAGGGTGTGCAACCAAATATTAAGTTAGGGGTGCCAATAATTTTGTCCGGCCCATTTTTGGAGTTTTGTGTGAAAATATGTAAAATTTGCTTTTTTTCCTCTGTTTTTTTGTGTTGTCCCACGTACACATATATATAAAATGTTTTTGTTTTTTTTTAGCAAAAACGTTTTTAACATTATAAGTGAATCTCATGAAACATGTTAAATTCAAATATCAACATAAATCAATGTCATGACGACCCCTTTAATTATTTAGTTATAATTGTTTTAGTTACTTTATGATAATTTTAGTTAGTACAGTATTATTTCAATTGTTGTGTACAATTGATCATTTGAACATCAACATATCCAGCTAAAACACTTGAGTGAAAGTTTGTGAAAAGTTTGTTACACGCTTGTGAATTATTCTTTCTAACACAAATGAAAAACAAAATGCAATATTTTTGTAGTGGGGGCCAATGAAAGTATTAGTAGCCTAGAGCAAGTACAAATCTGAAGCACCAACCTGATTGAACAAATAGAAGAATCCTTATTGTTGAGGCCTGTAGTGTTTCACCTGTGTTTGTTGACTCTTTTCTCTCCTCCACCCTGTTTGCACCATTTTATTGTCTTCTCTCATGACACTCGTCTCTTATTGCAGACACGTGATGTTCCGATCAGCTGTACAAAGGGTCAGCTTTCTCCCGGTAAGTGTCCAGTTTCATTGTGAATAATATAGTCTAACCTATTATGTGTATATTAAATGCTTTGCCTGTTTTCCCCCAGAATGGTTTGTAAATCATGTAGATTCCTGTGAGAGAGTTTCACTGATGCGCGTCAGTGTTGCACCTCATGCACCGTGGCTTCAGTGGCAGTGTTGGCTGGTTATTCGAGCTGTGCTGGCAGCTGTCTAGTGTTGACGGAAAAGTGAGGATGCTAAATCATCCTCTGGGTCTCATTAGGGTGAACATTAGGGCTTTGTGTGGTTGTAGAAGGGTGTCGTTTCATGTCAGACAAGTGTTTTGTCAAAGGTTAAGTAGCAAAGAAACCTCAAGCTTATTCTTAAGATGACAGATCAACAGCAAACAGGCAAATTATATTACTCAGAGGCTGAACTTCCATAGTTTAAGGCTGGAATACAAAAAAAAACAAAAAAACAATCTGAACAGATTTAAAAAAACTATGGCATTATACTTGCCAACTTAAATGGTTATAGAGAAACACTGGGCATCATACGCTAAATGACTGAGGATAACACACTACCTGACTTTAAGTTGTTCAGAACACAACAAAAGCCGCTTTTTCACTGTCTGGCTGAACGACTCTAAGAACGGTAAAGGCACCCACACACTACAAGATAATCAGGACAATTTTGGTCCCAATACTCCCCTTCCGACAATCCCAGGTAAAGTCCCGACTATCTTGATGGATCTACAGATTATCTTAGCAGATTTTCCTGTGGTGTGATCTGTGTTAAGAGTCATTGAATTTGCTCGGAAGAACACCAATCTCAAATTGTAAATATCCAACATGTTAAATATTTTTGTCATGTTTTGTCAATGTCATGTTGTGTGGGTGGAACCATGAGGACAAATGGGCCAGCCTGGTTCCAATTTCCACTTGTATCAAGTGTGATATTTCTTTTATGCAATAGTTAAAAATGAATTAGTTATTAATGAGTAATTGGTGACACTTAACACTAACACTTTTGGTTAGTTCACCCAAAAATTAAAATGATCCCATAATTTACTCACCTTCAAGCCATCCTAGGTGTATATGACTTTCTTTTTTCAGCCAAACACAATCGGAGGAATATAAAAAAAATGTCCTGGCTCTTCCAAGCTTTATAATGGGAGTGAATAGAGCCTGTGATTTTGAAGCTCCAAAAAGCGCATCCATCCATTATAAAAGTAATCCATTTGGCTCCAGAGGGTTAATAAAGGCCTTCTGAAGCGAAGCGATGCGTTTTTGTAAAGAAAAATATCCATATTTATAGCTTTTTAAACTATAATCACTGGCTTCTGGCAACAGCCGTACGCGAGTCGAGTTCAGGTGGAAGGTGGAAGAGTGACTTCTGACCCGACGCACCAGCCACTTATTAGGTACACCTGTTCAATTGCACTTTAATGCAAATATCTAATCAGCTAAACAAATGGCAGCAACTCAGTACATTTAGGCATGGTCAAGACGATCTGCTGCAGTTCAAACTGAGCATCAGAATGGGAAAGAAATGTGATTCAAATAAATATTTTTGACCTGCCCGTCTGGCACCAACAACCATGCCATTTTCAGAGTATTTTAGAAACTGCTGATATTTTTACGCACAACCATCTCTAGGGTTTACAGAGGATGGTCCAAAAAAGAGGAAATACCCAGTGAGCGTCAGTTCTGTGGGTGAAAATGCCTTGTTGATGCCAGAGGTCAGAGGAGAATTTCCAGACTGGTTCGAGCTGATAGAGTAGCAACAGTAACTCACACAACCACTCGTTACAACAGAGGTACGCAGAACAGCACAACTCATCGAACCTTGAAGCAGATGGGCTACAGCAGCAGAAGAACACACTGGGTTTTACTGTATATGCTAAAAAGTTGGCCAGTTTAGTACCAAGTAGTATTGAAGAAGCAGGCTACACTTACAAGTTTACTTCTACTAATATCAGTGTACTAGAACTTCTAGTACATTGATATTAGTATACTTAAACTTTACAACATAAAGTATACTTAATAAAATGAACTTGAAGTATACTTATCATTCGTACGGGTAAGAACAGGCTACAATTCACACAGGTTCACCAAAATTGGACAATAGAAGATTGGAAAAATTTTGCCTGGTCTCATGAGTCTCGATTCCTGCTGCAACATTCAGATGTTAGGATCAGAATTTGGCATAAACAACATGAAAGCATGGATCCATCCTGCCTTGTATCAATGGTTCAGGCTGGTGCTAATGTAATGGTGTGAAGTATATTTTCTTGGCACACTTTGGGCCCCTTAGTACTATAATCAAATGGCCTCTTCAGTCTCCAGATCTCAATCCAATAGATAGAGCACCTTTGGGATGTGGTGCAACGGGAGATTCACATCATGGATGTGCAGCCGACAAATCTGCAGCGTGATGCTATTATGTCAATTTGACCAAAATAATTTCCAGCACCTTGTTTAGTCTATGCTATGAAGAATGAAAGCAGTTCTTAAAGCAAAAAGGAGTTCAACCCGTTACTAGTAAGGTGTATCTAATAAAGTGGCTTTGTTAAAATTTTAACAAAACTCTTTTGTTTGTGGATAAATGTGCATTTTTGAACAAACACTTGATTTAATGATTCAATGACTCACTCACCTGTAAAGCATATAAAGCTATAAAATGAATGTGGATCACATAGTTCAGATTATTTGATGAGACATTTTTGAGGTCATATTAATATCTCTGGTATCTTGGCAATTCTGAGCAGTGAGCACAATTTGATATCTTTTCTCTGAAACTCAAGAAGAGACATTTGAGATCTTTCATTACTGGGTAGTTTTCACAGGTTCACCTTAAGGCATTTGAAAATACAGAGAAAGCTTTTTTTGATATTGATATTTTCTTTATTGAGTTGTGAGTGGCTTGTTTTGGAAGGTGTTGAATATGGCTTTTCTGGACAGGAGTCCCTTAATGAAATAATAGCTCAGTGCCTCTTCAGACATGTGTAGTATGGCACAGCTATCCGCTCTTGTCCAGGGGAATGCCGAGCTGGCTGGCTGTCCTATGGAAGAAGGGTGCAACGGCCTGATGCCTTTAAAACCAACGGAAGTTGACCTCATGGGCAAGCAGGCAGAGGGAAGTGAGTTCCGCTGCAGCCAGAATTAACACCTCCGGCACAGTTCAACCCGCCACACACACCACTGCACAGGCCAGCTGGATCAAGTGAGGCTGCCGGTGGAATCAAATGGCACGTAATGATAGCAGACAGCTTCTGTAGCACAGGCGCTGAGCAGTGAAAGCTCTTCTTCTCAGCTATGCTTTTGAAAGCACATAAATAGACCTATATCTGTGATTATAGAGTCAAGCACAGGTTGATGAAGTGCTTTTTTTGGAGAACACTAATTAGATTTTTTGATCTTCCAATCTAAAGGAATATTTCAGGCCGTGGAACACAAAAGGGCAAGTTTATCAGATTGTCCCTGCTGCTTTTTTAGCATATAATGAAAGTGGATTTCGATTTAAATTAATAAGGTCCAAAAAAGACAAAAAAAGCTCCATGAAAGATTCATAAAAATAGTTCACATGACAATTTTGGGGTGAACTATTCCATCAACTGGTAAATTAAATTAAATTTGAATATTACTTTTGTTGACTTGACTTCCACTAATGGATTTAGAAGGAAGGACCAGCGCCTGGACATTACAATCCAAGGCCGAGCACGGGCATTGCAGTCACTTCCTGCTTTCGGTCTACATTACCACGGCTGTACAGTGTGCATTCGGTGAGCTTCATTTCTATCCCTGTTCGATAACTAGCTCTACAACCCTACATTAAGTCTTACAACAGCAAAACTAGTCTCAGGGCCATCAATTTATAACACCACAATCAGTGTATTGATTATCATAAATGGGATGAATGTGCATGTTATTAAGTAAAATGGGGCTAAAAGTCTCAAACCTTTGCTACTTTGCCTTTTTTTGTCAGGGAACTCCCGGCCCAGGTGTGCATGAGCCCACATGGCACAAAGGTCAAAGGCTCAGCACTAAGGGCAAAGTGGACTGGGCCTATGACCTCCTTTTTCGCAACACACCATGAACTTTGCCCTCTCTTTTGTCTGACTTTCCCACATGTATTCCTTCTAGTAATATTTCCCATTCTTTTGAAAGTAGGGTGTTGCCAGCTGGTATGTGACTGACCTTGCTGAAATGTGGTTGAAATAATGTCAGTTGTTGTTTTCACATTGAAGTATGTTCAAAACAACGTTTCATACAGATTTTTTGTGAAAAGGTAAATAAAATATGTATAAATTTTAACAAGATTTGTAAGATATGACATTGAAACAACATTGTAATATTAACATTGATTCAGTTTTAATAAAAAAAATATATCTCTGCAATCTCTGTTATGTCATGGACTGATTGTGTGGCTGCCCATATAATGAACAAATCTTTGTGATGACTCTCACATTCACATAACTCATTCAGCCAGAACAAAGAGATCAGTGTCACACAATAAAACTGTTGTTTACAACACTCACACACAATAGCTAGATTAACCCTATTGTTGAGGTCCTGAATAATTCAATAAATCAATGAGAATGTACATGTGAGTTGTGTAGGCCTATATTTATGTCTATATCTAATAAATACATTTAATCTACAGTATAAAGCTACTGTGTGGTCCAAAAGTCTGAGTAAAAAATGCATCTATTTCATATTTTTCGAATTTAATGCAAAATATTTAACAGTGCATTCAGTAGTTTGGTGGTCATTTAAAAAGCTGTACACATGAATGCTGTACAATCACATGAAATGAAGGCTGTACTCATAATAGTTTTCTATAAAAAGTATTTTAATTTTAAATGGCGTGGGTCACCCCCCTCAATGTATTTCACCATGTGGAAATTACGTGACCCGCACTGTTTCACTAAACATCCAACAATGTTCTCGCATTAATTGGCTGCCTCCATAGTAGCGTAGTATTGTTTGCTGATATGAGAAGCTAAAATCAGACAACAGAACAATGGGAGAATCAGTACCTGTGCGACCGAAGAAGACAGAATAACCATCAAAGACAAAAAAATTAAATAAAAAATTAGCATGAACATCGGTGTGACATAAACAAGGTGGAAAGAAATGAAGACAGGGTAGCCCAAGTTGTTGGACATGTAGGGGAATTAATTATTGTGCAAATTGCTTTCTAAAACTCCCTAGTGCATAAAACTCATCATTACTGCAGAAACTGACAAAAACCTGGCTAAAACCAGACTATTACATTACTTTAAATGAATCCACCCCCAAGATTACTGTTAGAAAAACGAGCCTTGTCTGAAAGGAAAAGGGAGGTATTGCTGTAATCTATAGTAATATTTTCAGAATTAATGAGAAGTCTAGTTTTAAATATAATTCTTTTGAAGTGTTGGTGCTTAATGTAACAATATCTAGTGTAAATGATAAATCACGCTAAACATTTGTGCTAGCTACTGTATACAGGCCACCAGGGCACCATACAGACTTTATCAAAGAATTTGCTGATTTTCTATCAGAGTTATACTGGTTGCAGATAAAGAGATGGTGATTTTAATATACATGTAGATAACGAAAAAGACACATTGGGATTGGCATTTAGAGATATTCTGAACTCCATTGCAGTTAGACAACACGTGTCAGGACCTACTCATTGTCATAGTTATACTCTAGATCTAATATTATCACATGGAATCAATGTTGATGCTGTTGAAATTCTACAGCAGAGCGATGACATCTCAGATCATTATCTAGTCTTGTGTACTCCATTTAGCCAAGGTTGCAAAGCCAACTCCGTGTTACAAATATCACTTCTGCCACTAAAGATTGCTTTATTAATAATATAATATAACGCATTATAGTCCTTCACGTCTATTGCAATCTCAAAACTCTGGCCAGTTGATAATACCTAGAATATCAAAATCGACTGCTGGCGTTAGATCCTTCTCCTATTTAGAACCTAAACTCTGGAACAGTCTTATTCCGAGGTTTACTGTAATCAGCTGTATCCAGATCAGATGGTGGACCTGCTCATAGACACGACCACAACGCATCCGTGAAGTGTCAGCAGAGATTGTGTCAACTAGACTCTCCCCTGTGAAGGCCTCATCAACACGACAGCCATCAGCACTGATCCTCAACAAACCCATCTCCATACCGGCATGACTCCGATCTTTAACCAGATGGAACTGGATAATATTGTGATTGTTCCAAACCAATCTGACTTCTGACCTATAATGCTGCCTGAATCATAATCAGCCCATATAAACACTGCTCAAAAAAATAAAGGGAACACTTTTTAATCAGAGAATAGCATCAAGTCAGTTAAACTCCTGGGATATTGATCTGGTCAGTTAAGTAACAGAGGGGGTTGGTAATCAGTTTCAGCTGCTTTAGTGTTTATGAAATTAACAGCAGATGCACTAGATGGGCAACAGTGAGACAACCCCCAAAACAGGAATGGTTTTACAGGTGGAGGCCACTGACATTTTTTCCCTACTCATCTTTTTGGACTGTTTTTCACCAGTTTTGCATTTGGCTAGGGTCAGTGTCAGTACTGGTAGCATGAGGCGATACATGGACCCTCCAGAGGTTGCGCAGGCAGGCCAGCTCCTTCAGGATGGCTCATCAATACGTGCCATTGCCAGAAGGTTTGCTGTGTCTCCCAGCACAGTCTCAAGAGCATGGAGGAGATTCCAGGAAGACAGACAGCTACTCTAGGAGAGCTGGACAGGGCCGTAGAAGGTCCTTAACCCATCAGCAGGACCGGTATCTGCTCCTTTGTGCGAGGAGGAACATGATGAGCACTGCCAGAGCCCTACAAAATGACCTCCAGCAGGCCACTGGTGTGAATGTCTCTGACCAAACAATCAGAAACAGACTTCATGAGGGTGGTCTGAGGGCCCGACGTCCTCTAGTGGGCCCTGTGCTCACTGCCCAGCACCAGGGAGCTCGATTGGCATTTCCCATTGAACACCAGAATTGGCAGGTCCGCCACTGGTGCCCTGTGGTTTTCACAAATGAGAGCAGGTTCACCCTGAGAACGTGACAGACAGGAAAGGGTCTGGAGAAGCCGTGGAGAATGTTATGCTGCCTGTAACATCGTTCAGCATGACCGGTTTGGTGGTGGGTCAGTGATGGTCTGGGGAGGCATATCCATGGAGGGACGCACAGACCTCTGCAGGCTAGACAATGGCACCCTGACTGCCATTAGGTATCGGGATGAAATCCTTGGATCCATTGTCAGACCCTATGCTGGTGCAGTGGGTCCTGTGTTCCTCCTGGTGCACAACAATGCCCGGCCTCATGTGGCGAGAGCATGCAGGCAGTTCCTGGAGGATGAAGGAATGATACCATTGAAGGGCCACCACGCTCACCTGACCTACATCCAATAGAACACCTCTGGGACATTGTGTTTCGGTCCATCTGACATCACCTGGTTGCACCTCAGACTGTCCAGGAGCTCAGTGATGCGCTGGTCCAGATCTGGGAGGAAATACCCCAGGACACCATCCGTCGTCTCATTAGGAGCATGCCCCGACGTTGTCAGGCATGCATACAAGCACGTGGGGGCCATACAAACTACTGAGTACCATTTTGAGTTGCTGCAATGAAATTTCAGCAAAATTGACAAGCCTGCTGCATCATTTTTTCACTTAGATTTCCGGGGTGTCTTTGAATTCAATCCTCTGTAGGTTGATCATTTTCATTTCCATCAAACGATGTGGCATCCTTTCGTTCATAACACATTACCCAGTCCATATTAGTATAGATATCCAGCATGATATTTTTCCCCATTGAGATCTGATGTGTTTTCAAAGTGTTCCTTTAATTTTTTTGAGCAGTGTATATATATATATATATCTCTCTCTCTCTCTCTCTCTCTCTCTCTCTCTCTCTCTCTATATATATATATATATATAATAACTTTTTAAAACAAAAATGAAACATCAATGCACTTAAGATGGACTGTGACGCTATTTTCTGTTTCTTTGTTTTTTTTTTGTTTTTTTGCATTATTTTCCTGTTATCTCTCTAAAGCTGCTTTGAAACAAATCTGTAATGTAAAAAGCACCATATAAATAAATGTGACTTGACAGCGATAGATGTCAGCACTGTCTAACAACTTGTGGTATTGGTACTTGAAGTCGGAAGTTGCGATAGTCCTTTCTTCCCTATTGTGACGTATACTTGAGTGAAACGGCTTCTCAAACAAGAAAAAAATTAGGGTGGGACTTGATTTTGTCTATCAGGAATTTATTGGACTGTTGTTGTTCGCTATTGGTCGATCTCATATGAGTGACAGGTTGTCCTGCCCTCACACTAGTAAACACACTGTTGCAAGACTCAGTCATTTATTTTGATTAAAGATTACAAGAGCACATGGATTTTAAAAAAGAGAAAATTGTGTGCACAGATAAATCACTTTAATAAATATTGCAAAATTCCATTAAAAATAGGAACTTTCAATTTTGATTTCATGACTTTAAAATAAACAAAAAATGGCGATGATTACGCTAGCTAAAGAACTACTGAATTTACCTTTAATAACGAATTATATTGTTCGCATAGCAATTTGAAAATAAAAATGATCAATTGAACATGTTGTAAATTTAAAGATCATGTCCTGTTTAGTTTCATTTTCCTTGCCATTAGGTGCGTTTACATGGAGCATTGTAAGTCCAATCCGAATGAAAATGCTCCTTATAAACACCTCAATCGGAATAAAAATGCCCAAACTGATTGAAATTGAAATTGAAATCGGGTTGAGAGGGGTGGGATAAACCTTTTCTAATCCGTTTGATAGGACATAAACACTTGATCGGATTGAAAACCGAAACTGGAAAGTTTTGTGTCCATGTAAGCATGGCTAATGTTTTGCCTGAGTTCTCATTTCATTGTTTGTTACTATAGTTTCTGTTTAGTTTCACACCTGTTTCTTGTTCTGTTGATTTTCATCTCTGTACATAGGCCCTCAGTTTTCTAAGTTCTCTGTTCGGTGCTGTTCTCTGTATTTTTCGTTCATTCTGCGTCACACTCTTTATTGGATTTATTTAAAAAATGTTATATTGATGGTGCTGTCGTTTTATAAAAGGGAAACTATTGGTGACAAATCAACAACTGCACAAAGTCAGTACATAATTAGTGTGCACACACCCAAGATAAGTGAGTAATGAAAAAATGGTGACCATTTCCATTTTCCCCAAAATAGATTATGAACGAGTGAGACTAGTGTGCAGTCAGGTGACGCTATATAGGGCTTTGTGCAATCACACAAGTCTTTTCTAACAGGGTCATGTTCAGAGTCAATATCATGCTAGACAAAAGTGGCTGGAGGCCTAGTATCATTTTACATTGCAATGGACAGGTGCTGGTACTACATCACAGGTCAATTATATGACTGGTATTACTTTAAAGAGGGTGGTTTGGGTTCAGGATCAGGACAGTGATTGATGTAGGCTACAATTGTTTGTGAAATATAAACAGTACAAACTTTTCCTTCCAGAGAACATCAACTGATTGAGCACACCTAATGTGAGGGTGAATGCAAGGCGACCTTGAAAACCCATGTTGTGGTTGCTGAAGCTAATTCACTGGCTAATAATACATTTAAAGTGGTCACATCGTATTTTTTTTTTAAAGTTAGTTAATAATTTTCAAGATTTTTCCCCCAACCAAACCAGTGTTTTTAATGGCCGTTTTTCATCCTCTCCCTTTTCTCTGCTATAATATGATCTGTGGCTATGTTGTTGGGATTAAAATGGTTTTTAACTGCCCCATTTTGTGTAATTTTGCATTATCATACATTTGTACTTTCTTCATCAAAAAAGAAACCCATCAATCTATGGGCAGCCAGCTGTCAGGGCTGTAACTCAGTCTGTGAGCCACCTGTGAGTAACCAGAGAGCCAGGGACAGTCTCTCTCTCTCTCTCTCTCTCTCTCTCTCTCTCTCTCTCTCTCTCTCTCTCTCTCTCTCTCTCTCTCTCACACACACACACACACACACACACACACACACACACACACACACACACACACACACACACACACACAGTGAAGAGTGAAACCCGAGAGAGGTTTTCTCAGGACAGTGATCACTTTTTTTCATTAGCACATAATCAATCCACATGAATAAACAAATGAGCAGGAACATTACAAACATGCTCATTAGCGATGACCTGCATGTTCTGACTTCTCATTACCCAGTAATTTTACACAATGGATCAGAGTCAGACTTAAATGATTTTAGACATTGCTAAACAACTTTCCGGAAGATATGCAGAGCGGCAAAATTTCGTTATTCATTATGAGTCTGATTTTGATCTTGATTTCAATTTTGTTAATCATGAAATGAATTTGATTTAGATCCTAACAACTTTGTCAGTCATAATTCTGCCTCACCTACTATAAACAGAAAGAAAAAAATAGATCTAGTTAAAAAAAATTAGTTTAGTTAGTTTAGGTAGTTTAGTTTTTAACTATAAATTTGACAGATACTTTTTTGTTACTAAATTGACCCAGAAATTTAAATTCTGCCAGGACCACTATCGTCAAAGATGATTGGCAATTAGCATACAGCTTGGATTGGCGGTATGGTTCTGTTCTGGGCAAGAACTCCCTGTGCATCCATGAAGCCTAGCATGGATAAGAGCAGGGAGAGCAGCAGGGTAAAACCAACATAGATGTATTGCAAATATATTTAATGTTCAAGAATTGAATGTACCACACAATTCGAGAAAAATTAGTCTGATTTAAAGAGGAATATCAGAAGGCCAAGTCCTGACTGGACAAGAGGAGGAGCTGGGGATGGAGAAGGGTAACTAGCTCCTGAGCAACAAGATAAAGCTGCCGATAATACTGAATGGACCTTATATAGGGATGTTGTAATAGACGTCGTATTACTATAGGTAGACGTGGATCAGCTAAGAGTCAGCTTATGCGAGCTTGACTGACGTGACCTGCCAGAACTAACTCTATGCTTGATTTCTGTCATGATTTAATCACCCTCATGTTGTTCCGAACCGGTATGACTTTCTTTTTTAGGGGAACACAAAAGAAGATGTTTGGAATGACATGAGTAACAGGTTTGGAATGACATGAGTAAATGATGACAGAATTTTTTATTTTTGGGTGAACTTGTCACAATCACGCCAAGCTTACACAACAACAAGTTACTAAAAATGGAAAAGTTTTTCCTTTGCATTTTTCACGTACAGATGACAACATTGTCAAAACGATACCCATTCACACGGATCCGCGAAAATGTTGTATTATGCTGCCAGGCCAGTAGTTGGTGATGTCATCATGTTGTAAAGAAAAACTACGCGCCTATAGACTAAACACGTAATACTCATACGCATGATGTCACCGTTTTCACAAATTCACGTTTTTGTAGTTTACATGGAGACACTTATGGTATCGTTTTCAAAAATTGCTTTTTCAGGCCCCAAAACCGCCATTTTCGTGTAAATGAATGGCCAAAACGCATAAAAAGTTTTCCGTTTTTAGTTGAAAACGGTGTCCTGTAAATGGCCTATCAGCCTTCACAGTCTGAGTACTGATCACGCACACGTCACTCAGCCCTCATTACCTGCACTATAAAAAGCACGCATACACACCACCAGTAGTTGTCTGGCCTTGTCTGAAGAACACAGACTCATTGCCTGCAAACTTACCTTGGTTTTTCCTGTTCCATGTTGAAACCTAGTCATCCATCTGTGTGAGTGTATGTCTGGAAACCTGTAAGACAAAACCAATAATCATCTTTCATAGACTCTATTGCTGTTTCTATTCCTGCTCGTCATTACTTACCTGCATTGAATTGTGTTCTTGCTGCTTCTATAAATAAACGCACCTGTTCATTGTTCATCTGACTCTACCATCGTCATTGTGTCCAAGCCCTGTTATTATGACAGAAATATTCCTTTAACAATATCAAAGCTCATGGTACAGTAGTTCCGTCTTAAAAGGTT
Organism: Squalius cephalus; assembly: GCF_949319135.1. NCBI lineage: Eukaryota > Metazoa > Chordata > Actinopteri > Cypriniformes > Leuciscidae > Squalius > Squalius cephalus. The sequence continues at coordinate 11,587,229 of NC_137142.1, forward strand.
TGTGCATAGTAATATATTTCTCTATGGAGAGGTTTACTTCCAGAACCCTGTTGTTGTGCTTCATTAAGTGATTAACTAAAAAAAATCCCAAAGGACAAGCTTCCACTTCAAAGGCCTCCATCTAATCATTCCCTTTTCTTTCAAAATTTGTGAAACATAATGAGCCCAGTTCTCCTGTGTGTGCCATACGGGAACTTTATGTTGGGACACTGGGCTCGGCTGGCCTGGGGTGCGTTTCCCAAAAGTAACTTTTGCTGTAAGTTCTATCGTTGCGACCATAGTTGGCTAACGATGCTTTTGGGAAATGCATCCCTGGTCAGGTTAATCATTCAGACTGATGCTAGGTGATGAATAGCATTCTTTATCAGTCACAACCTCTCCAAATAATCCCATAAATCACCACTATTGCTCCTATACCGTGACAACCGCTAACAGAGAGACATAAATAAATCAATACTTGATTAAATATTTAAAAAATAATTGTTATTTTATAACATGTTATTTGAATAAATCTCAGAACATATTTGTGACAATTAGGCACATATACATATACATTATATATATATATACAGTGAGGAAAATAAGTATTTGAACACCCTGCTATTTTGCAAGTTCTCCCACTTGGAAATCATGGAGGGGTCTGAAATTGTCATCGTAGGTGCATGTCCACTGTGAGAGACATAATCTAAAAAAAAAATCCAGAAATCACAATATATTATTTTTTAACTATTTATTTGTATGATACAGCTGCAAATAAGTATTTTAACACCTGTCTATCAGCTAGAATTCTGACCCTCAAAGACCTGTTAGTCTGCCTTTAAAATGTCCACCTCCACTCCATTTATTATCCTAAATTAGATGCACCTGTTTGAGGTCGTTAGCTGCATAAAGACACCTGTCCACCCCATACAATCAGTAAGAATCCAACTACTAACATGGCCCAGACCAAAGAGCTGTCCAAAGACACTAGAGACAAAATTGTACACCTCCACAAGGCTGGAAAGGGCTACGGAGAAATTGCCAAGCAGCTTGGTGAAAAAAGGTCCACTGTTGGAGCAATCATTAGAAAATGGAAGAAGCTAAACATGACTGTCAATCTCCCTCGGACTGGGGCTCCATGCAAGATCTCACCTCGTGGGGTCTCAATGATCCTAAGAAAGGTGAGAAATCAGCCCAGAACTACACGGGAGGAGCTGGTCAATGACCTGAAAAGAGCTGGGACCACCGTTTCCAAGTTTACTGTTGGTAATACACTAAGACGTCATGGTTTGAAATCATGCATGGCACGGAAGGTTCCCCTGCTTAAACCAGCACATGTCAAGGCCCGTCTTAAGTTTGCCAATGACCATTTGGATGATCCAGAGGAGTCATGGGAGAAAGTCATGTGGTCAGATGAGACCAAAATAGAACTTTTTGGTCATAATTCCACTAAACGTGTTTGGAGGAAGAAGAATGATGAGTACCATCCCAAGAACACCATCCCTACTATGAAGCATGGGGGTGGTAGCATCATGCTTTGGGGGTGTTTTTCTGCACATGGGACAGGGCGACTGCACTGTATTAAGGAGAGGATGACCGGGGCCATGTATTGCGAGATTTTGGGGAACAACCTCCTTCCCTCAGTTAGAGCATTGAAGATGGGTCGAGGCTGGGTCTTCCAACATGACAATGACCCGAAGCACACAGCCAGGATAACCAAGGAGTGGCTCTGTAAGAAGCATATCAAGGTTCTGGCATGGCCTAGCCAGTCTCCAGACCTAAACCCAATAGAGAATCTTTGGAGGGAGCTCAAACTCCGTGTTTCTCAGCGACAGTCCAGAAACCTGACTGATCTAGAGAAGATCTGTGTGGAGGAGTGGGCCAAAATCCCTCCTGCAGTGTGTGCAAACCTGGTGAAAAACTACAGGAAACGTTTGACCTCTGTAATCGCAAACAAAGGCTACTGTACCAAATATTAACATTGATTTTCTCAGGTGTTCAAATACTTATTTGCAGCTGTATCATACAAATAAATAGTTAAAAAATCATACATTGTGATTTCTGGATTTTTTTTTTTAGATTATGTCTCTCACAGTACTATTTTCGTAAATACTTATTTTCCTCACTGTATATATATATATATATATATATATATATATATATATATATATATAAATCATTGTAACTTTGTGTGTTTTTGACTAATTTTGTCTAAATTCCAATATCGCATTTTGTTATTCCCATCATCCTCAATGGTGATTCTCATTAACTGTACACTACTAAATAATTCATATCAAGATAAATAATTACTGCATTATCATATATATATATATATGATAATGTAGTAATTATTTATCTTGATATTAATTATTTACATTTACATTTAGTCATTTAGCAGACGCTTTTGTCCAAAGCGACTTACAAATTAGGACTAAATTAGGCGAGTCATTGTGAAGAGGCAAAAAACAACGCAAGAAGTGCTCAAAATACGAAGTTCAGGCATTGTTCAGAGTAGCATAAGCCCGATAAGCGAGGATATAAAGGAAAAGGAAAGGTTTATTTATTTATTTATTTTTATTATTATTATTATTATTATGTTAATGTCATGGTTACAAAAGACGGAAGCAAATGTGCAAGTAAAACTTTGTTTATTGATATGAAGAATAATGTCCGGTGATGAAGTAGGCAGACTGGTGACACAGGGACTAGATGGTCAGCAATGGTGTCCGTGAAGTGAAGTGATGCAGACGTGACAATCCAAGTGAAGACGAAATCCAGGTGAACAAGAAACAGGAACGGGAACACGAACAGGAACGCAAACAGGAACAGGATCACACACGGGAGACATCAAACAACGATCTGATAATGAAAGGAGAGTGCGGTGAGGTTTTAAAGGTGCGTGAATGAGCTGCAGCTAGAGTGATGAATGAGATCAGCTGGATCGCTGATCAGTCAGGATGAGCGGTAACGCCCACTCACACACACCCACACACACATAACAACAGTAACACGAGACGAGAAGGAAACAATGAATTTACGAACCGTGACAGTACCCCCCTTCCTAGGAGCGCCTACTGGCGTCCCCAGACTCCCTTACCTGTCGATTGTAATCATCAATAAGGGAGTGATCCAGGATGTCTCTGGCCGGTACCCAACTTCTCTCCTCCGGCCGTAACCTTCCCAGTCCACCAAGTACTGGATTCCGCGTCCCCTACGCCTTGAGTCCAGAATACTTGAAATCTTGTTTTTCTTCTTTACACTCTTTTACAAACGAACTTTTTCCTTTTTATAGCGTGTGAACATATCTGGAATACTATTCTCCTTAAAAAACAATCGGATTGCTCTGATATCGCTACATATATCCAACCTTTCGAACTTCCGCTACTAGCCTTAGCCCGCTAGCATTACACGCGTGGTCGCGCCTATCGATCGACTTATTTACACCCGTATCACTGAAAGCTATAATTCGCCATTATAGCACATCTGCTATAATGGCGAATATAACGGATGTGTGTCTAACGTTACCTTTGAGTGCAGGTGAGGACACCTTCGAGCTGCATTCTGTGCAGTTAGAGCTGGAATCCGTGGAGAAGCAGATCCGCAACCTACTAGAGAGACAGGCCGAGCTACGAGATCGACGTTTCGCGCTTGAAACATCACGCGCCGATGCTCACAAGTCAGTGGTTAGTAACCTTTTGACTCCGACCTCGTCTACTCCATGTGTTTCTCTGCCCAGGATGCGATCATCCCTGGTTTCATTCACTCCGGCACCGACACAACAACATGGACCCTGGGTGATTCCACAGCGGAAGACGCGGGCCAGGACCAGAGCTAGGACCTCTCCGCCCCTCCCGGCCTTCGAGATCTCCACCCGGAACCGCTTCTCCCCTCTACGCGAGACGGAATGCGACGCTGTGATCATCGGCAGTTCCATCGTCCGGCATGTCCGTGCTACCATAGGTAAAGGTAAGGTTCGCACTCACTGCTTTCCTGGTGCTCGTGTTCTCGATGTCGCTGCACAGGTTCCCGGGATTCTGAACGGTGACGAGCCCGTCGGAGCTGTCGTGCTGCACGCGGGAACGAACGACATCAGGCTACGGCAGTCGGAGGTTCTGAAGAAGGACTACAGGAGCCTGATCGAGACGGTACGCAGTACATCGCCTGAAACAACGATCATCGTGTCTGGACCGCTTCCCACCTACCGACTAGGACACGAAAGGTTCAGTAGATTATTTGCTCTAAATGAATGGTTAATGTCATGGTGTAATGAACAGAGACTGCTCTTTGTAAATAATTGGAATCTTTTCTGGGAGCGACCTAGGCTCTTCCGTGCTGATGGCCTTCACCCCAGCAGAATCGGAGCGGCTCTTCTGTCGGACAACATCTCCAAGACGCTACACACCATATGACTAGTAAGTCAAAGTCCAAATCACACTCTTTGCTGTCCAAACTTAATTGATATAAGTACCAATGTAGAACATTATATTGAAACTGTGTCTATTCCTCGTTTAGTGAGATCAAATAATAAATCTACTGCAGGATCTAAGAAAAATCTAATTGTGATTAAACCAGAAAATCTCAATATTAGTGAACAAAAACAATTTATAAAGCTAGGTCTTTTAAACATCAGATCACTTACACCTAAGGCGGTTATTGTAAATGAAATGGTCACAGATAATAGTTTCGATGTACTTTGCCTTACTGAAACCTGGCTTAAACCAAATGATTATTTCGGTCTTAATGAGTCTACTCCTCCTGGATACTGTTACAAGCATGAGCCCCTTCTGATTGGTCGTGGCGGTGGTGTTGCTATAATCTATAAAGATATTCTTACTGTTACTCAGAAAACAGGTCACAGGTTTAATTCGTTTGAAGTACTTGTGCTAAATGTTACTCTCTTAGATGTAAGAAAGAAATCCATATTATCTCTAGCCTTGGCTACTGTATATAGACCGCCAGGGCCTTACGCTGATTTCCTAAAAGAGTTTGCAGACTTTCTCTCAGATCTTTTGGTCAATGTCGATAAAGCATTAATTGTTGGAGATTTTAACATACACGTAGATAATTCAAATGATGCTTTAGGGGCTGCGTTTACAGATTTATTAAACTCCTTTGGGGTCAAGCAAAACGTAACTGGTCCCACTCATCGTCTTAATCATACGCTAGATTTAATTATATCACATGGAGCCGATCCAACCGATATAGATATTATACCGCAAAGTGATGAAGTCACTGACCATTACATGGTCACTTGCATACTACGTACCGCTGAAATTTGTCATGTTGCGCCGCGTTATCGACCAGGCAGAACAATCCTTCCAACAACTACAGATCATTTCTCAAATAGCTTACCTGATCTATCTCAGCTGCTCAGTGAACCCAAACAAACAGATGAACTAGAGGAAATGACTAGCACTATGAGCACCATTTTCTCTAGTACATTAGACATCGTTGCACCAATTATATTAAAAAAGGTTAGAGAGAAAACTAAAGCACCATGGTACAACAGTGCTACGCATGTTCTAAAGAGAGAAACTCGTAATTTAGAGCGTAAATGGAAACAAACTAATCTAGAGGTCTTTAGAATCGCATGGAAAGACAGTATGTCACGTTATAAAAAGGCCCTAAAAGCAGCCAGGGCTGAGCATCTCCGCAAACTAATAGAAAACAACCAAAATAATCCTAGGTTTTTATTTAACACCGTCGCTAGACTAACAAATAAACAGACGTTACCGGAGCAAAATATTCCGTCACAGTGTAGTAGTAATGATTTTATGAATTTCTTCACTGAGAAAATAGAAAGCATCAGAAACACAATTGTAAATGTACAATCTTTAATGGTGTCTTATGATTCAGCCTCAATTATCACCCCGCAAGAACAATTACAGCGCTTTGCAACTATAGGACAGGAAGAGTTAAATAAACTTATCATTGCATCTAAACCAACAACGTGTTTATTAGATCCAATACCAACTAAACTACTGAAACAAGTGTTACCTGTAGTGGAAGAGCCTCTTCTCAATATTATTAACTCGTCTTTATCCTTAGGTCATGTTCCAAGAATATTCAAGTTGGCAGTTATAAAACCTCTTATTAAGAAACCACAATTAGATCATAATAACCTAGCAAATTACAGACCCATTTCAAATCTTCCATTTATGTCTAAAATACTAGAAAAAGTTGTGTCCGCTCAACTGTGCTCTTTCTTGCAAGAAAATGATATCTATGAAAAGTTTCAGTCTGGATTCAGACCGCATCATAGCACAGAAACTGTGCTCGTTAAAATCACAAATGATTTACTTTTAGCTTCTGACCAAGGCTGTATCTCAATACTAGTTTTACTTGATCTTAGTGCTGCGTTCGATACTATAGATCACACAATACTCTTAGACCGACTACAAAACTACACTGGTGTTCAGGGACAGGCATTAAGCTGGTTCAGATCATACTTATCAGACCGTTACCATTTTGTCTGCGTAAATGGGGAAAAATCGAAGATAACGTCAGTAAACTACGGTGTACCGCAAGGATCTGTGTTAGGCCCTCTGCTATTCTCAATATATATGCTGCCACTTGGTAATATTATAAGAAAACATGGAATTAATTTCCACTGTTATGCTGATGACACTCAATTATATATTTCATCACGACCAGATGAAAACGCTAAATTATCTAAATTAACAGAGTGTGTTAAAGATATAAAATACTGGATGACATGTAATTTTCTGCTATTAAATTCAGATAAAACGGAGGTATTACTTATTAGTCCAAAAAACTGCCCACAAAACCTCTTACAATACAACTTTAATTTAGAAGGGTGTCCTGTTACTTTATCCTCTACAGTAAAAGACCTGGGTGTTATATTAGACCGCAACTTGTCTTTTGAAAATCATATTTCATATGTTACAAGAACAGCCTTTTTCCACCTTAGAAACATTGCTAAGCTACGTAACATGCTATCTGTTTCTGATGCAGAAAAGTTAGTTCATGCATTCATGACCTCAAGACTAGATTACTGTAATGCCTTATTAGGGCCCGAGCACCGATGGTGTGAGGACCCTCTTGGAATTGCTCTGTTTATTAGGGCCCGAGCACCGATGGTGTGAGGACCCTCTTGGAATTGCTCTGTTTATTATTATTATTATTATTCTTCTCCGCATTTAATTGCATTTTTGAGGGCCTAAACATGCTCGAAAACTCACGAAACTTTGCACACGCGTCAGAACTGGCGAAAATTTACATCTGATATAGGTTTCAGAATTGGACGGGGCAAAATGGCTCGATAGCGCCACCTATAAAAGTTCAACGGAGTGCGCCTCCCGCAACGTTCCACGTACGTGCACGAAATTCGGTACATACATGTAATGACCTAATACCTACAAAAAAGTCTCTTGGAGCATAGCCCTAAACACAACAGGAAGTCAGCCATTTTGAACTTCCTCTCAGATTTTTGTGCAGTTTTTGCCATTTTCAGGCCTCGTACTTTAACGAACTCCTCCTACAGTTTTAATCTGATCATCTTCAAATTTGGTGAGTGTAATCTTAAGGCCTTTGCGACGTTAAATTGCGAAGATCTTGAGTTTTCGTCGAAGGGCGGGTCCTCGGCGGCCTTACAAATTTCGATGTTTCGCCATGAAACAGGAAGTTGCTGTAACTCAGGCATGGAATGTCCAATCTGCCCCAAACTTCACACGTTTGATAAGAGTTCTGTCCTGAACACATGGCCATGCTCATATTCAGTTATAGTCATAGCGCCACCTGCTGGCAACAGGAAGTGACATGTTTAACACTGTTATGGACTCCTAATAACATATAAAAAAGTGCCAGCAAGTGCTAAACATGCAAACAACATACTAGAAGCATGCTAAAACATGCTAGCAAACTCTTAGCTAAGTGCTAAAGCATGCTATTATTGCAATTAAATAGGAATTTGCTGTAACTCAGGCATGGAATGTCCAATCTGCCCCAAACTTCACACTTTTGATAAGCGTTCTGTCCTGAACACATCTACATGAGAATATTCAGTTATAGTAATAGCGCCACCTACTGGCAACAGAAACTGACATGTTTAACACGTTGATGCCATTCTAGCAACATGTTAAAAATGCCATTGAGGTCTAAACATGCTACAAACATGTTAAAACATGCTAGCTAATGTTAAAACATGCTAGCAATACTTAGCTAAGTGGTAAAGCATGCTAATTCAATGAAACAGGATGTTGTTGTTACTCAAGAAGGCAATGTCCAATCTGCGCCAAACTTCACACTTTTAATAAACGTTCTGTCCTGAACACATGACCATGCTCATATTCAGTTACAGTCATAGTGCCACCTGCTGGCAACAGGAAGTGACATGTTAAACACTGTTGTGGACATAAAAACATATAAAAAAAGTGCCAGCAAGTGCTAAACATGCTAACAACATACTAGAAAAATTCTAAAACATGCTAGCAAACACTTAGCTAAGTGCTAAAGCATGCTATTGCTGCAATTAAATAGGAATTTGCTGTAACACAGGCAAGGAATGTCCAATCTGCCTCAAACTTCACACGTTTGATAAGAGTCATGGCCTGAACACATCTACATGAGAATATTCAGTTATAGTAATAGCGCCACCTGCTGTCAACAGGAAGTGACATGTTTAACACTGTTGTGGTCTCCTAATAACATATAAAAAAGAGCCAGCAAGTGCTAAACAGGTTAGTAACATACTAGAAACATGCTAGCAAACACTTAGCTAAGTGCTAAAGCATGCTATCACTGCAATTAAATAGGAATTTGCTGTAACCCAGGCATGGAATGTCCAATCTAGCCCAAACATCACACGTTTGATAAGAATCATGGCCTGAACACATGTCTATGCTCAAATTCAGTTATAGTAATAGCGCCACCTACTGGCAACAGGAAGTGACATGTTTAACACGTTGATGCCGTTCTAGCAACATGTTAAAAATGCCATTGAGTTCTAAACATGCTAGAAACATATTAAAACATGCTAGCAATACTTAGCTAAGTGCTAAAGCATGATAATTCAATGAAACAGGACTTTGTTGTTACTCAAGAAGGCAATGTACAATCTACCCCAAACTTCACACGTTTGATAAGAGTTATCTCTTGAACACATGTCCATGCTCATATTTAGTTATAGTCATAGCGCCACCTGCTGGCAACAGGAAGTGACGTTTAACACTGTTCTTGACTCCTAATAACATATAAAAAAAATGCCAGTAGGTGCTAAACATCCTACCAACATACTAGAGACATGCTAAAACATACTAGCAAACACTTAGCTAAGTGCTAAAGAATGATATTACTGCAATTAAATATGAATTTGCTGTAACTCAGGCATGGAATGTCCAATCTGCCCCAAACTTCACACTTTTGATAAGCGTTCTGTCCTGAACACATGACCATGCTTATATTCAGTTACAGTCATAGCGCCACCTGCTGGCAACAGGAAGTGACATGTTTAACACTGTTATGGACTCCTAATAACATATAAAAAAGTGCCAGCAAGTGTTAAACATGCTAACAACATACTAGAAACATGCTAAAACATGCTAGCAAACTCTTAGCTAAGTGCTAAAGCATGCTATTATTGCAATTAAATAGGAATTTGCTGTAACTCAGGCATGGAATGTCCAATCTGCCCCAAACTTCACACTTTTGATAAGAGTCATGGCCTGAATACATCTACATGAGAATGTTCATTTTTAGTAATAGCGCCACCTACTGGCAACAGGAAGTGACATGTTTAACACGTTGATGCCGTTCTAGCAACATGTTAAAAATGCCATTGAGTTCTAAACATGCTAGAAACATGTTAAAACATGCTAACAATGCTTAGCTAAGTGCTAAAGAATGCTAATTCAATGAAACATGACTTTTTTGTTACTCAAGAAGGCAATTTCCAATTTGCACCAAACTTCACACGTTTGATAAGAGTTCTGTCCTGAACACACATCCATGCTCATATTCAGCTATAGTCATAACGCCACCTACTGGCAACAGAAACTGACATGGTTAACACAGTAATGCAGTACTAACCACATAATTATTGTGTACTAAGCATGCTAGAAACAGACTAAACATGCTAGCAACACTTAGCTGAGTCATGAAGCATGCTATTATCACCATTATACAAAACATTTTGTTACTAACTTTGACAAACTCTTACTATATATACCTCCTTAAATGTACATTTCCCAACCATGCTCTGTCTTCCTAAAGCCACCGAGTGTTGATGGCACGGGTGCGAGGGCCCTTTCATCGCTGCTTGCAGCTTTAATTAGGGCCCGAGCACCGATGGTGTGAGGACCCTCTTGGAATTGCTCTGTTTATTATTATTATTATTATTCTTCTCCACATTGAATTGCATTTTTGAGGGCCTAAACATGCGCGAAAACTCACGAAACTTTGCACACGCGTCAGAACTGGCGAAAATTTACATCTGATATAGGTTTCAGAATTGGACGGGGCAAAATGGCTCGATAGCGCCACCTATAAAAGTTCAACGGAGTGCGCCTCCTGCAACGTTCCACGTACGTGCACGAAATTCGGTACATACGTGTAATGACCTAATACCTACAAAAAAGTCTCTTGGAGCATAGCCCTAAACACAACAGGAAGTCAGCCATTTTGAACTTCCTCTCAGATTTTTGTGCAGTTTTTGCCATTTTCAGGCCTCGTACTTTAACGAACTCCTCCTACAGTTTTAATCTGATCATCTTCAAATTTGGTGAGTGTAATCTTAAGGCCTTTGCGACGTTAAATTGCGAAGATCTTGAGTTTTCGTCAAAGGGCGGGTCCTCGGCGGCCTTACAAATTTCGATGTTTCGCCATGAAACAGGAAGTTGCTGTAACTCAGGCATGGAATGTCCAATCTCCCCCAAACTTCACACGTTTGATAAGAGTTCTGTCCTGAACACATGGCCATGCTCATATTCAGTTATAGTCATAGCGCCACCTGCTGGCAACAGGAAGTGACATGTTTAACACTGTTATGGACTCCTAATAACATATAAAAAAGTGCCAGCAAGTGCGAAACATGCTAACAACATACTAGAAGCATGCTAAAACATGCTAGCAAACTCTTAGCTAAGTGCTAAAGCATGCTATTATTGCAATTAAATAGGAATTTGCTGTAACTCAGGCATGGAATGTCCAATCTGCCCCAAACTTCACACTTTTGATAAGCGTTCTGTCCTGAACACATCTACATGATAATATTCAGTTATAGTAATAGCGCCACCTACTGGCAACAGGAAGTGTCATGTTTAACACGTTGATGCCATTCTAGCAACATGTTAAAAATGCCATTGAGGTCTAAACATGCTAGAAACATGTTAAAACATGCTAGCAATACTTAGCTAAGTGCTAAAGCATGCTAATTCAATGAAACAGGATGTTGTTGTTACTCAAGAAGGCAATGTCCAATATGCGCCAAACTTCACACTTTTAATAAACGTTCTGTCCTGAACACATGACCATGCTCATATTCAGTTACAGTCATAGTGCCACCTGCTGGCAACAGGAAGTGACATGTTAAACACTGTTGTGGACATATAAAAACATATAAAAAAAGTGCCAGCAAGTGCTAAACATGCTAACAACATACTAGAAACATGCTAAAACATGCTAGCAAACACTTAGCTAAGTGCTAAAGCATGCTATTGCTGCAATTAAATAGGAATTTGCTGTAACACAGGCATGGAATGTCCAATCTGCCCCAAACTTCACACGTTTGATAAGAGTCATGGCCTGAACACATCTACATGAGAATATTCAGTTATAGTAATAGCGCCACCTGCTGTCAACAGGAAGTGACATGTTTAACACTGTTGTGGTCTCCTAATAACATATATAAAAGAGCCAGCAAGTGCTAAACAGGTTAGCAACATACTAGAAACATGCTAGCAAACACTTAGCTAAGTGATAAAGCATGCTATTACTGCAATTAAATAGGAATTTGCTGTAACTCAGGCATGGAACGTCCAATCTGCCCCAAACTTCACATGTTTGATAAGAATCATGGCCTGAACGCATGCCTATGCTCAAATTCAGTTATAGTAATAGCGCCACCTACTGGCAACAGGAAGTGACATGTTTAACACGTTGATGCCGTTCTAGCAACATGTTAAAAATGCCATTGAGTTCTAAACATGCTAGAAACATATTAAAACATGCTAGCAATACTTAGCTAAGTGCTAAAGCATGCTAATTCAATGAAACAGGACTTTGTTGTTACTCAAGAAGGCAATGTACAATCTACCCCAAACGTCACACGTTTGATAAGAGTTATCTCTTGAACACATGTCCATGCTCATATTTAGTTATAGTCATAGCGCCACCTGCTGGCAACAGGAAGTGACGTTTAACACTGTTCTTGACTCCTAATAACATATAAAAAAATGCCAGTAGGTGCTAAACATCCTACCAACATACTAGAGACATGCTAAAACATAATAGCAAACACTTAGCTAAGTGCTAAAGAATGATATTACTGCAATTAAATATGAATTTGCTGTAACTCAGGCATGGAATGTCCAATCTGCCCCAAACTTCACACTTTTGATAAGCGTTCTGTCCTGAACACATGACCATGCTTATATTCAGTTACAGTCATAGCGCCACCTGCTGGCAACAGGAAGTGACATGTTTAACACTGTTGTGGACTCCTAATAACATATAAAAAAGTGCCAGCAAGTGTTAAACATGCTAACAACATACTAGAAACATGCTAAAACATGCTAGCAAACTCTTAGCCAAGTGCTAAAGCATGCTATTATTGCAATTAAATAGGAATTTGCTGTAACTCAGGCATGGAATGTCCAATCTGCCCCAAACTTCACACTTTTGATAAGAGTCATGGCCTGAACACATCTACATGAGAATGTTCAGTTATAGTAATAGCGCCACCAACTGGCAACAGGAAGTGACATGTTTAACACGTTGATGCCGTTCTAGCAACATGTTAAAACATGCTAACAATGCTTAGCTAAGTTCTAAAGAATGCTAATTCAATGAAACATGACTTTGTTGTTACTCAAGAAGGCAATGTCCAATTTGCACCAAACTTCACATGTTTGATAAGAGTTCTGTCCTGAACACACATCCATGCTCATATTCAGTTATAGTCATAACGCCACCTACTGGCAACAGAAACTGACATGGTTAACACAGTAATGCAGTACTAACCACATAATTATTGTGTACTAAGCATGCTAGAAACAGACTGAACATGCTAGCAACACTTAGCTGAGTCATGAAGCATGCTATTATCACCATTATACAAAACATTTTGTAACTGACTTTGACATACTCTTACTATATATACCTCCTTAAATGTACATTTCCCAACCATGCTCTGCCTTCCTAAAGCCACCGAGTGTTGATGGCACGGGTGCGAGGGCCCTTTCATCGCTGCTTGCAGCTTTAATTATTATTATTATTATTCTTCTCCGCATTGAATTGCATTTTTGAGGGCCTAAACATGCGCGAAAACTCACGAAACTTTGCACACGCGTCAGAACTGGCGAAAATTTACATCTGATATAGGTTTCAGAATTGGACGGGGCAAAATGGCTCGATAGCGCCACCTATAAAAGTTCAACGGAGTGCGCCTCCCGCAACGTTCAACGTACGTGCACGAAATTCGGTACATACGTGTAATGACCTAATACCTACAAAAAAGTCTCTTGGAGCATAGCCCTAAACACAACAGGAAGTCAGCCATTTTGAACTTCCTCTCAGATTTTTGTGCAGTTTTTGCCATTTTCAGGCCTCGTACTTTAACGAACTCCTCCTACAGTTTTAATCTGATCATCTTCAAATTTGGTGAGTGTAATCTTAAGGCCTTTGCGACGTTAAATTGCGAAGATCTTGAGTTTTCGTCAAAGGGCGGGTCCTCGGCGGCCTTACAAATTTCGATGTTTCGCCATGAAACAGGAAGTTGCTGTAACTCAGGCATGGAATGTCCAATCTGCCCCAAACTTCACACGTTTGATAAGAGTTCTGTCCTGAACACATGGCCATGCTCATATTCAGTTATAGTCATAGCGCCACCTGCTGGCAACAGGAAGTGACATGTTTAACACTGTTATGGACTCCTAATAACATATAAAAAAGTGCCAGCAAGTGCTAAACATGCTAACAACATACTAGAAGCATGCTAAAACATGCTAGCAAACTCTTAGCTAAGTGCTAAAGCATGCTATTATTGCAATTAAATAGGAATTTGCTGTAACTCAGGCATGGAATGTCCAATCTGCCCCAAACTTCACACTTTTGATAAGCGTTCTGTCCTGAACACATCTACATGAGAATATTCAGTTATAGTAATAGCGCCACCTACTGGCAACAGGAAGTGTCATGTTTAACACATTGATGCCATTCTAGCAACATGTTAAAAATGCCATTGAGGTCTAAACATGCTAGAAACATGTTAAAACATGCTAGCTAATGTTAAAACATGCTAGCAATACTTAGCTAAGTGGTAAAGCATGCTAATTCAATGAAACAGGATGTTGTTGTTACTCAAGAAGGCAATGTCCAATATGCGCCAAACTTCACACTTTTAATAAACGTTCTGTCCTGAACACATGACCATGCTCATATTCAGTTACAGTCATAGTGCCACCTGCTGGCAACAGGAAGTGACATGTTAAACACTGTTGTGGACATATAAAAACATATAAAAAAAGTGCCAGCAAGTGCTAAACATGCTAACAACATACTAGAAACATGCTAAAACATGCTAACAAACACTTAGCTAAGTGCTAAAGCATGCTATTGCTGCAATTAAATAGGAATTTGCTGTAACACAGGCATGGAATGTCCAATCTGCCCCAAACTTCACACGTTTGATAAGAGTCATGGCCTGAACACATCTACATGAGAATATTCAGTTATAGTAATAGCGCCACCTGCTGTCAACAGGAAGTGACATGTTTAACACTGTTGTGGTCTCCTAATAACATATATAAAAGAGCCAGCAAGTGCTAAACAGGTTAGCAACATACTAGAAACATGCTAGCAAACACTTAGCTAAGTGATAAAGCATGCTATTACTGCAATTAAATAGGAATTTGCTGTAACTCAGGCATGGAACGTCCAATCTGCCCCAAACTTCACATGTTTGATAAGAATCATGGCCTGAACGCATGCCTATGCTCAAATTCAGTTATAGTAATAGCGCCACCTACTGGCAACAGGAAGTGACATGTTTAACACGTTGATGCCGTTCTAGCAACATGTTAAAAATGCCATTGAGTTCTAAACATGCTAGAAACATATTAAAACATGCTAGCAATACTTAGCTAAGTGCTAAAGCATGCTAATTCAATGAAACAGGACTTTGTTGTTACTCAAGAAGGCAATGTACAATCTACCCCAAACGTCACACGTTTGATAAGAGTTATCTCTTGAACACATGTCCATGCTCATATTTAGTTATAGTCATAGCGCCACCTGCTGGCAACAGGAAGTGACGTTTAACACTGTTCTTGACTCCTAATAACATATACAAAAATGCCAGTAGGTGCTAAACATCCTACCAACATACTAGAGACATGCTAAAACATAATAGCAAACACTTAGCTAAGTGCTAAAGAATGATATTACTGCAATTAAATATGAATTTGCTGTAACTCAGGCATGGAATGTCCAATCTGCCCCAAACTTCACACTTTTGATAAGCGTTCTGTCCTGAACACATGACCATGCTTATATTCAGTTACAGTCATAGCGCCACCTGCTGGCAACAGGAAGTGACATGTTTAACACTGTTGTGGACTCCTAATAACATATAAAAAAGTGCCAGCAAGTGTTAAACATGCTAACAACATACTAGAAACATGCTAAAACATGCTAGCAAACTCTTAGCCAAGTGCTAAAGCATGCTATTATTGCAATTAAATAGGAATTTGCTGTAACTCAGGCATGGAATGTCCAATCTGCCCCAAACTTCACACTTTTGATAAGAGTCATGGCCTGAACACATCTACATGAGAATGTTCAGTTATAGTAATAGCGCCACCAACTGGCAACAGGAAGTGACATGTTTAACACGTTGATGCCGTTCTAGCAACATGTTAAAACATGCTAACAATGCTTAGCTAAGTTCTAAAGAATGCTAATTCAATGAAACATGACTTTGTTGTTACTCAAGAAGGCAATGTCCAATTTGCACCAAACTTCACATGTTTGATAAGAGTTCTGTCCTGAACACACATCCATGCTCATATTCAGTTATAGTCATAACGCCACCTACTGGCAACAGAAACTGACATGGTTAACACAGTAATGCAGTACTAACCACATAATTATTGTGTACTAAGCATGCTAGAAACAAACTGAACATGCTAGCAACACTTAGCTGAGTCATGAAGCATGCTATTATCACCATTATACAAAACATTTTGTAACTGACTTTGACATACTCTTACTATATATACCTCCTTAAATGTACATTTCCCAACCATGCTCTGCCTTCCTAAAGCCACCGAGTGTTGATGGCACGGGTGCGAGGGCCCTTTCATCGCTGCTTGCAGCTTTAATTATTATTATTATTATTATTCTCCGCATTTAATTGCATTTTTGAGGGCCTAAACATGCTCGAAAACTCACGAAACTTTGCACACGCGTCAGAACTGGCGAAAATTTACATCTGATATAGGTTTCAGAATTGGACGGGGCAAAATGGCTCGATAGCGCCACCTATAAAAGTTCAACGGAGTGCGCCTCCCGCAACGTTCCACGTACGTGCACGAAATTCGGTACATACATGTAATGACCTAATACCTACAAAAAAGTCTCTTGGAGCATAGCCCTAAACACAACAGGAAGTCAGCCATTTTGAACTTCCTCTCAGATTTTTGTGCAGTTTTTGCCATTTTCAGGCCTCGTACTTTAACGAACTCCTCCTACAGTTTTAATCTGATCATCTTCAAATTTGGTGAGTGTAATCTTAAGGCCTTTGCGACGTTAAATTGCGAAGATCTTGAGTTTTCGTCAAAGGGCGGGTCCTCGGCGGCCTGACAAATTTCGATGTTTCGCCATGAAACAGGAAGTTGCTGTAACTCAGGCATGGAATGTCCAATCTGCCCCAAACTTCACACTTTTGATAAGCGTTCTGTCCTGAACACATGACCATGCTCATATTCAGTTACAGTCATAGCGCCACCTGCTGGCAACAGGAAGTGACATGTTTAACACTGATATGGACTCCTAATAACATATAAAAAAGTGCCAGCAAGTGCTAAACATGCTAACAACATAATAGAAGCATGCTAAAACATGCTAGCAAACTCTTAGCTAAGTGCTAAAGCATGCTATTATTGCAATTAAATAGGAATTTGCTGTAACTCAGGCATGGAATGTCCAATCTGCCCCAAACTTCACACTTTTGATAAGCGTTCTGTCCTGAACACATCTACATGAGAAAATTCAGTTATAGTAATAGCGCCACCTACTGGTAACAGGAAGTGACATGTTTAACACTCTTGTGGTCTCCTAATAACATATAAAAAAGAGCCAACAAGTGCTAAACAGGTTAGCAACATACTAGAAACATGCTAGCAAACACTTAGCTAAGTGCTAAAGCATGCTATTACTGCAATTAAATAGGAATTTGCTGTAACTCAGGCATGTAATGTCCAATCTGCCCCAAACTTCACACATTTGATAAGAATCATGGCCTGAACACATGTCTATGCTCAAATTCAGTTATAGTAATAGCACCACCTACTGGCAACAGGAAGTGACATGTTTAACACTTTGATGCCGTTCTAGCAACATGTTAAAAATGCCATTGAGTTCTATACATGCTAGAAACATGTTAAAACATGCTAGCAGTACTTAGCTAAGTGCTAAACCATGCTAATTCAATGAAACAGGACTTTGTTGTTACTCAAGAAGGCAATGTACAATCTACCCCAAACTTCACACGTTTGATAAGAGTTATCTCTTGAACACATGTCCATGCTCATATTTAGTTATAGTCATAGCGCCACCTGCTGGCAACAGGAAGTGACGTTTAACACTGTTCTTGACTCCTAATAACATATAAAAAAATGCAAGTAGGTGCTAAACATCCTACCAACATACTAGAGACATAATAAAACATACTAGCAAACACTTAGCTAAGTGCTAAAGAATGATATTACTGCAATTAAATATGAATTTGCTGTAACTCAGGCAAGGAATGTCCAATCTGCCCCAAACTTCACACTTTTGATAAGCGTTCTGTCCTGAACACATGATCATGCTTACAGTCATAGCGCCACCTGCTGGCAGCAGGAAGTGACATGTTTAACACTGTTATGGACTCCTAATAACATATAAAAAAGTGCCAGCAAGTGCTAAACATGCTAACAACATACTAGAAACATGCTAAAACATGCTAGCAAACTCTTAGCTAAGTGCTAAAGCATGCTATTATTGCAATTAAATAGGAATTTGCTGTAATTCAGGCATGGAATGTCCAATCTGCCCCAAACTTCACACATTTGATAAGAATCATGGCCTGAACACATGTCTATGCTCAAATTCAGTTATAGTAATAGCGCCACCTACTGGCAACAGGAAGTGACATGTTTAACACTTTTATGCCGTTCTAGCAACATGTTAAAAATGCCATTGAGTTCTAAACATGCTAGAAACATGTTAAAACATGCTAACAATGCTTAGCTAAGTGCTAAAGAATGTTAATTCAATGAAACATGACTTTGTTGTTACTCAAGAAGGCAATGTCCAATTTGCACCAAACTTCACACGTTTGATAAGAGTTCTGTCCTGAACACACATCCATGCTCATATTCAGTTATAGCCATAACGCCACCTACTGGCAACAGAAACTGACATGGTTAACACCGTAATGCAGTACTAACCACATAATTATTGTGTACTAAGCATGCTAGAAACAGACTAAACATGCTAGCAACACTTAGCTGAGTCATGAAGCATGCTATTATCACCATTATACAAAACATTTTGTAACTGACTTTGACATACTCTTACTATATATACCTCCTTAAATGTACATTTCCCAACCATGCTCTGTCTTCCTAAAGCCACCGAGTGTTGATGGCACGGGTGCGAGGGCCCTTTCATCGCTGCTTGCAGCTTTAATTAGCTGGTTGTCCTGCATCCTCAATAAACAAGCTACAGTTAGTCCAAAATGCCGCCGCTAGAGTTCTTACTAGATCAAGAAAATACGATCATATAACACCAATTCTGTCGTCTCTACATTGGTTACCTATAAAGTTCCGTATCAATTACAAAGTATTGCTACTGACCTATAAAGCCCTAAATGGTTTAGCTCCCGTGTATTTAACGGAACTTCTATCGCCCTACAATCCATCGCGCTCTTTAAGATCACTAAATTCGAGGCTTCTGGTCATTCCTAGGATATCTAAGTCCACTAAAGGAGGGAGAGCTTTTTCACATTTAGCTCCTAAACTGTGGAATGGCCTTCCTGATATTGTCCGAGGCTCAGACTCGCTGTCCCAGTTTAAAACTAGATTAAAGACGCATCTCTTCAGCCAGGCATTCACATAATACTTACATTTTATACTACAGTTGAATCAGATTGAATGCATTAATATTGCGAACAGCAGCTACGCTAATTATTTCCCATATGCTTTTCTGTTGTTATCTCGGGACGCTAGTCCCGAGGTAAATACAGATCGTCAGCTCCAGTTTGTATCCAGCCTCTCATGGAAACTACAGATTCTCCAACACCCGTGCAGAGACGACTCGGCGCCTGTGAAGAGACGACTCGACGCTGGCGATGTTTATGCCCTAAATCAATACATGATTAACTAACTGTATTTCTCTATGTACATTTCTGAAATGCACTTTCTGTAAAGCTGCTTTGAAACAATATGTATTGTGAAAAGCGCTATACAAATAAATTTGAATTGAATTGAATTGAATACGATTGACCGAATATGTGGGTTCCCCTTCTACGATTCGCGGCGGTGGGGGAACCGGGACTGGCGGATTAATACGAGAATAAAACACGGGCTTGACTTTGGATACATGGAACACGGGATGAATCCTCCTGTACACTAGAGGGAGGTTGAGGTGGACTGCCACTGGACTAATGATCTTGGTGACAGTGAACGGGCCGATAAATTTAGGAGCAAGTGTATTAGAAACGGAGTGGAGACGAATGTTCTTGGTAGAAAGCCACACTTTGGAACTGACGACGTATACGGGAGGCCTAGACCAGTGGCGATCGGCTTTGGCCTTGGTGCACGCTCCCACCTGGAGTAGAGTCTCAAGGGCTCTAGACCAAGTGCGATGACACCTCTGGACGAAGGCGTGAGCGGAGGGGACCGCGACTTCGGACTCCAGACTAGGAAAAAATGGTGGCTGGTAACCTACACTACACTCAAACGGAGATAGGCCCGTGGATGACACTGGCAACGTATTGTGTGCGTACTCCACCATAGACAATTGCTGGCTCCATGAGGAAGGATTCTTGGAGACCAGACATCACAACGTTCTCTCCAAATCTTGGTTGGCTCTCTCAGTTTGACCATTGCTCTGGGGATGAAACCCTGAGGACAGACTGACAGTCGCCCCCAGTAGTTTACAAAACTCTTTCCAAAATTTGGACACAAATTGGGGTCCTCTGTCGGAAACCACGTCTGTCGGGAGGCCATGTAAGCGAAAGACGTGATTAACGACGGTCAACGCTGTCTCCTTGGCTGAGGGTAATTTGGGCAAGGGAATGAAATGTGCCGCCTTCGAGAACCGGTCAACTACGGTCAAAACTACCGTGTTACCCTGGGAGGGTGGGAGGGCGGTGACAAAATCTAGCGAAATGTGGGACCAGGGTCTCGAAGGGACAGGCAGCGGTTGAAGTAACCCGTCTGGGGATCGATTGGAAGTCTAACGAGTGGCACAAACTGAGCAAGCCAAAACAAAACTGTGAACATCACGAGCCATGAGTGGCCACCATAATCGTTGCTTGACCAAAAACTTGGTACGACTAACTCCTGGATGACAAGCCACGTTGGAACAATGCCCCCACTGAATAACGTCGGACCGTAATCCCTCCGGTACAAATAAGCGGTTCGGTGGGCAACCGGCCGGAGGCATTACCCCTTCTAAGGCCTTCCTGACCATCGATTCGACCTCCCATACGAGTGTGGAGACAAATAGATATTCGGGTAAAATGCACTCGGGAGTAGACAGGCATTCGGAACGGTCAAAAATGCGCGATAAAGAATCGGGTTTGATGTTTTTAGAACCCGGGCGGTACGAGAGTGTAAAATCAAAACGTCCGAAAAAAGTGCCCACCGAGCCTGCCTGGAGTTCAATCTTTTGGCAGTTTTAATATATTCCAGATTCTTGTGGTCTGTCCAGACGATAAAAGGTACCCCCGACCCTTCTAACCAGTGGCGCCATTCCTCCAACGCTAACTTGACTGCCAACAATTCTCTGTTACCAATGTCATAATTGCGTTCGGCAGGGGACAAACGATGAGACAAAAACGCGCACGGATGCATTCTGTCGTCTGTGGGAGAACGCTGGGAAATCACTGCACCTACCCCCACCTCTGACGCGTCGACCTCCACCACGAACTGACGTGATGTATCAGGGGCAATGAGGATGGGGGCTGAAACAAAGCGGCCTTTCAGTTTGGTAAACGCAGCCTCGACTGCGTCTGACCACCTGAACGTAGTTCTGGGGGAGTTCAAGGCAGTCAGACGTGAGGCTAGTTGGCTGAAGTTGCGAATAAACCGCCGGTAGAAATTGGCGAACCCCAGAAACCTCTGTAGGGCCTTACGGGAATCTGGACTTGGCCATTCCACCACAGCCTTAATCTTCTCAGGATCCATGCGTATTCCCTCAGTCGACACAATGTACCCTAGGAAAGGAACAGACTGTGCATGAAATGAACATTTCTCCGCCTTGACAAAAAGCCTATTCTCTAGCAACCTCTGAAGCACTCGTCGGACGTGCTGCACGTGTTCCTGGAGAGAAGATGAAAAAATCAATATGTCATCCAGGTAGACATATATGAACTGGTCGACCATATCTCGCAGCACGTCGTTAACGAGTGCCTGGAAGACTGCTGGGGAGTTGGACAAACCGAAAGGCATGACCAAGTATTCAAAGTGCCCCCTGGGGGTGTTAAAAGCAGTCTTCCACTCATCCCCCTTCCTGATACGGACCAAATGATAAGCATTACGTAAGTCCAATTTAGTGAAGACGGACGCTCCCTGCAACCTCTCGAAGGCTGAAGACATCAACGGCAAAGGATAAGTATTCTTTACCGTGATGCTGTTCAGCCCCCGGTAATCAATACAAGGTTGCAAAGACCCGTCCTTCTTCCCCCCCCCCAAAAAAAGAACCCCGCCCCTGCTGGAAAAGAGGAAGGTCGGATGAACCCCGTTGCTAGAGAATCAGAAATATATTTCTCCATGGCCCCCCTCTCTGGAACAGAAAGCGAATATAACTTGCCTTTAGGCTGATATTTTCCTGGCAGTAAATCTATTGCACAGTCATAGGGACGGTGCGGAGAAAGAGACGCAGCCCGAGACTTACTGAACACTTCCTTCAGGTCCTGATACTCCTCGGGCACGTTAGATAAATCCACTGCTTCCTCCTGAAACACAGAGACAGAAACAGACGAACAAGCAGACACAAGACAGGACTCATGACATTTAGTGCTCCATTCCAACACTGCTTGCTGCTGCCAGTCTATCTTGGGGTTGTGGTTGATGAGCCAGGGATGTCCTAGGACAATGGGTGCGAGGGGTGAGTCCAGTATGTAAAATGAAAGGGTTTCAGTGTGGTTGCCTGACGTAACGAGCGTGATGGGTCCGGTGGTGAGTGAGATGTTGGGTAGGTCTTGACCGTTGAGTGCGTGGACTTCAATCTTGTGGGTGAGTGGTAGGAGGGGAACTTGGAATTTGTGTGCAAAAGAACAGTCCATGAAGTTACCTTCGGCCCCTGAATCCACCAGTGCTTGACAGCCGTGCTCGTGGGCTGACCATCTTAGTCTTACTGGAAGGAGCGTAGATGTAGATGAGGTCTTCTCGGCGGAGATCCCACCCGACAGTAGCCTCATTCTTACTGCCGGGCTTGCCCTTTTACTGGGCAGCTGAAAGCGAAATGTCCTGATGCCCCGCAGTACAGGCAGAGCCCTTGGGATCTCCGCCTCTCCTTCTCCTCCCGAGTAAGCCGAGCTCGCCCGACCTGCATGGGCTCGTGATCGTAGACGGGGCTGACCGCAACCCCGCCGCTGGACCGTTGATGTTCGGCTCCTTCCGTCAGTCGGCTGGGCAGCCTCCGTCGCTCGACCTGAGATAAACGTGCGTCTACTCGAAGAGCCAGTTTGATTAATCCATTGAGGGACGTGGGCAGGTCCAGGGCGTAGATCTCCCTCTGGATGTGGTCAGCCAGCCCATGCAGGAACATGTCCCACTGCGCCTCCTCGTTCCATTGACACTCTACCGCCAGAGTCCTAAATTCAATAGAATAGTCAGAGACTGACCTCTCTCCTTGTTTAAGCTCTGCTAATATGCGGGCCGCCTCTCTCCCGGTGCTGGCGCAGTCAAAGACTCTTTTCATCTCGGCGGAGAGTGTCTGGAACGAGGTGCAGCATGGGTCTTGATTCTCCCACACTGCCGTTCCCCAAAGTGCTGCCTTCCCAGTCAAGAGCGTGAGCACGAATGCCACTTTGGCCGATTCGCTGGAGAAAGTCCTCGGTTGCAGGGAGAAATGCATCGAACAGCGGGTTAAAAACGCTCTGCAAAAACTGGGCTCACCTGCATAGGACTCTGGTACGGGAAGGCAGGGCTCTGACTGGGAAGCATTGTCCGGTGGTGTGGGGGGAACGGCCGGTGTGGGTGGCGCAGCGGGACTTCGCAATAGTTGGAGTTGCTGGGTGAGCTCGGACACCTGTGTCACCAGCGCTTGAACTGCTCTCGCTGTGTCGTTGAGATTCTTCTCCTGATGATCCATTCGCTGTATGCTGGTGTTGACAAATGATTCAAGTGATGACGGGTTACTTGCTGCTTCCATGGACTGATCAGATTGTTCTGTCATGGTTACAAAAGACGGAAGCAAATGTGCAAGTAAAACTCTGTTTATTGATATGAAGAATAATGTCCGATGATGAAGTAGGTAGACTGGTGACACAGGGACTAGATGGTCAGCAATGGTGTCCGTGAAGTGAAGTGATGCAGACGTGACGATCCAAGTGAAGACGAAATCCAGGTGAACAAGAAACAGGAACGGGAACACGATCAGGAACGCTGACAGGAACAGGATCACACACGGGAGACATCAAACAACGATCTGATAATGAAAGGAGAGTGCGGTGAGGTTTTAAAGGTGATGAATGAGATCAGCTGGATCGCTGATCAGTCAGGATGAGCGGTAACGCCCACTCACACACACCCACACACACATAACAACAGTAACACGAGACGAGAAGGAAACAATGAATTTACGAACCGTGACAGTTAAGTGCTCACGGAAGAGAAGGGTTTTCAGTTGTCTTTTGAATGTTGCCAGGGATTCTGCATTCCGGATGAGGGTGGGGAGAGCATTCCACCAGCATGGAACTGTGAATGAGAATGTTCTGGAAAGTGATTTTGTGGCTCTCTGTGATGGAACCACGAGACGTCGCTCGTTGACCGATCGTAGGCTTCTGGTAGGGATGTAGACTTGTATGAGTGAGTGAAAGTAGGAGGGAGCTGTGCCTGAGATAGATCTGTAAGCAAGCGTCAATGCCTTGAACTTGATGCGAGCAGCGAGAGGTAGCCAGTGCAGAGAGATGAACAGAGGAGTGACGTGGGCCCTTTTGGGCTCGTAGAAGACAAGACGAGCTGCAGCGTTCTGAATCATTTGTAGAGGTTTAGTTGCACATGATGGAAGTCCAGCCAGAAGAGCATTGCAGTAGTCAAGCCTAGATATGACCAGGGCCTGGACGAGAAGTTGTGTTGCATGCTCAGTTAGGAAAGGCCTGATCTTCCTGATGTTGTGCAGTGCAAACCTGCATGATCGAGCTGTCTTTGAAATGTGATCTGTGAAGGTCAGCTGGTCCTCCAATATCATTCCAAGATTTCTGACCGACCTTGATGGAGTAATTGATGATGAATCTAGCTGGATAGTGAAGTCGTGTTGTAGAGATGGATTTGCAGGGAAGACGAGAAGCTCAGTCTTTGCCAGGTTGAGCTGCAGGTGATGTTCCTTCATCCATGTCGAGATGTCCGCCAGACAACTTGAGATCCGTGGAGCTACTGTGGGATCATCTGGTTGAAATGAGAGGAAGAGCTGTGTGTCATCAGCATAGCAGTGGTAGGAGAAAC
Source organism: Squalius cephalus (assembly GCF_949319135.1). Classification (NCBI taxonomy): domain Eukaryota; kingdom Metazoa; phylum Chordata; class Actinopteri; order Cypriniformes; family Leuciscidae; genus Squalius; species Squalius cephalus. The sequence goes on from NC_137142.1 coordinate 11,612,542, forward strand.
CATGTGCCTGTATGATGTGTCCCAGTGATGTGGTGTAAATGGAGAAGAGCAAGGGTCCAAGAACTGAACCCTGAGGAACCCCTGTGGTCAGCTGATGTGCTTTGGATACCTCGCCTCTCCATGCGACCCTGAAGGACCTACCTGTCAGATAGGACTCAAACCAGTGGAGGGAAGTTCCTGTGATGCCCAGTGATGAGAGGGTGGACATAAGGATCTGATGATTCACAGTGTCGAAGGCAGCAGACAGATCCAGGAGAATGAGAACTGAAGATTTGGAAGCAGCTTTTGCGATCCGCAGGGCTTCTGTGACCGACAGTAATGCAGTCTCAGTTGAATGCCCTTTCTTGAAGCCAGATTGTTTGACATCCAGCTGGTTGTTCAGAGACAAGAAGTATGTTACTTGGTTGAAAACAGCTCTTTCAAGTGTTTTCGCAATGAATGGTAGGAGAGAGATAGGTCTGTAATTCTCTACAGATGATGTGTTTAGTGTTGGTTTTTTAAGCAGTGGAGTTACCCGAGCCTGCTTGAATGCTGTAGGGAAAGTGCCAGTATGGAGGGATGAGTTGATGATGTGTGTGAGTGCTGGTAGAAGTGTGGGAGAGATGGCTTGTAGAAGGTGTGAGGGGCTGGGGTCTAGAGGGCAGGTGGTAGGATGACTGGAGAGGAGAAGTTTAGATACTTCTTCATCGGTTAGAGGAGAGAAGGAGGAGAGAGGGTTATTGGCTATGGAAGTGGTCGGTCTGGGTTCCTGTGTGTGTGGAGCTGAGAACTGACTGCTGATAGATGATGTTTTGAGAGAAGGAGAGAGTTGAATGTCTTGAAGAGTGATCGTGTGTTGGAGGAGCTGTTAATCTTGTTGTGGAAGTAGGAAGATTTTGCAGCATGAATATCAACAGAAAAGGAAGAGAGGAGAGATTTACACATACTCAGGTCAGATGTGTCTTTTGATTTGTGCCATTTCCTCTCTGCTGCCCTGAGTTTGGTCCGATGTTCACGAAGAACCTCAGATAACCAGGGGTTAGAGGGAGTAGCGCGTGCAGGCCTGGAGGAGAGAGGGCAGATATTGTCTAGAGAAGAAGTTAGAGTGGAGCATAAGGTATCTGTTGCGGCATTCACATCCAGAGATGAGAATTGCGAGGGTGAGGGAAGAGATGATGACACGGCAGAGGAAAGATGGGAGGGAGAAAGTGAACGCAGGTTTCGTCTGAAAGTGACTGGTGGGGTGGTTGGTGGTGCACGGGTAGGAAGTTGTAGACTGAAAGTAATTAGGAAATGATCTGAAACATGGAGAGGTCTCACCAGAATGTTGTCTGTAATGCAGTTGCGTGTGTAGACCAGGTCCAGTTGGTTGCCTGATTTGTGAGTACCAGAGGTGAGGAGTCGTTTGAGATTGAAGGAGGCTAGTAGAGAGACGAAGTCTGTTGCATATGGCTTTTCGAGATGAATGTTGAAGTCACCAAAGGCTACAAGTGGGGTGCCGTCCTCAGGGATGGAGGACAGCAGCACATCCAGCTCGTCTACAAAGTTTGCCAGCTGACCTGGGGGGCGATAAATGACTACAATATGGATCTTATTGGGAGTTGTAAGTGCAGGGACAGACTGACAATCTGTGCGTTCTGGAAAAGTCCAGAACGGCCGTCCAACCGAGGGCCGTCGGCACAAAAAAAAAGTGTAATAAAGCAATATGAACAGCCAACAGCAGGGGCACTAATACGATCACTTATATGTGCTACATGTAAAAAAATCAACTGAGGAAGAAGAGTCGGCCTACTAGCCACTGACAGAAAGTTAGTTTTATAAGGCTTACATATACTGCACTTTTAATTTTGCTTACATTTGAATAGTTAAGTTATAGTATATAGCAGTGGTATCCAACGTGGTGCCTGTGAGTTGCGCGCTAAACACATTCTATAAATAGCCCCAACTTGTTAATAGCGATCCACTGTAAATCGGGGCTCCAGACCTCGAATTGGTATAATTTTGCGACCTTTTTTCGTGCCGGTGCAACTAAACATTTGCACTTCTGCCTCTACAAAATTACCCAACTCTCTTTGATTATACGCTGTCATTTGCGTTGCGTATGAGAAACATCAAATGACAAACGCTCAAAAAGCGGAATAAAACTTGTTTGGTCTGAGCAGCGCAGAGCATTATCAGCTCGGCCCAATAAATAGCGATCGCGGCCAAAGCAGCAGCTGTGCGGGCTGATCTCGATCACGCATTTTTACACAGAGCTGTGCGATCCACTGAGAATCATTTAAATTCAGCGCAGAATTCTGTATCTCTATTATAAACCCACAGATGACTATGTGATTTAAGCTTGTTAAAAGCCAGATGAAACAGCGCTGATATTCTCAACATATTGACGCAAAAAACAGGCGAAACATTGTTCCAAGAACAAACCAGAAGACATTGCACTCCACAACTTATGAATTAACTGTAGTAGCCTAAAACAAACTTTTTTGGCAGAAATGTGCCTGATATAATCATATTAAAAATGCTGTTATATTAATATCATGTATAAATGTATTAAATGTAATGCAGTAATGTTTTTGTTTAGAAGTTATGGCAGTTTATTTATTTATTTTTGCATTTATATGTATACTAAATGTTTGGGCTACTGTTTTTGATAACACATTCAATAGGCTTATAGAAAATACACATAACATAATTTTTCAGGAATTGTTGATTTTTTTTTAAAGGCTTGTAAGTCTGAACCAGAATATCAAGATATTTTATTATTTCGCATATGATGGTGAAAAGTAAAAAAGCACCACCATGTTATGTGTATAATAAATATTTTTGAGTATAACAAACAAAAATCCCTTCTAGATTATTTTATCCCTTGAGGTAGCCCTTGCACACAAAAAAAGGTTGGAGACCCCTGGTTTATAGTAACTATATGTTTTATAATTACAAGTTTGTGTAATTTGGGGTTTCTGTAGCCAGTGACATTTCATTATTTGTATTTTATGGCATTGTAAATTTTTTTGTTTTTATTTGAAGGCTGAGGCCAATTATCATCATTGGTTTTGAGATGTTACTTGCTGTGAATACCTTGTCTGATAGGCTACAGTATTGTGGCATAGTATCAGGACATCCTGGCTAGTGTCTGTCGCACACGGCTAGAGACGAATGGCCGGATGATGGGCTTATTTGGGAGAAAGTCCAGGGCTGTTTTTTAGCCCCAGTCCGTCCCTGTGTAAGTGTAATAGCATGATATTCAAACGAGTTGTTGTTGCATAGAGAAGAGAGTGCTGAGTATTTCCAATTGTTAGAAATGAGAAGTCCTGTACCCCCACCCCTCCCAGACTGGCGAGAGGAGTGAGAGAAGGAGAAATTGCTAGAATTTAGTAGTTTGACGCTACCAGTGAAAAGGTTTGGATCAGTAAGATTTTTATGTTTTTAAAAGAAGTCTCTTCTGCTCACCAAGGCTGCATAAAAAAAAAAAAAAAAAACAGTAATCTTGTTAAATATTGTGACAATTTTAAATAACTGTTTTCTATTTTAATATATGTTAAAATGTAATTTATTCCTGTGATCAAAGCTGAATTTTCAGCATCATTACTCCAGTCTTCTGTGTCACATGATCCTTCATAAATCATTCTAATATAATGATTTGATGCTCAAAAAACATTCATTATTATTATCCATCTTGAAAACAGTTGTGTACAATTTCTTTTCAGGATTCTCTGAAGTTCAAAAGAACAGCATTTATTTGAAATAAAATCTTTTGTAACATAAATGTCTTTACTGTAACATTTGATCAATTTAATTCATCCTTGATGAATAGTATTTAATTCAAGTATTGATTTATTGATTTTAATAAAATAAAAATTCTTACTGACCCCAAACTTTTGAACGGTATAGTGTTTAATGTTACAAAAGCTTTCTATTTCAGATAAATGCTGTTCTTTTGAACTTTCTATTAATCAAAGAAGCCTGAAATAAAAATGCAAGTAACTGTTTTCAACATTGATAATAATGAGAAATGTTTCTTGAGCATCAAATCAGCATATTAGAATTATTCATGTTTAGTCCATCTCTGCAAAACAGACTTCAGGGTAGGAGATGGACTAAAAATGAACTCCCAAAACTTACTGCCAGATTCTGGAAGATGAATTCTTCAAACAGTGCTGGTCCTTCAAGAGTCACTCTCAATCTGTCTGTTGATAAAGCCTATAAAAAAACAGTCTTCATGTATTTGCTACACTTCTTAAGTGTGGGTCATTTTTTAGGATTCTTTACCTAACCTAAGTCTCTGAGATCCTGACAACTTGCACTTCTGGAGACTCAAGGTAGGTTGCAGTTCTGGAAAATGGTGGCACTGGAGACTAAAGGGTTCCTGATGGTTTCACACGTGTCTTTTCTTCTCCACCTGTTTTTGTCTGATCCTGCTGACCCAATGAGCATTTCACTGTCCAATGGTCATGCCTTAACTGCAATTTCAAGTATTGCATCCTTCTCATGGGCATTTAATAATTTTGACTTTTCAGTCTGAGTTAAATCTTTTTTGCCTTATTTTATCTGTAAAAGAAAACGTGCTTAATAACTATGCACATCTGAATATAAGGCGTTTTTCATTTCCAACCTTCATGAACAATTATCACTTATAAATGATCACTTATAAATGATTAAATACAAATGAATAGTAGTTATTAAGATTAATGTGGTTTGGAATTGGTCAAATGTGCCTGGAAAAAAAATATGATCAGAAAATCAATGTGCCTAATAATTCTGCACGCAATGTATATATATCATTATTTGTTTTTCATTATGGTTGAAATATGACCATATGACTACCATTAAACAACATAATCTTGTGAGCATTATTCTCCTAATGTTTTGACTTTAATCTCGAAGGTTAATTTTTTTTAAACTCGATTTTTTCTAAAAAAAAATTTCCTTCCGTATGAAAATGCTTATTTTAAAAAAAAACACAAAAAAACAGCTGCTATAACTGTCAAATATTAAATTGAATATTACCATGCAGCATGAACACATTTAAGATTTTTTAAAATCAATAATATTAAGTAATATTACGTTTATATTTGACAACCCGCAATAACCCAGCCATGCCATGAAAAACTTTTACAAGCAGATTCAATGTGAATGTGTATTTATATCGGTTTGAATTACATATTAATGTATTTTAGAACACAAAAAGTATGTCATTGCCCCATTTAGTAAGACCTTCTTATTCAAGCATTTGAATTATGCATCAGCAATAGTTAAAACAGAGAAAGCTCTATAAAATATTATGTGGAAGTGATTCAAAACAATACTATGCCAAAACATGCAGAGAGGCCAGAAAGACCGGTTTCAAACAATAGCAATGGGAGGATAATAGAGATACAATTTCAAGAGCACTTGTTAAACTGTGCCAGGAGAAACAGTGGGCATATATACTGTAGATGTGTGCAAGTAAACAAGAATCCCACTTATAACACTTACATAACCCAACTCAATAGTCTATGCATTTGTTCAATGCTCTCCCTAATTAACATCTTGATCCCGTCATCAAACAGAACTGGCTAAAATAGCACAGCGCTGTTTTCCATGAGGCTTTAGACCCACGTGCTGAAGATCCAACAGCCTCCCCAGAAACTCAAACAAGGCTCGGCTGCTAGGCAACCACAGCCGCCCCAGAGAAAGAAGACCAAGGGTTTCTCCACCAACAGCACTGGAAACGTTACATAAGATATTTAAGTGCTGTGGAGCTACAGGACCGAAACTGATAAGGAATGAAAACAACAGAAAACAATGACGCTGGGACTGCAAAAATCACTCTTTACAAGAAGAACAATCTTTAACCAACATACAGTACAGATGATTACCAGGTTTATAAATACTAAAAGAATTTAAAATGAACTAAATAATTCAATAATTTTGTCCCTGAAATACAAGACTCCGTATCTGAACATGTTGCAGCATGTGCAAAAAAATATTGCAGATAGAAAGAAAATGTTTCATGTGTTCAGTCATTCTGTCAGATATGTTGTAGTTATTTGAGAATATGGAAGTCCACACCACAACTGTCAAGATAAATAAGAACAATATTGTTGGAATCACTGACAGTCTATCGAATCAACCTGACAAAAAAGAGTCCAAGCATTTAAAGTTGCAGTCGACAAAAATTGTAGAGTGCTCTTATAATAAAAATGAAAATTACCCCATGATATACTCACCCTCAAGCCATCCTAGGTGTATATGACAATCTTCTTTCAGACGAATACAATCAAAGTTATATAAAAAAATGTCCTGGCTCTTCCAAGCTTTATAATGGCAGTGAATGGCTGTTTCTGTTTTGAAGTCCATAAAAGTTCATCTATCCATCATAAACAAACTCCACACTGCTCCGGGGGTTAATAAAGGCGTTTGTGTAAGAAAAATATCCATATTTAAACCTTTATAAAGTAAAATAACTAGCTTCCGGCCAAACGAACATACAGATTTTATGGAACATACAGATTTCATACGCAACTTATGCGAGTAATGCGACGTACTGCTGATATTTACAAGTTTACAAGTCACAAGTTGTGTAAGTTGCACTTTAGGTGCAAGTAGACAGCGTATGGCCGTTTGGCTGGAAGCTAAAACTTTACTTTTTAACGTGTTAAATATTAATATTTTTCTTACACAAATGCATCAATTCGCTCCAGAAGGCCTTTATTAACCCCCCGGAGCCGTGTGGAGCACTTTGATGATGGATGGATGCAGTTTTATGGACTTCAAAATAGAAACAGCCATTCACTGCCATTATAAAGCTTGGAAGAGCCAGGACATTGGGTAATATAACTCCGATTGTATTCGTCTGAAAGATGAATGTCATATACAACTAGGATGACTTGAGGGTGAGTATATCATGGGCTAATTTTCATTTTTCAACTATCCCTTTAAGGTCACATTTTCTGTTGCTCTGTGAAATAGCGCAGACGCTTCAATGGGAATTCTCGCAGTCTGGAATTTTGTGTGACAACAAAAAAGTCCCACATTGAATTTTGTCATATATTTTCATTTGCCACATTGATCAACAGAAAGCTGGGTGAGCGGTGCTTCATGCGTCGCTACTCTATTCACGACGGACCTTGTTTGCTTGTGAAATTTCACTAATGCGATCACGCTCCCTTTCAATCAAGAGCCAAAAGTGCAAAGTTTTTGTTATACAGTATGTGTCATTAAAGTGATTGAAAGCCAGCATTCCCTCCATATATACGAGTGCCATAGATGTGTCAGAGTTCTCGTGGGATGATGGTGAAGGGCCGGATAGGGCAGCTGGACTCCAGCTCCAGTGCGGTGAGGAAGCAGTCGGGAGCCTGTGAGCAGCTTCTGCTCTGTAGTGCCTCCCCTAGGGCACTCCAGGCCTCGTGTGCCGTGTTATGCACTTGTATCGCGTCCCTCAGCATCTTCTCCCCGAGACCCACGCGGCCTGTGCGCACCAACAACTTTCCCTGTGGACAGGAAGCGAGGGAGAGTTACACTGTTTTTTTTTGTTCTGATGCGTGATGTATTTTTGCAGAACTGTTCATTTTTTTATATATTCTAGATTAAAAATTAAAATGCTTGTGGGCAAGAAAAATATGAGTGTAGGGAGTTTGTGATGGTGTGCTGCTGTTATACATTGCTCTATAAATAAAAGAGTTTATTTATAAGGGAAGGGTATGGGTAAAGTGGAAAGGGGTCAACTTGGAATCAGTACAAAATAGTTGAGTAGACTCAACTGATTTAAAAACAGGCCAGGCTCCAATGAGATTCCTGGTGAGCCGGAGTTCATACATTATTTAATTGTTTCCCCATTACAGATTTTGTAACTTTACAAATTACAAACAATAGCACAAATAAATACAATAGAACAAAGATACAGATATGTGTGTGAGAGAGAGATAGATAGTGAGAGAGAGAGAGAGAGAGAGAGAGAGAGAGAGAGAGAGAGAGACTATAATGTATAAATTAAATATATTAATCCTATTAAAGCTAAATAAGTTATTCAGTCAAGATCATAGATGGTAAAAAATATGGACGTAGTGTCCATGACGTCACCCGTCAGTTTCTGAAGAGCATTTTTGAAGCCCAAATTTTTGAAGCCCATTTTGCCGTCGCCGCCCTATGTGATTGACACTCTTTTGCAGCCTGTCTCTAGCGGCCAGTCGATGAATTGCAGTTTAAGTCACTTCCATGTTGGTTTCAAAAGAGAGACAGGAAGGTTGCCGCTTGGTCAAGATCAGATTTAAACTTTTTTTTGTTTTTTTTGTTAACAACTTTTTATTGAGTTTTCTTTTTTAAAGTCAAGAAAAACAAAAATACAAAGCAAAAAGCAACTATACAAATCTAGAACCCACCCCATCCCACCCCTGGTAGACTTCAAGAAAATCAAAATCAAATACAAACATAGAATGTAGACCCAAAAAACAATAATAAAAAAAAAGAAAGAAAAAAAAGATAAAAATAAATAAATTACATAGATGTTAAAAAAGTTGAAGATTTAAACAGTATATTAAGCTACTGTCACTTTAAGATCAAATGCACAGTTCCGACAAGCATCAGATTTTCTCCCAATTGTTTACGTTCATTAAGACTTTTTATTTTAACGCAGTTAAAACAGGGCTTACGAGGATACTTGCCAAAACAGGCATTTTGATGTAGCCCAATTAGGGCCCGAGCACCGATGGTGTGAGGAGCCCGAAAACGACAATATGTCGTTTTTTGGAGTGGGGGCAGGGTGGGAAAAGCCCGCCTGTGGAGCTGGGCCTGCATTTTAATTTTGTGTAATTCCCAATATCCCATTTTGTTATTCCCACTATTCTCATTGATGATGTTCATTAAACTCTCATTACTGAAAAAACAATCATCTGTACTCTACAGTACTCAATATATTTAATATCAAGACCTACTGGATAATTAAAAAATATACACCTTTTGCATTACACTGATGAGAATCTTTTTTTTTTTTTTGGGGCAGGGGGGCATTATGGGTGAAATATGACCATATTTATGTTATCACTGAAAAATGGATTTCCCATGCCAGGTATTAAAATGTCTTAAGTAAATATTAGATAAAAAACTTCAGTGTATATATAGGTAAGCATTGCTGTGTAACAAAATAACCATATGTTATTTTGATGCATAAAAATTATGAACATTTTTGATTGTGTTTGTTTGGTGAAATACAGTGTAGAAAATGCTTTATGGTTATTTTTTAACTAATTTAACATTCAACTAAAATTTACTTCACAATAATTGACTTTTTAATGAAATTATGATTTCTCTGATTTAAAGGCAATTTGTAGGGCAAGTACATAAATATCAAGATATATCATATATGGTCAAAGGTTAATATATTTTTTTCTGAATTTTCAGGACAATACTACAGTTCAAACAGTAAAGCAAGGTTATGGGTCTAATTCCCAGTGAATGCATGAACTAAAAAATTGTGAAACTTTTTATTTTGGGGTTAAAAGTGTCTGCCAAATACATAAATGTTATTGTAAATTACTGGCAAGTCCTACACACAATTACCTAATTTGCATCATAATATTTCACATTTATAATGTACAGTCTTCATTTCCTGGAAAATGAACCAGAAATATTGATGATAAATAAGACTTGTTTAGTAAATGTGCATGTACAGTATGTATTGTATATTTACTAATGCTTTGGCAACGTGAAGATAGTTCCCCATGCCAACAAAGCTTCTTAAATCTGAAATATCAATGTAATATGCATTGTAAATCAATGGTATGAGATGAAAAGTGGGTTTAGAACAACAGTGTATGTGCACAGTGAATTGGTGGTTATGCCTAGAGTTAAATTGTGTTACTTTCCCCAATCCTGCCAACAACACCATGATTTACCCATTGCAATTACATTTCATCGTCCCCTCTTTCAGCACATATGCAGTTGTATTTCTGGGTTGCGGCACATGACTGCTGATTATGCAGGCACTTCAAAAGCACATCAGAGAGAATGACTCCGCTGGGGAGAGAGAAAAGCGAGGCAGGAAATGAGGCTCTCACAGACACGAGTGAAAGAAGCAGCCACAGGCAGGGCATGTGGGAATACACAGCTGCAGGAATACACAGACTGACAAGCCTGTGGACCAATCACAGCTCAGTAAGAGGCTGTTCTGGTTATTCAGGTGTTTATTAGTCTTATAGCTGGAGGACTGTACAGCAGAGCACAAGAAGGGGGTTTAAAATATAAACAGATATGAGGCTAGCACATTTGGGCATAAATTGCCTCATTTTCATATGGATGTAGCAGAGGTGGCACTTGAAGAACTGCTGTAGGGTCACGGCCCTGCATCTGAACTCTGCTAATCCAACAGGATCCTGATCCGATCCAGCTGGGACCAGCTACGATTACAAGTGTCAGCTACTAGGCAGACAATACACACACAGTGTACAAACAATGCATGTGTTTGCAAGCAGACAACCCTAACATAGACAAACCATTGATTCATGTACAAACACTACTAGAATTACAGAAAAACACAAAGCCAGAACATTTACACATGCAGTGACTCATATTCTTGCTGTTCCTCTTGTAAGGCTGATCAATTTATCAAAATAAAATTGAAATCGTGATATGGTTTAGCATAATTATCAAAATTTTAATGCTAAAAAAAATTTAATTAAATAAATGAGTCGCACATTTCAGAGCGAAGCGAGGCTCTGTGTTTCCACAGATCTTGATCCGGTGTTTGCTCCACACAAACTCATCTCTGCATCTGCTCTGAGGATGACCTGATTATTGCTTTGTTGCAGGTCGGCAGAATTGATTTTGCAGGACAATGTGGGACATTTGGTAGAGCAATAACTTATTATTGTAATATTCATTTGATTTAATCTCTCTCATTAACCATTTCAGTCATTATCTGACCATTATCTGACTCTTGGTGATTCTATGGCCATCTCTTCCCATACCATGAATTTTCTTGGCAATGGGGTAGGTTGCCAGGTCTGTCCCCAACCCTCTCCATTTCATGGATTGGGACTCACACACACACATTCACACCTATGGTCACTCGAGTATAGCCAATTCACCTACAGTATACTGTATGTTTTGGGATTTTGGGGGAAAGTGAAACCGGAGCACCAGGAGGAAACCCACGCAGACAAAGGGAGGACATGCAGACTCCACACAGAAAAGACTCTTGGCTCAGCCGGGGCTTGAACCAGGGACCAACAGTGCTACCCACTGAGCCACAGTGCAGCATATTATGTACATAGTACATTGGTTTATGTTCAAAGTAAAGCCTATTTGCAGTGATATTAGATGATAATGTTCTTTATAAAAACTCGAGTGATACAACACACTACCAATTCTGTGTACTAAATATAATTAATTGAATATAAATTTCTTTAAACAGTGAATAGGTTGTGCTACTTTATTAGACCATTGCATACATTTTTTACTGGAGTACCATCTTGTAGATGTGGCGGTTGTGGCCTAATGCTCAGAGATTCTGATTTGTAACCCCGAAGGTCGCAGGTTTGATTCTCAATACCGGCAGAGTATTGAACGACTGAGGATGCCCTTGAGCGAAGCACCTAACTCCCAATTGCTCCCAGTTTGGATCGCTTATAACGTGCATTTGGGAATGCAATATGCTCCGGCTATTATCAGATTTGTAATGAAAACATACATAAACCTGTTGTCAACGAAGAAGGAGCTCTCTACAGTTTTTCGCCAAAATAAAAGCTAGATGATTGAATGTTTGAAAATGAAGAAATTAAAACATAAATTTTATTACTGTAATTTTACAGTAAAATAAAACCAAATATATACTGTATATATATATATGTTTTTGCAAACTTTAGCCAGGCTTGGATGAAGGGATGCCCTGTACTTTCTACAGTTGTTGACTGTGTTCCATGGTATATCTAATGCCTTGGATTTTTTTTGAGTTTGGGAGTGAATAAGCAGCTTTACCAAGTGGTTCTCAACATATAAAATACAATAAAAAGCATCCAGGCAGGCCGATTTCAACATGTTACATTGGTGACTTGAATGTACTTAATGAGCAAAGCAACATCAGCTTGTGAAACTGTAAAGCTCACTCTGCCTCGACTGATTATAATGCATGCCACATCTCGTGTGAAACAGCATTAACACTGGTTCTATGTCTCATTATCAGATCTCTTGCACCGTATGATACAATTGCCTGGTTGCTAGGCATCCCATAAAGGCCTGAGAAGGAGTGAAGTGTTATAAATAATGTATTTGCATTATCTAATCAACTGACAGGGCAATGGTAGAGAGCCAGAAAGAAGACAGAGAGAGAAAGAGGGAGGGAGAAAGCAATAGACACAGAGAAAGGACCCAGAGATTCAAAGAAGGCAGATGTATAGGCAGAAAGAGAAAATTATGAGGTGCTGAGTCACAGCGCTCAGTGTGCTTAAACTCATATAACACGAGAACAGAGACTTCAGAGACACCGTGTTTGACTCACATCAGCTGATATCCCTAAATGAAAAAATACCCATCCAGATGCCCTGAGTAATGACTCATACACACGTTCATATGTCCCCCACAGAAACATATTAATATATGCTGTATTGTATTGTAAAAAGCGCTATAAAAATAAATGTGACTTGACTGTGAAAGATTTTGTATTTTCAGTCATCAGAATCATCTACATTGTGACTTAGATTTAATCAACTGAAAACAGTGTCTGTCATCAGATTCATCTACATTGTGACTTAGATTTAATCAACTGAAAACAGTGTCTGTAAAGGTGTGAACCAAATGGCCCACAGTCATATGGCCCATACAGACAAATGGCCCATAGAACATGATGGGTGTGAAACCACATTGCTCAAGGTAGATTGTAGTATAGATCTCCTGTGGGAGGTCCTAACAGTTTTCCTTTGTTTGTAGCCCTTTTGTCTTCATGTATAAAGTTCTGTCTCAGACACAGAACGTTGGGTTAAGATTGTTGAAGGGCGACATGCTAACATTGCTGCTGAAGGACTGCTACACTACAAACCTTCAATAAATTCTTCTCCCCACAAGAACTCTGGTCAAGCTTACTTATTTTATGTATTGGAGAAATCTAATACATTGGCGAGCCACCCAAACCACTGCTCGGCCAAATACACCAAAATCTAACAACTGTAAGTGTAAGCTTTCATGATGGCAACGCTGATTTTTCAGTAGACATTACTCCAGTCCTCAGCATCACATGATCATTCAGATATCATTTTATTGTGCTGATTTTGTGCTCAAACAGTTCTTATTATGATTAATCTTGAAAATTGTTGTGCTGATTCATATTTCTGTATGGGGTATGGTTCAGCGAGGTCTGCAGCGGGAGAGAGAGACAGGACACAAGCAGTGCATAAGTAGGTCAAGTGCAAAATGACAAACACCTGTGTCTTGTTGCAGTAATTGGCGTGGAGAGACCGGATAAAGCCACCGGGAAACGGGAAGCTGGCAGAGAGACTGGACTGGAGACTCGTGCGAATGTCTGGAGACTAACTGCTGTTGCAAACGGAGATGCTGATTGCTTTAATCTAAAGTAAATACTGTTAATGCGTTTGTTTTTGTTTTATCGAAAGAGTCAAATAAACACACAAGTCTCAGTAAGCTGACCCTGTCTTCCTCCTTCCTTACTCTGAACATTATCACACTGGTACAGAAACCCGGGAAGGAAGAAAAGCCACCACCGCCATGACCATGCCCCGCCCACTCACATGCCCTTAACAAAGATGGGGCACGTGAGGACGACCCGGAGGCTTTAATTGATCTCTTTGAGAGAACCGTGGAGGCATGTGAGTAGGGGTGGGAATCTCTAGGCACCTCACGATTCGATTCGATTATGATTCAGAGGGCTGCAATGTGATGCTAAAACGATTATCGATGCATCTTTTTGTGTGTGTGTGACTATTTGGTACTTTTAAGGCAAAGTATTTATAATGACCTATAAAGAATTTACTTCCAATATCTTTTATTAATAAAACAAATGTAAGTGATTTGGCAAGTCAACTGTAAGGTTACATTTGTCAGCATATGTCCAGGAAAATAAATGTGTGCCTGTACTAGCAGCATTCTTGTTGTAAATTAATACAAAATTCAGCATATTCTGAATCTCTAACATAAAATAATAGACTTCTAACCAACATCCTCCTGTTATATGCAATGAGCAATATAATCCTTCAGACAAAAAATAAATAAATAAATTAATAGAATCACAAGAATAAAATCACAAACAGCTTTCATACAAAAATATAGAATTATGAACCAGCAGCTCTCATACAAAAATAATACTTGGAGTTACGCATATTCTGAATAATTAGTGACATACAAAGCTGCCCAATAAATAATGAGTCTAAGACTTATGACTTGAAATTGTTGCTGTATACCACAATCAAAAACAGCTTATACAAAAAAAGTACATGATCATCTTTAATAATAATAATAATAATAAAAATAATAATAATAATAATAATAATAATAATAGATTTTATTTGTATTGCACTTTACATTTGGAGCAAATCTCAAAGTGCTACAGTTAAGATCATTAAAGGATGGTAAAATACAAATAGATGTAATAGTTAAAAGTCATAAGTTCTCCTAAAAAGAAATGTTTTTAGTCCTTTATTAAAAGTCTCAATAGTTCGAGGTGCCCTCAGATGGTCGGGGAGGGCATTCCAAATCCGAGGAGCGGCAGAACAGAAAGCCCTGAGTGCTGAGCTTAGTCTTGGGGAGAAGGAGGCGGTTTGAGTTTGTTGAACGGAGGGATCGAGTTGTAGTTGACTTTATGCACAGCTGCACTACTTCCTGAACTTAAGCCAGCTCCTTTATTTCCTGTCTTACATTATTGGACACACTGATTAATTCAGGTGTGCCTGACCTCAGTAGTCATAGCAACAATAATCAGACACACCTGGATTAATCAGTGCGTCCAATAATGTAAGACAGGAAATAAAGGAGCTGGCTTAAGTTCAGGAAGTAGTGCAGCTGTGCATAAAGTCAGTTGAAGGTGTGAGTAGTTCTTTCAGATGGGATGGGGGGGGTAAGAACCTTATATTCAATCCTGGCGGAAACAGGAAGCCAGTGAAGTGAATAGAGAATGGGTGTGATGTGGTCGTATTTTCGCACTCTCATCAGGATCCTTGCAGCACTATTCTGAACATACTGCAGTCTTTGCACGCTTTTGTTAGGGATCCCGATGAGAAGTGCGTTACAGTAATCCAGTCTGGAGGAGACAAAGGCGTGGACCAGTTTTCAGCATCTGCTAAGGTGAGTGTGGGACGGAGTTTTGCAATATTTCTGAGATGGTAGAAAGAGGTTTTTGATATGGGCTTCGAAGCTGAGTAGTGGGTCAAATCTTACACCAAGATTGGTGACAGTTGTGGAGAGGGGAATGTCATGACCAGAGATATTTATACCAGTTATGGAGGAAGACGTTTGATATGGTGTCCCAACAATAATTGCCTCAGTTTTGGAGCTGTTTAACTGGAGGAAGTTGTGTTTCATCCACACATTTATCTCCTCCAGACAGGCAGTGAGTGTTGAAGACAGAGATGATGTTGGTGAAATTGCAGAGGTGTGTGTTTCCGATTTCATGTACAGTTGTGTGTCAGCAGCATAGCAGTGAAATGAGACTCCATAGCGGCTAATGACATGGCCGAGGGGGATGATGTAAATGATGAAGAGAATGGGGCCAAGGACTGACCCCTGAGGGACTCCGCAGGTAACTGTGTGTTGCCGGGACCTTGCACTTCCAAGTGAAATGTACTCTGTTCTATTAGTGAGGTACGATTTAAACCAGTTACAAGAAGTGTCAGTGAGTCCAGTGGCTTGATGTAGCCGGTTAAGGAGTATGCCATGATCCACTGTATCGAAAGCAGCAGACAGATCGAGGAGTATGAGGAGGGATGGTGAACCAGCATCAGCTGTCATCCGTAGGTCGTTTGTGACTCTAACCAGGGCTGTTTCCGTGCTGTGGGCAGAGCGGAAACCAGACTGAAATCTTTCGAAAAAGATTGTTGTGTTTGAGATGATCCTGGAGGTGGGAGGTGACAACGTTTTCCAGTACTTTAGAGAGGAATGGGAGATTGGAAATGGGCCTGTAATTTGCAAACACATCTGGATTAAGGGTGGGTTTTTTGAGAAGTGGTCTGATTATGGCAGTCTTTAGGGCAGATGGAACATTGCCGGACTGGAGGGAGTGGTTTATTACAGTGGTAATCAGAGGACTTGGGACAGAGGTGTTTACTTTCACTGGAGCTGTAGGAAAAGGGTCGAGGGCACAGGTGGTGGGTTTCATCCTTTTGATTATCTTCTCAACCTCTTGCTGTGAGATTTCTGGGAAGCGGTGTAGAGGCTCGGAAATTGCAGGCTGTGAGTGGGTAGTCAGGGTGGATAGTGGTGAGGATCCAGGAAAGGTAGAACGAATTGAGTCTATTTTTGTTTTGAAAAAGGCCAGGAAATTATTACAGTGCTCTTCTGTAGTTTCTGTAAGTGAGGGGGTTTGTGGTTTGAGTAGATGATTTATGGTGGAGAACAGTTGTTTGGAGTTTCCGAGACTATTTCTGATGACATTTGAGTAGAAATGTGACCGTGCCTCTGTAAGTGACTTTGAGTAGTCCTTTCGGTGTTCCCGAAAAGCGAGCTTGTGCACAGTGAGACCTGTGGCTTTGAATCTCCTCTCAATGGCACGCCCAGCTGCCTTCATTTTTCGTAGCTCACCAGGGGGCTGATCGGGAGAAAGTGACCATTCTGGTTTTGACCAGGGCATGGAGATCCAGAATGCTTCTGAGGGTGTTATTATAATAGTCCACTGAGTCCATGGGTGGTAGACAGTTTACAGAAAGGAGATGCTCGAGGTCGGATGCCATAGTCTCTAGGTTGATGTTTTTCAGATTTCTGAAGCAGATTTGGCGTTTGGGCTTGATGAGGGTGGACGGTGAAGACATCTTCATGAAGATGGCCTTATGGTCAGAAACTCCTAGATCATGCACGTGAAGATTGCTGAGATAAACGGAGTTTGTAATGACTAGGTCGAGATTGTGGCCCCTAGTATGAGTGGGGGCATCGACAAGTTGTGTCAGATTAAAACAGTTGAGTAATTGGAGGAATTCTGCTGCGAAACGGCAGGTGGAAGAGTTGACATGAATATTCATATCTCCAAGTACGATGATATTGGCAGACATTGTACAGAAAGTTGAAAGAAGATTGGACATCTCTGGGATGAAAGATGAGTTTGGTTTGGGTGGCCGGTAAATAAGAAGTATCGTCGTGGAGAGAGGGTGCTTACATTTAAATGCAAGGCATTCAAACGAAGACAGCTCAGGCAGGGTTATAGGGGACAAGATCAGATCACTTCGGTGGATGACAGCCAGACCACCACCACGCCCTGTGCTGCGGGCTTTCTGTAAGTAGCAGTAGCCAGAGGGACAGGTCTCATTTAAAAAAGAATACACATCTGGTTGATGCCAGGCTTCTGTAAGGCACATCATATCCAAACACTTTTCTAGAATATGGATCATGAATATAATATAGAATATAATCATGTATAAGGCAAGATTTGTTTGTGATGGATTGTGCATTAAAAAGTTCAATCTTGATATTTGATGCAGCAGTGAGTCTCTGTACTGGCCGAAGTAGACTGAGGTCCACTCCACGTTTTCTACGGTTTCCATCCCAGTCAGTGCGTAGTGTTGTCATGGAAACTCCAGCGTTACTAGTCCTAGGAGTGACGGCGCCCTGATGACGTGTTCGAGATGCGACGGTGCGCACGCCAGACCAGATGGATGAGATGTTGTGATCAGACCAGGAGAAAACAAACTTTCGACGGCAACTTCTGTGAATGTAACGGGGCCGGCGAAGGAGTCCAAGTTGTTTAATGACTGATATACACGATGGAGTGGTATAGTTGTTGAATTTCTTCAGTTGAATGGCGGAATAGTTCAGCATCATGCCAGTCGTGGAGAGTGGTCTGTTAGCCATTAGCCATGCCCGTGATGCACAGAGCAAAGCCAACAGACACAGCAAGCAAATAACTGTGACTTTGGGTGGATACCTCGCGATCATAGGCAGTGACTTTGGTTGAAAGCCTCACGGTAACAGGCAGTGATGAACAGATACTTCAGAACAGAATCCCCAAGCGATAGAAAACTGGTAAGTAAACAGCCGCTTGAGTCGGCGGAATCTGTACAGAACACATACAAATCCACAATGTTTACTAGTGAGCAGTGACACTAGTATAACTTACTGAACGTAATACTGATCGATAAACGTTATACTATAGGCAATACCGTAACAACAACTGTTGCACTGTAGAGAGCACCGTCAAAACTGTAACTTTTTGTGACTGGCATTGCACTGATACACACTGTGACTGTGAAGGCCAGTACAGTAAACCTACGTATAACGTAAGTATAACAGATATTTTTACAGCATACTGATGTGAAAACTAAACAATAAAAGAAAGCAGCTCTCATACAAAAATAAAAATGGGTCACAATGAAATTATGCCAATTTTCCATACGTTAGCTTAAAGAGGGTGCCGTTCGGATTTCGTGCGATTTCCAGGCACTGCACTTCCGCGCTTCAGAGTTCCGCCTTTTTTGTTTCGTCAATATTACGTTATTAGAAAATATACATTTTTTAGAAAATCGATTTTTGATATTTGTGAATCGATTCAGAATCGCCCACGTTTGCATCGCGATACATCTAAGAATCTATTTTTTCCCCCACCCCTACATGTGAATGGCCACAAGCCCACTGGCCGGTGCGACTCATCCAGCCGCTTTAGGAAGAGGCGCGAGTGGCAGCCCAGCAGCTGCCGGTCCAGAACCTCCTGCTCTATGAAGACCTGAAGCGAGCCATCCTACAGTGGGTCGGCCTCAGCCAAGAGTAAAAGCGCCAGCGCTTCTGCTCACTGGACCTGGGCAAGAGTGGCCGGTCCTTCATAATGGCTCATCAGCTCTGGGATGCGTGCCACAGATGGCTGTTTTCTGGGGGAAGCATGCAGTGGGTCCAGTGCCACCGCCCGATATCGCTGGACCTGGCCATTCAACTGGCAGAGGACCAGATGGTGGTGTGCCCCGGTATCGGTGAATCCCTGCCATCTGTCGCTTTCTCTCTCCCCTCCCCAATGGTTTCTCCCACTCTCTCTTCCTCTAAACCGGTCCCTTTCCCTAGTTCCCGTGTAAATCTCCCTACTCGAACCCAACCCCGATGGAGGGGTGGTTCAGCTCCTGAACCTCCAGCTGGCCAGTGAGGACTGTCCAGAGTGCAGGTGCAGTGTTAGCTCCCGTTCCTCCGCTCTCTTCACGTCAATTCCTTGACCCACTTCCAGCCACTAGGGCGGCGGGGAGGTCTGGGCTGGACTGGGACACTTTGTTGACAGGTGTCCGGTGATGGAGGTGGGGGCACTGATCTAGGTTTCGGATGCACTGCAGGCTGTCCCAGATCAAGCTGGCTTGCAACAAATACCTGTGAGTTTTAAGGGGGGTGCTTATCAGGCTTTGGTGGATTCAGGATGTAACCAAACCTCGATTCATCAAAGCCTGATTCAGCCCGAGGCATTGGATAAGAGCTGCATGGTTCAGGTGTGTACATGAGTGTGTACATGGGGATGTGGTGAAATATCCAGTAATGCCTGCTGTTATTCAATTTAGCACAGTGTATTGGTCAAGTAAACCCACGCTTCTGACATCCGCTAATATTAGGAACAAATTGGCCAGCTTTTAGCCAATTATTGGGGTATTTGTGTGCGGATGTCTCTTGTGGTAAGAGAGAGCATGAAAGGGGTGAGGTCGTGCAGCCAGGGGAACAGAGCACTATTGAGAGGCTAATCCTCACAGAGCATGATGACTTTCCCCTCGAACAGTCTCAGGATGAGACATTAAAACAAGCTTTTGAACAGGTCTGTTCTATCGACGGTCAGCTTCAACCAGCTCGACCACTCTCCTATCCATATTTAGCTATTTTAAAAGATAGGTTGTATTGAGTGACCCAAGACACGCAGACAAATCAAGACATAACCCAATTATTAGTACCAAAAAAGCCACCGGGATATGCTTTTCCAGGCGGCTCACTGTAATCCTATGGCAGGACATTTAGGACAAGCAATGACAGTAAATCGTCTCATGACCCGATTCTATTGGCCAGGCATTCATGACAATGTGCGCAGATGGTGCGCGGCTTGTCGTGAATGTTAACCTTCTGAGGTCGGCAAACGCGCGGGCGCGTTTTGCTGGATTTTCTTCACATTGTAGCACTATAAACTTAAATTACTCCGTCATTTATGGTCATACAGAAAAAATAAATATAAAAAAATAATCTGTGATATTTTTACTTTTGTATGTGTCCACTTACAATCAAATCAAAACATTGTGCTTTTGTAAAATAAAGAAAATAAACAGGGTGTGCGTTCTGCCTCTCCGTCGCGGTGAACTTTTTTTCTTGAGCACGTCTATAAACTGAAACAAAACTCAGCGAATACTTGTCACACATTTATGAGCCATATACCTTTATAAACATTTAAGTGTGTACTTTTAAATGATCGGATTCAAACTGAAAACAAATATTCTCTGTTTAAGTAATTTGTATAAAACCAACAAGATGTCCAGCTTCTCAAACGCTTCCTAATTATTTTTAATTTGAACACGCCCACTCGCGCAAAAGATATTCACATGCAAATCTCCACATGGAACGCGAACGCGCTCGTTACCTCAAAAACAAAGCAGCAAAACACTTCACAAGTCTCTGCTTTTCGTCGAGTTTGAAAGACGCGCCGTGAGCTTACATTGGATTTAGGCTACCTCAGAAGAAGAAGAATGCGATTTGAAGACAAGAAAGATGTAAGGTAAGACATTCTTACATATTAGTTTGTTATTGTTGCATAAATTTCACATTGCAGTTGAACTGTTGCTAGATATATGGTGAATATTATAATATTTAGACCCGTGTTTACTGTTACTGTGTTTGTGGATATCTGCTCAAACGTAGATATGTATATGGTAACCATAATGTTTTATATTTGAGCGCGATCGCGTTTGAATGTATCATATTTGATACATTCGAAAAGCAAAACGCACCAAACGGCTTCATGTTTTTACTATTATCTCATTTCATATCATCATAACGAATGGAAACATTTGAAGTAACATGATAATCAATATATTTTTCTCTAGCTTAGTTGTTACTGAATAATTTTGGAAGATTTATAGGCTGCTATGGTTATTGTTATTATTATTTTATGCAGCACATAGCCTATGCCTAGAATGCACAACAAACCTAGTGTTCATTATATTATATATTGTTGGAAACATTTGTGTGTGTGTGTGTGTGTATTCTGTGAATTTTAAAAAGCAATTTTAACCAGAAAAATCTAAAATGTATTCCCAAAATCGTGCAGGCCTTTATCTTGATATAAGTATGTTCAATTTTTTTTTTTTCAGGGCCCAGATGCCACTCCTGCTGACTTCAACATTCACATGAGTCTCTGTACATGAACCTGGTAAAGTGAAAATCAAACACCTTGGAAATGAAAGGTATGTACAATGTTTTTAGGAATGGCACAAAGGTCTCTGTCTTTGGATCATTGGTTTCAATGAGTGCTTTTTTGTCATTTGTTGTGTATCTTTGGATTATGTTGTGTTGTAAATAAATCAAACAATCTAAAAGCCATTCTTTTTTAAATCTCCTCATTCTTTGTGCAAGTTTGCTCAGAATGATAGGGCCTGATAGCTCCTAATAGGGCCGTTAGGGGAGGGTCTTTGTCTTTCTCAGGTGTGAAAAGCTTACATATTTTAAAAATTTTAAATCAATATATTGTCTTATTTGAATGAGCAGTCAGGGTGATTTTCACATAATTTTAGAGCAAATATTCTAGGCTACGTCATA
This sequence comes from Squalius cephalus, assembly GCF_949319135.1. NCBI lineage: Eukaryota > Metazoa > Chordata > Actinopteri > Cypriniformes > Leuciscidae > Squalius > Squalius cephalus. Next base: position 11,634,403 of record NC_137142.1, read on the forward strand.
CAATTTTCAAAAGTCTTGTGAAGAAATAATCAGTATGGGTTTCATGACCTTATTTCAGTGAGAATTTTTTTTTGTATTTTCACAAACCACGCATAAATGTCATTATCTCAAAACTACAAACTTTTACACACATGCTGCTGATATATTATTGTAGCAGAGTTTGTGCTGAATACAGTGTAATTAGACTTTAGCCATGTCACAAGTAACAGAAATAAGCACAAATGTCAGAGCATGTCAGAACACCTCCAGGGCCCAGAAAACAGCTCAGACCCCAGAGGGTTAATTGGTGAATCCACCGGCCTCCCCAAAAGTGCCTTTGCGCCCTCTTACTCTAATGCAGGTACTCTTCGAGATAATTGGCATGGACCTCATCGGGCCATTAGAACGATCCGCACGTGGGCATTGCTTTGCATTAGGGCTGGTGGACTATGCAACACAATACCAGTTGCGCTCTGCAGCATTTCCGCAAAAAGTGTAGCAGACGCACTGTTTCATTTAATCTCCCGAGTGGGAATCCCGAAAAAGATTCTCACTGATCAGGGCATGGCATTTATAACATGAACATTAAACAAACTTTACAGATTATTGGGCATTAAATTGATTCGCACCAGCGTCTATCACCCACCAGTGTTTCCCCTACAATGTATTAAGCAGCGGCGCAGCGCCGCCGCTGGATTTTCAGCGCCGCTGCAAAATCTTCACATGATCAGTAATATCACGACATTCACTTACACACGTTGTCATAAGGGGCCGTTCACATGCAAATATTTCAAATGTGGGCGCGCGGAAAGCGCACTCAGAAGCGACGCGGCGACAGACACAACGACACCACGACAGACGCCACGGGAGAGTGAGCAAGCGTTTGTGGAAAGGAGAAAGCAGTACGAACTTTTCTCCGTTTAAGTCCATGGGGTCGCTGTGTCCATTTTTTTACTGTCTATGGAAAATATGCCGTCCCGCCCTTCCGTGTTCGGCGATCAGGTTTCATTCTCGCGCAGCTTGTTTAGTAACTTCCCGTGCGGGTCTTTTCCGCTCCATGTTTGCGCCGCGCTCTCCGTTCCGTGCGTGTGTCCGCGTACTGCGCTCTCTGCTCAACGTTCCGCTCCGTCTTTGCGCTGCGCGTTCTGCTCCTACGGCCCAAACGCTCCAATCATGTAGGCCAGTGGTTTTCAAACCCTGGGTCGCGACCCACCCGAGACTTAAAAAATGGGTCGCCAGGATGATTTAAGGAAAATATAATTAAATTAAAAAACAAAATTTGTTTTCATAAAATCATAGTCTATAGGCCTATATAAAAGAAACACGCGCAATATGGCTATTTAAACAATTAATAGATTAATACAACGAAAGAAAAAACTGGCAGCATGCTGCTGAGTTTGGTTCATTTCTGTGAGGCGCGGCGCCTCACAAACCAGTTGACGGAAAGGAAACCGAGACGGCAGTTTGTTTGTTTTCTTTATTTTACAAAAGCACAATGTTGTGTTTTATTGCGAGTGTACACAAATATAAATAAATACTTTGCAGTTTCGAATGATGTCCTGAACAAAATAACGGAGTATATTTATATGATTCCATCATGCCGGTGGCGCCTCACATGCACACAACATATTCCAGCATTGCAATCTTGACATCGCAGCCGGTTCATTATCAAAATAAAATAGTCAACCTCACATAAAAATTACACTGCTCTGTTTAAATAGTCAATAGCCTACAATTCGTGCCATTCAGCGTAAGCACCGCTCCACTGTGATGTTTCCAAGCACATTTTTGCGCATGTGAAGAGGGTGATTTTCTGAAGAGGGATCGATATTGGAACGTGAGTGAAGTACAAAGAAGCCCACGAGCGTAATTTCCTATGGGGACAGGGTGGACATGTCCTCCCCACTTTTCAAAATTCAAAATTTGTTTATAGCTAGTGTGCACGCGATGTTCCCAGACGCGCGCGCATCGACATAGGCTCGGTCCTGCTCCTCCGTGGTATCGCATTTGCGGCACAGGCGATGAAACGCCAGAAACAACAACAGGTGACTAAGCTATCGTTATATGATCCCGCTCTTATTCATGCAATGCTTTTTCATGCGCGACAAGACAAAAAAGAACGCGCTGTCAGTGAATGTCCTCCTGACACACACACACACACACACACACACACGACCCACAGATAGATGCGCGCCAGTATCAAGTTCTCTTTCGCGCTAGAACGAACAACACACATGTATGCCATGTCCGTTTTGTCGAGTATCCTCACAAGAACAGTCTTAAATGAGTTAAATAAAATCTTAAATGAAAGTAAAGAGTAGTGAGAGAATGGGATGCGTCGTGAGATCGTCAGCTGTGGCTGGTCCTAAAGTGGCAGCAGCTAATTCTCTGAGAAAATTACTAACTGCTCTTGACTAAAGAATGCTTGTAGCTTTAATAAGGATTTATCTATATTTAGTTTATAATTTATGCAGTGCAGAATGTTTTGATAACCTTATTCAATTTCTGTATTTCATACCTGTTAGACAGGAAAGGCACAGGTAAATATGACATTTATAATGGGTTTATGTAAGGTTTGTTTGAAGTTCACTTAAATTAAAAGTTTTTATATTTTTTGAAGCCTATAAATATTTAAAATTTGGGGGGATAATCATTTTAATTTTTTCTTAGAAGCCTATAATAAATAATAGTTTAGCATCCAAATAAATCGCGAATATGGAAAAAAAAATTATTCGAATGAGAGAGTTACGTGAGCCCAACGCCGCTTACTTTCACTTTCGCTTTAAATTATTTCGCTTTGGCTTGTTTATATATATATTTTTTATTCTTGTTCTGTTCTGAATATCATTAAATTTAAAGGATTTGTTGTGGAATATTTTTAGTGAATTTTTTAAGCATACAGCAAACGATAGTAGGCTATTAATTGGTTAAAATTCTTACAATGGTTAATGGTTAATCGGTTAATTAGCATCCCTGTAGCTTTAGCTAGATCAAAAGAGTGCAGAATCAACTTTGCGTTACGATCGCGTCACGGATAAGCCACTGCACGTGCATCATCAAAAGCGGTTGTTAACAAAAGGCTTAAGAATAGGCCTATATAGGCCAATGGGTCACGTCAATAAAAAAAAAAAAAAAAAGGGTCGCTCTTGAAAAAGTTTGAAAACCACTGATGTAGGCTACCGATCACGCACTAGAAAAGCAAAGTCCGCTCAAATAACGTGAAATTTCTAGACTTCTGTTTGCTGAGCTGGTATAGCAATGCTAGGCAACAATGGTAAAATTACCTGCTCTGATCACATGCTCTGGTAATAAGAGCTTTGTATGATTATACTTTATTTTGATAATTAGTCAAAAAATAAATCTGTTAAATCTGAGTATGTTGCATAGAACTGAATGAAGAATAATATATTGATGTTTTATATTTTAATAGGGCTATTTTCTGTCCAATTTGTGTGGACATTTTTCTTTTTTCCCCCTTTTTTGTGTGTTGTTTAATTTAATTAGTGATTCTACATTTAAATATTGATGATTACAAGTTTGGGGGAAATGCGATTAATTGCGATTAATCACAGCAAATTGTCTTTCTTACATTTGAGCCCCTGGCCCTGATGAACTCTTTGCACGTCCCTGGAGGTTAGTGAAGTAAAATAGGCTATGCAAGCTAGTCACCTTTTAAACTAATGAAAAGTTTCATTTGGATTTTAATGTTCAAAATGTCTACAGGATAAAATAAATGAAAGTACTGGTTACATGATGATGTATCTAAGTGCTAAAGTGTGTTACAGAAAAAAGATCAGTAGTGCAGATGAGGGAGGAAAGAGTTTCATTTTTCCACTATCAATTTCTACCTTACATCTGAAAATTAACACAAAAGAAAAACATGAATAATCCTGTCCTAATCCTGTTTGTGACCAGTTCAAGGTATGTGCTGCAATAATCATGCCTTCTGTTGATGGTATGTCAAATTTGTATGTCTCAATGTCCATTTCTATCCACAAAACTTGCCAGAAGTCATGGTTTAAGGGTCATGGTCTTGCACCCCCGGACCCCCCACCCCCCACCCCCGTAACAGCACCGCTGCTGGAAAAATTTCTAGGGGAAACACTGCCCACAAACAACAGGCCTGGTCGAACGATTAAATTATTTGGAAGTTCGTTCACGAAGATGCCAAAAATTGGGACGTCAAACAAATCTCATTCACCACCATATTGAGACTGAGCAGGGTGTGGTGGTGCACAGCCAGCCGTATCGTTTACCTAAACACAAAAAAAGGAGGTTCAGACTGAATTGGAGGCGGTGCTAGAAACGGGAGTAATAGAACTAAAACCTATGCCTAAAACCAACGGCTCTGTACAATTCTGTGTGGATTATTGCACGGTGAATGCTGTGTTGAAATTTTACTAGAGGTGGGCATAGATTAATTTTTTTAATCTAGATTAATCTAGATTAATTTTGAAATTAATCTAGATTAATCTAGATTAAAATGGCTCATTTGAATTCTGACGAAGGCATTCAGAATATGTGTGCTACCCAAATAATGACTATCAAAGTAAGTCTTTGAGAACGGGTTTCTCAAGCCAGGTGGCGCATTAGACCAGGGGCTCATCTCCTGTTTCCAAAATGCATCACAAACTGCTTGAGAAAGCTGTTCTACTCATAGACTGTAAAAGGTTACTACTGTACTGTTACCATCCGTAGGCAACATTAGGTAGGCCTATGTTATTATCAACTACTATAGGCTATCAATTAGGGATGGGCGATATGGCCTAAAATCCATATTGTGATATACATTGCAGCCTCTTGCGATAACGATATATATTATAATAAAACCATTTCAGAACAGGTTACACAGACCCTGCTAAACAACTGCTAAATATATATATATATTTTTTAAAGGGTGTATGTAGTTTTGAGAACATATATTGTGCAAAACTGTAAGTATACAACATCATTTTGCAGATAAATAAAATTTAAGTGCAGAGACCTAAGTAGGTCTAATGTTTATTATGGCTTGGAGCTTATGAAACCCCAAATTTAAAATTAGAATATTGTCTAACTGATGTCTTTTCAGTTAAAAAGAAACACAACAACGATTCTTAAAATCGGGCGCATACAGAGATTATGTGCTACACCACTAAGATATATTGGGAATAATACGCGCGCGCACTGGTATTCAGTGATATCATGTTTCGTTTTGAATTTGAGGTGGTAGAACGGATTATTCGTGTGTTAACTTACCGAACTGTGACCCCACACACTCTGTCTATAGTTTGCTGCTGCTCGTCGGACGGCTTAAATCCGAACCAAGTCCAAATAATGGATGTTGCACCGATCTTTTTCACCAGCTTTCACTTTCAGCAGTTTACTTAAGATGACGACGAATATGATGCGTTGCAGCCGGGTGTACCTCGCGGCCGCGGGTAGATTGCGTCATCATAGCTTGTGTAGTATAGGGCAGCTCCCAACCCAACTTTGAGAATAGATTAACGGCGATATTTTTTTTATCGCGCGATAAGAGTCTCGCGTTAACGCAGCACGTTAACACCATAACGGCCCACCACTAAATTTTACGCATATCCAATGCTGCAGGTTGACGAATTGCTTGATCAGCTTGGTACAGTTCGTTTTTATTCAACACTGGAGTTAACTGAAAGGTATTGGCAGATCTCCTTATTGCCTATTTCCAAAGAAAAAACAGCCTTCACAACGCCGTTTTGATTGCACCAATCTGTTACGATTCCTTTCAGGTTGTTTGGGGCGCTGGCCAATTTTCTCAGATTCTCCGGGATATTACAGAAGGTTTGTGCCAAATGAATCGGACGTCACCAGCCCGCTGACTGACCTAACTAAAAACAAAGCACCAGATTCGGTCCAGTGGACGGAGCTGTGTCAGCAGGCTTTCTCCCAGAAAAAGGCTGCTCTGTGTGGTGGGCTGCAATTACACTCTCCTGACTTATCTCTCCCTTTTTTGTTGCAGACTGACACGTCGGCTTGGAGTGGTCCTGTCCCCGGAGATAGAGGGAGAGGAGTCGTAAGCTCTCTATGCGAGAGACGTAGTACAGCACCATTGAAAAAAGTGTCTGGCGATTAGATGGGCCATTCTCACCCTCCACTATTATCTCCTGGAATGGGAATTCACTCTCTGTTCAGACCACGCGCCCCTGCAGTGGCTTCACCGTATGAAAGATACCAATGCACGGATCTTTGGGGTGGAGTTGGGGTGTAATAACTCGATCTTCCAATGAAATGATTCTGGTGATGTATTCCAGACTTCTTCATTTAGTAAAGTTAAACCTCACCCCTTTCTTATAACAGATTGCAAGCTCACATTTGTAATGTATATCGTGGTCTCAAGGAGATGCATGATGCGGAATTAACAAACAAAGGTACTTTAATAAACACTTGGAGAATACACAGATAATTATTACCACATAACGCAAGGATGAGAGCTGACAAGGAACTAAACAGAACAGAGAGTATATATGCAAAGAGTTAACAAGGGAACTAAATGGGAGAGATGTGAACATAATTATTAACTAATGAGTAACCAAGGAAACTATCAAGGGTATGGAGAACACTTCACTGAAAAAATATACCAGAAACCTAAATACATGATCAAAAACACAATGAAACTAAACATAATTCTGACAACATTCAGATCTACCTCGATCCAATCAACAACCGATGGACAGCTAAGTCCCACCCAACAATTATATCTTTTTCCATAATCTTTTTCACTCACGTGTACGTCATAATACAAAAGAAAAAAAATCTGTTGCTATTTCCGTTACATTGACTTGTGTGAATTGGAAATATTTCCATGAGATTTACCTGGTTTTGGAACAACATGTGAGTAAATTGTGTCATAATATTCTACTTTTAGAAGTAGGTGAAAAAATAGGCTCTGAAATACATTGTCTCTCAGAGGATTGGCGGGCGTAACGAGAGCGCTGGTCTCTCTGGTCGTAATGAACAGAAATGTTTAACTTCTCCCGATTGGATCCATTTGGAGAATTCCCTCAAAACTCCACTTCAGTTCAATCATAGCAGCTCAAGTCAGAGAAATCAGTGGTGTGACGTTCTGATGAAGACAGGCTGTCTGTATGTGTGTGTGTGTGTGTGTGTGTGTGTGTGTGTGTGTGTGTGTGTGTGTGTGTGTGTGTGTGTGTGTGTGTGTGTGTGTGTGTGTGTGTGTGTGTGTGTGTGTGTGTGTGTGTGTGTGTGTGTGTGTGTGTGTGTGAACTATGCAGGGCATCACCAGCAAGCACAGAATTAGTTCTCATCAGCTCAGGGAATTTATATTTTACGTCTTTTGTCCAAAAATAGTGGGGACGCGTACTCTGATTGGCTAGATATACAGTAGGAAGAAAATGGCCTAGCTTCACTTCGGTTACTCCAGTGAAGATGAGTAATGAAGGGCCTGACATTATGCAGTCACAATGAGAGCAGAGAGTGGAGGCAGAGCTAATGTTAGCACACATCACTGTGGGTTGTAAAGATGCACATACTGTACTGTACGTACAGTAAGTTGCATATGCAACGACTTAATCAAAATATCCCAAGTCACCTTCAAAGCTTTATATGTTATGAAAAATTTATTAATATGAATTTATATTCTCTTAATATTTGTTTTTTCTCTTTTGCTTTAATAACAGCAGCACTGAAGCTGCATGAACTCCACAAGTTTCACAAGATCCTGTTCTCTAACATGATTTGAAAATGATCAGAAGAGCATCATGGTCTTCTATGGAAGCAAGAACGTCTGACCGTCTGTATAAAGAGTGACATGATTATTATTAAATCACTAAAATGGCAGACTTTCAATGTGGTCTCATACCAGCGGATTATTTTAGTATGTATTATTTTAGTGTTTATTTATATACAATTATAGTATTTATTAATATTCTAAATTAACTTTTATTTTTAGATTTTATGTTATTTTAATTTTAGTTGAAGTTTTTTGTAATTTTGTTATGTGATTTTGTTCTACATTTTTATTTAGCTTTTTGTTTATTTATTTTTAGTATTTAGTACTTCAATTAAAAATGATTTTTAAGGCAAGACACTATAGGATAAGTGATACTAATAATGTTAACTTTTTCTTTTTTTTCTTTTTCTTTGTTATTAAAGCAGAACATAGAACAAAACACAGTTAGACAACACCATCAATACAAAACACATACAACAGAAAGTAGCATTATAAAAATATTATAAAAAGAATATACATATATACATTATATATATATATATATATATATATATATATACAGTGCTATGCATAAGTTTAGACACCCATGCTAAAGTTGACTAAAAAAAGGAATAAAAAATCATCTTTTAGAAATTGAACTTAATGCCTTAATTAAAAAATTTTGGAAAAATCCAACCTTTAAGGACACCAGTTTTCTTTGTGAATGAATAATGTATCGTAAATAAATAAATGTTCTTCCTTAAAATACAGGGTGCATAAGTTTGGACACCCCTATGTTAAATTCCCATAGAGGCAGGCAGGTTTTTATTTTTAAAGGCCAGTTACTTCATGGATCCAGGATACTATGCATCCTGATAAAGTTCCCTTAGCCTTTGGAATTAAAATAGCCCCACATCATCACATAGCCTTCACCATACCTAGAGATTGGCATGGTTTTATTTCAGTTAGCCTAATAGCTGGTTTGATTTGCATTGAGAGATGATCTTATGGAAAGTACCCCATGCCAATCTCTAGGTATGGTGAAGGCTATGTGATGATGTGGGGCTATTTTAATTCCAAAGGCTAAGGGAACTTTATCAGGATGCATAGTATCCTGGATCCATGAAGTAACTGGCCTTTAAAAATAAAAATCTGCCTGCCTCTATGGGAATTTAACATAGGGGTGTCCAGACTTATGCACGCTGTATTTTAAGGAAGAACATTTATTTATTTACGATACATTATTCATTCACAAAGAAAACTGGTGTCCTTAAAGGTTGGATTTTTCCTAATTTTTTTAATTAAGGCATTAAGTTCAATTTCCAAAACGATGATTTTTTATTCCTCTTTTTAGTCAACTTTAGCATGGGTGTCTAAACTTATGCATAGCACTGTATATATATATATATATATATATATATATATATATATATATCCATATATATATACATACATATGTACATAAATTGCAAAAGAACAAATATACATATACAAAAATTATATATATATATATATATATATAAAGGGAGGGGGGCGAGGTGGTATTGGTCAGATCACTATTCAGGGGCATCAAAGTGGAACTAAATATCTATTAATTTTAGGGTTCAAGATGTTAAAGTGAGTGAGTGTGATGCACAGCATGTGTCTGTGGATGTGTTTCACTCACCAGGTGCAGCAGTATATGGTGTCCTCTGGGGTTGATGGCGAGAGCTTCATCATACAGGCTCTTGGCCTCGGTGTCATTGCCCCTAAGCTCAGCCACACGGCCCTTGAGCAGCAGCACTGAGTGTGAGGTGGGGAAGAGAGTTCCTGCCTCCTGCACACAGAACTGAGCTTCCTTCATCCGCCCGTCAGCGGCGAACAGCTCCCCTGGTCAGCACGGCATCACAAAACATACAAGAGATCAATGAGAGCAATAATAAAACATTCTGATGGCATAATTGTTTTTGTGACATTACACTAAAATTATATTATTACAGTTACAACTCTCTTGTTTCAGTGACAGCTTTGTCATATCGTGAGATTCTCTTATTGTGAGATTATCTCTAATCGAGTGCATGATGATTCATCTTTATGAAACGTCTCTGACTTCACCGCCGTGACACAGCCATCTGGAACATCAACACTCTCAGAGACGGATCTGCTGCCACGGCATTACAACTCTCTCAGAGTAAAGGAGTGAATACCAACATGCTTCATTTCAGACAAGCTGTGGTTCAACCAGGAGAATCGCACGAATGCCGCATTTTGTTCTGTCTAGATGATTTAAAATGCAGCTTAGGCAACATATTTGCAATCGCAAATGCATGATGACCTTCTCCCCTTTCTACCCTTAAATCTCACACTCAGGCTCATAGAGGGATATTCATGCTCATGTCTAAATAAGGCCATGTGTTGAGTGCTGTACAAGCATCTGCAGCTCTACTCTAGCATTTAGGACTCACCACAGCTAAACACACAAATAAACAGTTCTTATCAACTGCTGCCTGTTGTGTATTTGTGTTTGTTGAAACAGAATCACTGGTAGGAGAATTTAGGCAGCTATTACACACACACACACACACACACACACACACACACACACACACACACACACACAAAAAAGTAGTTTTGAAAATTGCATACATGTATAGTGCTTCCAAGATAGCAGCAGTGTATTTACATTTTTATTCACACCTGTCTGCAATTAATTCATACTGAACTGCTTATTAAAACTATGTTTTGTAGATAATTGCAGCCTTAAGGTGTGGTCACATTTATTGCTGTTCCTGAATTGTTACAGGCCAGTCATGTTAATAGGAATTCAAGCAATCGCAAGTTTGAGAGAGGGCAAAAGATTTCCCTACGCAGATTCAGCACTGAAATACAAATAAATCAAAGCTATATATATATGTATATATATATAAACCAGAAACTAATAAAAATGTCAAAACACAACAAAATTACCAAAACTTAAAGGTGCAATAGTTGATCTGGGAAATGCTAACTTTAGCCTGCTAGAATTAAAAGCATACGATCCCACCCTCACTGCAAATCGGCGTCCAAACACGCTGATGACGTATGATGTCTGTGTGAACAGGCTGCGCAGTGGTATGCAAAACACACGTCGACTGACAGGGAACAAATAGTAGCATTTCATTCGGACCGAATGCAATAATTGAACAAACGTTTTATGGTCCTACACCTTCCACAGACAATATATATATTTATAAAAATGCATTTAGACCGTTTAACATTGTGATTGCTATCAGGATGAGACTTTCAACCAGCATAACAAAAATTGTTTCTGTAGAGAATCACCTATTGCACCTTTAATATAAAACCTGTAAATGTAAAAATAAAAGCTAATTCAAAATATTATTAAATACATTAATAATAAAATAACACTGGTTTGAAAGTGACCTCTGCGTGAGCTGCATTTCATACATCGCTACACTATTGATAATAGACAGTGGTCCTTTTTCCCATGGCAAAATTTTGCGAATGTTTTGGTTTTAAAATATAAGATCTCCCACTGATTTTGCTGAAATGTTCAACATTCAAAATGTAACAGTGCTGGCGTTGTTGTAATATTTGCATACTGAAGAGTAACTGGTCTTCTTTCTGGTAATTATTTGCATACTTAGTTGTGATAGGCGTTTCTTGCATCAATTACCATCAATAGCTGTCTTTGCACTGCAAACACAGTTTTGTACTATGTTGTTTCTTCACAGACAACACATGCTGAGTGGCATAACAATGAAATTAAACATTTAAATGTTAAAAATACATTTATTTTAAACGTTTGAATTATTTATTATATTATTATGTTATTCTGTTATTCTGAAACAAAGCACATAAAAACACAGACAGATTACAAATGACAGCTGATGTAAAAAATATGTGCTACATGGTGGACTGTGTTCAGTGGGCCCTTGTGCTCAGTACTATTTTGAACTATGAGTGTGACATCACTCCCATTCTTTCAATGGGCCGCTCTTGTGCTCTCACATTTACTCATTTGTACAGAACCAGGATACGTCCCATTTTAGACAGGAAATGAACCCATGCCAGAGGAATGCTGGGAATGGGAACAAGAGGGCACAAACACCCAGTATAAGATCCATGGGAAACGCATTTCATGCAGAGTAGCATATAAATAACGCAAAAATAACATCCAAATAATGTCATAGTACGTCAATGACTTCCCAAATGTATTAAAGTCAACATGAGTACAGAAAAAAAACCTCAAAAAACAATTACAAACTTAATATTTCATTAAAATGTAAGAAGATCTGCATATGAAACACTTTACTTTCAGCTGACGTCATCTAGGAATATATATATGTATGTTAGTGTGATAAACATGCGGAACCGGCTTGGTAATTGCTTCTGTCCGGAGCAAAATTGCCGTGATGCGGAGGTGACGCAGGCATTTTGTACAGCGGTGGACAGGAATAAAACTAGACCAGAAAAATGGGAAAGTGCAAATTCCATTAGAAATGGATATTTAACGCAATTAACGCAGCATCTGTTAATTTTTGTCATCCTTTGACAAGCTTTATGATCCCGCTCTAATTCATGCAAATACTTTGAACCTGAACTTGGCTTGAACAAACAGTAACACACACAATTATGCCAAAATGTCCGTTTTGTTGAGTATCTTCATAACATAAGAGCATTCTTGAGTTAAATAAAGTCTTAAAGGGATACTTCACCTCTGGGAAGATGAATGTGTATTTAAAATAGGTCATTTAAGTAGAAGAAATGTGAAGAAATTTTTGAATTTGGAGCTTTCTAGACTGAGAAAAGCCAGAAAATGTATTTTTGGCTTATGTGGATGAAAGACAACAACTCCCAGAATGCACTTGCTTTGCTGCCTTAGGAGGCCACGCCTACCGGTAAGAGTGCGCAGTTTAAAACAACAAAGCTAGCCTACGTGATGAGTTTGCGAGGGATTTAGAGATCGTCCAAAATGTCCGGGATTCGGCTTTTGCGTTCTACAGTCGCCATTCATCATGTTTACTGTGGCGAGCAGGACGAGGCTGACGGCCGCGGGAGAACAGCGCGAGGCCGGTGGCGTCATTACTGAGCCGGGTCTCGCATCTCTCACGGAGGAGCGGGAATTTTTCTTAGCAATGGTAAAACGCACATCAACCGATCACTTGTTTAGCGTTCATGTAAACACTACATTCAAATTCACCAATCGGAATGAATTCAGCTAGATTGAAAGGTGTGCATGTAAACAATGAATGGCGACCGCAGAAAGCAAAAGCTGAATCCCGGACATTTTGAACGATCTCGCCCGCCGGACAAGTCCGGGAAAAGGAGGATGGTTACTTACTCAGCTTTCTCCTACTACTCAGCTTTCTCCTACTATTCAGCTTTCTCCACAGAACAAGAGCCTGCTAGCTTAGCTTCCAAAGAAAGACGGCTGACACTGTGTACATTCTGAGTGAGATCCCACCCTCTATGGGCGGGCTGAAAACATGCGGAACAACGCCATCTACTGCCTGTAGTCTTTAGCCTCTGTCCAGAAAATCCTCCGATGACGCAAAATGACGATTTTTGCGTCATCGGAGGATTTTTTCCAGACAAAAAATACATAAATCTCTTGTCTCAGGGAGATATGAGGGTGGAAAGCATGGTAATTCGAAAATACTACAGGTTTTCTACTAATACAAAGCTTAATGCTAAATCCTGAAGTAACCCTTTAAATGAACGTGAAGAGTTGTGAGAGAATGAGGCTCGTGTGAGATCCACGTCTCTGTCAGCAGCGGCTGGTCTTAAAGGGACAGCAGACACTGATTCTGTCTGACAGTAAAGTTAATCAAATAACAGTTTTGATCAAAGTTCAAAGAAAATAACATCATTTTTAACCATACATCAATAGCTGTATTAGTACCAGTGAGACTGACCTTCATTCATAAAAAAGATGCCATTAAACAAATATTTGAAATATACTGTCTTTATGTTGTTTCTACATTAATTTGGAGATTAATTGTGAAATTATTACATTATAAAATATATAAACTAGATATAAACCTACAAAAATGTACGTTTTTTTAATTGTGATTAATCACGATTAATCACAGAAAAAAATTGTGATTAATTGAGTTTTTTTAATCGATTGAACGCACAAATATATATATATATATATATATATATATATATATATATATATATATATATATATATATATATATATATTTATATATATATATATATATATATACACAGTACTGTGCAAAAGTCTTAGGCATGTTAATATCCCCACCCCAAAAATGTCCCCAAAAATGGTTTTAAGTCAGTTATTTATATCTTTTGCTGTAGTGTGTCAGTAGGAAATATCAGTTTACATTTCCAAACATTCTTTTTGCCATTAATTGTAATAATCCAGTGAGATTTCTGTATGCACAAGGAGTCTGACAACAGCCGGTATGATCTGATCTCACCATCATCGAGTCCGTCTGTGATTACATGAAGAAACAGAAAAAACTGAGACAAACTAAATCCAGAGAAACCTTCCTTCAAAGCTACAGTACTGTGAAAAGTACTGGCACTTGTGTTAAAATGCTGTAAAGTGAGAATGCTTTCAATAATAAAATCACAAATTGAATTTATTTATGATTTAACTTCTATTAACTAATTCAAATCAATATATGGTGTAACAACCCTTTGCATTTAAAACGGCTTTTGTCCAGGTACACTTGCGCATAGCTTTTCAGGTAGCTTTGCAGGAAGGTTTCTTCAAGCATCTTGGAGACGTTCCCGCAGTTCTTCTGGATTTAGTTTGTCTCAGTTTTTTCTGTTTCTTCATGTAATCACAGACGGACTCGATGATGGTGAGATCAGATCATACCTGCTGTCGTCAGACCTTGTGAATACAGAAATCTCACTGGATTATTATAATTAATGGCAAAAAGAATGTTTGGAAATGTAAACTGATATTTCCTAATGACACACTACAGCAAAAGATATAAATAACTGACTTAAAACCATTTTTTGGGGGGGACGGGGGGTGGGGGATATTAACATGCCTAAGACTTTTGCACAGTACTGTATATATATATATATATATATATATATATATATATATTATCTGTGGTTAGTGTCATGTATGGCATTAAAAAGTTTAAAAATGGCATTAAAAAGCATTACATTTAATTTGAAGATACCTGCAGAAACCCTGTTACTGCAAACATCAAAGCGGTAATTTAATTCTGGTTAACGTTAATAAAATGTAGAGATATAAGAAATAATGATATTCAAAAAAGAAGTGTAATTTCTACACTTACGACGTACCTGCTTGCAGCCAGATGCGCTCCAGGGTGGTCCAAATGTAGGCAGGGCCATGTCTGTGGGTGGAGCTGAGGGCCGACACCTCCGACATGGCCTGTTCCAGACGGGACACCGCGATAGACGGAGCGCTCTGAGACCCTGACACAACATGACACACATCTCAGTTACATAAACACACATGCAATCACACATGCTCATGATACACACCGGTCTCTGTCTCCTGGAAGTCTGGGAGGGTAAGATGGAGGCCGCTGGGTTTCCTGCTCAGTGGGCCTGGATCAGGGGGTATGCTACTAGTGTCATCCTCCTCACTGGAACACATGAAATCACATCATCTCTATCACATGGAAATACTGGGCTATAAATTCACAGACTAAATGAGGAAATAAACAAAGCTACTAGCTACAGAAACAAATCAGGACATGTAGGCCGTGTGTCCACCAAACTGTTTTTTCCTGAGGCTAGTTTCATTTTTCAATTGTTTTCAATGGGATCTGAGCGTTTTTTTTTTTTTTTTGGTCGCCGAGAGCTGAAGAATGTTCAACTTTGGTAAAACGCAGCACTCATCACTGTCACTTTTTACCCAGCCGTCCAATCACAGTGGAGGAGGGGCGGGACAAATACCACAGCGACCACGTCCTGCTGGGACAATGGCAACAGACGAGAACAACGGAACAAAACCATTGAAAACAAAAGCCAAACCAAATACTTTACATTGTATCAACATTTTTCATATTCAGAAACATACTATCAGGGAAATCAGATATTAGTAACAATTCTGCGGATATTCCATATCATATAGTACATATACTGTCTCAACTGAAAAAAAAATGCTGCGCCACTGAAGCGCACACAGGAAGATGTTTTCAGAAGAGCGCTGGCGTTATTAGCTTGCTAAAACACTTTGGTGGACACATGGCCATAGGGTGCTTCACAAATGGAAGGCTGCATCCTAGTGAGACTGTATCCTTCCTAGTCTAGTTCTTTGGAGGCTTGTAGGCTGGAGTCCTCCTCAGCGTATATTTTTTCATACGATATTGATATTCATCCCAATATACATTTACCTACCATTTACATTCATTCTCATTGTTAGACCTTGAGAATGAATGTAAACATATAAACTTGTTTGTTCCAAATTAAACTCCGCAGAGTAGCTACCCTTTAATTTTGGGGCCCCATTAAATCCTTTTTGTTTTTCTCTGGGGGGGTTTGATTTAATACAAATTTATATAAACTTTAATAATTTAATCAATTTAATCAAATGATCAAACAAAACAAAACATTAAAAAACAATTTTTCAAATAAGATGCTGCACAACAGAACTGTATACATTTAAAATATGGATGAAAAAATATTTTGGTTGTATGATATCCCTTAGAAATAATAATAATATTATTATTATCATAATAATATTATTATTACTTTGAGAAGTACATTTTAGTATAGGCAGTATTTCTGTCATAATTTCTTGAAGTACTTTTATTTTGACAGTTTGTCGTGAACAACTTTGTATTTGAGGGTAGTTTTGCCTAATGAAAAGCTTGTGAAGTGACCCTCAAAGCAGCTCTGGAGATGAATTTCATGTGTTCATGTCTTTACATATTGAGACAGCAGATGATGAAAACACCGTAAGCATCACATGCGTGTGAGTTTGTGTATCATCAGATGATTCATTCACACACAGACATGCAGAAATCACTTATTAGCGACATGCACTGACTGTTGCACTGTTGACGCTTTATATCTGGTGTGTGATAGGCTGTTAGATTAATCCATACTGAGTAAAAATGTCCAGAGCTTATCATCGTTATCTATGTAAAAGCCCTAGTGTATTAAACGCTAGAAGGAGACGGTCTAGTAAGCGCACATGGCCAGGTCACATGTGTTCCCGCCCCCACGGTCACAGCACAAAAATACTATTAAAACAAATTTTGTTAATTTTATTAATTTAGGAAAAATACTTTGTATCAAAAATATTAACTGATTTTCTATTAATGCAGTACAGTGAATGACAACCATCTGTGGCCTCCCAGTGGCTTACAGCATTGGCAGTTTAGTGTTAAGTGATTAATTTAAACAAAAACAAAAGATAACATCTCCGAAAACATTATTTTTGTCTTACATTTCATAATGAACTCAGAACTCAAGCTCAGCGCCGACTCATTTTCCGTCAGTTCTTTTTCGTGAATTGGAATGTATGCAATGGATTGTGGGTGACTGAAGAGCGCGAAGGATACACTTGATGCATCCTTCAAAATGAGCTGAATGAAGGACGCGAAATGAAGGCTCCAAATTGAGAATGCCTTCAGCGGCGCTTGATGACGTGGCAGCCGAGATATGCAGCCTTACCCAGACACAGCCTTTTATTTGAGAAGCACCCATAGAGAAACCAAGGAAACTGGAAATTAGCACAAGTAACAAGAAGTGAGGAAGAACGGAGCAAAATGAATATCAAAATCAGAGTTTTTTTCTAACAGAGATGTGCCACATTACCTGAGTCGGGTAAAATCATAGCGACTTTGCCACAACTGCAGCATTTCTGCACAGGTCTGTAAAGCTGCAGCAGGTCCGAACAAAACCTCCTCCAGCTTCACTTTGGTAAAGAGAAGACTAAAACACGCAAAGACAAGAACAATTAATAAACTACAGTGCAATACGCACCAAAAAAGAGACAGAATAAGAATGTTCTGGCTCCTACAAAAGCAGGAAGTGCTTCTGCTTAGTACTTTAGTCAAAACCTAACAATACGTTATAAAAATGTACACTTCGAAAGTTTGGTGTAAGTTTCTTTTTTAAGATATGAATACTTCTAATTAGCCAGGATGCATTAAATTGATCAAAAGTGATAGTAGCGATATGTATAATGTTACAAAAGATTGCTATTTCAAAGTCTTTTGAACTTTCTATTCATCAAAGAATCCTGAAAAAAAAAAAGATCACGCTTTCCACAAAAATATTAAGCGGCACAATTGTTTTCAACATTGATAATATTAATAAATGTTTTTTGAGCACCAAATCAGCATATTAAAATGATTTCTGAAAGCTCATGTGACACTAAAGAACCCAGCGGACACTAAAGGTTGCTGAAAATTCAGTTCCCTTTCAATACGGTTCACTTCGCATTGCATCAGTCTCTCGCATTTTCTCAGAATACTGAAGCCTGATTGGTTCATGTCTGTGCACTGTAAACTTGGAGATCAAGGAAGCTGACAAGACAGCCCTTCTTGACTCCCCTGTCTCTTCCTCTGGCCTATTCGGTTCTGCAAGGCTTGTTGAGCGTTTCACGTTGGCCTGAAGGGCGTTGCAGGCTATGTGAGTTCTTCTGCTGCTTATTGTCGCCAACGTCGCCATGCCGCCATGCCAGCTCCCGCACCCGCTCAGCCCCAGCCTAAAGCGGACCAGAGGTGAAGCAGCACTTGCGCCCAGCTAAGCGCTTTCCATTTTGAGCAGCCCAAGCAGTCACTAATGCTTTGGGCACGAGGAGGAGGGGGCCAAGTCCCGCCAAGGCCGGACCACCCTCAAGAGACCATGTGTTCACCTCCCAACCCCCTATCCAGTCCGGGCGTTGGAGGCGCTGTGTTTGTTGGTACTATGTCCGCCATACCAGTCAGGCCCGACCAGACCTCCTTCCGCTGTTAAAGCGAGCCAAATAAAAAACAAACACCTTCACAAATCACGAAGGGTCAGCCCCCAGCAGTGGCTCTCCAACCCCTCGCCGCCTGAAGCCTGACTTGAGAAGCCATTCCGGGCGTGTCGAACTGTGGGCGTGTGGATTTTAGAGACGATAAACCCAGATGAGGAAATGTGCCTAAGGTGCTCTCCACACCCTTTAAGGCTCAGGTTATCTCACTTTCTGCTCTCCTCTCTGCTGAGGGTGAACGGACACCACACCCAATCCGCCCAGTGAGGGCCCTTAGGGTGTATATTGAGCGCTCTAGCCAGTTCAGGCAATCGGAGCAGCTGTTTGTGTGCTTCGGAGGATGCTCTAAAGGGCTGCCAGTCATGAAGCAGAGACTGCCCCACTGGATAGTGGACACAATAGCACTAGCCTACAAGTCCCAGGACTTGCAGTGCCCCGTTGGAGTGAGGGCCCACTCCACCAGAGGGATGGCTTCCTCTTGGGCATGGTCTAGCGGAATATCCATGGCTGACATCTGTGCGGTGGCCGGGTGGTCTTCGCCGTCCACCTTTATCAGGTTCTACAACTTGGATGTCCCGGCCCTTCAGGTGCGGGTTCTGTCTGTCTAAATCGGTTCAGTTCTGTACCCCAGCCTGCCATTTTTGGGCATTCTAAGTCATTGACTCTAGTAGCCTGCCTCCTCACTGAGCTTCTGTTCTGCACTAGTAGCACAGCATTTTGCAGTGCGTTCCCCAAACGCGTCAGAGACAGAAGCAATGCGAAGTGAACTGTATTGAAAAGGGAATGCTGAGGTTACTAACTTAAAGGAGAACTCCGGTCAATTTTAACATTGAGCAAATTTTTTTGTAAATTTGGAGTGCTGTCAGTACAGAGAACAACGACAAAAATCGGTGTTGCCTACACCGTGTTATCCTCTTTTTAAAATTTGCACCCTGTTGACTTCAATGGGGCAAGTTTTAAAGAGGATAACACGATGTAGGCAAAACCGATTTTTGTCGTTGTTCTCTGTACTGACAGCACTCCAAATTTACAAAAAAATGAGCTCAATGTTAAAATTGACCGGAGTTCTCCTTTAACCTTGGTTCCTTGAGATATGGAAACTAGCATTGTGTATTCTGCCGTGCTACTGCGCATAAGCGTGAGTTGACGTTACTGCTGTTCAGTCAAGAAAAAGTGCAAGACGTTAACCAATCAGGCTTCAGTATTCGGAGAAACTGACGCAATGCTCGTTCTCTCAGGTATCTCAGGGAACTGAGGTTACGTTAGTAACCGGAGCGTTTTGCATCACAGAAATAAGTTAAATCTTAAATTATATTAAAATAGAAAACAGTGAATTTAAATTATACTTCACAACGTTTTTGCTGAATTTTGGACCAAATAAATGCAACCTTGGTAAGCATATTTTTTTCAAAAACATAAAAAAAAATCATATGAACCCCAAACTTATGAACTGTACTGTATAACATAAAAAGATTAAACATAGGACTGGGTGATATATCAAATATTCACAAGATTTTTGCAGATGACAAAATTAAAGTCAACACATATGTACTCTAATATAAAGTATACAGCGGATATAACAAGTCTACACACCCCTGCAGAAACAGCTGTTTTTTTGTGATGTAAAAAGAGAAAAGAAAGATATTCATATCAGAACGTTTACACGTTTAAAGTAAAAATTACAACTTATGCAATGCCACTGAAACCAAAGTTACACATTTCAGAAGAAAAACTCTACTGCATATGTGTGAACACACTTTTATCATTGGGTATGTGGCTGTGTTCAGAGATAACTAATCATCTTTAGTCTACTGCCTTTGACATAATAGTCTGGAACAAGTAAATATGCTTCCATCAGCCAATCAGCCTAGGACGTAATTTTCCTGATCCAGAGTCGTCAGTCAGACTTTTACAGTGTCAATAAATGTTTCTGGAATTGGATGTCCCTTCCAGAGCTGAATGCACAGAAGACCAACTGCCAATGAGATGTGTGAATGGTAACAGATCATTTTCACCGGGTATTACAGACCTCCTTGGTTCAACCACCATCAACCCTAGTTCTCCATCAGTGGGCAATGCTTCAGTTGCTTCTGACAGAAAATAGCAATTTGGCAGCCTGTCTGGGGACATTCTTCTTCCCCTGAACTGTCTCTCTTTTAAGCAAGGTACAGCGAGTGGGTGGACGTCTGTGTGAGCTGGAGGGTGGAGGGGTGAAGCGAGATGAATGTGAAGGTGTGTGTGCGGATGTGTGCTATTAAGAATATGTGTGTAAACAGGGGCAGCAGAGCATTTACACCAGTGAGAACGAGATGCAGCGAGACGCTCTGACTGGCAGACACTCATGCTGCGGTGTGCTGTTGTGCTGGAGCAGCAGTAGTGTAGTGATGAAGTTCACACTGTCAGTTTTTGGGATTGACAACCACATTTACTTACAGGTGTGAGACTTGAAATGCCCAGTTCACACAGTAACTTACAGTAGCATCTGTATGAACGTGCAACGGGAGTCAAGCCTGTATTTTCTTACCAGACCTTCTGAAAAATCCATCATAAACCAGCATGATTTCCATGATCCGGGCTGGTTTATGCTGGTATAGAGCTGGTCTAACTGGTGGACAAAAAAATAGTCATGCTGTTCTCAAGCAAAACAGAAGTGGTGAAGCTGGTTCACCAGCATTGTCTTGTGGGGTTGAGTGTGAGTAGGTCAGTTGTCTGTATGTAAACAGTGTTTGGGGACAAGCACTGTTTGTGCTTGCAAATTTCTATTTTTAACACAGTGATGTAAAGGATAAACAACATAAGATTAAAGCATGATTTATTGAAATGTATAATTATAACTTTATTTATTTAGTTTCTTCTGTTGACAGTAGAACTGAATTTTAATTGTTTTAGTTATGGTTAAATTATTAATCAGTGTCATCTGAAGTTTGAACTTTTTCAGAATTAAAATTCTAACTGGTGAAACGTTTCAAAGTATCAAAGGATTTTGTTTCAAAGGATCTATACAGAAATCAGCTAAAAAGAGCTCGTGTACATCGCAAAACAAAAATATTTATAAATATGAAAACAAAGAAAAAAGCCAAATAACAGCATAATCATAAGCAGTTTGTTCAATAACAGGGTTTATGAGAAGAGCTCTTGCTAAGAAAGAGCTATTGATTATGAAAATTATTATTTGCTGTTTTTAAAGACTTTAATGGTCATTTGGAAACTCCCATGTCAAAATCTAGCTGTCCGTCAATGCAAAATATAACTTTTGCTGGTAACCAGCAATGCTGGATTTTTCAGCAGGGAATGACCAAGAAGTAATACCAAAGATGGCGACGTCCATCACTGAAGTCTTATCACTTTTGACATGACAAGAGTCCAATTGAGTCGCGAGGTTATCTGTCAAATCTTCATTAACCGACAGCAGCATACAGTATCTATGTGGAGAGTGGAGCATTTGTATGCACACTGTATGACGTGACAGACAACTAGTTGTCCAGTCTGGTTCAAGTAATTTAGTTTATATTTTAGTAATTTTTTTAATGTGGTTTTGTCACTTGTATTATATATATATATATATATATATATATATATATATATATACACAATTTTATTTCAGCTTTACTTCAAATAAAAAATACAATTAGTTAACAATAAAAACACTGGGCCAGGAGAACTGGACTGGAGTTCAGGGAACAACTGGAGACCAGGTGCAGGTAAAGACAAGGGAACAAGATGACTAAAAAGAGTACTAAAAAGTACTAAAACTCTAATAGTTAAGGTCAGCATGAAATAAAAATTGATACACCTGGCCTTATTGTGAAAGAGCATTGCATGTTATTTCAAATTGTCTTCATAATCTTCACAGTCACAAAATGTATTAACGTGCTCCACCACTCGAACAAATTTCCACATCACAAATACCTCTTGGTTTCCAGCTCTCCTCTCCAAACATCTGGTTCCATTATGGGATTTAACACTCATTGTTCATGACACAATCAATTTGATGGACAACTTGTTTCACTCAGAAAAATATGTCAGATTACGGAAGTTAAAAAGGAGATTAAAAGTAATTTTAGTTTACTTACACACTGGTTCAACTGTTCCTTCTCCAATATGTTAACAGAGTTTCTAGAAAGCGGAGCTAATTTTTTCCAGTTATAAAAGTGATTATTTGTGTTCTCCAGAGGCAGAGGTTCTTGGAATGAGAAATGTGTAACAATTTGACCATTGTGTTCAGTCACACACAATAGATTCAGTGTGTAAGAAATGCTGGGGGGTCTTTAAACACTGTGTGTTGCTCTCACACATGAGCATGATCCTAATTATTTTCTCGCCATTCTCATCTCTGCCTGTCACTGAGAGCAATACTGACCTCACATGGTGATGTAAAAACTGAAAAAAATTAGGAAAATGTGCACAAGCACACTTTTCAAGTAAAAAAGTATTTTACGCTTAAAATGATAAAAGAGTTGAAAAATAAGACAAGCATTGTCAAACGTTAGTAGATCATGTGATAAACTATACCTATAGCTACTAACTTCTGAATTCATATGTCCAGTAAAAATCACTGCAAAATCAGCTGATTAAAATCTAAAAATGCAAAACTGACTCAGAAAAGTGAAGTCAGTTCTGAACTAAGATCCAGCAGTTACGTTCAGACGCCACTGGTTTTGCTATTTTGTTTTTTAAAGCGGATATTTATAGGGCTTACAGTCAAATAAATTAAGGCACATTTTTTAAATTGAACTGCTAAATAATGTCCTCATATAATTTAAGACACTATTATAACAATATTTCTCTGTAAAGTCGCTTTGAAACACTGTGAAAAGCACTATATAAATAAAAGTGACTTAACAATCAGACAATGTGACTTAAAGGGATTGTTCACCCAAAAGAACATAAAAGAAGATATAATATGTCTTAGTGTTTTTGTCCATACAATTGAAGTCAATAAGCCAAACTGTTAGCTTCTTCAAAATATAATTTTTCTGTGTTCCACAGAAGAAAGTCATACAGGTTTGGAATGACAAGAGGATTAATGATGACGGAATTTAAATTTTTGGGTGAACTATATCCCTTTAAAGTAGAACACAAGCATATATAAACATACTTAAAGTTGTCCGGGTGCTGGTTAAGGGCGAGTTTGAGCGTATCAAGAGCGTGTTGGTAGTGTTTCTGGGCACTGAGTAGTAGAGCCAGCAGGTGTAGAGAGTGCAGATCATCCCCTCGAACATTCAGAGCCAACTCCAACGGCTTCATCGCTTCTGACACCTACCACAAACACAAGAGGTCACATAGGGACCAGCACTGACTGAAATAACAGGCGCACATACATTATATTACACATACATTCAGTTACATGTTCAAAATATGATAAAATAATAATTCACACAATTATGTGACCTTGACAGTCATATTGAGTGTAAACAAAAGCTACAAAAATGCACAGTCATGCAAAATAAGGAGAGAGATTAATGTAAATTGCTTTTCTTGGAAGATATGAAAAACAGAAATCGTGTTAACATGCTAACCTGTCGAACCAGAGCGAGCTGCAGAGAGAGGCAGAAGGAGATCTGAGGGTCCTGAGGATCCAGCGATTGTGCTCTGCAATCAAAAAAACAAGTCTATGTGAAGTCTTCATCAGTCTGACATCTGCCAGTCATCTCACAACTGACCCTTCGCTAAGCTTACACGCTGGAATTAACTGTGATGTTAAATTACATAGTAACGGGATTAAAAACAATTTAATTTGAAACTGATTGCAACAGATTACATTAGTGTAAATAAACAGAAATTATTCAATGTCAGAAGTTTGTATGACACCTTCAATTTGGGCAAGGGTTTAAAAGATTCCATGATTTTAATAAAAAAAATAAAAAATGCTTACTGTAAATAGTGATTTTGATACGTTTACATTCACCAAATTTGTCATCAATTTCAGTGTTTTTTAGACTGATCAATGACGTGATTATTTTCTTCTATTGACAGCACAAGTTTTAATAGAAAGTATATATACAACTACTGTTCAAAAGGTCAGTAAGATTTTTTTAAAGAATTCATTTTATTTGCTGTACCAATGACTCATTAAATTGATCAAAAATGGCAGTAAAGTTTTTTATATTTGTTACAAATGTCTATTTAAAATAAATGCTGTTGAACAGCTGTTGCCGTTTGAACTTTCTATTTATCAAAGAATCCTAAAAAAATGTATCACGGTTTGCACAAAAATATTAAGCAGCACAACTGTTTTCAACATCGATAATAATAAGAAATGTTTATTGAACAGCAAATCAGCATATTAGAATGATCATGTAACACTGAAGACTGGAGAAATCATGCTGAAAATTCAGGAATAAATCATATTTTTGAAATAGAAAACAGATATTTTTAAATTGTAATAATATTTCACAACATTACTGTTTTTATTGTTTTATCTGATTATTGATCAGATAAATGCAGCCTGGGTGAGCTTAAGAGACTTCTTTCAAAAACATAAAAAAATTATCTTACGGACCCCAAACTTTTTAAACAGTGGTGTAGTTTTGAGGATAAGATGAATATCAGTGTGTTTTAATATTAATAACAGTTCTGCAATCAACTTAGACGGGGTTTAGAAAAGGCTTTAAGAGTCCAAACAATTCCAAAACAAAGTGGGTGGCTGAAGCCTCCTTAACACAATCTGAAGTGAAAAAGGTAAACATCAAGCGTACTTCCGTAGTGACTGCAGCGCTCTTCTGTTGAACTCATCGCGGTCTGCTTTCAGAGTGGCTGCAAACACACAGTTAAACAGTGAGTCACCGCAGACATGAGAGAGGGAGCAGAGAGCAGCTGAGGACAGCTGGGGGGCTGGCTCATTTTGTAGGTTCAGAGAAGGATAAACGGGCTTACCGTCAGTTGCCTGCATACTACGGCACAGTCCTATGGCCAGATGAGCTCGAGGAAGAGACTCCCCAGCACACTCTCCTAAAGCAACCACACCTGCTGCGAGGGACACTGCATCCTCCAGCTGACACACACATTTAAACATGCATTAGACATTTGGATTATTTACAGTGCTATGCATAAGTTTAGACACCCATGCTAAAGTTGACTAAAAAGAGGAATAAAAAATCATCTTTTGGAAATTGAACTTAATGCCTTAATTAAAAAAATTTGGAAAAATCCAACCTTTAAGGACACCAATTTTCTTTGTGAATGAATAATGTATCGTAAATAAATAAATGTTCTTCCTTAAAATACAGGGTGCATAAGTTTGGACACCCCTATATTAAATTCCTATAGAAGCAGGCAGATTTTTATTTTTAAAGGCCAGTTACTTCATGGATCCAGGATACTATGCATCCTGATAAAGTTCCCTTGGCCTTTGGAATTAAAATAGCCCCACATCATCACATAGCCTTCACCATACCTAGAGATTGGCATGGAGTACTTTCCATAAGATCATCTCTCAATGCAAATCAAACCAGCTATTAGGCTAACTGAAATAAAACCATGCCAATCTCTAGGTATGGTGAAGGCTATGTGATGATGTGGGGCTATTTTAATTCCAAAGGCCAAGGGAACTTTATCAGGATGCATAGTATCCTGGATCCATGAAGTAACTGGCCTTTAAAAATAAAAATCTGCCTGCCTCTATGGGAATTTAACATAGGGGTGTCCAAACTTATGCACCCTGTATTTTAAGGAAGAACATTTATTTATTTATGATACATTATTCATTCACAAAGAAAATTGGTGTCCTTAAAGGTAGGATTTTTCCTAATTTTTTTAATTAAGGCATTAAGTTCAATTTTCAAAAGATGATTTTTTATTCATCATTTTAGTCAACTTTAGCATGGGTGTCTAAACTTATGCATAGCACTGTATATCAGTGGTTATCAACTTGTGATGATATGATATATTGGAGCTGTAGCGATTAAAGACCTAAGCAGGAAACTGAAAGGTTTGAGGAGTTTGAACCCAACATCATCATTGACTATAAACTATACATAGCAGTCACTTTGAACAAAAGCATAAGATAAATAAAAAATAACAATATTTTACATTACAATGTGTCACATGATCCTTCAGAAATCATTCTAATATGCTGATTAGGTGCTGAGGAAACGTATCATTATTATGAACGGGAATGTTGAAAACAGGTGTGCTGTTTATTTATTTTTGTATTTTTATTTTTTTGGAAACCGTGATATACTATGAACGCATTAAATTGATTAAAAGTGACATTAAAGAAATTGTTTTAAGGTTCCAAAAGATTTCTATTTCAAAATTCAGCTTTGCCATAATAGGAATAAATTACATTTTAAAATATAATAAAACAGAAAACAGTTACTTTAAATTTACTTTAAAGTACTTTAAACTTTAATTTACTCTTTTGTGATTTTTATTGAGCCTTGGTGAGCAAAACAAACATAATTTAAACCCTTAAAAAAAAGTATTTATTCCAATTTTTTTATCTGTATAGCGTAGTGTAGAAAAGAAAAAGAAAAAGAAAAAGTTTTTAGGTCATGTCAACAGCCCAAATTTGATGCCAAATTGTGACAAATCCCCACATGTAATCATGCATTCACATTATATATCATTCATACGAGCATAATAGGCTGGCTTAATGTCGTATGATATTCATTAATTTAAAAGCTAGACATGCTGACATGAATCAGCAAGGACAACTGCCTGAGGAGAAGTCCTCACATTCCCTGTTTTGATGCAGGGATGATAAAGGGCTGCTCTGAAGTGTGACTGGGATGGCGTGCTATCTGACATTAAAGCCTATGCATTACGTTTCTGTGGCTATACGGCCCTATTGTTCTGTAAGCCTCTTATGCCATGTGGTCTGTATTCAGCACTACACTTCTACCAGATGTGCCCTAATCTCAACAGGGCTGTAGTGTGTATTTGATTGATAGTGTTGTGACTGTACATTGCATTGTGTCTTATTAGTGTGGCAATGTTACTAATGTTGTAACACAGAGGTCACTTATTAGTGATTGAATCTGGACCCCATCTAAGACTGAGCGATACTGTACACTGAATATTATAAAAAAACTGAAAATACAGATTTAATATTTCTCATACCATAAATAATAAAGTTATAAGAATAGCTAGTATTTATATAAATATATTAGGATTATATGGGCTTTAGATATTAGGATTTATGGATTTAAGGACTTATAGATGCCAAAATGAATGAATTTACCTGAAATGCACATGGCTTATTTCATTACATAGTTTTCATCATATTTAATCATTTTGCTGGAAAGTACACTATGATTCAAAAAGTTTGGCATTTGTAAGATTTTTTTATGTTCTTGAAATAAGTCTCTTATGCTCACTCAGGCTGCATTTATTTTATTACTATCAATGCTGAAAACAGTTGAGCTGCTTAATATTTTTGTGTAAACCATGATACATATTTTCCCCAGGGTTCATTGATTAATATTGCAGTATTCACTTTTGATCAATTTAATGTGTCCTTGCTGAATAAAAGTTTTTATTTTTATATTGTTAGTGTATGTTTAGAGACTGAAACTCTTGCAACTTTAACTGAATTGAATTTCTCTATAAAACGGTGTGACATTTTTTTTATATAAGATTTTTTTTTTTTTTTTTTTTTGCAGGATGAATATGCATATTGTTCACATGTGCTTGGTGTGTTTCGCTCGCATTAAATTCAAGGCACTAATGTTTGCCTACAGCACAACCACTGGCTCTGCACCCCTATATCTTAACTCATTACTTCAGACCTACATGCCCTCCAGAAACTTGCGTTCTAACACTGAACGGTGTCTTGTGGCACCATCCTAAACCAAAATCCCTTTCACGGACCTTTACCTTGACTGTCCCAAGCTGGTGGAATGACCTGCCTATCTCAACCCGAGCAGCAGAGTCTTTAGCCATCTTCAAGAATCTACTAAAGACACATCTCTTTCACCAACAGTTGACTCAGTAGTACGAACACTTACTATTCTTTATCTATTATATAAAAAAAATCTATGCTACGTGTGCTGTGCTGGTCTAGCTTTTGGTCTAGAGTTTGGTCACGACATTTGCATATTGTTGCCCTATTGTTGATTTGACTGCTTCTATTGCTCTCTTCATTTATAAGTCGCTTTGGATAAAAGCGTCGGCTAAATGATTAAATTTAAATATTTTTCTCACCCAGTGTAGCTGGTTGATGCACACTTTTGCTGCAAGCAGAGGTGGGATGGGGTCCTGTGGTCTCATTGTCACACACTCTTTGAGGACTGACACTGCACCCTCATTCTGTACAATATCATTAATAATACAGGTTTCATTCATTTATATATGCAGACATGTAAGATAAACCTAGGGTCATTTTAGTTTATCGCACTGTAGGCCTACATCTGTAACGCTCTTATTTGCATGAGGTTAATAACATTGATTGGGCAAGTGGAGTGCACAACGGTTATGCGTTTGAGACTTCTGAAACTTAATATAAATCTACGACAAAACACTAGAAGGAAAATGCAGAGTGGGAATTACCGTCACTGAACACTGCAGTTGAAAGTTGAGGCAGTTGACGATTTGTGGTCAGTTACTAAACAAGTATCTGTAACTTTCTAGCACTGTGTTGCTTCACATTGTGCACTTATGGCAATTCAGACTCAGAGAATCTAGAGATAGTTCAACCAAAAATGAAAATTCTCTCATTATTTACCCACCCTCATTCCAACCCGGATATACAGTATCTGACTTTCTTTCTGCAGGTGAACACAAAGATTTCTAGAAAAATGAATCTTCTGAAGGTCTTCTGAAGCAAACGATAGGTGGGTATAAGAAACATACTAATAATTTTTTAATTCAAAGCATCACTTCTGGCCAACTGTTGAATGAGAGGGTCAAGTTTATACTTAAGGTAAACATCCTGTAAGCATGTCATGAAGCTCGGCTTAAGAGTGTTGTAAAGCTCACATGAGAAGTATTGTCCTCTGTGGTTCTGTCACTTCTCACGCAAACTTCACAGCCCGCTTACATCACGCTTTAAAACATACTTATGTTTACGTCAAGTGTAAACTCGACCCTCTCTAAAACATGCATATGACATTTGGCCAGAAGTGATTGGATTTGTGTCACGCTGGAGTTGTGCAACACACACGATGAATCTGCAGGCAGCTCAAAAAGACTGGCTTTGAGGTGTTTTTTCATTCAGCGAGTCTTCAGCAATACTCGACCTTCAGTCAAATAACACCAAAGCATGTCATTTTCTTCTTAAGAAAAGAATTAAGAATTTCTTAAGAATTTTTCACTAAGGAACATTCAAACAAACTAATTTAAAAACTAATTTAAAAACATTTAATTTGTATAAAACCTTATGTATTTTGTTTCTTTCAGTTACTAGAACTCATTCATTTAGTTGATTTAGCAACAAATTAATAATAAATGAATTGAACATTGATGATGACAACACGACATGAATCTCACCTTCCCACTTGCCATCAAAGACAAGCCAAGTTGGTACCAAAGATGAAACTCATTATAGGAGAACTTCATGGCCCGCTCCAAACACTGATGGCAAACAATCACACAACACAGTCAGAAAAAAAAACAAAAAAAAACTTTGAATCAGGGAATCAGCATTCCAAGAAACACTAGAGAGGAAATAGAGCTAAATGATAATGGGTCATTCTGTGTCAACTCAACCAGAGGTCCCCGGCTTTTTTTTTTTTTTGTTAATTTTTTTCTGGTGAAAGAAATAAATACATGAAGAAGAAAGCCAAAATATTAAATGTCATGGATGTATATTAACTGAGTAATCCACTATTTT
Organism: Squalius cephalus; assembly: GCF_949319135.1. Classification (NCBI taxonomy): domain Eukaryota; kingdom Metazoa; phylum Chordata; class Actinopteri; order Cypriniformes; family Leuciscidae; genus Squalius; species Squalius cephalus. The sequence goes on from NC_137142.1 coordinate 11,664,763, forward strand.
GTAGAGGGGGTCAAAATGACAATTTTCAGCTGAGACTTTGAGCCAAATTACAGGGTGGGTAAAATTACATCATTATTTTATATTTTACACAGAGATTTGTAGGTCTATTGTTTACATCTGTTGACTTTGGAAATCTTTGTTGCATTATATGCCAACGGTGACAGTTAAAAATGGGAAAAAGCACTTCTTGTGATTTTGCCCCAAGTTTGCATTCCTGTAAGTCCAGAAGTATTAAAGCTTATCTTTATATCCCTTTAGATTCTGGTTCTTAACAAACTTTTCTTTTGGTATCTTCATTTTAAAGGCCCTCTATGGTTCAATCCCAGAGATATGGAGATCTTAAAGGGATAGTTCACCCAAAAATGAAAATTCTGTCATCATTTACTCTCCCTCAAGTTGTTCCAAACCTGTATGATTTCCTTTCTTTTTTTTTCCTACTATGGAAGTCAATGGGGTCCATCAGTCGTTTGGTTACCGACTTTCTTCAAAATATCTTCTTTTGTGTTCAGCAGAAGAAAGAAAGTCATACAGGTTTGGAACAACTTGAGGGAGAGTAAATGATGACAGAATTTTCATTTTTGGGTGAACTATCCCTTTAATGCGTTTCCATAAAGTAAATGGTCAATTGCACACATTTTTAGTGGTCGAAAACCAAATGTGGATCACTTTGCATGCAGCTGATACTTTTTTTCTTTTAAAGAGGAATATCTTAACAACAAATAATGTTGAAACTAGAAATGTATCTAGTTTTTTTTCTATCAACACAATGGCATAGAACATACCTGTCTGAGTGCCATGAATATTATTTTTCCAAAGTTTGCAAACATGTAACTCTAAAAGTATTAAAGACATCTTAATATCCTTCTAGATTCTAACTCTTAATAAACGTTTCTTTTAGAATCTTCTTTTTAAAGCCCTATATGGTTCACATAGATACAGAGACGTGAATGCGGTAACATGTAACATGAGCCAACCTGAGCGCGCCAAAATAGGCGTGGCTGAAGAGTATAAATTCAGAGAAAATTCGCCATATGACAGGTTTAATCGACTGAAGCGAAGCACCTGATTATAAGCGAAATAGCACGGCAGGCAACACAGTACTCGTTCCCTTATCTCTTAGGGAACTGAGGTTACGAAAGTAACCGAGTACGTTCTCTTACGAGAGCGGTTCTCTCGTACTGCGTTGTAAACGCTATGGGAACCCCATTTAAAATGCCGTGCTATTCGCCGGTGACTACTCTGAATGTGTCCGGGGAGACCCGGGACTAATAACAGAGTAGTCTGATATATCATAGACCAGAATGACGGGCCTTAAATGATATACACTGTATATAGTGAAGCACAAGGGTCACTTACTGTAAGTCACACATAGGTCTGGGTCGGGAGAGCCAGGGCCCTAAAAGGAGAGAATTCGTGCCTGTAAGGCGGGGACCTCTCGGTTATAGAACCTCGCACAAATGTCTTCAATGGGGATTCCGCTGGACCATGCCCACAAGGAGGCAATGAGCTCTTACACCTATGGAACACGAAAGGCCCAGAGAGGTGTAGGCCAGAGAGATGGCATCTACAATCCATCTTGACAGTGTGAGTTTCGTGACTGGCAGCCCCTTGGTGCGGCCCCTGAAACAGACAAAAAGCTGTTCAGACTGTCTGAACTAGGGAGAACGCTCCAGATATATTCTCAGAGCTCTGACAGGGCAAAGCGTGAGGGCATCGCTATCTTCTTCCGACACGGGAAGAGCCGATAGGGAAATAACCTGGGCTCTGAACGGAGTTGAGAGCACCTTCGGTACATATCCATGTCTTGGTTTAAGGACGACTTTGGAGTCATTAGGCCCGAACTCAAGACAGGAAGCGCTCGTGGAGAGTGCTTGTAAGTCCCCAACTCTTTTAACTGACGCTAGTGCTAGGAGCAGAGCGGTTTTAAGAGAGAGGGATTTCAGATCAGCCTACTGAAGCGGTTCAAAGGGAGGTCCCATAAGAGCCCGTAGAACCAGGGAAAAGTCCCAGGCCGGCACCGACGGAGGCCGTGGCGGGTTAAGTCTCCTGGCTCCTTTAAGGAAGCGAACAATGAGGTCGCTTTTACCCAAGGAAGAGCCGGTCACCGGTGAGTGAAAAGCTGCAATAGCTGCCACACACAATTTGAGCGTGGAGGGGGAGCGTCCCGCGTCCAACAGCTCTTGGAGAAAAGTCAGTACGGGACGGGGGTCGGGACGGGGGTGCCAGATTGTCCCGTTCGCCTGCGTGAGGAGATCGCTCCTCAGCGGGATCGGCCATCAGCTCTGGGAACCAGACCTGGGTTCGCCATGGGGGGGGGCTACGAGAAGGACTGCACACTTGGTGTTCCTGATCCGTTCGATGACCTGAGGGAGCATCGAGACCGGAGGAAATGCATAAAGTGGGAGGCTGGGCCAATCGTGAGCCAGCGCGTCCCTGTTCTTTGAAAAGAATATTGGGCAATGAGAGTTGTCTTCTGAGGCGAAGAGGTCCAACTCTGCTTTGCCAAAGATTTCCCACAACCAACGCACCGTCCGGGGATGGAGAGACCATTCTTCTGGGGGAACATTGCCCCGAGACAGCATGTCTGCTCCTGTATTTATCGTGACCGGCATGTGAGCTGCTCTGAGTGAGCGCAGGTTGGCGTGAGCCCATAACAGAAGCTGTTTGGCTATAGTAAACAGGTTGCGAGACCTGAAGCCGCCCTGGCAATTTATATAGGATACCACGGCCATGTTGTCCGTACGGACTAAGACATGGTGTCCCACCAGATACAGGAGGAAGGTTTTTAGGACTAGAAAAACTGCTGTCATTTCGAGGCAGTTTATGTGTAGGCGTTTCTCAGAGCTCGACCTGAGGCTGGAGGCAGGCCTGCCCTCGTACAGGGCTCCCCAACCGAGGTTGGAAGCGTCTGTTGAGATAACCCTCTTCTCTGAAACCACACCCTGTGTGGGTTGCTGTTAAAACAGCGTTTGTGTGCAGGGGTGCTTGACAAATGACGAGGTGCGTGACTGCATTTAACATGACTCCAGCCGCCTGAACTGAAGAGGGAGCTGTGAGATGCACTCGAGCGATCTTCGGGGGTGGTCCGGCCGCAGCGGGACAAGAACCCCTCTTCCCATCGGTTAGGACGGCTTCTTAGGCTCATGGTCCAGCATAAGCTTAGGCCGGGGACCTGGCGCTTGGGGAGCGGGTAGCGTTTCGCAGGCTTGTAGCGTGGGCCGGTCTCAGCCGCTGGCCGGGGCTGGTGGACTGGCGGCGCTGGTTTCTCTGGCTGCGGCGTACTTCTAGGGCGCCGTGAAGCCAAACTAGAGCGCTTGGGCAAGAAGGTCCACTGGAAGCTTTCTGAGCCTCTGTGAAGCGTTCTGTGAAGCCGCTGACTGAAGGGCCAAATAGACCTGTTGTGGAGACTGGTGAGTCGAGGAAAGCGGTTTTGTCAGCGTCCCTGATCTAGCCACAAGTGGCGCTCCAGAACAACCAGGCTGGCCATGTTACGGCCGATGGCCTGAGCAGTGGTCTTGGTGGCACGCAGTGCCAGGTCTGTAGCACTGCGGAGATCTTTGAAGGCGTCCGGATCGGGCCCTGACTCGTCCATGGCACAGAGGAGTTTGGCTTGGAACACCTGGAGGATCGCCATGGTGTGCAGTGCAGAGGCGGCTTGACTGGCGGCGGCGCGACCGGCCATAGCGGAAGTAGTCCTGCACGGCTTAGATGGGTGCGTCGCTTTTGTTCTCCAACTGCCTGCAGTGGGAGGGCACAAATGAGCGGCGACCGCTTCCTCTAGCGGGGGGAGCTTTACATAGCCCTTCTCTTCAGTGCCATCAACGGAAGAGAGCGTGGCAGAAGAAGAAGAGCGCATTCGCGCTGAAAAGGGTGAATGGGCAAAACCATGATATAGTAAGCTCGCTGTGGACCTCGGGGAAAAACGGAGCGGTACGCTGGGGAGGAGCCTGTTGGCGCCCCGGCAGGAACCATTCATCAAGGCGGCTTTTTGCGGGCTCTTGCGCCAATCTGTCATATGGCGAATTTTCAGCCACGCCTATTTTGGCACGCTCAGGTTGGCAGGGTGCCAAGCGCTCCGATTGGACCGTTTACCTTTGCTGATTCGCCATAGGTTCGTGCAGTTGCTGCAGCACAGCCTATCAGCTTGCTCTATCGAGCTGTCATGCTCTCTTGCTGTGCAGCTGCAATGCATTTTAAAATAAAGGCTTCAATATTCTCGAGAAAGGAGTTTTCCCATAGCGTTTGCAACGCAGTACGAGAGAACCGTTCTCGTAAGGGAACAAACTTTGTTACATTATTTTCCTGTTATCTCTGTAAAGCTGCTTTGAAACAATCTGTATTGTAAAAAGCGCTACATAAATAAAGGTGACTTGACTTGACATTTAATATTTTGGCTTTCATCACTATTTATGTTTGTCTTTCTTCAGAAAAATATGAACAAAATAAAAAACTTGAACCGGGGAAGTTTCTGAAATTTGGTTGATTTGACATGACGCTAATGTGGTTGACATTGCTCAGCATAACTCAGCATTTCTAGGAAGGATCTTGTTGTTTACAGCACTGATAGGGGATTGTGTGTATCCTGTACACATCACATCAAGGCACATGCATAAGAAAGTGGTGATAAAATTGATGAGAACGGGATTAACAATTCTATATGCAGGCATTTGTTGATAATGCCGAGTAATGGCATTGTAATGTGGGTTATCAGTGAAATGACATGGATTCAGTTGAAATGAACCTACTGAAAACACTGAGCTTAGATTCAGATTCACCTGAGAACTCCTCTGAGTAAACGCTCACCATCACGCAACGGCTCAACTACTGAAAGGACAGGACGGAGGAAGAAGGGAAAAAAATCACCCATACAGCTAGGAGAGATTGAGAGAGAGATTGAAAGATTGGAAGAGGCGACCTGCGACAAAGAAGGTGAAAGAAGCCACTACATAAAATACAGGTCACTTCCTTGCTCCTGTTTGCAAAGCATGGGGTCGATACGGATCTGTGCTGACACATCTTACCTCGGACAGCATGGAGTACTGCCCCCTCCTGGCCATGCCGATGCTCAGCAGGTCATAGACGGAGGAGGCGTCCTGCATGCTGCTCTCCCTCGCCTCCCGGTGCTCCGGGGTGCGGCTGATCACTGCCTCGCCACTGGCCTATAGGGGACAACAGAGAGAGGCTCAGGGGTTTTGTTGAAGCTGCGTCTCTAGATCCTAGTCCAGGAGAACCTCCAGCACTGCACAATTTAGATGATGTGTCTCTTCTCTGACACATCTGATTCAACTCATCAGCTCATTAGTGAAGTCTTCAAGAACCGAATTGGGTGTCAAATACGGACAAACACAAAATGCCTTTAGGTTTTGGAAGCCCATGACAAATGGATAGTTCACAAAAAAAAAAAAAAAAAAAAAAATAATAATAATAATTCTGTCAATATTTACTCACCCTCAAGGCTTGTGTGGTGTTATTTTGCCAGTGGAATATAAAATGTTATAAATATAAAATGTAGTATTTAGAATATAACATTTATTTAACTGCTTTAGATAAAAGTATCTGACAAACAAATTAAGAACCTTAGACATTCTACTAACTATAAGTAACATTGCAATTGCATATGAATGAACTCTAATTAGAGTATAAGTAGACTGTCTGCTTAATATTTCATAACACTTTATTTTGATGCTCCTCCAATAGACATTCAACTGACTATAAGTAACTTTGCAACTACATGTCAACTACCAGTCATTAGAGTATTAGCAGAGTGTCTGCTTAATTTCTGCTAACACTTTAATTTGATGCTCCTTCAAAAGATATTCTACTGACTATAAGTACATTTTCAACTACGTCAACTTATTCTACAAACACCTAATCCTAACCTAATAGTCTACTATCAGTCTACTACAGTAAACTAATACTCTAAGGAGAGTTAGTTGACATGTAATTGCAAAGTTTCGAATAATTAGTAGAATCGATATAAAGCATAACCACATTTTCTATGATTAAAATAAAAGCGTCCATAGTTGCATTACATTAAAGCCCTTTATGTTAAAAATGCAAAGTTTTACCACAGTCAGAAACCAAATAGTAACACTTTATTTTAGGGTTCAATTCTCACTATTAACTAGTTGCTTATTAGCATGCATATTTCTAGGATATTGGCTGTATATTAGTACTTATAAAGCACATATTAATGCCTTATTCTGCATGACCTTATTCTACATCACTTAATTCTACCCAATACCTAAACTTAAATGCTACAAAACAACCTTAATTGACTATTAATAAGCAGAAAATTAGGAGTTTATTGAAGCAAAAGTCATAGTTAGTAGTGAATACTGTATGTGTTCCTCATACTAAAGTGTTACAGACCAAATAAACTAATGTGGAATGACATAAATGAATCCTACATATCTCAACATTTTCTTGATATCTGCAAGGAAACATACACTACCATTCAAAAGTTGGGAGGGGTCAGTACTTTTTTTTTTTTAATTAATGTCTAATGCTTACCAATGTCTAATGCTAAATGCAAGGTTGTATTTATTTGATCAAAAACATAGTAAAAACTCTAAAATTGTGAAATATTATTACCATTTAAATGAACATTTTTTTATTCTAAAAGGTAATTTATTCCTGTGATCATTACTCAGTCTTCAGTGTCACATGATCATTTCAGAAATCATACTAATATGCTGATTTAATGCCCAATAAATATTTGTTATTAATATCAATGTTGAAAACAGCTACCTATTTTTTGGAAACCATAAAAAACAATTCAGGATTCTTTATATACTGTATATTATAAATGTCTTTACTATCATTTATGACCAGTCGGTGAATAAAAGCAGTAATTTCTTTAAAAAAAATTTGAAAAGAAACTGACCCAACTCGATATATATGATGCATGTAACTGTTTCGCACTTGGCTCCTACATTATAAAATAGCCTTCCTTTCTGATAAAGTTTGGGGCTCAGACACTCTCTCTCTGTTTAAATCAGATAAAACATGCATCTCTTTAGCCAAGCATTCACATTATGCTTCTCATAAAATTGTACTAGAATTATATCTGATGAAATAGTTCCAAATACACATCATCTTTTGCCTAAAATGCTATGGATCGCAACTTTGGATTGACATTTAAAACTTTTAAATACTATCTTCATATTATAAAATGATCCTTATATTGTAATAATTCCGAGTACAAGTTGTAATTGCTGTTTAGCATGTTTGTTGTGTTAGCTTAACTGAATACATGAAGTTAACTAACCACACAATGCACTAAATTATAACTGTTTATTACTGCCATATGGATATTACTTTGATACACTCATCTCTGGCTGATAACAGAATACTTACTATTGTAACATTGAAACAAGCATTTTCTGTAAAGCTGCTTTGAATCAATAAGCATTGTGAAAGTGCTATACAAATAAACTGAACTGAACTGTTTGCCTGCCAAATAAAGTATATTCAGGAGCAACCAACTTCATCCGCCTATTGAGGACAATTTAGAGGTCACACTAAACTATGTATGGAAAAGAGGAGCATTCTTAAAAATTCCTCCTTTTGTGATCTACCTAAAAAAATAACAGCTTATAGTTTTGAAATTATATGAGGGTGATTCGATAAGTAAATTATTAAGATTAAATTATATTATTAATATATTCCGATTTTTCAGTGAACTATTCCTTTATGCTATACAGTATTCATGCAATAGTTCTTAAGATGCAGCTAAGGAGAAGAGACGTCACAGCACAGCATGTTAAGGAAGAAAGGATGAATGTGAGAAAGACTGTCTCACCATTGACTCTGTGATGAGGAGCACCAGAACCGCCTCTTCAACCACGTCCTGTGGACAGAAAGCTCTACATGGTGGCAACGAGAAAAAGAAAAAACACGTCACAAATGTGTGCGTGTCGGTCTCTAGTTACATATGTCAGTCTGTAACTGAGCTCTCTGGACTTACTGCCATCCTCGTAGCTGTCCCTTTTTTGAAATGTTTAATTGGTATTCTGAACAATTTCCTCTTTCTTTACAGCCAGTTTTCTCTCATCCCTTTTTTTCCATCACATCCCTTCATCCTACTTCCCTCCAGCATCTGGAATCCCATCATAGCATGTTACTGAGCTGTACCAGGAATAATAAACTAGAATATTCCTTTTATCTGTTTTAATTTCTGTTCTTCAGACATATTCTCAAAAGTCCCTCCATCTCTTTTCATCTCTCTTGTATTTTCCTTTCTCTGCCTGGAGTCTGCAGACTCACAGGTACAGTTACAGTATGTTTTATTCACAACACAGCATTCCGCCGTGTCCTGAATTTTAAAGCAGGCAAACAAACCCCAGCACTGTCATCGGCTCGTCTCATTGTTCATTGCTCCCTGACTCTAGTGTTCGATCAATATTGCCAAATGGCTGATGTACACAATACAATTTAATGATAGCAATGAGGTACTGTACATACAACTGCTAAAAATGAACACTTATTATTCTGGTTAGACAAAGCTATGACCCACAAACTCGGCACAGACCTCCTAGATGACTCGATCTGCTATATCTTTTCTAACTTATCTGACTATTTTCGTAAACCGAACAATCCTATAGACTTTCATTGAGGGGATCAAAACTTTAATACAAAAACTCTTTTAGAGAATTTTAAGCTGCATCCACAAAGTTCTTACCATACCGTAATCAATCTATCTATCTATCTATCTTAGGGTAACAACGTGCTGAAATGCAACAAACATGTTAGAAACATGTTAAAACATGCTAGTAGTGAGCTAAAACATGTTAGCAACATGATAAATCATGTTAGAAACATGCTAGCATAATACTAAATCATTTTAGCAATATGTTAAACAGGCTAGAAACAGGCTCTCAAATCCTAAATCATGTTTGCAATAAGCTAAAACATGCTAGAAACATCTTAGCAACATGTCAGCAACATGAAAACGTTCAAAATGCTCGAAAATGTGTTAAACCATGCAAGCAACATGCTAAAACATGTAAGAAACATGCTAAAACATGCTAGCAATTTGCTTAAACATTCTGGAAACATGCTTACAATGTGTTAAAACATAGGCTATACTAACATGCTTTTTTTTTTTTTTGCAATACTACATATTAAAGTAAGATAAAGCATGTTAACAAAACCCAAGAAGAGGCCAGCAACTCCCAGCAGAGGCCACAATATACAACCTTTCTGGAAAAGTGGTAAACTTGGTAAGTTGTGTTCCGTATATTCACGGAATGAAAAATTAAAGGATTCAATCTAATATGTAAATGTGGTTGTCACTCCTTAAACTTTACAGTGTGTTTACTTCAGTGTTGTGTGTAACGCGTTACAAAGTAACGCGTTACAGTAACGTAACTACTTTTTCGGGTAAAAAGTAGTGTAACGCGTTACTACTAAAAATTTGGTAACGAAACGTAGTTCCTTTTTCAATTCGGCGCAACGTTACTTTTCCCATGGATATATTTGACAGCGACACTGCCTCAGCTGCGCGCTTGAGAGAAGAGAACTGTTGAGAACTGAAGAAAACGATTTAGTTTCATATTTATGTTTAAATTAAAAATAAAATAACAATTTTGTGTGGAGACATGATTTTTACCACTTTATTAAGTTTGTTTTTGTAGAAAACCTGTATTTAAAGTGAATTTCGTTTTGTATTAATTGTATCTTAATTTGAATCAATGTTTTATCAATCAATTGCCTGAATTTAATAAGTAAATTAAAGAAAACTATTTAGTTTCATATTTATGTTTAAATAAAATAAATAAATAAATAATTTAATCTATGTTGATTATATGAAAAGTGAAAAGCATGAGTAAGATCATAATTTTGTGCAATATATCGGGAGATAAATGGAGTGGGCAGACATGATTTAGACCACTTTATTAAGTTTGTTTTTGTAGAAAGACTTTCTTTAAAACGAATTTCGTTGTGTATTAATTGTATCTTAATTTTAATCAATGTTTTACCAACCAATTAATTGCCTGAATTTAATAAATAAGTAAATATGGCATGCAAAATAATCATGACGGCACCAGCGCGTGAACTGGAGCTCGTCTCCATACTGTAAATGAACCGAAACTCAGATAAGCTATACTTGTCTCACAGACCTGAGAAATATATAGAAAGCTTGAATATGTGTACTTTTAAACAAAATATATTTTTTTCTCTCAAAATATATATTTTTTCTCCTACTCCCTTAGAGTGAGTCGTATGTCTGAAAACTAAGCTTATGTCTTCTATATCATTTTGTCCTATGCTATCAAGACGCGATTCGCACCGGTGTTAGAGAGCAGGAGCGCTTTATTGGCTGTTGCCGAAATTTAAAGTTCGGTGGATAGGGGGAGCGGAGCGGAGAGAAGTGGTGCGGCCGCGCTGCTCATCGCGGAGTGTCGCACTCTACCCCATGATGCAGAGCCGGCTGAGAATAAAAGTTGCCGCACACAGCAGCGCCAATGAGAAGGACTTTTTTTCTTTTGAAATTGATACTATTTTTTATAATAAAGAGCACAAAATAATTACCTGTTATGTCCTCCATTGTATAACTTTATGTCTACATATTTAGGAACAGATATTGGGTTCTGCCCAAAGTCAAGCAACATAAAAGTAACGTAATAGTAACGAGTAACGTAAAAAGTTACTTTCCAAATGGGGTAACTAAGTAAAGTAACGGATTACTTTTTTAAAAAGTAACGAGTAACGAGCAAACACTACTTTTTAAAAGTAACTTCCCCAACACTGGTTTACTTAGTGTTTTTTGAATGCATTTCATGTGGTTTCTTAGCAGTCTTAGCAGAGTAGATTATATAAAGTAGTATATCATTGGAAGTATGTCTAATAAAAAGTCTAATATGGTCTAAATGAGTTTTTATTGGTCTGTCTGACTGTTTTCGACTTCCCTGAGTAAACCCTCACACTTCAAGCTTTTAAAATTTATTTTTAAATTTCAGACAGGGCTTTGTCAAGCCAACATTAAAGTTTGTCATCAAACTTAACTTATCTAGTTTTATTTTGTTCTGCTTTTATTTTCTGATTATGCTTTGATTGTGATTATGCTTTAAATAATGTTTCCTACATGAAAAAGTGAGTAGAATATCAGATGTGAAAGGAAAGAGAGTCTGACCCCTCAGTGTTGTAGCGCTGTGGTGGTCTGGACGAGGGGTAGATGGCATCTTTGGGGTGTGTGACTCCTTCTTTCTTCAGCCAGCCAGGTGGTGGAGGAGACAGTGGATCCCAGTACGCATCCTCACACACTGAACCCAGCAACACTTCTGCAAGCCTGCGTGCTACTGTCTAAACAACACAAAACAACCACTGACACCTACTGTGTGTAAGTGAACAGCAAAAATCTCATTTACTCAGATCTCACCTTACGAAAACTCTGCGACCCCCGACTCTCCACGGCCCTCATGACCCGCCGCAGCTGGTGTGTACCCTGAGCCAAGTGACTAACACACACAGGCAGAAGTGATTGTGGGAGGACAACATGATTGATAAGAAGATGAAAGAAGGCTGATGTAACAAAAGGAGAAGATAAGACTGATGGACATTATTTCATAACTACATTTGACTGTTAATTATACATTAGAAAGACAGATATGTATGTATGTATATATATATATATATATATATATATATATATATATATATATATATTAGTGCTGTCAAATCGATTATCGTGATTAATCGCACCTAACAGAAAAAGTGTACAAACACACACATATTTGCTTATTTGCTTATTAAAATGATTTCTGAAGGATCCTGTGACACTGAAGACTGGAATAATGATGCTGGCAATTCAGCATTGCCATCACATGAAAAAAATCACAGGTGATGTTACAACAGGTTCATTTGTCGATTAATAAATGGATGGTCAAGTCATGCGCATTGCATCATAGGAAACAGTTGTGTTTCTCAACCTTCACAGGCTCAAGTACTTAAAGTCTCCTTGTAGTCAATCATTTTATCCACTCATCTCTGATCACCAAAATTACATTTAAAAGTTTTTTCCTTGAAAAGAAATTTCTTCATGCTTTAAAATAGCTTGAATGTAACTCTACACCCTTGCCTCATTTAGTATACGTGGCTCTATGAATATGCAAATTATCCCTGCCTCCACTCACTCACACCAGCTCAGAGATCCACTCGTTGATGATCACACGTTGACGTGATTGGTTACAAGGTAGTTTGTGATGTCAGAAACGCCAGCGATTTCAAAACCATTTTTGAGGCTGTTTTTGGTTCACTGCAGTTTTAAGGAGAAAATACTCAACAATGGTGTTGACTGATCAATTTGCACATGGTCTGTCTTAAAGCATATTAAAAACACCACATAGACATATAAACAACATTAAAAACATGATTTTCACCACAGGGGGACTTTAAGCAACAACATCAAAACTGAAATGTGTTCCTTTACATTCATAATATAATTATTTAGCAAAATTGCCATTATTACAATGATTCACCACAAAAACACTGTTACATAAAAGACTAAGGTCCAAAAATGTGGGTAATGTTTTATATTATATTTAATTACTGTGGATTTGTATTGATTTAACTATTTGCATCTCCCATGTGTTTCATGCAGTATGAGAAATAAAGACTATTTATAACTGCATTTACAGTAATTGATTTCTGTGTTATGCTGGGTACACACCAAAAGATTTTTCACATCTTATAAGATTTTCAAAATGTGATAGACCACAAACATGAGGACAAAAAATCCTAGATTTAAGCATTTTGCTCCTATAGTGTGTGGTGTGCCATGATGCGACAAAGACAGCACACCACACACAAACAGATTTTCAACCAGATTCTCGACTGTGAACACAGGAAATCTCGCAAAATCTCGCGAGACTTCAGAATAAGCATGTTGGATGATATGCAGGAAGAAATTATGATGGTAGTGTTTGGAATGATTTTCACAGAAAATTCACATAAAAAAAAAATAAAAAAAACATTGTACCCACCATTATATATAACCTTTTATACAGAAAAGGTATTTATTGTATTTATTGTCTCTTTAGAAAAAGTTAGCCTATTTAATCCCTCACTGAACCCTTATAACACTCAGCTTCCTACATGTGTGCGTGTGCGTGTGTGTGTGTGAGAATGACCGTCTTCCATCATCTCACTTTCTGATTGGATATTGTTTCGTTTCACGTGATAATCTCCAGAACGTGCGCGCGTTTGTCCTCGGGGTTCCCCCCACACATCAGGATTTCTGATCGTAAATATTAAACATGTTGAATATTTACGATTCGCGATCGGGGCGGCTCCGACGTTCTTCCGAGCAGGTTCGGACACTCTTAACACACCTCACACCAAGGGAAAATCTGATAAAATAATCTGTTGAACCATCAAGATAATCGGGACATAGCTAGGATTGTCGGAAGGGGGGAAATCGGCCCAAAATCAGCCCGATTATCTTTTGGTGTGTACCCAGCATTAGAGCACTGAATTGTTGTGAAGAGAGAAGTGCAACTGAGATGAGTAAAGAGCACTATGTAGAAATCTACCTCTGTCCACTGTCTTTATAGGTTATTCTGCACATATATTATTTAGTATAGGCTATAAGTGCACACGTTTCATATCGTACACACAAATTAACACAACTTGTTATTTTGTTTTCTTTCCTGTTAATTTAACTTGACAGCCCTAATATTTTTAAGTTGTAGTATGCTAGGATGCCATTTCAAACAAAGCCAATATCAGAGTGACTGACAAATCACCTGTGTTAAAACACTGACACCTGCTGGACATTACTGGCACATCCACACCACACAAAGGTCATGCTGACACAAGAATACCAGCGGTGTGTTTACACAGTCCCCGTCATATATTCAAGTGGAGTTCATTAATGGATTAAGTGAAGCCGTGCTGTGAATTCTGTGTGTACATAGCAACATGAATGCTTGATATAAAATGCAGAGAATTGTGGGTAAAGAGTCTGAGATCAGTAACATGCGAGCTCACCCTTTCCTCAGCAGCGACAGGTATGCGCTCTGAAGAGCCGCCTGCAGGAAGAAGCCTGGGTCCAAATCAAAATGAAGGGCTGATGAACCGCTTTTAGCTGTTTTGGAACTTGGCGTGCAAACAGTCTGGTGAAGAGGACACATACGCTGTGAGATGTAATGTTAGATTACAAATAAAACAAAATGCAAAAACATTATTTTCTATATATAAAAGGTCTTATATTCTAAGGTTCTGAATCTGCATACACACAGAACATTTAGAAATGCGAGACAACCCGACCCCAGTAAGGAAAAAGTCAGTGCTTGTAAAAGTTGATTGTCTTTTTTTATTTGAATCACGCAAACTGAGATACTTAAAATGCAGTGAGACACAAAGTGAGAGATAAACACATTCTGTGTGAACCCACAGACTTCGCACACACAGACCTTGTCAATCTCTTGCAGATATAAAAGGCCAGCATCACAGGCCATGAGGTAACAGGTCAGGCATTCTTCCTCTCTCTCAGACAGTCTAACACGGGAAGCACCTGACGTAGACTGATGGTCCAAAGACAAACCTGGACATTTATGGAGAACAATTAGGTTAAGATTCACTTTATAGTAATTATGGACAATGACTGTAAGAGAGAATGAAATATAGTTCGACAAAGAAGCCAAGACATGCAATATACACTTAGCAATGCACTACATCTCCAATTACAGTATAGCTAATTAGACTTAATTGGACATGCGGAACAAGAAATAATCTCTGTTTGCTACAGTGTCAATTCTTAATCAATATGTGCCAGTTAATCCTTATAATTGAGAAAAACACAAGTGCAAAAATAGTTTTTCAAACGAACAGGTCTTTTTAAATGACATTAGTGGGACTTTTTATTTATTCAGTCAGTCTTGAACATGGAGTCTTGGTCTCATCCAGTGCTTCGGCAGGGCAAGATGCAGAAAAGTCATAAACAAACAAATCTATGAATCTCCTAGACAACATGGAGGAAGTCCTATTAAACAGACCATTTTCTGAATATAGCAAACAACCAACGACTGTGGCTGACATGCTTTGCCATCTCAGATTTACAGAGACTGCTGCCCTCACTGAATTTCCCAGAAGTCACTAGTTCCATCCATATATGAGGAAGTACACAGAGGAGAACAGAAAAAGAGGAACTACACAATCAGGACAAATTTACCACACAACTACTCTTAAGAACAGTTCCCCATTTGTACAAATGCGAAGAGAAGACTTGTAGACAGGGACCAAAATTAAGACTCATCAAGTGCCTAATGCAAGTGAAACTGGCTTTGATAAGTATATAAAACAAAACTGAATAAGGAAATGCAACATAATGATTAGATAGATAGATAGATAGATAGATCGATAGATAGATAGATAGATAGATAGTGTTAAATGTCTATGGAGATGGTGAAGAATGTCCTTCATTAGTTAATCTATTAGTAAACAGACAGCAGTAAATGAATGTAATCCGGGATCATTATTGTTATCATTACTATATATCACTATTGTCAGTCAGAGCGGAACGGCTGTCACAAGCTCTGCCTGCTGAGTCTCTCGAGGGACCGATTCTGGGTGGGTTCTGCTTCCTACGCAAGATAAGCTAATATTACACTTTCCCAGCCTACTGTCTGAAAATATGTGTTTGTGAGTGAACATGTAGTGTGGGTACAGATGGTGGGGTCCATGTAAAAAGCAGAAGTGATTCTAACTAGCACTTTTTAGTTACATTTATTCATTTCATTTAGCTGACGCTTTTATCCAAAGCGACTTACAATTGCTATATATGTCAGAGGTCACACGCCTCTGGAGCAACTAGGGGTTAAGTGTCTTGCTCAGGGACACATTGGTGTCTCACAGTGGATTCGAACCCGGGTCTCTCACACCAAAGGCATGTGTCTTATCCATTGCGCCACCCCACCCCACCCCACCCCACCCACACCACACCACCATTGAGTAGTTAACTTTACTCAATGTCTTAATTGTTAAAATCTAGTAATCTGTAATATTCACATACTATGTCTTTTTTACTCAGAAAACCCAAGTTAAGATTAATTGATTTGTTTGAGTACTATTTTATCAAGCAAAAAAAACAAAAAAAAAACAAGGTTTCTGAGGCGGGGCAATTCTTAAGACTTTTCACTCATTTCCTCCACTTCTGCAGTTATTTTTCATCTTAAATGTTCAATTGTCAATACAACTGAAAATTTTGAGAGAACATCACATAAGCTGACTTCATAAATTGATGTTGATTTTCCTAAAATTAATCATTATGGTGATCAGTGTTCCATTTGATTGGGCACTTGTAATTCTCTTCCCATTGATAAAGCGATGCAACAAGAAATCACAGTAATTTGAGTGATATACTATATCACTATCACTATATACTATATACTATACATAACTATATTTCATGTCAAATAATGATCTTTTAAAATGTTGTTGCTAAAACTTAGGTCATAAACACCTTGTGAAATTTTAATAGGGTTGATATAATCCCTCTATATTTGTGACAATATCTTGCAGTTGACCATGTGAGTCACACACAGCCTTGAACATTCAGCATGCAAAACACAACAATGGTAACAATTACATTTTGTTTGAAGTAAATCATCAAGTATTCTCAGTTATTTTTTAGTTACTAGAACTCTAGTTTAAGTGAACTATACTAACTAAGCATTTGTCAGTACATCATACTATTCCTATTTCACTTGTTTTTTTTAAGGCAATCGGTTTGCATGTTTTTTTAAGCAAGTCTAACTAATTAGATTTTGAAGTTTAGAAATAACTAGTTGTTGTACTTACAACTTTTGTTTCTAAAAAAATATTTAGTAAAATGTAATACCAACATTACATAATTGGACATAGTTAAGCATAACCCTGTTGGTTTGAGGATTTTTAAAAACTAGATAATTTTGTATCATGTCACATTTATGACATGAACAAATATACTTATATTAAGCATTCAATCTATCATAAAATCTATCATAATCTACCATAAAACAATCTAACATACTTGATATGTGTTCCTTACTGTGGGAGTATCATGGTACTGATGTTGACAGGTGTTAAATATACTTTTTTGTACTTGTAAGTAGTGTGAGAGAATGTACAGTATGAGAAAATAATGGAAAATGAGAAAATAATGGACATTACACAAACACAGGGTGAGTGGGATGTTGGAAAACCCCTTATTTAAATGATAACTAAATATAAATATGTAAGCTTCCCTGTAGACAATGACGTAAAACCTTCCTCCTTGGTTACATTCTATCTAAGGATATGTATGATATGTAAGAAAAGAAATATGCCTGCCCACACAAACTGCACACTGTGAATGCAATGCAGACTTTTCTTTCACTGTACACTTTGGCTTGGGTATGAATCCAATAAAATCATGCCTGAGGCAAATACTCAATGGAATGGAGCAATGGAAATGACTTGATAACTCTATAAATAGACAACTCTTGTATTTAAATTGCTCTAGCAGTTATAAGACCTTATAAGGAACATCTGCTTTTAAATTTAGTGAATATTGGACTGAAAGTCACTCATGGAATTAGTGTAATTTATTTCTCCCAATTAACTTCCACTACACCTCATGAAATCTTAGAGAACACATTTTTCACAAGATTAGTATTGCTGATTTTAAAGAGGTTGCGTCAGCGTTACAGGAAGCTACATACAGCACATATAATTAGTTGAACATTTAGACTATGTTAATTGCCTTGTCACAACTTAATTATACAATAATGAGGAAGGATTAATGAGCTATTAGTGATTTCTCAATTACTCGTACCTTTGATGACAAAGGCCTCTGCCAGCATGCGAAGTTGGTAGACAGGCTGCTCGTGGCGGGAGAAATCATCAACACCCGCTCTGGCACACATGCCCTGGGCGTCCCTGTAACGTCCCTGTACGTAGTGCACTTTAGCCAGCAGTAGCAGAGCTTCATTCATGTAGTGCGGCTACAGGGGAAGAGTCCAGAAATCACACTGACGATTAGGGCTGCACAATTTAGGGGTTAGTTGCAATTTTTCAGGAATTTGGCCAACATATTGTGATATATCAATGTAGTTACAAAATAATAAAAATAATAATTATTATTATTATTGCATTACTACTACTGCTAAATAAATAAAAACAAAATATCAAATATTACTGTATTATTTCATTGTAAAATATTTTTGAAAATAATATAATAATAATAATAATACTTTTATTTTACATTACAACTGTAAAATTACAACACTAATATTTAAGGCTGTCTCAATTTCCGAATGTTAAACCATGAAACGGTAACACTTTACAATAAGGTTAATTAGTTAACATTAGTTAATGTATTAACCAACATGAACTAACAATGAGCAATACATTTGTTACAGTATTTATTAATCTTTGTTAATGTTAGTTAATAAAAATAGAGCTGTTCATTGTTTGTTCATGTTAGTTCAGAGTGCATTAACTAATGTTAACAAATACACCTTTGATTTTAATAACGTATTAGTAAATGTTGAAATTAACATTAACTAAGATTAATAAATGCTGAGGAGGTATTATTCATTCTTAGTTCATGTTAACTAAGGTAGTTAACTAATGAACCTTATTGTAAAGTGTTACCCACAAAACTTTTATTACGACGGAAAACCACAGGGAGCCCTTATAGCTTCCTCTTTTGTTGATAAGTGCATCTCATTAAAAGAATGCGAAGATAGTTGGTGCATGTTGCATTGCCAAATGCATGTTAAAGCAACCCAAATTGACAGCGGATGCAGAGATGTGTTCATGTGGAGCAGCATTTCCTGTGAACCAAACCATACTGCTCACGTGTAAATGAACAGAGGGCCGCATTTCACTCTGAAACACGCAGCGTGAATATTTATTTAATCAAATCGCAGCCTTTGCAATTTGATAATCGCACTTAGCCATATCGCAATTTAGGTTTTATTTTGATTAATTGTCCAGCCCTACTGACAATCTAAAGAGAATAAATATTTAGAAGTCATGCAAGCACTACAGGGATTTTGCATCCCTATTCATTTCTTCTAACAAGGACCAAAAATAAAAACTAAATTTAATCTCACCAAATATGAATATCATTACATTACATTATAAAATATCAAACTATGCAGCATTAATTACTTTGCTAAGACACCTGTGTGAACTTGAGGAGAACTGACTTCATACATGACACCACTGTTTTCTGCAGAGCTGCTTTATAACTCATTTTGCAACCCAGACACATTGCAGCATTAAACTGAAATGAATCAACATCTACTGAATTGAGATGTAAAACGACACTACTGTCTTCTGTAGAGCTGCTTAAGAGCTGAATTGAACTTACTTTATTATTGATGAACTTTGTTATTGAACTGAATTGAATCAACACTAAACTGACTGTACATTGTTAAAAGCGCTACATAAATGAAGATGACTTGACTTCAACTGACGAATGCCACCATTGTCTCCTGTACAGCTGCTTTGTCTCATATTTGACTTAGTTAGCATCATTGATTGTTATTTTCCTGTTTATCACTGTGAAGCTGCTTTGAAACAATCAGTATTGTATAAAGCATTATATAAATAAAGGTGACTAGACTTGACATCCACTAAAAATCAGCAAAGCACCAGCTGATAATAATAATTGCAAAAAAGGAAAAGTTAAGTTTTAACCAAAACCGTAGCAGCCTTGTTTGCAGATCCCTATCGGCTTAATAGTTGTTCAATTAATAACTGATGTAATTTTAGTGGTTCACAATACAGAACTGAACTCCCAAAAGTTCTTCTGATATCCAGAAACCCTTTCTTCTCTTTCTCAGAGATGCTTAACGGATGATAGACTTGAGAAACAGAGAGACTTATGTAGGTGCCGTGCCAGACCTCCAGGAGTCCTCTGCAAAGGATGCCGTCGAGGTGAGCTTTGGCTCGGGCTAGTTTTGGCTGTGAATGTTCAGTCAGAGGCGTAGAATTCTTCAGCAGGGTCATGTTCTCCAGCAGACATTCTTCCAACTGAGCTTCAGCCAGCAGCAGCGTCCTGTAATCATCTACAGACAGAGAGAGAATCTGGGCAAAGGTTGAAGAAGAAAGACTAGAACATAGAGGTGTGGCGAGATATTGTGCCACGAGAATCCATGAACAGCAATATTAGATTGTTTTCTAAGGGTCCATGATATACAGTGCTATGCATAAGTTTAGACACCCATACTAAAGTTGACTAAAAAGAGGAATAAAAAATCATCTTTTGGAAACTGAACTTAATGCCTTAATTAAAAAAATTAGGAAAAATCCAACCTTTAAGGACACCAATTTTCTTTGTGAATGAATAATGTATCGTAAATAAATAAATGTTCTTCCTTAAAATACAGGGTGCATAAGTTTGGACACCCCTATGTTAAATTCCCATAGAGGCAGGCAGATTTTTATTTTTAAGTATTTTTTTTAAAAATTTTTTTAGGATACTATGCATCCTGATAAAGTTCCCTTGGCCTTTGGAATTAAAATAGCCCCACATCATCACATAGCCTTCACCATACCTAGAGATTGGCATGGTTTTATTTCAGTTAGCCTAATAGCTAGTTTGATTTGCATTGAGAGATGATCTTATGGAAAGTACCCCATGCCAATCTCTAGGTATGGTGAAGGCTATGTGATGATGTGGGGCTATTTTAATTCCAAAGGCCAAGGGAACTTTATCAGGATGCATAGTATCCTAAAAAATAAATAAAAAATAAATACTTAAAAATAAAAATCTGCCTGCCTCTATGGGAATTTAACATAGGGGTGTCCAAACTTATGCACCCTGTATTTTAAGGAAGAACATTTATTTATTTACAATACATTATTCATTCACAAAGAAAATTGGTGTCCTTAAAGGTTGGATTTTTCCTAATTTTTTAAATTAAGGCATTAAGTTCAATTTCCAAAAGATGATTTTTTATTCCTCTTTTTAGTCAACTTTAGCATGGGTGTCTAAACTTATGCATAGCACTGTATATTAAAACCATTTAAAAATCACAATATAGCATTACATAGTTCTATCATTTATAAATCTACACTAACACACGAGAATACATCAGTTTGTTTCTAAATATGCAAACTGTTGTTCATTTCAAAATAAAAGTTTAAACCCTCGCTCTAGGTTTGCATGTTGTTGTTGAAGAAATTACAGTGGCTGTAGCATTTCTATCATAAACAAGTGGCCAAATATTAAAGATTAAGTGCACACCTGAATTAAATGTTGTTTGGCCAATATTAAGCAAGGATGATCATGCTGTAAAGTGTAACAACAACAATCACACCAAGTTGGCGTCGTCTGCAGGCATTTGTTATAATACATATTGTACATAGGTTGATTGTTTATAATATTACGTATATTACATTGTTTTTTAACAGTGTTGTTCAATAAAACCATAAAATGACTTGTTTTTGATACTTTATGTACAGTACAGGTCAAAAGTTTGGAAACATTACTATTTTTAATGTTTTTGAAAGAAGTTTCTTCTGCTCATCAAGCCTGCATTTATTTGATCAAAAATACAGAAAAAAAAAAGTAATATTGTGATATATTATTACAATTTAATATAATTGGTTTTCAATTTATTATACTTTAAATTATCATTTATTTGAATTTTCAGGATCATTACTCCAGTCTATCACACGATCCTTTAGAAATCATTCTAATATGATGATTCATTATCAAAATTGGAAACAGTTCTGCTAATTAATATTTTTTCATAACCTGTGATACTTTTTTAGGATACTTTGATGAAAAAAAAAAAAAAAAGAAGCAAATGTTTTAAAAATAGAAATCTTTTGTAACAACAATATACACTACTGGTCAGTAATTTGGGGTCAGTAATTTTTTTTCTTTCTTTTCAGCAAGGATGTGTTAAATTGATAAAAAGTGATAGTAAAGAAGATTTATATTATTAGAAAAGATTTTTTTTATTTTGAATAAATGCAGTTCTTTTTAACCTTTTATTAATCAAACATATTAGGCAGCAGAACTGTTTCCAACACTTGAATGAGAATGATTTCTAAAAATCATTGAAAATTCAATGATTTGCATCACTGCAATCATTGCTGAAATTCAGCTTTGCATCACAGGAATAAATTATTTTTTTAAAGTATATTCAAATAGAAAACTATTATTTTAAGTTGTAATAATATTTCACGATATTACTGTTTTTTTCTGTATTTTTGATCAAATAAGCGCAGCCTTGATAAGCGTTATCTATATATAAGCAAAAATATAACAAAATCGTAATCGTTTCCAAACTTTTGACCTGTACAGTATGTATGTAAACCAATAATTATTGTCTCGTTGTTATAATATATGTATTTTAAGTCATTTTAAAGGATATTCAAGTCAAGACACCTTCATTTATATAGCTTTTTTACAATACAGATTGTTTCAAAGCACCTTTACAGTGATAATAGAAAGCTAATGCAACAAATATTGTTTTGGTTATACAGCCGCTCTAGAAGAAAGTCATTGTCCAGCTTAAGTAAGTTTTTGATTGACTCATTTCCGTTGTAAAAATCATTAGTTATTAACTAAAAATACCTTTTTTCCAGTCATATTTTGTCAATGAAGATTTCTTAAATATAGTGTTTATTAAAAATACCATCTCGTCTCGTTCTTGTGAACCCAATATCGTGTACTGTCTTGTCTCGTGAGCTAAGTGTATCGTCACACCCCTACTAGAACATGCTTGCTGTTTGCTGATTATGGTAGTGTATCTTCTTTGACTTCTTTTAAGGGGAAAATCCTCACCAGCATCACGTCTAGAACAGGATTTTGTTGAGAAATTACTGTGATTTTTCCTCCAACATTGGACTTTATCGCAACAGAATGGCATTCGTTGATAAACACGTCTAGATTTCATGCTAATCTACAGCTGCATTCTGATCAGGTTTAGAGAGTCACGAGTGTTTGTTTTAGATGAAATATACAGTCCTACAAGGAGGTGCTTCAAAAATATTCCCTTTGCCTTCAAGCATATTTCGTATAAACACTGTGGATGAGGTGTTTCCTGTTTGGTTCAATCTCTCACTCCCCACGGAATCCAGACTTGTGTTATATGTCAAGTTTAGGTATGACATTTTCCCCAACAAAATATTAAGTAACTACAGTATATCACTTTGTAAAGTAAAGTAAAAATACTATGTTCTGTGGCCACCTTTTACTGACTGAGTTTGTTTCCCCACAGGGTGTTTGCGGTGGCGAAACAAGGCATGCTGGGTCAGAGATCTAATTTGGACAGTGGTGGACAGACACACACACCTCCTGGGAGCGCCATGTGTTAACTTCTAGATTACTGCTGTTGATTTAACAATGAACATGGCAGTTTAAGCAGTATGTTTACTTTTTACCATGCTTACCTTTGTAAAATTGAGAAAGTGAGAGCGACACTGTTTTTTAAAACTAAAACTATTTTCATTTATATTTTTCTTCTGTAAAACACAAGTTTTGTAAAAGTAATATAGTGAAATATTATTAGAATTTAAATTAACAATCAATTTTATAATATTTTTCAAAATGTCATTTATTCTTGTGATAGTGAAGCTGATTTTTTTAGCATCCGTACTCCAGTCTTCAGTGTCACATGATCCATCAGAAATAATTCTCATATGCTGATTTGGTTATTTAAAAACATTTTATATTATTTTCAATGTTGAAAACAGTTGCCCTGCTTAATATTTGTTGTGGAAACTGTAATGCATTTTTTTCCAGGAATCTTGAATAGAAAGTTCAAAAGAACAGTATTTTTTAACAGAAATCTTTTGTAACATATTAATAACATAATGGTCTGTCACTTTTGATCAATTTAACATGTCCTTGATGATTAAATGTATTAATTTCTTTCAAAAACAAATATCTTATTGATGGTATGCAAAAAGAAGCGTGTCAAATTAGTTTACAAGTTCACTATCCCTAGTTAAATAGTTAAATTCTTTCATCATTTACTCACCCTCACATTGTTTTAAACCTGTTAGAATTTATTTCTTCTGCTGAACACAAAAGATATTTTGAATAATATGGCTAACCAAACAGTTGATGGGCCCCATTGACTTAAAAATATACTATGGACGTCAATGGGACCCATCAACTGTTTGGTTACTGACATTCTTCAAAATATCTTCTTTTGTGTTCAGCAGAAAAAAAGAAACTCATACGGGTTTGGAACAACTTGAGGCAACGTGAATGATGACAACATTTTGAAGTTAACTATCTTTAACAACACCAGAGTGAATTAAAGTTATTTTTACGTGATCTTAGGTCAAAGAACATCTGGGTCAAAGGACAATGCCAACAGTAGTGTGTCTGGGAAAGTATTTATAGCCTGCTACTATACAGTACATAAATATAACGGTGGATAAATACAACATCAAATTCAGTACATACCCTTAAGTAATTGTATCAAGTGAGTTTCACCATCTGCACTTTCATTGACAGCCTATATATGTCATTTGTCACCAGAAATAGCCAACAATCATTGAGAATTAACAGCTTACTGTTAAATAAATGTCAGTGTGAGTACCCACAGAAAAATAAATAATAAAAATAATACAGGTTTGGGTGAGTGATGGTGAGTAAATTATGATACTATGCCTTTAAGTCGAGCAGCTTCTACCTGTATTAACTAAAGGGTGTGTGCAAGCACTGCATTTACATCTCTGATTCACATGAGTAACTGGCGTTATACACACAGTCTCTCTCTCTCTCTCTAAAAAGTGTACTGACAAATCAAATCTAAACCCCAAAACAGATGTCTAAAAAAGTGAATGTGAGTTTCTGTGACTGATATCAGAGCACACGGGTAAACATGGGCAGAGTTTAACAGAAAGGTGCAAAGTTCATGCGGAACAAGACACACTCATCACTGCTGGCTCTCTTCTATTCTACTGTGGCACGCGCACTTACCATCGTCATGCAGGCGCGCGGCAGTGAGCTGCTCCACTAAAGACGGTATTTTGTCCCAATGACAGTCCGCTCGGCAGCGCTCGACCTCCGCTTCCAGGCGGTACTGAGAGAAGGAGAGCCGCGTTGACATCCCGACGCCTGCGTCTCTGTGACCGCGCTCCGCCGACACCAGAGGAGTGACTGCAGACTGTCAACGACAAACTCACTGAGCATGTGCAAACAAACATTAGAAGGCTTTGCCCATTTCAGGGACTGCAGAATATTGATCATCCCCGTTAATAATTCAATAAAAGTTAAAACATTATTATTCCTCTTTATCTGCTTGTATTAAAAAATGTCCTTCAGTTGCACTTGCACCGAACGTGGTAGCCTAAATTACATACAATTTCACATAGGCTAGCGTTCCCAATTCCCACACATTTTGATTTAATTTTACATTCTAAATCTCATCAGCATCTCTTTATATTAGATAGGCCTATAGCTACATTTCAAAGAAAATTGAAGAATATCGCGATGTCGTTATTTGTGGATAAGCAACTGAACATCATTCAGGCATCATTCAAACATTTTATTTTATAATTTTAACGACATAGAATGCATAGGAAATTTAGAAAATGTTGATGTCTCTTATCTACATATTTGCATTTTAATTGGATAAAAAAAAAATGGATAACAGCTAGGGCTGGGCGATATGGCCTAAAAAAAAAATCCCCGATTTTTTCACAAAAAATTCGATTTACGATTTAAACCGATTTTTTTTTCTTCCCCTACTTAAAATCAATCTGCAGATGACAAAGAAATTGTTCAAAACAATTTTTAACTTTATTTTGTTTTGATTTTCCCTTCTGGGATTTGATTTGGATTTTCCCCTTGGGGTTAAAGTGCAATCAGAAACAACAAGCCAAAAAGACAAGATGGCAGGCCCTGCCTTTGTAAACAGTGAAAATGTAACATAACATAACAGAACAGAACAGAACATAACATGAAATGGGTGGATTGGGATTGGTGGGGAACGTGAAAAAAAATGTACATCACAATAAAGTGTATTGTGATTGTCAAAACATTTGGTAACTAAACAGAATTGTATTAAGTTTAGTGACAACACAATGTTTACATGGTACAATGACTGGTATGCTACTGTTTTTATTATTGCTTTCACAATTTCAATTCAATTCTTGTGATTTGATCCTGATCTTGATTCAATATCGATTCCTTTGGATAAATACTAGGTACAGTAGATACATGTTAATTTAAAGCCCTGTCAGCTGGCATTATTATTAAAGGTTAAAAATAACATCTCAAATTAAATATAATGCATTTTTTTATAATAACAAGTTCAACATTATAATATTTTAATGATATAGGTAAAAATATAATAAATATGTAATATAGTTATCATATTTAGCAAAATACTACTCTCTACAGCAATTATTTTAAAGTCCAACTAACGTGCTATGGTCATTAATGGGCTTTCCAGAGGTAAAAGTAACTTTACGTGACATATTGTCCTCTAGCTGTTATTATAGACCTCTTTCCGCAGTTGAAAAACACAGATCGATCGATTTTATTTCATTTCGGTAAGTTGAACTGTATCTTTCAAATTACCTATTGATCATTCGTGTTTATTTAGCCTACTATTAACTAGTAGTAAAGAGTAACAGTCAGCGATCTGTCAAGCGCCAAAACGGTGTTTATTGTTTGAATTTCGTAATTAAATCGACAGAATCTGGAGCTGAGAATTTGTTTCATAGCAATAGTAACCTTCTCTGTCTTGTCTGTCGGTGTCAGTGTCCTCTTTGCTTCGCGATTTTTCTCTGCGTGAGAAAATGGATGTGTAGCGTGAGAGCGTGTAAAAAGTGACGATTGCGTGAGTCTCACGGTGAATTCGTGAGAGTTGGCAGCACTGCGGATTCAGTTTGTAAGACTGTATATTGTTTTTTGGCGGGTGTGTTTGTGCTGCCGCGGTCTTGCCGTGTTGTTTGTGTATCTCTATGCCAAACGCGCGGGGGAAGAGCTGAGCCCGTTCGGAGCTACGGGAGCCCAGAGGGGAGCGTCGGCGAATGTTAAAGAGAAAACCGATTTTCATTCAAAAAAATCGACGTAAACTGCACATTCGAATTAATCGATAAAATCGATTTATCGCCCAGCCCTAATAACAGCGTCAGCTTTAAATCCATGTCAGTATGGCAGTAGCCTAACAAAATATTTGTCAAGCAGACAACAGATTCTTAAACCTGTTAAATAGGCCACTGCAAATGAATGATCTACACTGCTGGAAATACTAAGCTTTAGGCTATGTTTATTGTTATTTATACTAGTGAAATGTCCCAGCATTCTTGGAATGCATCTCGTTCAAACAGATTCGAGGACCAGAACTAATTAAGTGTTAGCAAATATACATTTATTCAATAATACTATTGGCGATATAGGCCTATTTATGTTAAATGTTTGTGTTGTTGTTAAATTGAGCCTATATTTCCACTGTAATTAGCAAAGAACATCTCTCTCATCCTGGGCAGAGTGGTCTTCTTCTCTCATCTCCATCTCTATCACCTTCTCTCTTTCTTTTTCTCTCAGTATCCTATCTTCCCTTCCCAAAGATTCTCTGTTTGACTTTTTTTTTTTTCCGTCTATGTCAGTGAAAAAAACTGGTCAGTCAACTGATATTTATGTTTTATTAATCATTTTCTCAAGACAAGTTAATTTACTGAAGGCTATCAAGAAATCTATATGTAACTAAGCTTATTAAATTAATCCACAGCATGTGCACATTCTTTTTCTTTTCTTTTCTTTTTCTTTAGCCACGCCTCATCTGTTAGGGCAGGCCACCAAAATATTCAAACAAACATAGACCTCTATAGGCTACACTGAATTATATTTGTCTGATTATCTAGACTTTTTTTTAAGTCGTAAAGTGAGCAGGATATAGGCATATTAAAATGTAGCGCATGGATTCGGCAGGGATGTATTTATGATACTAAGCTGGGCAGCTGGTCTCTGAGCCCTCCCCAGCTCTACAGCGCCCCACACATATCCAATGTAAATCTGTGGTGAAAAATGGAACTGCAGGGGCATATTTCAGACGGCCCTGTTTCATGTAAACCGCTACAGACCAATAAGGTATCAGTCTGCTTCAGCTATGTGTCTGCATCAGGCCAGTAACTAGTTGGCATGTTCTTCCTACGTGGAGTAGCATATTAAATTAATTAATTAATGTCTTCTGCTGAAAACAAAAGAAGATATTTTGAAGAATATTTCCAGCTTCTTCTGGTGGAGCAACCCAATCCAAGCCAGCAGAGCACTGACGGAGACTGAGGATCGACTGCATCATGCTGACATCGTTGGGACAGTAGCTCTGGGCAGGCTTGGACTGGGTTGATCCACCAGAACGAGCTGGAAAAAAAGCTGACCCAAAAGAATGCCGGGGCATGGTGCAGAGGGAGGTCCGTAAAGCAGAGAAGGAAACCTGGCATGTCAAGGCTGTTGCCATGAAAAAACAGGGTAGCTGGACAAGGTGGGAGGGCATACGAGAAAGGGCCCTGACGAGGCAGGACATCTGGACCATGGAAGGACATCGGATTAAATTTGTGATGTGTTCTGTCTACGATGTCCTGCCTACTCCATCAAACCTCCATATTTTGGGGATGGGGGATGGCAGAGAGCCCCAGCTGCACACTGTGTGGAAAGCCAGCCAATCTTGAGCATGTCCTTTCAGCATGCCGGTCAAGCTTGGCAGACGGGAAATTTACCGTTACACTTATCATGACTATTACAGATGTGACAGTCCGGTGGGAATACGGTCTGTTTCCCACCGGACTGTCACATCTGTAATAGTCATGATAAGTGTAACGGTTACCAGCTGTGCCCTTGAGAGCCACCAGAGGGCACTCCTCATCAGACTATTGTCATTCCCTCACAAACTACATCTCCCATAATTCTCTGCCTGGACTCATCGTATCCACTCATTGTATCCACCTGTATGTCATTACCTTGTTAACTCACCCCATATAAGCCTGGTTTTCTCATTCATTATCTGCAAAGTCTTGTTAGTTGTTTACACTGCATTTCTGAGCGTTCGGTCTGTTTTTCATGTGTTCATGGTTGTCTTGATTCTCTGCCTGTTCCCTCAGATTTCTCTCTTTGCCTCAGCCCTTAACTGCTATTGTTTGCTTGTGCATGACCCTTGCCTGGATTTGGACTACGATTGTGGACAACCCTTTAAATGAACTGCATTTGGATCCTCATCCTTCTTGTCTCAGAGCAGTTTGTGACAGAAGACTTCGCCAAATATGGATCCAGCAACTGAGTTAGTCCGCATGCGACAAGGTAACCGCACCCTCGAAGAGCACATTCATATTTTCCTGGACATTGCAAATGTTTCTGAACTGCCAGATTGTGCTCTCATCAACTTTTTCTGTTTCGGGCTTAACCGTCCGCTCAAAGACAAATTAATCCATGATGCTCATTGAGGGTCGTACAGTGACTTTTTTTATGATTATGCCCTGCTTTTGTGTGGTTCCTCCTTCACTGTTAGGGAGGTTGAGGAGGACATGTCCCTTAAACATTTTGGGAGGAGGGGCATCACACTTTTTTGGCCCCCTGAAGCGTCGGATCCGCCCTGGCCCCCTGAAACGTCAGCGCCTACTCTGCCTGCTCCGCTCTGGACACATGCTCTACCTTGGACGCCTGCTCAGCCTGCTCAGCCTCAGTCTCCAGGCCCTCTTCCGTTTCCATTCCGACCTTCCATTTCGTCAGGACAGGAGAGAGCACTGCAGCAGGACGGAGGAGCAGAGGGGTCCTGGCCTCAGCAAATGACTGGGAGATGCGGGCAGACCTGAAGAAGCAGCTCAAATTCCCAGATGAGATAGCACACACTAGCCTCAGACCAGATATGTTGTGTTTGTTTTATGTTTGTTGAATAAAAATGACTTTGGTGAATTATGGGCGCGACTTCCGGCGCATCCTGTCCATAGACTGTAAAAAAAGAAAACTGGTGTTTTCCATGGTCACGGTCATAAACAGTCTATGGTAGCGGTGTCTAACATTATTAGACACCAACATGTTGCTATGGTTATCATGTTCTCATGTTGCTATGGTTACTATGTCATTCATCGCAATTTCATTAATCACAGGACTAAAATTTAGCGTATTCACTCCCATATTTAAATGCAGTTATCACTCTTTATAATTTACAGTGTGAACGTAACCACTGGTCCTCTAGAAGCATGAAAAACAAACTATTTAGATTGTCAATAGTGCTCCCTTTAAGCCATCACTTACTTACCGCGTTCTGCACTCTCCCTAAAACTTCTGTGAATTCTGGATGACCGCCAGAGGCAGTGTAAACACTATGGATAATCGCTGCGCCAGCTAAGATAGGTTGAGTAAATATACCAACAAGGTCACGTTGCGTGACGTATGCTGAGCCCTGGAGGATTATAGGCTACAGTAGCTCAGCAATCTACCTCGGTACGCCTTTCTCGCGCATTCCGAGTGACTGAGAACTCTGGCGGTCATCCAGAATTCACAGAACCACAGTTACATACGTAACTAGCGTTCTGTTTCATTCTTACTGACCGCCAGAGGCAGTGTAAACACTATGGATGACACATACCAACATAGTCATGAGGAATGCCACCCACCTGATGATTTAAGGCCGCTCCAGAAGAACCGCAGAACTAACGGCATGATGAGCAGCAACGTTGACCTTATAAAACCGGGCAAACGTGCATGGAGAAGCCCAGGTTGCAGCAGTGCAGATATCCACCAGGGGAACTCCTCTAAAAACAGCCCATGAAGATGAGATGGCCCTAGTGGAATGGCAAGTTAGTCCACAGGGCAAAGGTCTTCCTGCTGCCTTGTAGGCCAACGTAATTGTCTCCACTATCCAGTTCGACAACCTTTGCTTCGACACTGGAGCACCTTTCTTCACACCACCATAGCAGACAAATAGCTGGTCTGACTGTCTAATCTGAGCAGTAGAGTTCACATAATATTTCAAGGCACGGACAGGGCACAAAAGTTGGGCACTTGGATCAGACTCTGAAGAAGTCTGAAAAGAGGCCAGTTCGATATGCTGATTTATGAACTGAGGAAGAAGAACCTTCGGAAGAAAAGAAGGATTTGGTCGTAGAACCACCCTGGAGTCATCCGGTAACCAACGCAAACATAGTTTGTCAACAGACAGTGCGTGCAACTCACTAACTCGTTTTGCAGTAGCAATAGCTAACAAAAAAGAAGTCTTCAAAGACAGCCATTTAATGTCAATGCTTTGCAAGGGCTCAAACTGGGGTGAGCCCAGGAAATCAAGCACGAGTGACAAATCCCACACAGGAAAATGAGGATTCCGAGCAGGGTTCAGACGGCGTGCACCCTTCAGAAAACTGCAGACAAGACTGTGAGAGCCAAGAGAAGATCCACCAACTGGAACATGATATGCAGAAATAGCAGCAACGTACACTTTCAGCGTGGAAGCTGCTTTTCCTTCTTCCAGTAAACGTTGAAGAAATCTTAAAATACTCGGAATGCCACACGTTGCAGGAACGAGTCCTTGTTCCTCACACCATGCAGAAAAAAGCTTCCAACGAGAAGCATAAGTCTGCCGTGTGGAAGAAGCCCTAGCATTAGAGATGGTGTGAATAACAGCAGGATCACAATGCTCCAGGGAAGGGTTTAGCCTAATGGCCAGACCCAAAGCTGCAGACGAGCCGGGCTCGGGTGCCAAACACTGGCCTCCAGTTGGGAGAGGAGGTCCTTTCTGGAGGGAAGCTTCCAAGGGTTTCCCGTCAGAAGTCTCAGCAACAAAGGAAACCATGGTCTGGCTGGCCACCGAGGTGCCACAAGTAACACTCTGTGTTTGCGCAGGGAGATCCTGTGCAATGTCTCCCACAACAGAGGGATAGGAGGAAACGCATACAGCAGGCAGTTCGGCCATTCGTGAGACAGTGCATCCTGGCCCAAAGGACTGGACACTTCTGTCCTTGCAAACCATAATCGGCAGTGGGTGTTCGTCTCTGAAGCAAAGAGATCCACCTCTGCTCTTCCAAATCTTAGCCAGATCTCCTGGACTACAACTGGATGAAGCCTCCATTCTCCTGGATGTACTTGATCCCTGGAAAGAGCATCTGCTGTCTGGTTGCATACTCCTGGAATATGAGCTGCTCTCAGTGAAGCGAGTCGTGGCTGACACCATGTCAGAATCTCGTGAGTCAACCGTAGAGACCTGCGGGATCTTGTGCCGCCCTGGTGGTTCAGATGGAACACTGTTGAGGTATTGTCGGACCGAACGAGAACATGGCGGCCTGCCAGAACCGGCATGAAGTACTTTAGGGCCAAAAACACTGCCCTCAGCTCTAGCAGGTTGATATGTTCTGTGGCCTGGATCGGTGTCCAACGCCCGCAAATACCTCTCCGATTCCACGTTGCCCCCCATCCTGTGAGGGAAGCATCTGTTGTGACCAACTCCCGACGAGAGGAAACAACACCCAGTGTCACCCCCGCCTTCAGAAACTCTAACTGTCTCCACCGCTTCAACGCACATATGCAACGGTGAGAAATGATAACCAGTCGATGGCGGTGCCTGGTGGGATCTAGCCGCAGACTGTTGTTCCATAACTGGAGTGGTCTGAGGTGGAGTAGACCCAGGGGGATCACCACAGTAGCCGCTGTTAACATGCCTATCAGTCGTAGGACCACCTCGTACTGTAAAGACACTCCCGGGCGAAAGCGAGCCAAAAGTTGCAGAATGTTTGTCACACGTTCCTGAGACAGGGTGGCAGACATTAGACAGGAATTCAGGGTCATTCCTATGAACGTAGTGGTCTGTGATGGAATCAGACGGCTCTTTTTCTCGTTCACAGAAAACCCTAGCTTCTGCACATGACTCAAAAGCATTCTGGAGTCTTGTACTGCCTGCCGCTCTGTTGGGGCACAGACAAGCCAGTCGTCCAAATAAGGAAGGATGCGCATACCTCTCATCCAAAGAGGAGACAGAGCTGCGCTCACACACCTTGTAAAGACGCGAGGAGCAAGGGAAAGGCCGAAGGGTAGTACTTTGAATTGGTAAGCTTGATTCCGAAAACTGAAACGTAGAAACTTCCTGTGATGTACAGCAATTGGGACGTGAAAGTATGCGTCTTTCAGGTCGACACTTACAAACCAATCGTCTGCAGTCACAGAACGTCGGCTGTGCGCAGCATTCGAAAAGGAAGGACCTTCAGGAACAAATTCAGAAACCTCAGGTCGAGAATTGGACGGAAACCACCGTCCTTCTTTGGAACAAGAAAATATGTTGAATAGAACCCGTCTCCCTGAACGAGGGGATGGACCTTTTCTATGGCTCCTTTCTCTAACAGTGAACGAATTTCCAGAGAGAGAGCCTTTGCGCGAACCGCATCTCTGACAATTGTAGGAACAATTTTTGAGAATCCGGGAGGCCGACGTCGAAACTGTAGAGTATATCCCCTGCTCAGAGTCTCCAGCACCCAGGGGTCTGCTGTGTTTGATCTCCAGTACTCCAACTGATCTATAGAAAAACGATCGACCGCCGGCCTGACTGTCTCAGGCTTTATGTGTGCGATTTTTTGTGTTTGCGGGGGGGCGCTGACGGGGTCCCCCTGGAAATGGTCGATGAGGTGGGCGAAAAACTCTTGCATCTCCAGGAACACGAGGTCTTTGAGGGGGCTGTGACTGAGGTGTAGCGTGTCGTCGGAAACGTTGCTCCATTGGGGCATAGTGCTGTCGGGTCTGAACCGCTGGCATCCTAAACGTAGGGTTGCGCTGCACCTGTGTTAGTTGGCGAGTGGCTTCAGACAATTTAACTCTTTTTTCTAACAGTTCCGGAACATTTGGACCGAAAAGATGCCCGGGAACAAAAGGAAGGTCTCTCAATGTCTTTTTACAGTCCTCCGGCAGTCGTGCTTGGGCAAGCCACACCTGACGGCGGGCAGCCAGAAGCGTGGCTGTTAGATTACCCAGTTCGCGGGTCACATGGCCTGTAGTCAACAGAGCAGTTTGCAGAAATTGTGAAACCGAGGGATCCGCATTTGCCGGTTCAAGCGTACTGGTGGTAGCAAGGAGTAACTGGCCGATTGTATTTTCTGCTCGGGCAATGTAGGCAACTGACTCATATGCCTTTTTAAGTAAGGAATCCGTACGACCGCATTGCGCACTGGGACATCGTACGTTCCCACGTAGAGCCTCATCAGGAGACACCACCAAAGCTGCCACAGGCTGCTCAATTTCCGGAGCGCGACCCACCCCGATAGAATCTGCTCCAGCCATGGATGCTAGCATTCGAGCAGTCTTTGGGCGCCGCTTAGGCGGACCAGAACCGGTGAGAGCATCTGAGAATTCAGCCACAAAATCCTTACATGGTGGCATGGCAAAAGAGGTTGAAGCTGTGGTCTGTCTGAAAAACACATTTGTTTGGGCAGATTGTGCAGGTGACTCATCAAGTCCCAAACGAGCAACTGCCATTCGAAGCACAGCCAAAGTATCATCGGAGGAGGGCTGGGCCTGTCCAGACGACTGAACAGACCCCCCACTAGACCCCTCTGCTGCTGGGTAACCAGTGAGAACAGCCTGAGGTGAAGGTTGTGCAGCAACCTTCAAAGTATCCCCATGATCGTGAAAAAATGAATCTGAAGCACTTGTAGAAAGCACATCGAACTCAGAATGATGGGAAAAACAAGGGGAGACAAGAGACTCTTCCCGACTTTGAACATTTTCATCCTCCTGTGTCATCTTTACAGGCGGAGCACATGTGACAGGCTGAAGCGAGTGAAGCAGGCGTTTCAGCTCCGCCATCTCAGAAGAAAGTGCCGATACCGTCATAGAAAGTGAGCCTTTTTCAACATGTGAATGTACATCGTCTCGCGATTTGGCCTTTTTAGATGGGAGGGGAGCACCAGCTGCCGCCGAGGCACGGCGTTTTCGAGTGCGCGAAGGGGCTACATCTACCTGCCCAAGTTTCACCGTTGAATTAGGGTCTAACTCGGCAAGACGGAGCTGTCGTTCCGACATAGGCAAAAGGCTACAGTGCATGCACGGGTCCGTGAGAGCCTCTCGCAGATGTTGAACGCCCAAACACGACGGGCAGATGTCATGACCGTCGTCAGGGTGAAGATGATTAGGGCACAGCTTACAAGCCATTGGGAAACCAGTGGCGATCGAGCTGTTAGCCATCATTACTCGCTAACACCCTCGGTGAACCGTAAGGTTAAGTTAAGCGGAATGAAAATAATAATAAATAAATAAAATAATTACCTCGGTGAACCGACAGGTAATATTCAACAAGTAAAAGAAAATATTAAGCGTTTAAAATGGTCGGCGGATAGAACCGAGGAACCATAAAGGTAAAATGCATTCGTAGGAAAGAAAACAACACTCCGAGAAAACGTTACGTTAGATCAACGGGAGACCGTTAATATAGGTGCAGTAAACACACGCCACCGGATTGCACCGAGAGGCACAAAGTGTTACCGATAAAGTGATATAACTCACCAAGTGTTGTAAAGTAATCCAAAATCTTGTAGATGCGCGCTGTCACAGCTTGTGAGGACGAATCTCGCTGCTCTAATAAGCTGCACTTGACAGCGCGAAAATATCCAATCCAATACAATGAATAGAACCTATCTCAAAGAGGCGAGAAAGCGAAAGAGGTAGATTGCTGAGCTACTGTAGCCTATAATCCTCCAGGGCTCAGCATACGTCACGCAACGTGACTTTGTTGGTATATTTACTCGACCTATCTTAGCTGGCGCAGCGATTATCCATAGTGTTTACACTGCCTCTGGCGGTCAGTAAGAATGAAACAGAACTGAAGTTGTCCGTGCTGCACAGTGAATCTCTTATTTATATTGCGTCTAGACTTTGTTGTTTATGAGGGGATTTGCGACAGTATAAAGCTTGTGCTGATTCTGAACATACATTTTGAGCGAATTCTCTGCATGGTGACTCTAAAACGCCTCTGATTTGCCACTGTGTTCATGCACTTAATATACATGTCTGTGATTGGCTAAAATGCTCAACGCTGAAACAACACAAGTAGTTTTGTTTTTGAATAATAATGTGTCCTCCAGTTCCCGGACTCGACTGTACTCGGAAATGTTTCCGAGTCTAAAATGTCCGAGTCCGTGTCAAGTCCGAGTACAAATTTATCAGAGTCCGAGTTCGAGGACCCCAACTCTACAGGTTACCAATGTGAAGAAGAGTGGAGCATTTGCTTAGGCTGTGGACTGATCCAGCTATACTCATAACTGCTTTGATAAAGAATGATTTAATGCTTAGCCTTTAAAAAGCTATTGGGTGCTATTGCTAGCAAAAAGTTTGGTAGCTAATACAGTTTAATACAGTAGTTAAGTTGTGTGACACTAAAGTACATGAAATTGAATTGGATGAATGAATATATGAAATTGAATGCCTGAATCATGTCATGGAGCCATATAAAAATTCACTTTTAGATGACTTTATTAGATCATTTAAAGCTACACTGTGTAAGATTTTCTCCCATCTAGCGGTGAAATTGTATGACTACCAACTGAATATTACTTTCTAGCCCCTCCCATTCCTAGGGTGTTTTAACTCCTACGATGGCCGTATTATTCCAGTCGCGAATAATCTCCCCCTTGCATTTGTCACAGTGCCACTGAGTGTAAAAGCGCGAAAGGCGAAGCTTGAATTTCCAGGTATGTCCCTCTTTGGCTAATGTATTTTCAAGATGAAGGCGCAACACGGCTGCCACCATTTGAGCTTCTCGCTCGTATGTATTCTGAATGACAGATTCTATGCTTACGAGAATACTTGATTAGTTGGTGGAAGTAATTACACAAAAATGAGCACATATAATTTTGAAAG
Organism: Squalius cephalus; assembly: GCF_949319135.1. Taxonomy (NCBI): domain Eukaryota; kingdom Metazoa; phylum Chordata; class Actinopteri; order Cypriniformes; family Leuciscidae; genus Squalius; species Squalius cephalus. The sequence goes on from NC_137142.1 coordinate 11,701,544, forward strand.
AACAAAGTGTTTTGTGCTAAGAATCAACTTAAAAAAATACACAGTGTACTGTAGCTTTAAAATGACTTCATTCCATGTTGAAGGTACATGAACAAATTATATTCCAAATGGTATTATATATGGTACCAACAAAACCTGATTGGATTGGTTTGGTTTTGTTAACTCTAAACTAATCCTGTAACCCTGAGTTTGTTCAACGACCATCATGGTACAGGCCCCTGGTCTCCTATCCTGGCAAAGCTTGTATTGGTCCAAGTTGGTCATTATTTGTTCAAGCAGCTGGATAACAAGCCACAATGCAGCTGAACCTTAAATGGATAGTTCACCCAAAAATGAAAATCATTTAATCAACCTCATGTTATACCAAGACTGTATGACTTTATTTCTTCTGCAGAGCACAAAAGAAGATATTTTGAAGAATATTCGCAGGGGTGCTGCCAGAGTTTTGAGCCCCCAGGACAGTTTATTGCCTTGAAATCGTGGTCCAATGACCAATTTTATTTTTTTTTACTTTTCTGGGGTTCTCAGAATCAGTCATCAGTTGGGTAAACTATAGTAGTGAACAGAAGATGACAGCAATTACAATTTTTGTATTACCATTTGCTCCAATAAAAAAAACTAAAACAATAGCATTTCCATGACTTTCCAAAAGAGGGAAACATATCAAGAGATTGATTAAAGCAGTCAGAAGGAAGAATAATGTGAAATTTACCATCACTCCTACTGCCATTGTATTCGAAACACTCAAGCAGCAGTGTATAGCATTATAAATAATATATACATTTTTAAAAAAGATGAAAATATGTAAAACTGTACTAGATTTGCAATGTTGCTAACTGTGGTTCCCTATCAGTCGCTCACGTTCGACGTAACGTCCCTATCATCTTCGAGTGTCTATAGAACGAGCCAATGAACGTTGGCGTCCGTGAATCGCGTCACGCGCCCCTCCCCACAGCGCGGGTATAAACAGGAAGCGGGCACACACACACGTTGTCTTTCACTTCAGAGCCGAGAGGTTATTTGACTTCACGAGTGCTGCAAGAAGAGACAGTTGGAAAAATTGTTGGAAAAATCTTCTAACTCTGTTCCAGCGTTGGTGTGACGCCGCGAGCTTATAGCTCACAACTGCTGTTCTCACAGCATTATACTGTGTGTGTGTCGGTATCGATGGGTGTTCCCTGAGTTTATACTCACTACAGCCGCAGCTACTCCTAGTTGCCTCAGCACGGAAAAAAGTTTTATTTTCTCTTTTTTGTTTTCAACTGCGTGACCATGCTTCCTTTTCAGGATGTCATTCCGCTTGTGTGTTTCTGGGTGAGGTCGTTCCCTGGCACCAGCAGACGGCCACAATAGTTGCCTCTCGTGTTTGGGCATTCAGCACGCTGAGGCAGCTTTTGTATAGTTCATGTATATAACTATACATTGTATAGTTCATGTTCCCATTGCGGGGATATGACTATGGCAGCGTTAAGATCAAGACTCGCTTACCTCAAGGGAGGTGCTGTCCCCTCACCTACAGTATGTCCCGATCTAGTGTCTATTCTGGACCTCAGAATAGGCGCTTGGCCAGGGTTATCTGAAGATTACCGTGAGTGCTTCCCCGCCGAGGCAATCTCTGTGGGCCCCTCACACCTCACAAACATCTCCCTCCACCCTTAAAGTGTATGTTGCCGCTATCGCCGCACATCACGATGCAGTTGAAGGTAAGTCGCTGGGAAAGCAGGACCGATTGATCGTCAGGTTCCTGAGGGGGGTGAGGAGACGATCTATACCCTCTTAGGATTTGTCTCTGGTTCTTTCGGCACATTTCAGAGACCACCCTTTGAGCCTTTGCAGTCAGCAGAGTTAAAAAGTCTGTCCTGTAAAACAGTACTCCTGGTTGCATTGGCCTCCATCAAGAGGGTAGGGGACCTGCATGCATTTTCGGTCGACGAATCGTGTCTAGAATTCGGCCCGGCTAACTCTCACATGATCCTGAGACCCTGGCCCAAGATTCCTACCATTCCCTTCCGGGACCAGGTGGTGAACCTGCAAGCGCTGCCTTCGGAGGAGGCAGACCCAGCCCTGGCTTTTCTCTGTCCAGTTCGCGCTCTGCGTCTATATGTGGACAGAACGCAAAGCCTCAGGACCTCAGATCAGCTCTTCGTCTGTTATGGAGGCCAGCAGAAGGGTTTAGCCCTAACCCTAACCTGGCTGATCCAGTTGAGTTCCCCACTTAGTTCGCCTTGAGTACCTCCGCACCCCTTCGGCAGTCAGACGTTGCGGAGCGTCTGACGCCAGGCCTAGTGCTCGTATGCTTGTGTAACTTGTGCTAGGCTGGGTTCCATATGTGCCGATCCCTGCGGCAATCCCAAATGTGTATTCTTCCACGATCAGCTCCCGTTCCCTTGGCAGAGTCCGCTCTGCCATCACTGTTCGGTGTAGCCTCCCCCTTCTCAGGCTGGAGCCACCACAGTGACATTCTGCCATGTTGCACTGCCCCTAACCGGCCATTCCATATGTGAATTCTCCACATGGTACCTCCCTTCGGGCAGGATGTAGCTTTTGCAGCGTCCCTCTCCCCTGGAAAGGCACGATTTCCCAGTGTTATACAAGAGTTCCACTGTGTGGGGTATAACGGAACAGCAGCTTGAACTCCCTCTACGCAGCCAGTTGGGGGTCTGAGAGTCTTGCCAAGGGCGCTGGATGTGGCAGCAACCGTGGCGTTTTCCATAGGGATTACGTTACGTCGAACGTGAGTGACTGATAGGGAACATCTCGGTTACTAATGTAATGCTCGTTCCCTGAAGGAAGGAACGGGAGACGTAACATCCCGTCGCCACCATTGTTGACCATTGCTGTATGGCCATCATGATCTCGGCTCCTCAGCGAAAAACAATGTATGTGTGCGCCCGCTTCCTGTTTATACCCACGCTGCGGGGCGGGGCGCATGATGCGATTCACGCACGCCAACGTTCATTGGCTCGTTCTGTAGACACTCGAAGATGATAGGGCTCCCTGAAGTGACCCCAATTACGTCGTCACGTCGACGTTACGTCTCCCGTTCCCTCCTTTAGGGAACGAGGGTTACAACCGAGACAAAATGCGTTATCACTGTTGGTGAAAAGGGTCCACTGTATGGACCAAAACCTAAAACACGAGACATTCTTAAAATATCTTACAGTCATAACAATTGGAACGATATGACGGTGAGTAAATGATGAATGAATATTCATTTTGGGGTGAATTATCCCTTTAAGGTGGTAGGACCAACTTGTAGCTGATTAGAGGATAACAACCATCTTGTACAATGTTCTAAATCACAGTTAGGCTACCATGATAAAATGTAATACAGACTTAAAAAGAAAGAAGACACATTAAAGTAACATTTTCTGACAGTGTAATAATAGCCTTTGTGCATATTAAGACAGCAAACACCATTTAATGGGCTGCAACATCATGTGGGCCAACAGGGATGTGTTAAGAGTCTGCTAAGACCATAAACGTAGTTTAACAGTTCTTCTTTCTGAAGCAAAGCCTTGTCCTTGACAGCTATGTCCTATTTCCCTGAAATGAAATCCCTTCACTGCTAGATGACTAAATCTATTTAACCGATTAAATCTTGTTAACTATTTGCAGGGCTTGTTGTAATTGAATTAGGCCTATCAGATCAAGAGAGGGAGCTGCTTCCATATAGTATGGAATGAGACAATGGCTCTGTCCGAAATCGCATACTCTCTTGAGTAGGTACTTATTTTGAAAAAGTATATAGCCTACTTCACGGCCACTTAAAAGTGTGTGTAGTGTGAATGTAATCCAGACATACTACATTCGCCATGCTGTCATTATCATGTGATACCAGTGTCAGTTGTATCGCTTTACTGCCATTTACAAATCCTCTCACATGGTCTCATGGGATAGTAAAGTGTCAATAAAATAAAATAAAATACACATTTCAGTTTTTCAACACACATTTCAATACACGGTTAGTTTTGCCTACTTTTTTATAAGTACAGTGATTTCGGACATACTCTACTTGTCACATATTGTTTTTCGTCTTCTATACAGTAGGGAAGTATGCGATTTTGGATGCAGCCCAAGGCATAAGTCTGCTTAGATGAAAATACTTACTAATTTGATGCAAAGCACCTGCCACAGAATGCAAATGCCAATGAAATGAGACACCTGTCCTGATCGCTACTGAGACAGTGGCGCCATCTAGCGGGCGATTTAAAATAACCTGTGCTTGACAGTTTTGATTGAGCATTTAATATACATCTACAATCTGCTAGATTTGAGGTTATCTATGCTGCTGGTGTACTCCTGAACGTCGACAAAATTAACCATTAGCAGATATATCAACAACTTTTAATCTAAAGTATTTATTTTCTTGGAAAATATATTAGAAATGTCCGACATCAGCCAAAACTCGAGCGTGTAAAATGATTGACAGACGAAGAGTATTTCTGAATGGCTACTAAGGGCGGTCCTCTATCTACGCTACTCTGCCTTTTCACGTTTGTTTTGTTTTAACCCCTTCAGACCTGAATTATGTTTTAGGTTTCTGAAAAATATAAAAGTACATTTTCCCAGCTCATGAGGCTTCTATAAATGAGACCAAATTAAAAAAAAATTAAAAATGTTTTGCTTTAATTGTAATTTTTTTTGTCCATTTCAATGGACGTCAGGTCAAAACAGGTGTACTTCACAAAAATGTACCAACATAAAATTAAATAATAAACATACAAATTGTTAGTATATACTTAAAGCTTTTTCTCAAGGTCAAAAACTTTTCAACAGTATACCATTTCAACTTTAATTTTGAGGTTTTTGTTTTACAGATTGCACATTGTTTGTAACAAACTAAATATCTTAGAATCAATCAATATGGTCATGTTAGAGCCATTTTCTTTGCGCATCTTTCTTTTTTATATCAAAAACTTGAACATTACAACATTTCAACTTTAATTGTAAGGTTTTTGCTTTATAGATCGCCCATTTGTTTATTCATAACAAAATAAACCTAGGAATCAATCAATGCATTCACGTTAGAGTAATTTACTGTGTGCATCTTTGAAACAATTTCTCTGTTAACGATTTTCTTGTATTTCTACAGTACATTACTGGCAGCACGGTTGCCATGCATGATGCATGTATTTCGATTTCCAGTAACTGTACTGTAATTCACTTTACAGTACACAAGATCAGTACTGTAAACTACCAAATAGTACTTTACTGTATTTGTACTGTATTTCGTCATTTGATCTGCTTTTGCTGGAATTAATTATGGTGTTGTACTGTAATATCTATATTGATAAATTACTGATAAATATTATTATAATTTTCAAAATAATTACTAATAATGATAATATTATATCATAATAATATAATATGTAGTTATTAGGAAATATAGGCTATAGTAGGAAAAAATATGGAAAGCAATGGCTATACTGTCAACTGTCTAGTTACCGACATTCTTCAAAATATCTTCTTTTGTGTTCAGCCGAATAAAGAAACTCATGATTTGGAACAACATGAGGATGAGTAAGTGATGACAAATATAATTTTTTGGTGTACTATACCCATAAAGGGATAGTTCACCCAAAAATTTTAATTGGCCCATGATTTACTCACCCTCAAGCCATCCTAGGTGTATATGACATCGTTCTTCTTTCACACGAATACAATTGGAGTTATATTAAAAAATGTCCTGGCTTCCAAGCTTTATAATGGCAGTGAATGGTTGTTTCTGTTTTGAAAGTCCATAAAAGTGCATCCATCCATGATAAAAGTGCTCCATGGCTCTTGGGGGTAAATAAAGGCCTATTGAAGCGAAGCGATGCGTTTGTGTAGGAAGAAATAATTCATTTTCAAGTTACGCTTTAGATTTATGTCAAATCCGTATGTTTCGTTTGGCCGAAAGCTAGTCCTTTTACTTTATAAAATTTTAAATACAGATATTTTTCTTACATCTCCATCTTCCTCATCATCACTCCACATAAAGTCAACATCTGAGATACTTCCATCAGCTATATGTTCAAGCACTTCAAGAACTATATATTCTGCATGAAAAAGTAAAAAAAAAATGTATCGGTACTGTGATATAGATTTTTTATATAAGAAATTTCAATCAGCATTACTGGACTTCAATTACTGGAATGTGATTTCAGTAACAGGCTTTTGAACCCACTGTCCATTCTAATGGACAGACACATTTGAAAAAATCCTGATTTAAAATTTGAAATTCTACAATCGATTTTTAACTTTAATTAATAAGTTCAATCTTTCTATTTTACATACAAACTATGAAATACTGACAAACATATCAAAAAATGTAAATAAAACCACAGAAAATGTTGCTTGCTTCTGTGTTTGGAGTGAAGTGCTGACATGCTTCTCTTCAAAGTAGTGTTTTTTTTCTATAATTACTACATGCAGAGCTTTACTGCCATTTGATTGGATGACAAGCGTCCAATCTAATGGACTGCAGACTTTAAACTAGGTGAAATGCTCCAGAAGTAAAAAAAAGGGGGGTTGACGTGATGTCCATTGTAATGGACGCAGGGTCTCTGAATGGGTTAAAAGAGCCTGAAGAAACAGCTGTGATCAGTGATATCTATTGTGAAATGATAAAGCGATATTGTGGGGGTAAGTTAGACACTTTTCGGAATACTAGCCTACATTATTGTCTGTCTAGTAGACAGACAATAATATAGTATTCCGAAAAACACATTTAAAGTCAGTAATTTGGTAGTTCATAAAATAAAGCGTCATACAGCTATCAAAATTGCATGGCTTTTAAAAACTCAATAAAAACTAAGAATAAAGTAATCATTCATCGACTGCCAATAATATATCCATTAAAATCTACATAGAGAAGAGGCTAGTCTAAGTTGCTAGGAAACATCAGGCATGTCTACGTTACTGGCTATTCTAAAAGTCACATTTCTACGTCACCAATAATATAATAAACCGAACCTCCAGCTGTCGGAAAATAGATTTGGCCCTCTCATTTTCTTTGTAGAGGTTTGCCATGCAGCTGACCGTGGTGATTGATTATCTAGGCACAAAATCATCATCCCTGAGAGTTATAGGTGCGCTCATTCATTCCTCCGCTTTGCTGCTGCGTGTGGATTAACTGTCCAGTGCGCGCGTGGCCTTATTATGACGTTTCACTCAAATCCAATCAGCGTGCAGCTGTCGTGTCCTGGAAAAAAAAAAAAGAAGAAGAAAATGTTTATTATTTATTAAATTATTTTAAAAATGTATTATTCCTGATATTTGTTTTAAACGAGAATGCAATGATGTAAACAAAGACTCGTCAAATTATTAAATTAAATTAAATTCTCCATCAGCATTTGCCTACTGAGCCACTCGAATTTGAGATATTTTCTTATTCTTTGAAATTTTGCTTTTTAGTTTGTAAAAAAGAAGATTCAGATTTTTTTGTGACCATTCTGAATTAGCTTTTGGCTAAATATTTTATACATAAATATAAGAGCAAATCGTATTTTAAAGTTTTTATTACCAAGGTAAAATTTGGTGTATATTTTTATATAGTGCATAATTTTATATAGTTTTTATTACATCCTACATCTTATTGTATTGTATTTTTTTACCGTGTCCACATAAAATAAAAAAATAAAAGCTACCGTGTCCAATCAGAGTTTAGCTGTCGTGTCCATGGGGTGAAAGGCAACTACGGCAAGCAAAAGCAGTCAGAAAGAACGGTGTTGAGTAAACATCAGCAGGACTTCAGTTACTCCACTGTGCCTGAATAAATAGGACGAATATTTACCCGTCAACTGTGATTCATAGCAGGTGAGTAAATTTGCATGTGTGTGTTGTTATATTGCTGTAAGGTGTATTAAGAGAGACGCAGAAAAGCGTTCAGATGACTGGGCAACACGTTAACTGTATGCAACTGTTGTTTGAGTGTCTAGACTGCTCTTCCTGTAATGTTTCAATATTCATATCTAACATATCTTTTTTAAATTTTCCACATAGATTCTATTCCGTATTCTGCTAGTAATGATGGAATTACTTTCCTCCACCATCTGTTTAGATTCCTCATTTTTCAAGTTCATCCATATGTCAGCCACATGAGCCCATTTCTCCGATTTATACTGCTTTTTTTATTATAGATATTCTGTGTAATCTTATCATAACGACTCTTGAAATGTGTGGTCAAATCATTGGTCCTCATTGGTCAAATACTTGTCAGTAAGGGCTGCTCCAGCTGCAGTATGAATGCTGTCATTCTTTTCTGGCATGAACTCTTATTACCTTGTGATTTCAGTGTAATGAGATTGAAAGAGAGGTCTGGGCAGCTCAGATTATGGAGCTGGTTCCTGCTCTGCTCCAGCTGTACTCTGTCTATATGGGCTCATGGAGGACAGCATGGGGAACAAGCTGCTTCAAATCAAGAGCCTCCGCCAATCATCCGGCTGGACAGGAACATGGTTCAGGATAAAGAGTAGGTGTTTTTTTTTTTGTTTTTTTGTTTTACTTTAAAACTGCTTTTAGAGCCTATGTATCCAAATTTAGTGAAACTGTTCTAGTGAAATGAATTTTTATAGCGTTTGTTGATTTTGATTGGATTCTCTCTGCCAAATGACCTCTGCACCGGAGCAGTCTGTCCTGATCTCTGATTTCAGCGAATAATATGTCAGAATAACAAAGGTCATACTTAATCCATCCACAAAAATCATCTTAATATTATTTTTCTTTACTATTTTAATAGTAACTAATAAATTATTATTATTATTTTGTAAATTCTAGTTGCATGTTCTGTATTAGAGAGAGAGAGAGAGAGAAAGAGAAAATAAAAGATGATACAGTTCCGAATACAGTTGAACCGAGAGTAATTTCGCACTGGCAACACACAGGTGTGAGTAACAGTGTTTTTACTATTGCTTTGTCTGAAACAGATCGTTTGATATGGACTCACTTTACTTTCACTTCACTGAAAATAATGAATATAAGAACGACAGTTTGACAAACAATGATACATTTATTAATTCATAATTAATTTACGCCAAACAGAAACACCTTAAGTTATCCTTTGTCAACTATAATTGCTGTGGTACCTCAACTCTATTTTCCACAACCAAGATTTACATACCTGTATGTAAGATGCATAAATGCTTCACAGTTGGCAAATGTTTTAACTATGTTACGAGATAAACATCTTTTTGTATTGTCTTTGTTTAAACACTTACGTAAAGTAATAACTTCCATATAAGACATAAGGAATAAATATAAATAAAGATGATTAATCACCATGCTGGACTATCCTTGGTTTTTGAGGTGTTAGTTCGTTGTCTTCTGATTTGGGATCAGACTTTGGCTCAAACATGTATGGTTGAATTTCACCGGTTGCCATTTCAACATCGGAAGTTTTCAAAACAATTCCACACGCGTAATGGCGGGACGTTGAAAATTATTTTAATATACAAAACTCATAGCAGTGGCCGTTTACTTCCAAGTGTTGAATGTGACATGCCAATCAAAATGAAGTGTTGGAAAGAGGGTCAAAAACAGGATAGAAAATGGCTTATTACTTTTAAATTAAGTTGTTGTTTTTTTATGTAAAAATCTTGCTGACATTGTAAGTGGACCTCAGAGAACATTATAAAATTTTACGAAATTGCACTTCATGACCCCTTTTAAAAAAAAAAAAAAAAAAAAAAACCTGAAAGCAATTTAAATTATTTTAAATTGTAATAATATTTCACAATGTAACTCTTTTTATTTATCAGATAAATGCAGCATTGGTGAGCAATGAGCATTAGAAATAAAGAAATAAAGTAATATTGTGGTAAAATAGAAATAGGCCCTTAGACTTTGTGGCCCTACTTGGGTATATAACAGTATATAAAGGATGTCAGTAGATTTATCAATAGAATGAAAGTTTACCCTATCTACTTTTCTTAATGCATCATGTAGATCGTATTGTGAATAATTCATCCGTGCTTATGTTATATTCTTAAAAAATATTTTTTACTTTGTCGTAGCTGGACCATCCGTTAAATGACAGACTTTTCTCTAGTGACAGCAGAACTTCTCCAATCATTTAGTCAAGTCAAACTCGCCCTGCAAACCTCCACTTTTGAGTGTAACAGCCACATCTCAAAATCCAAGCAACAACTAATGCACAGAACCAAGTTGTTGTTTTTTTTTTGTTTTTTTTGTTTTTCCATAATCAATTTCACTTGGATATACAACACAATACGAAAGAAAATATGTGTTGCAACTTCAGTTTTATCGTGACTTTGATCAACCAAAGGTTACAGTTATCGACTGATGCTGATCATCTTAAATTGGCCAAATACCAATCCACCTCTGGCTAATATTATTCCGTCTGTAATCTAACCTTTCTTCTGTTCTGTTGTAGCCACATCATGGAGCATTTAGAAGGGGTGATTGAAAAGCCGGAGTCGGACATGACACCTCAAGAGCTGCAGCTTCACTATTTCAAGATGCACGACTATGATGGCAACAATCTGCTGGATGGACTTGAGCTTGCCACTGCCATTACTCATGTGCATAGAGAGGTGTGTGCTCTAATTTTGAGCTTGACTTTATGCTGTGTACACTACCGGTTCAAAGTTTGGACACAACCTACTTAGAGCTGCACGATTAATCGTTTAAAGATTGCGATCTCGATTCAAACACCCACACAATCTTATTCCTAAATGACAATGATTTGGTTATAAATCATACTGGAACATTCAAATCTGCATTGGCGCTGTCACTGATCCAGTGAGAGAAATTGTGATGTATAGGTATAAAACAGCTTCACAAACAGCCTTTTCAACCACATAGTATCGTTATTTCTGACAATAATTCAGATTATCACAGAAGTACTGGGATAAACGTTTATTGTTCAGTCTACAGTAGTGATCAAAATAGAGCAGATCCTCTTTTGAAAGTAGCTTGACGCTTCAAATAGCTATTGTATCGACTAGGCTATGTGGCGACAAGTGCCTGTTAAAAAATGTATTTGTCATTGAATCATTGATTCAAGAGATTAGTTCAAAAATGCCGATTCATCAGTAATGAAACAAGTGAAGTATTTATGAGTGAGTCGTTGAATCATTAGCACTATTCGGACGGTATTAGTTTTACAAGGCTAGATGGAGTAATGTATTTTTACCACAGGACGTCTGTAATAATATTGGCCAATTCGCACGGGATAAGATATCTCAGTAAAACCAGTAGAAGTGGGAGGAGTAACTTGTCATGTGTGTATTACGTTGCTTCCTGATATCATGTGCGCAAGCACATAAAAACTATATTTTTTGGGATTGTGTTAGTAATAGGCCCTTACCTAACTCTAAAAGATGTTTCGTGCCTCTAACAAGTGCTTTCGATCTTCTTTCTGATCTGAATGGTATGTGGAAAACAGTGAGTTTTGCCACAGACTTGTCCCACCGCCTAGAACGCACCTAAATGTTTTTTCAAGCGCCTCCATACTTGAAAAACTGCGGAAAACTACTTTTAAACACGTGTATGTGTTTTTTTACGGAATATTTTCATACATATTTACAGCGGGTCTATTCGCACGGGATCAGTTTTACCTGAGGTAATTTTTCCGGACCTTTTTACAGAAGGTAAAAGTCATTGTAATCTTTACTGACATTGTCAAAATCACTGAGAAGCTCTGGTAATAATTACTTTACCCCACTTCTCCATGTTAAACCTATCCTGTCCGAATAGGGCTATTGATTCAAAAGATTTGTTTAAAAAACTGATTGATCCAGTAATGAAACAAGTGAAGTATTTATGATTGAGTCATTGAATCATTCATTCAAACCAATTTTAAAAAAATAATTAATTCTAATTCATTAAACATATTTTTAAATAGACTGCAGCTATTAATATTTTGTCAGAACCTCTAGTAAATTGTGTTATTTTATGTAGTCGTCTGTTTAGAATCATGGAAGAATCGGGATCAATTTGAAACGAACAAAAAAAATTTCAATTTATCCAGAATTGTGCAGCTCTAAACCTACTCTTTTTCATTTTTTTATTCTTTTTTAAAAAAATTATCATTATTAATTTATAATGACACATATAAATGTTTTTAATTTGTATGGGATTTAGTTTTAATTCGTTTTAATTTTTAATTAACATACTGCTTTTATAATCTTTCCCTAAGTACAATTGTATCAGCCTCTCCTTCTATCGTTTGTCATGTTTTATTCATTCCATTCAATTATAATTAGTATTGTCACTTGGCTTTGGTTTCCAGGAAAGAGGAGATGATAGCCAGCCAATGAAGGAAGAGGATCTCATCAATCTCATTGATGACGTCCTCCGAGACGATGACAAAAACAACGATGGCTACATTGACTATGCAGAGTTTGCGAGGTCTCTGGAGTAAAAGACGACGGGGACAACCGTGGCCTTACTGTGAATGCAGATTACCTCTGATGTACAAATCTCCAGCACATTCCTTAATGCGTGTCTGCGATTTCACAGGCACAGTATATTCATGCTTTAGTATAACCAGTATAAAATATGTCGTACAATGAAATCGTGAAGGGCATGTAGTGACATGAGATGTTTTGTATTTATGCCATCTGTGTAACATTAATTCATTGTTGCACTCACATCTGCATCTCTTATCAGAATGGGCCCTCGATGTATAAACTGCCAAATTTATTAGCTGTAAACAAGCATAAATTGTTATTATTGAATAAATGCTTTGCAGTGACACTCTCTTGCAAAGCTGATGGTTAAATAAAGCTAAAGTGGGATGTTATCGCTGCTCTGCTGAAGAATGATGGCAAACATGCACTCTTTCTGCCTTAAAGGGATTATCACTGTTACTGTCATTATGAAAATACCCTTTCAAAACGATCTGAAAGGACAGAACTTTCACATGTTGAGCACAGAACATCTAACTATGTAGATTTGGGTTTACCTAGATTTACATTGAAATGTGCAAAATGCTTGTTCGGACCTGGATGAATCCCACTGTAGAGCTAATGCTACTTTGGTTGGATTTAACAGCTACCATCTATTTGATGAAGTTGTCCATTTCTAGAACAGAAATAGAACTTGTGTCCACTAAAACATCAGGGTGAACTGATTTTCAGCTTGCTATAGAGTCTGAATTTACACAAAATGCCATATGGGTCAATGACATGATGCTGTTTTTGTTAGACAATTAAAATGCAATTCATCCATATACTAGTGACTTCCATAAGGAACAATAATTTTGATATTTTTTTTGAGGCATAAATAAAAATAAAAAAAAAGCTTGGGTGATGCAATTACCACAATATAATGAAGAAGAAAGCCTTATTATTAAAATAATGAAATTATTGAGAAGAAACCTTTAAGTATTTTGGTATACTATTGTTATTCCCTAGAAAAACATGTTTCTTACAAAACTGTTTATTATTATTTGGCAAAAAAATACTCTGCCAAATCAGTTGTTTGGTTCAACCAAAATGCAGAATTTTTTTCTTCTTTTTTTTTTTCTTGAAATTACAGTAAGGATAAAGGTTTGTAACCAGCAAAAAAGAGCACATTTCTAAGACCTTGGCACGTATGTTTTCAACAAAATATTTCAAAGATTGTCATTGACCCATGTCTGTTTATTTTACATACTGTACATAAAATGGCAAGAAGAACAGCATTTGACATAAACCATGTGTAATTTATTTCTACCAAATCTGTAAATCGTTATTGATGAATTGACTGAATAGAAATGTCATTTAAAAGCTCATAGGGTCTGTTGTACATTTCATATGAGATTAGAATGACATGTTCATAATGATCCTTATTTAAAGTCTACAGTGTAAACTGAACCTAGTTTAATTGTCACAGTTTAGTACTGATAAAGGAAATCAATATAAATGTAGTTATTTTTGTCTAGGGAGAAATAGCAATAATTGAGAGAAAATATGTTATGTGTGATTGCAAATATAATAAAGACAGAAAATGTCGATCTTGCTTTGTCATTGAAAAAAAACTTTATTTGTTCTGTAGCTTCTTATACAAAAGGAAAGATAATAGAGTGGTAACACTTTATTTTGATGGTCCCTTTTGAACATTCTGTTGACTATGAGTAACTTTGCAACTACATGTCAGCTAACTCTCATTAGAATATTCTGCTTTATATCTGCTAACTCTTTATTGTGATGCTCCTCCAACAGACATTCTCCTGACTATAAGTAACTTTGCAACTACATGTCAACCTATTCTAACCCTAACCCTACCAGTCTACTAATACTCTACTAACACTCTATTGAGAGATAGTAGACATGTAGGTGCAGCGGACCACCATTCATGTGTTGAAGGGACCATCAAAATAAGTGAAACCAAAAGAGTTTACGCCTACTCAATAACCCAGCAGCACTTCCTCTAGTTCCAGTGACTAGTGGTTTCCAGTGTTGACACAGAGGCCAGTGAGAGCACTGAAGTAGCGGATGGTCCAATGTTGCGCAGCTGATTGTACCAGTCGTCTGGCTGTCTGCTGGCTTGTGATGGAGCAGTTTCGGAGGGGCAGGAGAAATGACTGCTGGAGGTCGGATGGGGTGGGAAGCCACCAGGGGGCACCACTGAAGGGAATCGGGGGATGTGTGGCAGGGAATGGGGGCACTGGTACTGCCGCCCCATGGCAGAGGAAGACACACACATACTGCTAAAGAGAGAACCTCGCCCTGGCATTATGCCCACCGGCAGCACTTTCTGGGTGATACGATCCTGCTTCCGCTGCTTGGCACGACGGTTCTGGAACCATACCTGCAGCAGGGAGCGAAAAGCAGGCAGGTTTAGCTCAGAGTCAGATAGAGTAATCAGACCAGGGAGTCGAGGTTTGGCTGGGTAACATTGCAAATTAGCTGAAGATGCTGTAACAACACCATGTTGCCATTCGAAAGATAATTTTCTTTAGCAGCATTTAAATCACTAACATGTCAGTATATTAAAATTATGGAAGCTTGTTTCAGCCACAGAATAAAACATTTTAAAAGATAACTTATATCTTAGAGTTGGGGGTTTCCATCTCGCAATTCTGACTTTATCAATTCTGATAAAGTCAGAATTACGTGATACAAAGTTGCAATTGCGTGCTATAAAGACTTTTTTGCTCGCAATTACGAGTTTATATCTCGCAATTTTGACTTTATAACACGCATTTGCAACTTTATATCACGCAAATCTGAGATAAAAAGTAGCAATTACTTTTTTATTTTTTATTCTGTCGGACACAAGCTTCCATATATAATAGATATGGCCAAGAACCGCATCAATACAATAATCCAGACATATTTCCTAACCAGGTGTGATGCAATAAGTTTACAGCTAAGTGATTTGTCTGTCCACAGTGTGTGCAACATGGCACAATTAACAGGGGCCGGATTTATATCTAAGAATACAAATCTCTGTAACGGCTATTTTCTTCTAATTTTCTAACATAAGTCGACATGAAATGGAAAGTTGCAATCGTCTGTTCTTCCCTATTGTGCCGTATATTAGAATGGCTTCTCAAACAAGAAAAAATGTGGGGTTGTACCTGATTTTGTCTGATTGGGAATGGGGATTGGATTGTTGGATAGTGGTTTGCTATTGCTATGATCTCATGTGAGTGACAGGTTGTCTAGCCCTCGCGCCAGTAAACACGTTATTAGACAAAGAAGAGTTAGAGAGATGTCATTGAAAGTGGAAGGGGAAGTTATTGTGTTTAAAGATTTTGATCCAAATAGTTTTAATCCAAAAAAATAACGAATACCCAATTTAACATAATTAAACTCAAACGACATGGAACAATGAGCAAACAGAACTCAGGGTGCAATTTTATAATTAACAGGAACTGAAACAGATGTAGGGTAAATAATCTAATGATCAGGAACACAGGCAAATAGAAACAGAGCAAACAAAACCAAAACAAAATAAAACCATTATACAATTACATAATATTACAAGGGCACTTGAATAAAGTAAACAAATAAAAACATGGTCACGGATAAATCAGTTATAACAAATACTGCAATATTTCATAAAAAATAATTGTCTATATTTAATTTCAAGGCGACACACACACAGTGTTTTAACTATTTAAAACACTGTGTATTAAAAATGTGATATTGAGTAAAACCAACTCCAAAGTCATTTTCTTCTTTAGAGAGAAATAAGATGTTCTTAAGAAAATATTTTCTTGCAAACTTTTTTGAATTGATCTTAAGAAATATCTTCTTTTTTAAAGGGATAGTTCACCCAAAAATGAAAATTCTGTCGTCATTTACTCACCGTCCTCTTCAGAACACAAATGAAGAAATCTGAGAGCTTTCTGCCCCTTCGTTGACCGCTACGCAACTACCACATTGACGTTTCAAAAAGTTCATGAAGAGATCATAAAAGTAATCTATATGAATTGAGAGGTTTAGTCCAAAATTTTCTCAAGAGCCTTAATCGCTTTATATGATGAACATATTTAATTCACTATTCACATAAGCTTTTATTCACATATAAACATTGATCAGCGAGCATAAACAGAAGCTCAACCGAACCTCACACGAGAATTCTCACACGAGAATTAACCTCATTGGATCTTGTGAAAGCTCAAATGTGCTGCGTAACACGAGAATGAACTTCATTCGTTCTTGTGGAAGCTCAAACGTGCTGCGTAACACACAAGAATGAACTTCATTGGTTCTTGCAAAAGCTCAAACACGCTGCGTAACACGATAATGAACTTCATTAGTTCTTGTGGAAGCTCAAACGTGCTGTATAACACGAGAATGAACTTCATTGGTTCTTGTGGCAGCTCAAACGTGCTGTATAACACGAGAATGAACTTCATTGGTTCTTGCTGAAGCTCAAACGTGCTGCGTAACACGAGAATGAACTTCATTGGTTCTTGCAAAAGCTCAAACGCGCTGCGTAACACGAGAATGAACTTCATTGGTTCTTGCAAAAGATCAAACGCGCTGCGTAACACGAGAATGAACTTCATTGGTTCTTGCTGAAGCTCAAACGCGCTGCGTAACACGAGAATGAACCTCATTGGTTCTTGCGGAAACTCAAACGTGCTGCGTAACACGAGAATTAACTTCATTGGTTCTTGTGGAAGCTCAAACGTGCTGCGTAACATGAGAATGAACCTCATTGGTTCTTGTGGAAGCTCAAACGTGCTGCGTAACATGAGAATGAACCTCATTGGTTCTTGTGGAAGCTCAAACGTGCTGCATAGCACGAGAATGAACCTCATTGGTTCTTGTGGAAGCTCAAACGTGCTGCGTAACATGAAATGAACTTGATTGGTTCTTGTGGAAGCTCAAACGCGCTGCGTAACACGAGAATGAACCTCATTGGTTCTTGTGGAAGCTCAAACGCGCAGCGTAACACGAGAATGAACCTCATTGGTTCTTGTGGAAGCTCAAACGTGCTGCGTAACACGAGAATGAACCTCATTGGTTCTTGCGGAAGCTCAAACGTGCTGCGTAACACGAGAATGAACCTCATTGGTTCTTGCAAAAGCTCAAACGAGCTGCGTAACACGAGAATGAACCTCATTGGTTCTTGTGGAAGCTCAAACGCGCAGCGTAACACGAGAATGAACCTCATTGGTTCTTGTGGAAGCTCAAACGAGCTGCGTAACACGAGAATGAACCTCATTGGTTCTTGTGGAAGCTCAAACGTGCTGCGTAACACGAGAATGAACCTCATTGGTTCTTGCAAAAGCTCAAACGAGCTGCGTAACACGAGAATGAACCTCATTGGTTCTTGCGGAAAATCAAACGTGCTGCGTAACATGAGAATGAACCTCACTGGTTCTTGTGGAAGCTCAAACGCGCTGCGTAACATGAGAATGAACCTCATTGGTTCTTGTGGAAGCTAAAACGTGCTGCGTAACATGAGAATGAACCTCAGTGGTTCTTGTGGAAGCTCAAACAAGCTGCGTAACATGAGAATGAACCTCATTGGTTCTTGTGGAAGCTCAAACAAGCTGCGTAACATGAGAATGAACCTCATTGGTTCTTGTGGAAGCTCAAACGCGCTGCGTAACACGAAAATGAACTTCATTGGTTCTTGTGGAAACTCAAACGTGCTGCGTAACATGAGAATGAACCTCAGTGATTCTTGTGGAAGCTCAAACACGCTGCGTAACATGAGAATGAACCTCATTGGTTCTTGTGGAAGCTCAAACGAGCTGCGTAACACGAGAATGAACCTCATTGGTTCTTGCAGAAGCTCAAACGTGCTGCGTAACATGAGATTGAACCTCAGTGGTTCTTGTGGAAGCTCAAACGTGCTGCGTAACACGAGAATGAACTTCAATGGTTCTTGTGGAAGCTCAAACGTGCTGCGTAACATGAGAATGAACCTCATTGGTTCTTGTGGAAGCTCAAACAAGCTGCGTAACATGAGAATGAACCTCGTTGGTTCTTGTGGAAGCTCAAACAAGCTGCGTAACACGAGAATGAACCTCATTGGTTCTTGCAGAAGCTCAAACAAGCTGCGTAACATGAGAATGAACCTCAGTGGTTCTTGTGGAAGCTCAAACGTGTTGCGTAACACAAGAATTAAAGGGTAAGTTCGGTATTTTACACTTAAAGCCCTGTTTACAGATCGTTTCTGATGAAATAGAACGGTTAAGATTAAAATTTGGACACATGCTGCTGTCCCGAGAATTTTAGGTTTCTTTCGCTTTCCCCAAAACCTCTAGAATGGGTGTATAGGTGCACTGGAACAATCCTTCATAAAACGCATTAAACTTTCGTTTACAAAGACGTGAAACTCACCGAGTGGTCAGGGGTGTCCACTGATATGCTCACACAAAAATCGCTGCAAAAGATGCTTTCCAACAGGTGTTTTACCATTCGTTGTAAAACTGTGGATCTATTTTTCCAAACGTCTCACACCCGTAGATTCTTCCGTTGAGAGCTTGAATAATAGACACTCCAGCCCAGTTGGTGGCGATAATGCACCTTTGCCAATTGCAAGCAAACCGCTGGCATTTCATTGAATACACAGAAGCAGCAGAAGAAGAAGCGGCGGAGTAATACCGTACCTCAACACAGCACATTCAATACAAGTCAATGGAGTTGGACAAAAACTACGATAAAACCTGTTGGAAAGCATCTTTTGCAGCGATTTTTGTGTGAGCATATCAGTGAACACCCCTGACCACTCGGTGAGTTTCACGTCTTTGTAAACGAAAGTTTAATGCATTTTAGGAAGGATTGTTCCAGTGCCCATAGGCTGCCATTGTGTAGGTGGGGGGGGGGAAGCGAAAGAAACCTAAAATTCTCGGGACAGCAGCATTTGTCCAAATTTTAATCTTAACCGTTCTATTTCATCAGAAATGATCTGTAAACAGGGCTTTAAGTGTAAAATACCGAACTTGTCCTTTAACCTCATAGGTTCTTGAAGAAGCTCAAACGTGCTGCGTAACACGAGAATGAACCTCATTGGTTCTTGTGGAAGCTCAAACAAGCTGCGTAACACGAGAATGAACTTCAATGGTTCTTGTGGAAGCTCAAACGTGGTGCGTAACATGAGAATGAACTTCAATGGTTCTTGTGGAAGCTCAAACATGCTGCGTAACATGAGAATGAACCTCATTGGTTCTTGTGGAAGCTCAAACGTGCTGCGTAACATGAGAATGAACCTCATTGGTTCTTGTGGAAGCTCAAACGTGCTGCGTAAGACGAGAATGAACCTCATTGGTTCTTGTGGAAGCTCAAACGTGCTGCGTAACATGAGAATGAACCTCATTGGTTCTTGTGGAATCTCAAACGTGCTGCGTAACATGAGAATGAACCTCATTGGTTCTTGTGGAAGCTCAAGCAAGCTGCGTAACATGAGTATGAACCTCATTAGTTCTTGTGGAAGCTCAAACGTGCTGCATAACACGAGAATGAACTTCATTGGTTCTTGTGGAAGCTCAAACGTGCTGCGTAACATGAGAATGAACCTCAGTGGTTCTTGTGGAAGCTCAAACGTGCTGCGTAACATGAGAATGAACCTCAGTGGTTCTTGTGGAAGCTCAAACGTGCTGCGTAACATGAGAATGAACCTCATTGGTTCTTGTGGAAGCTCAAACGTGCTGCGTAACATGAGAATGAACCTCATTGGTTCTTGTGGAAGTTCAAACGTGCTGCGTAACACGAGAATGAACTTCATTGGTTCTTGTGGAAGCTCAAATGTGCTGCGTAACACGAGAATGAACTTCAGTGGTTCTTGTGGAAGCTCAAACGTGCTGCGTAACATGAGAATGAACCTCATTGGTTCTTGTGGAAGCTCAAGCAAGCTGCGTAACATGAGAATGAACCTCATTGGTTCTTGTGGAAGCTCAAACGTGCTGCGTAACACGAGAATGAACTTCAATGGTTCTTGTGGAAGCTCAAACGCGCTGCGTAACATGAGAATGAACCTCATTGGTTCTTGCGGAAGCTCAAACGAGCTGCGTAACACGAGAATGAACTTGATTGGTTCTTGCAGAAGCTCAAACGCGCTGCGTAACACGAGAATGAACCTCACTGGTTCTTGCGGAAGCTCAAACGTGCTGCGTAACACGTGAATGAACTTCATTGGTTCTTGCGGAAGCTCAAACGTGCTGCATAACATGAGAATGAATGACGTCAAGCGAACATACTTGAGCTTCTGTTTACCACAACTGATGTGTGAGTTGATGAATGTTCATATGTGAATAAATGTCTAAATTCAATCTGTTCATAAAGTGATCCTAAGAGAATATTCGGACTAAACCACTCAGTTCATATGGATTAGTTTTACGATCTCTTTATGAGCTTTTTGAAGCATCAAAATGGTAGTTTTGTGGACTGTCAATGGAGGGACAGAAAACTCTCAGATTTCATCAGAAAAATCTTCATTTGTGTTCCGAAGATGAATGAAAGTCTTACGGGTTTGGAACGGCATGAGGGTGAGTGAGTAATGACAGAATTTTTATTTTTGGGCGAACTATGTCTTGAAGAAGATTTCAATGAATCTGGCTCCAGAATATTAAACAAATGCGACGAGCATTGTGAAGCAGTTGAAACAGAAACCAAACTGTCACACAATGCTATCACAGCTAGTTTTCTATCCACATATGTTGCTGTGTCACTGTAAATCACTTTTTAACATCCCTAGGAACATTTATTTCAGTTACATGTAACTATATCTGTTCAGTTACCTGTATGCGAGCCTCGTTGAGTTTGGTAGCTCTCGCGAGCTCCTCTCTAAAATAGATATCAGGATAGTGGTTCTGTCTGAAAGCTAACTCCAGCTGTTCCAGCTGCTCACTGCTGAAGGTAGTTCGGTGTCTCCTGCGGGACGGTGAAGGGTACGGTCTTGCTCGCCCTCCGCCACCCCTGGTGCTCTCAGATGTCTCAGAATCTTCTCTTGGGTGATTTTGAACATCTGCATCCAATAAGGTGAAATTCAAGGAGGTGAATTCATTATGAGTAGACTTCTTTGTCACTCCTAAAGATTTCTAAGATTTTAAAGACTTTGTAACTTCCAAAAAGAAAGAATCTTGACTCAGGTCTCTCTCTCTGGTTACAAGCAATTTCCTATTGACAGTGAGAGTTCATCAACCACTGCCACATCTGAGATGTTGGATTTGCAGGTACTCTTCTCTCAAATGATGTTCACTGAAGACGGAGGATTTAAGAGCTTTAATGCTTCTAAACAAACGTCCAGGAACTCAAAAGACAGAAGGCTTTGCCACCTAAACTCAATATCGTGAGAGAGCGGCATGCCAGAACCCTGAGGATTACGCTCAGCTTAAGCAAACAATGGCCAAAAAGTGACTAATTTGTCAAATTGTGGGACTCTTGGTTTTCAGGGGCTATTCACTTTAGTGTGGAGGGTTGGAATTGGTAGGATGTTTGAGCGTCATACTGTACCAAATGGGTTATGAAAATACAGCTCCAAAAAAGTGACTGAAACATGGGATCTCGAGTCTGAGACGACAGATGGAAATACTTCTATTTCACCTTTTTCTAATTTAATATAATATTTTCAATGCAGCTTGTATTTCAGCATTAACATTAATTGAGAACATTTTATTATAAAAAAAAACAATGCATCTGAATTTCAATTGTTCAAATGACTCCCGCTGTTTTCTTTAATGACAATTTGACAAAAATAGATTAGGAAATTCATGTTAGGTATTATTAAACGTACAGCCACCTTGGGAGTGAAAATAAAATAAAATAAAAACCTCAAGACTAAACACAATACAGCAATGCTGGCTTACATATTAATGTAAATTATTGTTTTAATTTTGATATTATCCTTACAATCAAAAAAAACAAAACAAAAAAAAAAAACACTTTGAACACTTGCTTTTCTATTTTCTCTTTTACTTGTATATGTGCTCTAGCTCTATACTCTAGTTTACTCTTGAAAGTTGCTATTGCAGTATGATAAATTGCTTCTAAATAAATTCTTTATTTGTAAGTTGCATTAGATGAAAGCATCTGCTAAAAGACTAAATTGTAAATATTTTTCATATCTCGATCATGTTTAATGCTAGATTATTTCTGTAGGCCTAGTAAATGTAATATTCTTACCTGCACTTGAGCTAACCGTGACCTCAGAGTAATTTTCAGAGAACTGTTGCTGAGGTTTGTCTGTGTCCATTTCAAACTCTCTCTGGGCTGCAGGCAGGATTGAGGTTTGACCCCCGTCCTAACCGAGCCATGCTTTTTCACTGCAATCTAATGTGACATCACAGAGCAGTCACACCTCTCACCTAGCCATACATGATGAAGCCCACAGTAACCTGTTACTGTCAGTGTCAATTGTAAAATAAAATTAATGTAGTACTGTTGACATAATAATGACGCATGTGTGAGTAAAAATGTTCCTAAATCTGGCTCGTATAGGTGCGGTGACATTTTGGATAATAATATGACTTGGAATTCTGAGATGAAATTGTAATGGTCTATTTTAACCACCAGAGGGAGAGTAAACAAAAGAAAAAGATGCAAGATGAAAAGAAAAACAAGCTAACCAGTGTTTCATTTATACAATAAATATTCAATAACATTTGGGATCTGGGAGCATGACATAATTAGATTACTTAATGTAAAAATGTTTTGAACATTATGTTATGCTATCATCTTGTATAGCCAGAATTTTATTTAATTTTTATTCAAAATAAAAGTTTTGTCTACTGTGTTTGTAGCTTATTCTAATTGAGCCCATCCCACTTAAACAGGAAGTGTCTTTTCATTTTGTTTTTACATGCCAAAGAGGGAACGGGTTTAACTAAAATAGTTATTAATCCGATATCCGAATTTGCATATCAGAGTATGATGTAAGCCATGTTGGCATTGCCATGTGACCTACTTTACAACAACAGCCAAACCACTGATATGAATATGACAACTTCTTTATTTTGGCATAATTTATATCAAAATATCAAGAAAAACGTATCGAGAAAATGTATTTTACATGCTTTGACAAATTGGTGGTTGATTTGAACAAAACAAATTATTTGATTTGAACAAAAACATTTTTTTTTTTTTAAAGAAGGCTAAGCATGATCAACTCCTAAACCTTAAAGTCAATGGGTTGCAAATTGTCCACCATAGTTATGAATTACTATGAGAGTGTGTGGCAAAACACTATTTTTTAATTTTTTTATCAAACATTTAATCTGTCTATTTGTTGAACTGAATTGGTTCTGCAAGACCAGACTGAAGAGCACTGACAGACACTCAGGACTTCTAGTCAGAGACATGGCAAGTATGAACGTCATCTTTGCCAAGGTCGGTGACTTAGTGTTCCTGAGGGAGTTCACAGTCAACCAGACCCAGATTGCCAGGATCTGCCAGTTCTTTTCTGCAGTCGAAAAATGGTTTATTCAAGAAGAAAGGAAGTGAGTTGGGTTGAGTTGGGGTTGGTTATTCACTCACCTCAACAAAAAAACGTAAGCTTTTGCTCTGAGGTAACTGGACCTGGAGAATCACAGGGACTAGCCAAACTCTGCAGACCCCCACAACGCTGTGACCAGCCTGCTCCCGTCCCCAAGGATTTGGAATTTCCAAAAGTCTGACTTAAACTAGACCTAGTACAGAACTGGGAGGAGGTTCTGCCTGTGAGGCCCACAGTTTAACCACAACCATACACTCACATGCACAGACTTGCACTCATACACAAATATACATGCGCATGCAAAATTTTATTGATGCTCAGAGAAGACGTTCTCTCCTCCCAAGTTGCTGGGACTGAACTAAGAGTGACCTGCCTGGCCATCCCTCAGCCCCGATGGAAGGAATGTAACCCAACACTCTCTGCCCTGGTCTACTTGGTGGCTTGCATGTCTGTGTGCGTGTGTGTGTGTGTGTGTGCGTGTGTGTGTGTGTGTGTGTGTGTGTGTGTGTGTGTGTATGCGTGTGATGGAGACAGATTCACAATTTTTCCATTTACTAAGGAAACAACTACAATTCAAAGGGGCATAAGTGTTGGTCTAATATGTTGTTTTATTCCACCCACAATCAGCGCCTATTGTAGGAGCCATATGTACAATCTTATTTAATTTGTAGAAAATTTGTTCATTTAAATACCATTTTGTTATAAAATTGTTAATGTTGTTTATTTTTCTGAGTATGCCACCCCTGACAGGAGGGGGGCGCTGGTGCAAGAGCGTGCAGTCTTCTTTTGACTGTGCACATGGAGACAAGATGACATGGTGTAACAATCTTGCAAGCTACATATAAGTTGTTTGTGTTACGTTGCAATTCATTTTGATTTTGATTTAATGAACTTAAGTCATTGTTTGAATCATCAATGGGCCTCTGGATCTTTTTATGCTAATTTGCACATCAGGATATAATTGCATCAACATCTCCCACAGTGGACAAGGAACAAGGGACAAAATTGGAAACACTGAGGCTGAATCCGAAATCGCCTCCTAAACCCTCATTCACTATTCCCTACATTAGTCCACTAATACAGTTCACTTGAAGAAGTGAATGAAAAGGAGTGAGCGAATCCGGACAGCCCTTGAGCGTACATCGGGTATACACTCGTTTTTGCAGTGCAATGTGTGCACTCAATAACACTATGCTTTCAAAATCCACTATGATTTCGGACACCACTACAAATGGCTGTCCCCTCATATAAGGCCCTATTTGAGGGTATAGGGGGGATTTCGGATTCAGCCTGATACTAGTTTTACTACTAAACCTATAATAGGCTTCCTGAAGAAAGCTACCCTTACAGAAACTTACTTCAAGTGAATTTTTAAGTATACTTAGTTTATGTAGTATAGTTTACTAAGTATACTTAGTTTATGCCTAAGTATACTAATATCAATGAACTAGTTGTATACTTGTAAGTGTACTTTTTCAATACTACATACTTGGGAATAAATTGGCCCACTTTCATCATTTTTATGCATGAATTTTGAACAATACCCCTTCTTGTCTTAGGACAGCTTTGATGAACTTTTTTGATCCACTTCAAATGTTGACTACTGTAGCTTACAGCTACAATTTTCATTTGTTCTTCAACTATACTACAAGTTCACATATAAGTATCCTGATGGTTTACTAGTTAAATACTTTGTGGCACATTTTTTAGTTTCTGAAAGTACACTTTGAAGTATCTGTAAATAGTTTAGTAGTTTTGTTCTGCATAAGTATACTTGTACGTTTTCTTTACCATGGATCTAACATCATACTTACAGTTTATTATTTATACATTATTTTGGCAGTATACTACTATGTTCCTATTCAGTTATTATTTTTATACTTGAATATACCTTTAACTGTACTTTAAGTAAATTTGAAGTAAATTCCTATGTACACTACCAGTGACCTACACAAAAATTCACATACTCAGAATTATTTATTTCTTTATAAAATCCACATTTTCAATTCAAACAATGTAAGTTTATAAGACAGTATGTAAAACTAGCCTATGTAAAAAAAACAAAAATAAAAACTGAATAGGCTCAATCAAAAGAGTAAACACAACTACAAGCCAAGTATACTTAGAAAAGGCTTTTAAGTATCTCGATCAAAAGATTGTGTACAAGTATAGGCCAAATATACTTAGACTTTTCTGTCAGTAGTCAAGTATACTTGTGTAATTTTTAAAGTATATTTCTGAGAAGTACAAAAAAGTAGACTAAAATTATACTTATTTTTAGTTTAAGGTTTAAGTACAGTAATAGCACACTTGAATAAACTTTTTGTAAGGGTATTCATGATATATCATATAATTAAAATACTATATACTATGTATATATAAATTAAAATACATTTCAAATACATAATTAATCATTGCTACAAAAACATCTACTAATATCAATACATATATGTTGCTTGTAAAAATATTCTTTCAGAATACACAGCCACATTTTGAATGTTTGTCAACAGAAAATAGGTGCTTTTTTTGCCCCCAGATGGTGTTGTTATAGCCCTCTACCAGAGGCAAACGGACCCATGCTGCCAGCCAAACTTTACCCCTCGGTTGCCCCTCATGCTATCTACCATGTTGAGACTACACGACCAGCTGACTTTATCTCGGTAACCCTCCATTATTGGACACTTTCAGTTGGGGAATAAATTACTTAAGGGAGACAAATGTGCCTGTGAGAATATTGTATTTCTACAATGGTATTTGAAAACTAATACTGGCCAGCAAAAAATAAACAACAAAAAAAGACTTGTTAGTGCAATGGAAACTGAATGTTCTTAACTGATTACAGTTGTTTTTGTGGTTTGTGAAAATGTCATTTTCGTGCAGTCTCACACACATGGTCTTTATTGAAAGACGTCAGTGCTCTAACATCAGACGGATATCTTTGAACCGTACTGGACAGATTAGTGTCTTGCCAATATGTATCTCTTTGGTGACTTTCCCATTTGTTTGTGTATGAGAACACAGACTCATGTGCAAGGTGAAAGAGAAAGTTTTATCAATGGAGACTCGTGCAATAATAAACAGGTTTATATCTATAAATGAGAACTTTATTAGCCTATAAAAGCTGCTCCCAGTGCAGCTAGACAGGCAATTATACAGCTGTCTGGCGTTTCCCCCTCCCACATAGTGTACACTTCTCCAGGAGCAAGAGGGAAAGCAGATGTATAGGCTTCTGAGGTTCATTAGTGATGTGCAAACTCTTGTGTCTGGGGCACGAAAGTCTGTAAGTGAGTGGGATGGTGGAATTTTCCCCCGTCCCAGTGGGCTTGACCTCTCAGTATATTCCTGTGGCTGTAAGGAGAGCGAGAAGAGACACAGGTGCTTCCACGGGATCTCAGATGGGGCTGCGAGAAACAGGAAACCACCGTCGCTCACAGGCATCCAGACAACACCTCGGCAAATCTACCCAGCCAGACAAACTTGCCAGCAATTCACACACACACACACACACATGCATGCACGCACACACGCACACACGCACACACACACACACACACACACACACACACACACACACACACACACACACACACACACACACACACACACACACACACACACACACACACAGCTCTGCTCTGGCTCATATTCAAACTCAAACAAAAAAGGGGGAGAGAAAATAATAATTATTATTATACATTTTCGATTGATGTTTAATCATATAAGCCACCACCACAACACTACTCTCACTTTTCTTGGTGGTTGCTATGGCCTGGATTAGCCTATCCTAAAAATTGTTCCTGAGAATCTCATTCTATAGGACTTTATGGTCATTTTATTGCATGGCATTCAGAATTTATACATTTGAACACTTAGAAAAGTAATAGCCCAGTTCTTTTTTTAACAAGCAATTTACACTACCTGGTCAAAAAAAAAAAAAAAAAAAAAAAAAGTTGCTGTTTGGATTCAAATTAGCAAATGCTTAAGAGTCTTTGACTGGATCATTATTGCAGTGATTATTATGTTTCTAGCATGTTATATGTTTGGCAACACTTCTAACCCTACTCGATGAAGTGTGTGGCTTTTCATTTATTAAACAACCATGTAGGAAGACACATCATGGCCATATTCCAGGATGACAATGTCAAGATTCATCAGGCTCAAAGTGTGAAAGAATGGTTTGGATGGGGCATGAAGACTCATTTTTAGACATGAATTGATTCCTCTGAGTCAAGACTTAAGTTCATTGAAAGTATTTGGGATGTGCTGGAGTAGACTTTACAGCAGGGTTCACCAATCTCAGTCCTGGAGGGCCGCTGTCCTGCAGAGTTTAGCTCCAACCAGCTCCAACACACCTGTTTGAAAGTTTCTAGTATGCCTAGTAGTGAGACCTTGATTAGCTGGTTCAGGTGTGTTTAATTGGGGTTGGAGCTAAACTCTGCAGGACAGCGGCCCTCCAGGAACGAGATTGGTGAACCCTGCTTTACAGAGTGCTGGACTCTTGCATGGAATTAAATGTTGTGATGTTATTTCCATCAAGAGGTGCATACATTTTTGGTTAAGAATGATCTTGTATTGACAAGAGTCAAGCACTTGAAAAAGTCAAGCACTTGAAAAAACTTCACTGAACAAGTATTCACCCGACCTTAAAGGGGTGGTTGATTATGATTTCACTTTTTTAACTTTAGTTAGTGTGTAATGTTGCTTTTTAAAGACTACAACAAACGGCTGGTAGGGACTACACGACATTCCTCCCGGGTTAGTGACATCACTAACCCTAACATTTACATAAACCCCGCCCCCTAAACACAATTTATAGATGATCAAGACAGAATATGCTAATCAATGACTAGAAGATAACGACACATACAGTAAGCTACATAAATGCACCAACTAACCACTCAGAAACATCCTGTTGCTTCTTGTCACTTCTTCTTGAGTCTCTCCATCTTTGTCTGACTCCGGTTTTGAACATAAAAAAAGAAAGTTTTTGACATTTTCAGTGCATGTCTGATAGTGCAAGCTTTTGAAGCTCTGCCCTCTGTGCTGGAAGCAGCAGCTCATTTGCATTTAAAGGAACAGACACAAAACGTTGCGTTTTTTGCTCACCCTCAAAAATTGACAATTTTAACATGTTATAAAAAAATATCTGTGGGGTATTTTTAGCTTAAACTTCACATACACACTCTGGGGACATCAGAGACTTGTGAAAAGGGCATTATACCACCCCTTTAACATTATTGGGCTCCTGTGGGGAATTTGATCAACACTCCCACTCAAACACCAAGCACCATAAAATGTGCGTACTCACAGATTTGATCTCAGAGTGTGTGTGCGCTAAAATCCACGACAACATTCATATTTATAAAAACAGTATTTGACATGGAAAAGCGTCAAATCAGGGTCTAAGCAGACGTACAGAGAGTTGGGGTACTGCAGACCTGTATTTGGAAATCTAAGCAAGTCTTGCTGCTCGCCATTGTAAAGCATTTGGATGTTGACTAATCTTTTATATGCTAATGACATTAATTAGGCAGCGTTTACAAGAGGGAGATCTGAAACCATTCAGCTGCGCACAAATTCAAGATCATTTGCGATTTATAGATTTCACATCTGGAGAAGAGGCTTCGTTCTCTGAATCACACATACACACATCTGAGAAATTATTGTGAGATCAAATGTAGGACCGTTTCTACACAACATTTTATAAATGAGGACCCAGGACACTCGAGGAGGTCATTTGATTTGGAACTTACGTGGGAACCGTTTAAAAAAGTATGCTGTTGTTATCATTTCTTCATCTCTTACATATATTGATCAAATGAATCCTCTTGGCTTCAATTTCAAAATGTTCACAAATGTAGAGTTTTGTGCTGGTGCTATTTCTGTCACAGCTTGTTGAGTTTGTACAATTTAATCATGGATCACATGATTCCAGCAAGTTCATCCCCAATTTGCTCACATTTGCTTCCAATGTAGATATTAGTTTAATATTAGTTTTATATTGTAAATTTTAAAGGTAAAGTAATTCAGTGCTTCAGAAATGTCACTCACAGGCTTGCCAATTAGTTGACCATTTTTCTGGGCAATAGTCAAATATAACTAGTAGTAGTTGTGCAAGTCCTTGTGCCACATGTCATGGCATTTGTCCTTGCTCTGTGGGTCATCGCAGGTTTGTTTAATCACTCCAGCAGGGACTGCTTGTTTGGACATTTTATTTTTCATGCTATGACTCAGATCATGGCCTGAAGCACGCAAAAACACTACCACACACAAAAATATACACATGCATAAACATACACGATATCAAACACTGTTGGAAATGGCTTGCAAGAAGTCAAAACATGAAGACAGGCCAAGAAAACGCTGCACGTTGCATGTTTTACTTTTGTTCACACATAGACACACAGATCTCTGAATGTGTGTACAACTGTGTTTATTTCTCAATGAAAACATTCCCAGTAGAGAAAGTTAATTTAAAGAACATAAGCCATAATTTCTTCCACCCTCAAAAGCCCTTGGTACATTAGAGTGAAATCAGTCCAGAGGACGAGGGTATGGCGTGACAGTCAGCCATTTTAAACTGCAGTCACAGCACAGCCCTCTCTGTGGTGAGTAAGCATGTGTGATGCTTGTGTATAATAAAGTGACTAAGAATGTGTCATTGTGGGTGCTCATTGGTTGCAGTATTAATTAGAACAATGTCTTCATTTTTGTGCAAATCTCTCATCATCATGCCAATGACCAAAACCACCCTCACAGTTAAAGCAAGAAGCATTACAATAATACTTAGCCATACACATCAAATGAACGTAATGAAGACACAGACAAAAAAGAAATGTGTGTATATTATTATTTTCATTATAATTAATTATTGTAATTGTGAGATATAAAACCACAATTGCGAGTCACTTTGTGATATATAGTGCCCTATCATACACCAGCGCAATGCAGTGTTTTTTGCTAGTTTCAGCCCGACGCAGTTATCATTTTCACGTCCTGCGTCACGTTGTTTAACCCTCTGGGGTCGACAAACACGCCCGCGCGTTTTGCTGGATTTTCTTCACATTGTAGCACAATAAATTTAAATTACTCCGTCATTTATAGTCATACAGAAAAAAGAAATATAAAAAAATAATCTGTGATATTTCTACTTTTGTATGTGTCCACTTACAATCAAATCAAAACATTGTGCTTTTGTAAAATAAAGAAAATAAACAGGGTGTGCTTTCTGCCTCCCCGTCGCGGTGAACTTTTTTTTCTTGAGCACGTCTATAAACTGAAACCAAACTCAGCGAATACTTGTCACACATTTATGAGCCATATACCTTTATAAATAAAGTATCAGTTCTAAGGAGTAAAGTTGCAATTGTGAGATATAAAGTCAAAATTAGCAGAAACCCAGCTTACATTAAGGCAAAACCCAGCTTACATTAAAAACACGTCAACTATCTGATCAGTCCAGCTAAACATAGTGCAAAAAATATATAAAACTTATTCATTTAATTTATTACAGTAAATCCATAGCTGTAATTTTTGAAATAACAGAATAGCTAACAAATTATGTTATTCTGTGTTTGCTCTGATGTATTAGATTTTAGTAGCAACAGTTACCAGGAAGCTGTTCGAGGACATGATTGTGGGTGCTTGTGCAGAGAACAACCATGCATGCTATTCTCAATGAACCAGAACTGACTTGGCAGCTTTTCTCTCTCTCTAGCTTTCTCACTCCCTCCCTTCATCTCTCCCTCCCTTTCTGCCACATTCTCCCAAATCTCTGCTGAACTTTGCCCTTTTCAGACTCATGCCAAACCACAACGGACCTGGAGGCCATGACGTCATTCTGAAATGAGAACGTGGAACAGAAGAAGCTAACGAAAAAAATAAAGGAGAACGCAAGACTGTGGAATAATTATATAAAAGAGGGAGTGATTTAGGAAATAGCTCTCGGTTTGGGAAACACATAGAGCGAGAGGGAGCTTTGCCACGATTTAAATTAAAACAGGGTTCGAAAAAGCAGGGAGGAAATAATGCGAAATGGAAAGGCGAAAGAGCAGCGGCGGGGTAACCAGTCTTGAATCGTTCTTGTTTGTTGGTTTCTCCTCAGTGTTTGCCCCCCGTCCTTGCGTGCTGCCGTGCCCGGCACTCTCTCTTTACACGTTTTTAATGGGTGTCTTCCCAATCAGGCTTTTACTGCAGGAAATTTCAGCACACCACATAGCGTGAGGCGAGAAGAGCTCCATTCTTGGCTGGGCTGAGCACCGTGCCAGGCTGCATCACGCTTGCCAGGGAGGAAGGGAGGTGAGGGGGAGGGGGAGCGGGGAGCGGGGAGCGGGGTTGTGGTGTGGGTCCCGTGCCAGCATTACAGCTCTGCAGTTTTTTCATCTCTGACAATAGTGAGTGTGACCAAGCCACTGAGAAAAAGAAAAACGACAGAACAGCAGGAGCGAG
Source organism: Squalius cephalus (assembly GCF_949319135.1). Lineage (NCBI taxonomy): Eukaryota > Metazoa > Chordata > Actinopteri > Cypriniformes > Leuciscidae > Squalius > Squalius cephalus. Next base: position 11,733,821 of record NC_137142.1, read on the forward strand.
CAGACACTTTTCTCAGCTCTCCAATGTAAAGTCGCTTTTATTCGCGCCGCTGCTCTTCAGGTTTTGAGGTTTTACAGCGTCTTCAGCTGTGTCAATGTGAGCGAGGTGGTTTTTTCTTCCTTTTGCTCGTTTCCGCCCTCTTCCTTCCACTCCCCTTTCTTATTTCTCATAGTTTGTTTTGTCAGATTTCCAGCACTCTATGTGAGGCCTTTCTTTTCACCCTTCTCTATACCATCATGCAGCCCCCTTTCTTTTCTGTTTTGCTGCCCCCCCCCCCCCCCCATTCCACTCCAAAAACAGTGCTGTGGTCGAGCAGTGGTTGAATAGGAATAATATTTGCTGTACTTTGCCGCCTTCCTGGTCCTATTCTCTTCTAACTACGAGGCTTATTTTTAGCCGCATGCAGGGTTTGGTCATTTCCTGCGGCTGGTGTCGTCTGACATTTGCAATTTGGGACTTAAATTGAGGTGTTAACGGTTATGGTGCTTGTCCAAAAGATGTGATCTGTGACTGGTGGTTCATTTGTCTTAGAACAGTAGTTGATAAGGTCTGTGTTACATGCTATTCTTCGTGTCTGGAGTTTGTGTCTGCAGGCAGATCTGGATGTAATAGAGAGTAAGAAGTATTAATCACCATTACCAGGAAAACATCCACCCATTACTCCAGAGGAGGAAGAGGGGAGCAACACTTTTCCACTGATACATATCAGATCTGTGTAGAGTAATATCCTTTTTGAGTTAGTTTTAAAAGATAATCATATGTGAATGATTTAATTCAGAGCTATACATTGGACAGAGATTGAATGAAGGTAAATAGTAAATACCCTTGAGGGTATTGCGATTTCAACAAAGGGTGACAGTGATGAAGATTTTGTACTAGACCCAAGAATTAATTAGGATTCTATTTTAACGATCCAAGAGCATGGTCTAAAGCGCACGGCGCTAGTGCACTTAGTCAACTTTGTCCGAATCCACTTTTGCTGGTTTAACGACGGGAAAAATGGTAGGCGCACCCGGCGCATGGTCCCTATTCTCTTAATGAGTAATGGGTGTGTTTTGGGGGTAACATGAAATAAACTAATCAGAGTCTCATCTCCCATTCCCTTTAAAAGCCAGTTGCGCTCGCGCCATGGCGGATTCGCTATTTACATGGCGGAATTTACAAGCGGAAAGACTGAACGCTTCTCCAGAGAGGAAACAGATCAGCTCATGCTCGAGGTTAAAGCGCAAGCAGACAATCTACAGGACAAGCCGGATTCCACCATATCTTTATGTACACAATAATAAACTTTTACATTGTAGTGTAAAACCCTGTGTGTGTAATAAGCTCGTTGTGGACCCGCCTATAGGCGCATATTACTAATGCGCTCTTTAAATAACAAAAAAAAATATTGCGCCATTGACTTTAGACCAGGTTTTGTTGGTCAGGTTTGTTCACAGGACATGAAAATTATAACTGCGTCAGGCTGAAACAAGCAAAAAACATTTGCCCCGCGCCGCATTGCGCAGAGTGTATGAAAGGGCCCTCAATGTGACCTTTCTTCAGAAGATTTAGAAAATAGCATCAAAGTCAGGACTAGTTTTATCATGTTGTTTTGTCCTTATTTGAGCTTGACATAAACTGTTTTGCATGAAAAAAGCTGTGCGGATATTCTTCACAATTTCAAATGGGTTTAAAAAAACATGATATTGAGTAAATTATTCATTTACTGAGTGAATTGTCCCTTTGAATTTGTGCATTCACCATCCACGTACTGATAGACCTTGGCGTTGTCAAAGTTATTTGATTTTGCTCTTTTGGATGTTTTTTTTTTTTTTTTTTGTGCATAATGTTGTAATGTAATGAAATCCATTGTTATATGTCTTTAGGCCAAATACAAACTTGCATAACCCGCATAAAAGCTACAGTGCAATGTGTTTGAGAAGCCGCTAGACCACAGCTCCAACACTAATGAAAGTAATGACTTTTTTTTTTGTCTTTTTAAACAAGACATGAAGGGGAAAACAAAACATTTCATCAAGCTCACGAATACATTACTGGTATGATCACAGTGCGGAGTCTAATTTAATCTGTAATGTTTAAATCCAAGGCCAGGACTCTCTAAACAGCTGTATTCCCTCTGGGAAAGGGGGGCGGGGGTGTTGAGATGGTGCAGTCTTGGACCCCCTTCAGCGCATTGGGAGATTTAAGAGCAGGATGAAAGAAACCTGGGCCACTCAGCGGTCACCACTCTCTGATTCATCTTTCTGGGAAAGAGCAGAGAGAGAGAAAACCACAGAAGGCTCCCTCCTTCTTTAGAGCTACAATCTCACTGACAGGCCAATCAAGACAACAGAGAGAGATAGACTGAGGGCAAAAAATACTCAAGGCAAGATTGTGGACAAAAATGCTTCTAGCTAATTTCTTCACAGAAATGTGTCGGACCACAATTCAAAATGTAACACACGTGTACCATTCTCAGCATTGCCTGAGTGTCGACAGTTTTCTTCTATGGTCAGTTTTTTTTCTTTTAGGTCAACAACTTATGGCAACAGTTTGTCGTAAATGCAATGAATATGTCAAGCTGAGTGTGTTCAAGTCCTCTGGTATTTATAAGTTGGGAAGTTGTAACAAAGACTATAGAATAACACAAAATGCGTCACTCTTATTGTTTTGAATGGAGAAAAGTGCATCAGAGCCAATCGCAGATTGGTAAAGTCATCGAGTCACTGCAGCTGCCGCTAGAAGCTCCGGTTCCTATAGAAACAGTCAGACACACGATTCCACTACTGCGTATGCGCATTAGCTTGATCCAGTCTGAAAAATGTCATTTTCTGTCATGATTCGAGCATTTAGAAACAAAATGTATGAGGCAGTTGTTTTCAGATTTCACTAGTGATTTCAAATATGCAAGGAGCTGCACATTTCAAAGATGGCCGCCGAGTGAAATGACTTGTCTTAAAGGGACATTGGATGTAATTAGCACATCAGGTGCGTTCAAATCACTTTGGTCAGAGCGGATAGCAAGTATGCTTCTACAAAGAAATACAGCAATATCTTTTAACTCTATGGGATCTGTTGGTGTTTGACCCCATAAAGAGAAATCAATATCTTTATTAAAGACCAGTAGTCAAATCTGAAGTTCAATTAGTTGACAGAGTTTAGGGCATTAAAATGAGACCATAGAAACTTAGTAAAAGGATCCAGCCGCAAATTAACACTAGGACACAAAATAATCAATACTCATGGGCACATAGGAAAAGTTGACTTTTTTTCTACAGGTTCTGATTGGTTAACAGTACAGTCTGAACATGGTGTTCAGTTCTTTACGCGAATGTGTTTAATATCTATGACACACTCAGTTCTCATTCGTAAGCAACTAAAAGGGTCACAGGTGAGTCATCAATCCTGCGAGGACACTTCTCATCTGGAAGGTTGTCGATTTTTCCTGGAGACTGTTCCTTTGGCATTGTCACTTGCCTACAACATTCCTAAACAACCTTTGCTAAGACAAACATAGGCGATATCCTTTCCCTTCAAGGTTAAGTTACAGAAAATCACTAGCACAGAACAATACATTCACACAGTGCAACTTGAGCTGATATACACTTCTACATATGATTCATTGTCACATTTTAACACATGGTGACCAAGAGTTACAAATGGCAAGTATGTATATTTGTTAGTGGATACGTGTGTGTGTGTGTGTGTGTGTGTGTGTGTGTGTGGGTGGGGGGTGGCGGTTGACCTTCATGACCCTAGGTACTGTTGTCTTTACACGTTTCATACAGCTATCATGAGAACAGCAAAATAAAAATGAATAGTAACAAAAAATAAACTCTAAAAGGCTTAATCATTTGATGACAGACTTTGGCTTAGGCATTTCAGAATGACTAAAACAATATTTTAGATGGTGTGCAATGAGAATAGTCATCTGTTTAGTCTAGTTATATGTTGAGGAAAAGCATTTCCATCCAGCATTTCTTTATGCGATACCTCAAAATCTGCATAAAAATGTGTGGATGGAAAGGTAATTTTTGACCCTCGCATAGAGAAAATGGAATCATGCAATGATGCAAATTATATGTTATCAATAGGGGTTCACTTCTGCAATTTAGGACAATTGCTTTCACACTAATAGCAAATTGTACCAGAATTGACATGAATCAAACCCTAAACTGGTGTGTTTCGTTGGTGCACACCCAAGTTCGGAAAAAAATGCTTTGACACCTATCAAACGAGCCAAGCTCTGGCATCAAACAGACTTACAAAAAGCTGTAGTGTGAAAAAGCTTTAACTGTCATTGCTCAAGTGTGCCTTTTAAAAAAATGAGATAGTCCAGAAGTCCTTGAGGTTTAAACTTGCATCCAATGCACTGCGGCTCTTGGAGCAGCTCCACATGATTTCAGATCTTAGGACATGCAGCTAATGGGGAATGAAATGCTAAACAAATATAAAGTTTTCAAAAAACCTTGTGATTTACAGTGTGATTTCACATGTTAATGAAAGCAGTAAAATAACCTACCAGGGGTTTTATGAATCACATCATTTCAGCTGTGGCCAGAGCTGTAACATTTGATTAAAATTCGCTTTCTAAACACTATTACTTGGCACAGTGGATTCTCAGTATCTTGGTCTAAAATCTAATGAGGGTGAAAACATCTCCAGCCAAGTCAAGGCCAAGTCATCTCCAAAACATGGTTAACAGTGGTCTAAACTGTGGCCATGAGAGCTTCATCTCAGAAACCACAGGTTTCCATTTTAAGGTTTACAATAATCCATCTCCATACATATTTTTTTGCCACAAGAGCAACTAAACTGTATTGCATGAACACATTTGGTTGAGAGCCTACTAATCTTCTCAAAACTTTCCTCAAAATATATTTCACAGCTTTGCTCTGTGGCAATTAGAAATTCATACCAAAGCTTCTCATGAAGTCTATTTATCAAATAAATAAATACAATTCTGTTACATGCAGCTTAAGCCTAATTACGACGCTGACTTATGTAGTAGCCAAATTAATTTGCACCATCAACTGTGTTTGATTGGACAGTTTTCTGTCCTGTATTTCAAATTGAAAAGAGAAGTTGGGGCAGAACATTGAAGGACATATGCCTTTTTAGATAGCCAATAGGTTTGAGTTTATCACAGTCATTAACAAAGTTTTGATTCTTGTTATTGGTAGGCAAATGGTATTAGGGGGAGGAACATTCTCATTCTAGAAAGCATCTGATTGGTAAATAGTCTGGACACCCTCATGAGTGCAAGCTGAGTCATTCATATTTTTGGACCACTTTCCCAGTAGAGACTGAATGTATACAAAATCTTCTAAAAGATAATTTTGTCAACGTTTGTTCAACTTTTTGACCACACAGCTAACACACATATATGGAGGGAGAAAAAACACATTTTGATTGCATTGGTGCATGGTGTCTATAACTTCAAAACACACATTAAAAAAAATAAAGTTTAAAAACAGCTTCATTTCTGTCCTTACAAAGTAGAATTTTTCTCCTTTAGACAGGAGAGCTGAAATTAAATCTATGAGAGTGCAGCCCCAGAGGGAGAAAGAGGGGAAGTGAAGGAGAGAGGGAGAGGCTGAAGAGGAAGGATTTTGTCAGGACTTCATAAACACGTACATAGAGTGGAATAACTATGCCAGGATTAAGACTGAGGAAAAATTTCCAGAGCTGGTTTGAGTCTTGTAGGCAAGCAAGAGAGAGAGAGAGAGAGAGAGAGAGAGAGAGAGAGAGAGAGAGAGAGAGACCCCAGTCCTTAGGTTTACAGTAAGGCCAGCCACAATGACAAACTATAGTGAGAAGGTGGATTCAACTATAGGGATGAAAAAGAATAGAGAGAGACAGATATCAATAAATAATGCTTAGGAAATGCATTTTGATGATCCAAAGCAGATGCTGATCTTGATGATAAGATGAAACTGAAATCAGTTTTTTATACATTACATTCAGCTTGAGGATACTTTAGCATGACTTCAGCTAAATTAAACACAGACCCTTGATAGGACGTATCCAGTATGAATTATGACAGAATGAGATAATGGAAAAAACACAAAAATGGCAGATTATATCATTCACTTGCCAGGTAAGAGTGTAAAATGACAAAAGGTTGAACAATTGGAAAAAGATGAAATGCTGGATTGGAAAAAAAGCAGGTATTGAATAGTACTGAAAAGCAACAGATGCAGAAGTCTCTGCCAAGGCAAATAAATTCAACTAAAGGTTAAAGTCAACGTTAAATGCTGCTCCCAAAACCCATCTTATCTGATGCAAGACGTTCAGTGACTACATTTACATGTGTACCAATAATGCGATTATTTTCAATAATCAGAGTAAGGGCTAAATCGCAGTAAGATGCTTACATGACAAAAGCAAACCTCTTCAGTCACGTTTACATGCAATTTCCATTATTCTGATTATTAAAGAACATTAAAATGTGGAAGTGTGTCTCTAATGTCTCAATTTCAATGTTTTCGACCATCAATGCACTGCATTATATTAATGTCGCGCAATGCTGTTAACACTGAACTCATTTTTCTGCAGCACCACAAAAATGCGATGCCTTCTTTCCCGCCATGTTTACACATTTGCACATAACTGCAGGAGCATGAAATGCATCCGTGTATGTCACAAGCACATTCACACTTTGGTCAGAGTGGAATAGATGCAAATAAACTGTTTACATGCCTGTTTATTATGATTAAAATTGGTATATGCCTCATATTTTACTGCAATTATGGTTGCTACGATTATAAGCTTAATCGCATCAATTTGATCGAAGTATTGTGTTAACATGAGGTAAAGATTCGCCTAAATCTCATTATAATTGCATTATAAGGGTGCATGCTAACGTAGTCACTGATAAAAATGTGGTGGGACGAAATCAATGCAATGAAATAGTGACATAATTTCTTTCATACTGTGACATATCCGAGTGAAACAGATTATCGAAAAAGAAAATGTAGAAAAAATGTAAATCAACGTTTGTTGATTGGATGTGGGGTTTAAGCAGACTAAATAATTGGAAAAATCCTGCTTGTAACCAGAGAGAAGTTGGTGTTTTCATAAGGACAAGTTACGACATTTTGAAAACAGTCACAAAGTAATTTTTTAAAAATGAAACATGCATGGGTAAATCGTTAATAACGTTAAAAAGATCAATTAGATGCATTAAGAAAATAGGGAGAATTTCCATTTCACGCCAACGTTAACAGACAGCGATTGAGCAGGCAAATGCAACTTCTGTTCGCGATTGTCTGTTTAGCGCATTATTACTTCTTTCTAATCTAACGTTTTGGGGTTACTGAACGTATTCTTACATGTAAAAAGAATACACACCTTTATTACACGGCCCTGTGGAATACTTGAATCTGATTGGTCAATTGCACAATCTAGTGGTATATTATTCCCAGATAACAACTGCTGAAAACAGATAACACAGGCTCATCCGGGTTACTGAAGTCAGCAGTGCTATATGCTTGCTAGGAACATTTTTTCCTCATGGAAGTTTTGTGTTTGGTGAGCTAATAAGAAATTAAAACTCAATATTTTGTGTACAGTTATTTAATAATGTCATCCAATATCGTGGACTCGCTCTCTCGTTTCATACAAACGCAGCTGCTACCATTTTGTGATTGTTTTGTATACTTTTGGATTATAAGATAACAAAAAGGTATGATTTTAAAACAGTTTCATCTCAAATCAGTATCTTTATTTATGTGGCGAAATGCTGTGTAATAAGTGGTAAGACTCTACCGTATCCCTGAAATGTCCATCTAGTTTGAACTTGTAGCAACTGCTCTCTCGCGGAAGCTTTGCATTTAAAATAATAATAAAATAATTCAACTCAGATCAATATTTTGTGTCTAATTATTTACTTATGTGGCAAGTAGCCGTGTAATAAGCGGGATAATGTACATCCAGCTGTTATCTCAAAATAAACACCTTCAGGGTGATGCAAGACCTGATCACACTGTCTGGGGTTTATTCTGAGATAACAACCGGCTGGATGTACATTATCCCTTACTTAAGACCCCCCCCAACTTTTGTTTTCACTTCCTTTGTGGGGAGGTTCCTTAATTAGGTTGGACGGAACCATATTATTCATACCCTGGCTATGCTGTTGAGAAATGTTGCAGCTGGTGTGACCGCTTTCCCTATTATGCATGACGAGAGCATGTTAATGAATAATTGTACCCTGTATACTCCATATATGTGGTTCTCTGTCATGTTTTTCCACATTGAGTTGACACAGGCACTGCTCCAGTCGTGCATATGACATGTTTAGTGAGGACTAAAACCGTGCCAAAAGGACTTAAGAACACCTCCCATTTCAAGCAGTTTAATCTCACTGGTACATGGCAGAGTCGTCATATTTTCACAAGCTTGTGGTTAATCCGCTGTAGGCGAACAGAACAGTGAGGCTTGCTCCTCCAGATGACAGGATGATAGTGATGGCTGTTTTTCTTGGCTCTAGTGGCCAGGCTGGCGTGCACGAAGCTGATTTAGGCCCTGCCCTCTCCTCCCGGACTTGACGGCTGCCTTTAACACTGGGTGTAAAATACTGTCTGGGGATGTATTTCTGGTATGAAAGATGGATGGGAGCCTGTGCATGTGCATTTAGGCAGGGAGAGGTGAGAGAGAGGTCACTGCTCACTTTGCCGCCACAGACTTGGAGGCCATCCAGCGCAAAAGAGACAGCGGCTTTTTCTCCCCCTCTCATTCTGCTCTGCTTAGGGATGATGTGTGGAGATAAGAGGCATGAGAAAAGCACACACACGTGTTTTGAGCGAGAGCTCAGGAGGTATGCTGGCTATGGAAAGCATGAGCAGAGATGGGAATGTCTCTGTGATCTAAATGAGAGACTCGTAACTAGGACAGTTTTTTATTCACCCCATTGACCAGATCATGGTCATCAAAGAGGAAAACAAATATGAATAAACCGAATCCACCGGACAGAACTCGATCTGTACGCGCAGCGTGCTATAAAGAGCAGAAATGAGAGTGTTGTTTTCAGAGATCAGCTTTCATTGATGGTCCAGCTGTGTTTGCGATTTGAATAATGCAATTTTCAATAAAGTAAACATAAATGGCCTCTTTTCTTCTGCTCAGCCCTCTTGTCCAAAGGATACGTTCAATTATTCACAAGCTTTGGGTGGGTAATGTGTAATTGATAACCTGCATGCTATTTATATTTCATTTCAAAAGGACAAATAATACCGCTGACCTCCAGGCCTCCAGCTCATGTGAATTTCTATGATGGAATATTATGGAACAAGATTAGATGCTTTTTGTAAGTGAAGTCAACATGAATACACAATTGCGTAATGTTTTACTTCCAACAATTTATTATTAAAAAAAGTCAGGTGGGATTTTATCCAACGGGATTGGATAGTAAAATGTTGGTTGGAGGTCAACCAACTTTAAGTGTCGTTTTAGAGGTGGAGGCTGATAAAAAAAGTATTTCAAATATATAAAATATACTACATAAAAATATTTTTTTTCATTGCAATGACATGCATTGATGAACTGTGCGCAAAAGGGTCAGTAATGTACATTAAGTTGAAGGGATAGTTCATCCAAAAATGAAATTTCTGTCATTTACTCACCCATTACTCACCCGCCACAGAATAAAAAATAAAAAAGGTTATTGTGACTTTTTAATCTCACAACTCTGACTTTTTTTTCTCACAATTGCGAGTTTACATCTTGCAATTCTTACTTTATCATCTCAGAACTATGATATAAACTCGCAATTGTGTAATAAAGTCAGAATTGCATGATGTAAAATGCAATTCTGACTTTCTCATAATTCTGAGATAAAAAGTCAGAATTGAGAGATACAGTATAAATTAGTAAAGATAATAAAGATATAAAAATACTTTTTTCCTCAGAATTGCGAGTTTGTCACACAATTGTGACTTTAAAACACGCAATTGCGATTTTATATCACGTAATTCTGACTTTATATCTCGCAAATGCGACTTTATATCACACAATTCTGAATGCAAACTCACAATTGTGAGATAATTAGTCACAATCACCTTTTTTATTTTTTGTTCTGTGGCAGAAACAAGCTCCCATACTAAACAGTTGTGGGGCAGCACTGACGTCTACAGTATGTTTTCTCCCACACTATGGAAGTCAATGGTGCCCCACAACTGTTTTGATTTCACGTTAGACTTTAAAGTATACCAGGGACATATCGTCACAAATACAGCTTATAAAAGATGCGTGCATATTAAGTCCATACTTATAATACAAATAATGACCAAATGAAAGAAACCAATTTGTGATCATATCTATTTACTGCATGGAATACACTCAATATTTTATTAATATTATTAAGACAATGAAGCATTCACAAAGCACCAAGAGTGACATCTACAAGGGCATTGGCTGTAACAATGAACAGGTTATGCAAATAATAAAACAATAGAGTTCAAGAAAATATTCAGAGGTGGAGAGGACAAAAAAAAAAAAAAAACTATAATGTGAACTTCCATCGAGATATTAGGTATAACAAAATGAGAAAAGAAGATTGAAGGGAACAGAGAACAATATTTGGTGATACTTTATGATTAGAGATTGGTTAATCTGTGGCAGCTGAGAAGGCTGTTGTGATTGGTCAGAATGTATAAGGCGGTGGAGGAGGCAGAATGACAACCATTAGCCCCCATCATCATCAAGCCCTGTCACCACAGCACCCACACATATACTGCTACAAGCGTGCACGTATAGCATTAAAGTGACATTAGATTGCAACCATGGTTACATCACACTCATTGTGTGTTAGAGATACAATTTATGTAAAAATAACAATTCATTAAGTGCTACTCTGCTTGCATAAAACTAACTCCTTTTGCAACAAATTTTGGCACCAAAGTTGCAAAGATCAGAGGGCTCATTTATAAAACCAGATTTAATCCTAAATTCAGATTTAATCCAAAAGTCCATGGATTTGATCCTGCATAGGAACAAATTGGGATCAAGGAAGGCTGAAACTGTCATGGCAATATTCTTGTATGTACAAGTGTAAAGCATGCATAATGACCTTTTTGCTGACTTACTTTTCTGAAGACTTTTAATGATACAATTGCAAAGTGAACAATAGACTAAATGAATAAATACATTGTCATGTTTACACACACACAAAATAGCACTGTCCAAATTTTGTTGCATTGAATGACGGCAGATACCAGTTTATCACTTTATCATCTCATTTTCAGTTTTTTAATCATCGGTAATGATCATGCTTTCACATTTAGGATGACCATACGTATGTTTCATAAATGAGGCCCCAGAGCTTTACACGTTGGCACTAAAGGAGAGCTGAAAGAATTATGATCTAAACAAAAGGATTAGTAAGTTCAAGATCAATGGCTGCCCTGCCACACTCTGTAGAATAAAGTTTACTCTATAATTTATTTGTACACCTCAACATCAAACAATTATGGGTACACATTTGAGTATGTGTGAAATTCTTTTTCTTTTTTTTTCACTGGCTAGTTTGCAAGCAGGTTCTATACTTGACATGGTCATATGGTCAGTATTTGCTACAGTGGCTGACAAATTCCCATGGGGAAAAAGGGCAGAAAGAACATCAGACTCCTCAGTATAGAGAAGCGGTTTCAGAATTATCTAGTTGTTAACCATGAAAACAAAGACAAAGCATCCCCAGGCCATAAGCACAAGACACAGCTCACAGAAGTCTCAAAACAAGACTCCTCACTGTAATCTTTGTTGACTTATGCAGTCCCTATTTTAAAGGCAATAAACCAGGCCTGAGTTGCTGAGAACACTGTGTTGGATTAGTTTGGTGTGTTATACTTCCCTCATAATACTTTCTCTAAACTATTAACTAAATAACGACTGCGGTTTCAAACACAGCCCCATTCCTCGCAGCACTCAATGTTCCTCAATGGAGCACTGTGTGTGTTAGCCACTTGCTAATGCTAACTTTAGCATAGCATCCAGACTAGACAAACAATGTGCTCTCTGCTTTCAGCGCTACATATCCAAGAAAGAGGGTGATGCTGAGGATGTGGTCAGACTGGGAAGGAAGAGGAAAAATTAGAGCAAAAAGTCCCTCTCTTCTCTATTTTCACAGCACCCATCAAGAAACACAGAGTGGTCCTTTTTGCAGGTGGTAAATTTAGAGGCTAGCATATTAAATTTAGCCTGTGATTAGTGCCTGTAAGGCAGGGCAGGGTGTAACTCTGCCAGGAGAGACTCGCTCACTTTGCAGTGGCATAGAAAGTCCCAAATGACTACATGAGTTTGCCAGAGTTTTAAAAAAATCCAAAGGATTTGGTGAGGAACAGGCTGTCACTAAGCATTTAACAGCCCTCAAACCAACACCCTTGAAAATTATGCTTTCTGCCATAAATGCAGCTGTTTACATAATCTGAGCTCATTCCTGAAATGGGAAAAGAGCATCATGAATGTCTGCTGAACACCTTCAGCATCGTTGAACCTTCATGTTTGAAAATTTTCATTTGTTTGTTTTCGTCGTAGGTTACAGTGTTGTCATCAGAAGATAACACCATGGTACTTTTTCATATACCAAATTACTCCACAGTACTTCAAAAAATACCCCAGAATTACCATGGTACATGTCCTAAAAAACATAGCACTACGATGGTACATGTCCAAATGCCATGGCATTACCATGTTACCATATCCTAACAAACATGAAAAACTGGATTACACATAATAGTTGTCAAATATAATCTATAAATGTTTTCTTTTTCTTTCTTTTTTTCTTTTTTTTTTTTAAAATAAAAACCTGCTTTAACCAGCCTAAGCTGGTTTTAGCTGGTTTAGGCTGGTGTGTCAGCCTGGCAAAGCTGGTCTTGAATTGGTCAATTTGGTCTCCCAGTCTGACCAGCAGAAAAGTGTCTAAAACCTGGGAGACCAACTAAAACCAGCAAACCGGCTTAGGCTGGTTTCAGATGGCTTTTCTTCAGTAGGGCAGGCTCGGGAGCAGCTGTGAAACTGCTAGCTGTGGCTAAGTGCTCATATTCTGTCTGTAGATTCAATGAAAGGTATATTATTCTCAAAGCTAAAGTCTTAAAAGCAGATGACATCATCTGACATATACCGCTACACAGTTGACATAATATGAGCCTGTATACAGAGCATACAGTGTGCAGGGTGGAAGACATTTTAAGATGGTTGTTTTGAGTATTCATTCAGGTCATTCAAGTGGAAAAATAGAGTGAAAGAAATGTTAAAATTAACAAAATGACTTCCTTTCAGCGACAACCGAGGTGTGTTCTGAAAGAATTTAATTGCAGTTCAAATAAATGGCTTCAAAATGGGTGCTATTCTGCCAGAAAACTGGACACTATAATTAAGCTATTGCGCTCAATATAAATAATCAAGAGGCATGGTGGAAGATTTCTCATTCACAATAACAACCTAGAGATACACACCTTTGGTCACTGATCATCAAACACCAAAATTCTGCAAAATGTATCAGTTTTACATAATTATGCATGGCCTGACATCTGCCTGGAACTTAAAAATCTACCATTGCAATGCTGAACATCTGATATTAAACATGAGCATGATTTTGTTGGCCTTAGTTCAAATTTTTGTGTAAAGCCAAGAACATCAAAAGTATAGAGTTTTATAACTATGTTGTTTACAGTGTTCAGGGAATCTCAATCACTAGTGCACACAATTATGACAAGGGAAGCATAGCTGCATGCTTCATAATGAATAAAAGCACAACATTATCAAGTAAAACCAACCACACTTTATAACATAACTGGACATCAATCCTACAAACAAAATATATACGCAGTGATGGCATTTGTGTTCCAACAATATCTAAAGGGAAAATAATCTTAGAGGTATCTACACAAGTTTTACAGAGGACTTTCTTGGTCCATTTCCGGTTGTTGCATATAGAACCATGTTAGCTAAAATATAGCTTTGAGCAAATACCATATGCACAGGCAAGGTAAGAGATACTTGACACTAACATAAACTTCGGGTGACTCGTGCTGGGAAAATGGGGGATAAACTGACATCCTATGAATAAGGTCCAAAGAAAAAAAAAAAAAAACATACAGACAACCAATCTGTTTATATGCATGTACTTGAGTCTTTAAGTCATTGTGTGGTACGCAAACAACAATTAAAGTGCCCTATGTCAATTTAGACTGTCAATGATAAAAATGGAAAATAGTCAAATAGATTGTTTAAAACAAGAATTATGTTTGGGATATGACACTACAGGAGGGCCCAGTTTTAAATAATCTGTCCTTTCTATCATATGGCACATGGTGCACTGTGCCTGTGTTCCCACTCTAGGGCCACTGGGTAAAAGGAAAAAGTAGCTTTTTGCATATAGTAGCTCCTTCCTCCTCACGCAATTAATTCATGCCTTTCACTTCTGTCTGCCTTGATTTTAAAAATAAAACATGCTTAGTTCTGAGAAGTGCATGTATAACTGTGATTCAGTCCATGTACACAAGGCTTAACAAATGCTGTCTCAGGGAACTTGACACTTGTTGGAGGGTGCTGTAAAATATCTTGAAGGTATTGCTGATAAATTAGCCATTATTTAGCAAATAGTCATATAGTTAACGTGTCTAGATGTTTAACATTAAGTTTTAGAGAGTAGCAGATATTCAGGTATCAAGAGTTCCAAGATTATTTGATGAATATATTTTAATCACCGGACTAAGCTAATATAGATTTCATCAATTTGCCTCACAAATGAGGCTAATTAATGTAACAACACTCAGTTTACTGCTCAAAATAGTGTAAAACACTAGAAGATAGAATGCAGGAGGCATGCTAGTGAAGATCTACTGGATATAAGGTAATTTGAAAAAGAGCAGAGAGAATAAGACCATCTCATTCCCAGCATGCTCAACACTTCAGCACATAAGCTAGCTTGACAGAATGTACTGCATTGAAACATATGTATGGATTCCACGTGTAGTATTAGCAGGAAAAAACTGCCGGAAGTTCATAACATCCCCTTTTGCCTTGTGTCTAAAGCCAGCAGTATGATTGATAATATGAGACACAGACTCCTCTGGCGGTAAAGCTCTTGCCCACACTTCTGCCTCTCTCGGCACGGAACCAGACCTCATTTGACCTTGAATGGCGGCTCTCTCTCTAGCCAGCGCACACGGACTTTCTGTTTGTAGTGATACTCCTTGAGGAAGTCCTGCATGGTTGGAGGCAGTGGCAAGGCACCAATGCCATCGTAGGTGGTGCGTCTGCAGATGGCGGCTCGTGCCAGGTGCTGAAGGCTGAAAGGGAAAGTCCGGTGTAAGGGAGCAGTGAGCAGGGGCTCAAAGAACATACAGGCACTGGGGTCTTTATAGTGCTCAAGCAGGCCTGTTACCGTGGAGGAGTGGAAGACACAGGGGTCATGCGCATCAAAACTAAAGTTGTGATTCCATTGTTCAATGCGTGCATGCAGCGACCGATTGTAGCGTCGAAAACTAACGGAGAACAAGTAGTCCTCCTGTGCAGAGTCACGTAGCAGGAAGGTACCTTCTGGTCGTCCGTCCAGCAGTGCCTCTGCTTGGTACCGGTCCATCACCCCCCAATAGCAAGGAAGTGCAGTAATGGCCTGTAGGTCAGGAACCAAACAATGGATATAGTCAATCTGTGTGTGGACCTTCCAAGGCCCTGGCTGTCTGGAGGAGTGAGTGTCTCCAGAGGCATGCCTCTGCTTGGGCCTTCGTGTCTGTAAGCAAAGGGTAGTTGAGTCCTCCTCAGAGTCACAGTCAACAGTGTGAGATGGCACTGCCAAACTCGCTGCAACTTGTGCTGCAATTCCCGATAACCCCCCAGAAATGGAGGAGACTGTTCCCAGGCTCCTGCCCTCCACAAGTCCTT
This sequence comes from Squalius cephalus, assembly GCF_949319135.1. Taxonomy (NCBI): domain Eukaryota; kingdom Metazoa; phylum Chordata; class Actinopteri; order Cypriniformes; family Leuciscidae; genus Squalius; species Squalius cephalus. The sequence continues at coordinate 11,749,688 of NC_137142.1, forward strand.
CCCCAACAACAGGAGCCATCTTTGGTCCCAGTTTATAGAGGGAAGAGGTCTGTGAAGTTGCCTCCAGTGTATGGATCTGTGCATTTGGAGGGGGATCCACTCCTTCCTCTATGCTAAGTCTACGTCGTTCACGCAGTCTCTCCTCCTCGTCCTCAGGGGAAGAATGTGCTGAATCAAATGCATCCAAAAGAGCAGTTGAGGAATGAGGGCTGACTGGTGCTGTATGTTGCTTAATTAAGTGCCACTTGTTGGCCAGATCCGAACCCGGTGGGAAAGGGCATGTTTCAAGCATCAGTTCCGTCAGGTGGATCTTACGTTTGGAGGACACCTGACCTTTGGCTGACTGAGAGCGGCGGTGCGTGGTGAGAGGAAGGCACAAGCCTACGGTGTCTCGAAGTCGCTGCCGCAGAGAACGGGTGCTAAGGCTGCGCCCATTGCTGCCAGCTCCTACAGAATCATTAATCTCTTGGATGGAGCTAACTCCATAACGGCGCTCCCTCCTGGCTGTACTTCCTCTTGAGCGTCCCATTCGCCTGTCAGCCTCAAGTGAACTTTGCGTTTTAGTTGAGCAAGAATGTTTCTTTTTACCTCCCCAGGGAGCATGACGTGAGTAGGAGTCCCTACGCACAAGGGGGCCCCTCCTTGCATCATCGCTCTCTTTGTCAATGGAGATTTCTACTATCTGGGGAATATCTGCCACACAGTTATGGCCTCTACGTCTTCCAGTAACCAGTGGGAGTGGTGACAAAGTCCGTGAGGGTGTGGAAGACCTAGTTTCATAGGGTTCTGCATGTGCTCCCCTGCCCAAGTCCACCACACAGTGAACACAATCTAAGTCCTGGCTACACAGATTGGACTCTGTGCCATCCTTGTGGAAGAGGGCTTGGCATCTACTCCTGAGGTTACCCCACATCTTGCCCACTTTCTCCATAGATTGGAGACAACCTATCAGGGAAACAAAAAAATAACAATGAAAATCTTTTCGCTGTTCATACATAAGAGCAGCGACAGTGTGTAAACTACAGACAAAAAAAAATAAAAATAAAATTTTTTGTGCGCACTGGATGGGAGATGGTCTATAAAGGTACATTCCTAGGGCACTGAAATGAAAGCATGATACATTAGAATAGTATATAAATTGTAAGCTGAGGTTATCTGATAAGATTGTAGTTTTAAAAAAATGGTGTATGATACATATTAGACATAGATAAAACAGCACTAAAACGTGTTAAGTGTGTGAGCACAAATAATGTGTGCATAATGTTATACACAAAGAGCATGTGTATAGTGGCTGGGTGCTAGAGTGGTACAGTTAGCACAGAGTTGCCAGGCAGACATGCATTGACACAAGGCCATGGCTATAAATGAACTGAGGGATCTGCTCACAGCTGATCTGCTGGTATGTACTGTATTACTGAGCCAGTCTGGACCTGACCAAGAACTTTCACTGTCATGGTAGCAGACAGACAGACAGACAGACAGACAGACAGAAACACACAGACAGACAGACACACACAGACCGACTAGAGAGAGGTAAAGACAAGACAGAAGTATAGATAGGGGGAACACTGACAGAGAACATGTATAGGCAGACACAAAAACGGCCTGTCTGAGAGGCGGTTACTGTTCCCTTTTTGTCATAAAGAAAAAGTGCTGACCTTGCTTAAAACACTGTGGTTGTACTGCACAAATTATGCTAAATTGAGGCCACCGGCAGACCATGCTCAGATCTCCACATTATAAGAGGAGACCAAACGTATCATCTTCACAGAGGAAAATATATGGTTGACTAGTCTAATGCCAAGATAATACATATGAAATTAAAATGAAAACTTAATATTTGAACAGACCTTGCAATAAACCTCAGAGAAACTCCAAAATAATCTGAAAAGACTGAATACTATGGGATTTCATAATTCTCATATCCAAATCATACCAACACTAGAAGCTACATTTATCTCCGTGTATATACTAGTAGTCAGCTGATACTGGATTTTTTGAATGCCAATGCAGATATCTTAAGAGAGTAGGGTGTCCAATGGCCAATATATATATATATATAATTTATACTTATTTTACTTATTTATAAAATTATTTTAAAAATAATTTTAAAAATCTGTAAAAAACAGATTTATTCTTCGGGTGTCAACGTCTTGATTTTGTAATAGTACAGTATTTTTGACAAATAAAGACATCGCAAAAAATATTAATAAAAAGGAAGTAAACGTAAGTAGGTTTGTGCGCACTGGGTATCATATTTCTTTAAATAAAGACACTAATTTTACATACAGCACACAGTGAAAACGACAGGAATATGACATAGTAGGAAACTGGACATAGTGCAGCATAGTTTGAAATCAAGGTTTAATGTTTGTCTATGGTGCGTGTCCAGTAACAGCTGAGCTCTCCTGTCCGCATTAAAATCGCACGGACCGTTATGCACAGCACACACATTTTTATGCAGACTATAAATGCACAGTTCAGAAGATTTCACGGCTGGAATCTGCAAGGTTTGTAAAATTAAAGGTTTATAATTACATTCAAAGATTTGTTTAAATTGTATAAATGTGTATTTGCTAAATGTCAACGATAAATGAGAAAGTATTGTAGTGTTTGTCTTTCTATTACTAATAATATAAAAACAAACGCTATAAAAAATAAATTTGTATACCGCCTACTTTGTGTTACAGTTCTATAACACGTTAGATAGAAGATGAGGGTGTTCTCAGCGCTGTCAAGATAAAAGTCCCGCTTCAACAAATCAGCCAAATGGAAAAACTTGTCGGCTAATGCCGATATTTAAAAACGGCCAAATATCGGCCTTGGTGATATATTGATTGACCACTAGTATATACTGTGCATTTCTTTACTACGGCGCACAAATAAAACCACAAAGATGAGCAGTGAAAATATACTCCTATCATTTTGCTCTCAGAGCATCATTAGTCATGACAGTACAGCTCCATCTTAAATGGCGCACTTGATGTGGACTTGCAGTCTCGTGGCCTTCATTCTCTCATGCACACGTGAAGTCCAAGGGACTGCATGGTGTCCCGTTTGTCATCTACTGATTCAGAAGAAGGGTGCTCGCAAACTGCGGTCGACAGATAAGAGAAACATTTTAATTAATAAATATTATAGACAATATTTACTCAGTATTCACCAAAAAAACTGAAGACAGAAAAATGTACAACCCATAACCAAAGCCATTGGAGTATTACAAGAAACAACACTCAATGATCTCATAGGAATCTCAAATTTGGGACAAGGCCTATGTCAGTTAACTAGCTGAACTTAATATTCCTTATTAGGTTCTGGGACAGAAGTCAGTAGAAGTATCAAACCGAATTTAACATGGTGTAAACATTCTGTTCAATCACATTTGCAACACACAACTAAAAATTGGTTGGAGTATGCAAAAATATCCATGTTATTTATTTTATGTACAGCATTTATGACATTGCATTCTTAACTAATGCATTACAACTTACTAACTTAACTGCATTACATAAGCTGAATTGCTTTATGTTAAATAAACCATATATTGATTTCATTATTTAAAACGCCCACCAAGCAGATCCTGAAAGTCTAAATAGCACTCTCACTGTGCACTGTACAACTGCAAAAGTTCTTAGTTTAAAGGGCATTACCAGAGTCCAGTTTGGCACCAGGTGTTGTTTTCATATTTAAGAGGTGGTGCTGCTTCCTTTTACTACAGGACGTAACTTCAAACAATACCACCCTACCCAGAATTAAGAATGACCAAACTACTAGGGACCAATGCACAAGCAACCACACAGCCTACAAAATAGTTTTTCAAATGCATCATCTTCAAACATATTTTATTCTTCACATAATAATTTAATAAAGACACCAAATCTCTTACATTATCTGTCAACATTCAAAATGAAATCATATTATGGGCAAATTACTAATGTATCTAAACTGTTTGGTACATGTTACTATGTAAAACATGAAAAATATGCCAGTGAAGAGCAGTAGGATGTTGCGGAGAGAGTTATATAAAAGTGAAGAAACACTTACACACTGAGATAGGGCCATCTAATGATCCAGCGCTACAAACATCAATGATGTTCTAAGCAATTCCAACTATCCAGCTTCACTGCAGCAACAATTATAAACGTTTTATTAAGTGTGCATGTGCTGAGAAGTTGATCTTTGGCAAACACACATTAAATCAACAATTTCACATTTACTGTTCCTGATCGCTAGCCAAAAAATAACATTGCACCCGCAGAGTAATGTTCACATAACACTCCAAATACGATGTGATGAGACATGGGCTCTTTTATTTCACACGCTCTGCCCTTTCAGCCTCCAGGTACATCTCTAATGAACTGCAATATCAGACGCATCGGCTTTGTCTTTTTCCACACGAGTTGGCATAATTTTTTCCTTGACTATGCAAATCACTTTTACAAAAACAAACAGCTCTGGCTTCCAAGAACGAATGCACAGAGAGGATATTCTCTCCAAACATTGTTTCAGGGCTGAAAAAAAGGTTGAAGTACATTTCAGAGCATGTCTTTATTTACAGACACTACCTGAAAACGTGAAGAGGGATAGTTTGAAAAAAGAAACATTTGACAATTTACCCAACCTCATGTCATTATGACTAAACTGTATAATTATTTTTTTTTTCCTATGAAACAAAGGTGATATACGTCAGAATGTCCAAGCTTATGGTTTCCATACAATGGGGGGGGGGGGGGGGGGGGGGTTTCAGCCAAAATAGTCTTGGAGGGCCAAAACCATTGATCAAAACACTAATGTTTAATGAGCAATTTTCAATGATACATTTTTGACTGCATCTATTTCATGCACAAAATGTGAACCAGATTAAACCAGATGAACCAAAAATATCAGCAGTGTGGACACAATGTCAAAGCTAAAGTAGCAATATGTAACATTTGTTCAGGAGGCGGCTCGTTGCCAAAGAACTTTACTGAGTTTTAATTTTTCATCTGAGAACACACCATCCTGGACAGCATACCATGTTCAATTACCAATTATATTTCAGTTTCAGTAAAAAAATAAAAATAAATTGGAGATATAAACTGCCATTCACTTTCATTGTACTGACAAAAGTTCAAGCATTCTGCCTAAGGTCTTGTGTTTCACAGAAGAAAAATTTAGATAATAAAAAGGTTGGAATGACAAATGATGATGATGAAGAAATGGTATAATTTTTATGTGAACTATTGAGATAAAATGACATTTTATTCTACTGCTTTAAAGGGGTCATGAACTGCATTTATGATGTTCTCAGAGGTTATTAAGATTTTGACATAAAATAAACATCCTAATTTATAAGTAATAAGCTATTCTATCCTGTTTTTGACCCAATCTTTCGAACACTCAGTTTTGATTGAGCGACATTCAAGACTTGGAAGTAAATGCCCACTGCTATGATTGTGTAATAGTTTTGTATATTAAAATTATTTCAACGTCCCCACCATTACACGTGTGGAATTGATTTGAAAACTTCTGATGTTGAAAAATATCTCATTACATAGTTGAAAACATTTGCCAACAATGTGAAACATTTTTGTGGTTTACATATGCTTTATCCACAATCATAGTTGACAGGATAAATTTTAACGTTTCGTGTAAACGGAATCATGAATGAATATGTACCATTGTTTGTCGCACTTATAGGTTATACCTATATAAATGAAGGTGACTTGACAATTCATCATTCATCCTTTTCCATAAAGTGAAAAAGATGTACACTGTCATTTACAGTGTCATGTTTTAAATAAAATGAAGTGTGTTGTAATGTCTTACTGATGACAAAACAGAAAATGTCGCTCACTGAAGCTTTTATTCAGGATTACAGCGAGATCAAAACAACAACAAAAGCAGCAAACCCATGTGTTCTTCCATATCTGGGAATCCGCCGCATTAACCCATTAAACGCAGAAGCAAAGGAAAGAACAGCAAATCACAACTATCATCAGAACTATTCACAGTTTGACTGCAGTGCTACAGTATAAATACTCAGTACATAGGCCTATCAAATAATCTGTATCGGACAAAGCAATAGTGACACATGGTAAAAATACTGTTACTCACACTCGTGTGTTGCAACATTGCTGTCGGATCTAATGTAGTCATCACTGCATAATTTTTTTCTTGTTTATTCTTGTTCCCAGATCTGGAACTTTGTTAAAATAAAGTTCATCCACACTTTTTCTTAATGTTAGGATCACAAGAATGGCAATGCAAATACAGCGTTTTCCCACAACTTGGCACTGGAAAACTTGTAATCCTCAGAGGCATCTCTATCGTTTTGTTGCTGGAGTAATCCTGTGTTTGTGCCTGTCTCATATCTACTACATTGTAAACCCTAAAGCTCAAATTAATTAATTGGTCTGAGTAGAACAAACTTAAATTAAACTAATTTGTTGTCAAATGAACTTTTATGAGTATTTAGCACTTTCTTTTTCTTTCAAGTTCACAGAACTGATATATTATTTTAAGTAAACAACTATTTCATTGTTTTGAGTTTTATAAAATTATTTCTTTTAATTTAGACCAGGGGTCTCCAACCCTGCTCCTGGAGGGCTACTGTCCTGCAGACTTTAGGTCCAACCCTGTTCCAACACACCTGCCTGTAATTATCAAGCAACCCTGAACAGCTTGATTAGCTGGTCCAGGTGTGTTTGATTGGGGTTGGAGCTGAAATCTGCAGGACTGTAGCCCTCCAGGAGCAGGGTTGGAGACACCTGATTTAGACGAACTTAAGTTTAACTGAAACTGGGCTGGGATTTCTATTTCCCAGCATGCTTTGCCCATGGCACTCGAAAGGGAGAGTGTAAATGCTAAAAATAAGTGTAATATAATGTTTTTTTGTGTGTGTGTGCAAGATTAATGTTAATTAGGAGATTTAGTAGTGATTAATATTTTGTTATGATAATTTAGACAAATTTCTGTTAGGAGTTACCATCCTGGTGACAAGTGGTGCATGCGGCTTGGTCTGAGAACAAGTATGTTAAAAGCTTTAAATTACGGCTCTCATTGACCAAGTGCTCTACCATGTGACTTAACATGTTATCAAGTTAGCATTTGTTGAACTAGCTTGATATTGCTAATTATATATATATACAAATAAAAATATTCACATTAAGGTTACATGAAAATTTTAAGTTGAACGTACCGATTAGTAAACTCAAATGTTCCAAGATAAGAACAAGTAAAATTTATGAACACAAAATAAAAATCTGCCAGTTCTGCTTAGTTACACTTTGACTTTCTTAACTTAAAAATTGAGGTAACCGACTGCCTTAATTATTTTGAGTTTTGCCAACTTATTGTAGTGTACTACATGACATGCGTGAATCGGTGGGCGGGGCTAAAGAGACAAGGATGTAGAAATAGGCGTTAATTGTCTTCTACAGAGGAGGTGTTTCGTCACACTATTGTGTCATAATGTGACAGAATCCAAAACGAGTCGTTTGGACAGCTTGGTTTCAATAAAAACTGTTTTTGGACAAACAAGGAAGTTTTGAATTTTGAAACTTACAGGATATTTTTTTTACAGTAGACCTCTTATATGTCAAAAGATCAAGGAAAATTTGATTTCTCAATTCATGACCCCTTTACAAACACCAGGCACACAACTGTTGTGATCTTCTTTCTGCTAATAAATGAGTGCAAAGATGATGCATAATCAGAACAGTTTGATAACCCTCACTTCTGTGACTGTGCATGCCGTTCTGAAGTTCTCTTCAGAAGCCTCTTCTCCAGACTCCTAATTAGACAGTCAAATAGAGACAGTCTGTCTTCTCTCATAAACTATTCTGATCTAACTCTCTCTCGAATGAGAAGACGCAGAAAAGCATGAGAATTCCCCAAAATTAACAAGGCCAGAGCTCAAGAATATGCCATTATCAGACCAGCAGTTCAGGACATGAAACTCCTCTTGTGTAGTTCTCCTGCTCAAAGGCACTTCAATTTGTTGGTGTGGGTCATGAATGCATGGATGAAGTGCCAGTGTGAATGAGTGTTATGAGCTCAGCAGCTCATCTATCCCTACCCGGTGTCCTAATAAGCTGGGCTCTTCTCTGATCAGATATCAAAGGCTACGTTCACACTGTCAGTCAAAATCCGATTATTTGTGCATCCGATTGGAATCTGATCTAAAATTATTGACTGTCCACATCGTGTATAGCAACTGTTCAGATCTGATTTGTGCGTCCATGCCGCTCTTACATTTTCCGCAATATCTGCATTAGTTTCTACGGCAATGATCGAATTTCAATCGGATAAGCACAAAAAATGGATTTTGACTGATATCCTGAACATAGCCAAAGAAGATGCTAAAGTATTACAAAGAAGTGACCCAAATTAAGTTTATTGATTATATATGCTAATGCTATTTCGAAAATAAAACCTAATACATGGATGGGTTGAATGTATTGCAATGTGTGGGAAGAGTGAAGAAGTGTGTCGAGCAAGACTGAGAAAGGGAGGAAAAAGGGTGTTAAACTACAGACATGACAACACACAAAGAAACATTATAATCAGAGAAAATGTAGAACAGAAATCTATAAGGACCTGAAGATATAGCTGAGCTGTGTGTTTCACTCTAAAGAGAAAAAACTGGACAAATAACGTTACGACTGTTAAGGAGCCCCATATTAAACCCAGAAAATATCCTCTGCAATTTTCTCTCAGTTCGACACGCCTATTCTCATGGGGTCCAGATGAGTGGCCTGGCTTTTGGACAACATTAAAGGGCGGAAGTGCGTTTTCTTTTGAGAGGAGAATTTGTTTTTAAAGGAATAGTTATTTGCAGACCATTACGTACAGAGACAAAAACTCAGATTGGTTTATTGCAACAGAAAACCCTGATTAGCCTTATTAACAAATGAAATAATTTAACAAATGACAGTTGATTCTGAGTGCCACACAATAAAGCAAAAGAGAAATTAATACACAGATCAACCACTCTTCTTAAAATATAAGGGGAAGTACGTGGAATATTTGTTCTTATTAAAAAATATCTGCCACAATGTCCATCTAAAACAAATGCAAAAAGATGATTATAAATGTGGGGAAAAGTCACAAGCCATTAAATACTTTTCCTTATAGAGTCCTATACATTTCCACCTAACATATTGAAGGTGGACACGTTATAAATACCCATAACTAGGACTCAAGTGATATCAGTAAGCTACAAACTAGATGCTGCTGAGAATGATAAGAAACTGAACCACCTGACTGCTCTGAAGTAGATCCGTCACTAGCTCTTAAAGGGATAGTTCACACAGAAACGAAAATTCTGTCATTAATTACTCGCACTCATGTCGTTCCAAACCCATAAGACTTTCGTTCATCTTCGGAACACAAATGACGATCTTTTTGATGAAATCTGTGAGCTTTCTGTTCCTCCATAGACAGCTACGCAACTACCACTTTAATGCAACAGAAAGTTCATAAAGAGATCGTAAAACTAATCCATATGAATAGAGCAGTTTGGTAAAACATTTTTTTTTTGAAGAGACACGATTGCTTTTATATGATGAACATATTTCATTTAGGCTTTTATTGACATAAACATTCATCAACGCACACATCAGTTGTGGTAAACAGAAGCTTGAGCATGTTCGCTTGACACGTGAGAACCAATGAGGTTCACTCTCATGCATTATGCAGTTTGAGCTTCCGAAGAACCAATGAGGTTTGTTCTCGCTCATCATGCAGATTCGGTTGAGCTTCTGTTTATGGTCACTGATCAATGTTTATATGTGAATAAAAGCCTAAATTCAATCCGTTCATCATAAAAAGCAGTTGATTATCTTCAGAAAGTTGACTAAACCGCTCAATCCATATAGATTAGTTTTACAATTTCTTTATGAACTTTTTGAAGCGACAAAGTGGTAGTTGCGTAGCTGTCTATGGAGGGACAGAAAACTCTCAGATTTCGTCAAAAAGATATTCATTTGTGTTTCGAAGATGAACAAAAGATTTGGAACGACATGAGGGTGAGTAGTTTATGATAGAATTTTTGGGTAAACCAACACTTTAAATTGTCATGGTGGAGAACAATTGCAAATGTTGTAAAAGGTATAGTATAGATTTCCCTCAGTGGGTAACAAAATATCGTTGCTCACTTTATTCGACGCATAAGTATCTATAACACTGAGCATCACTTTGGTGAATTAAATCTCTTTTAGAGTATTTTAAGTGGTGCCCAGGTATGGAGTGAATGAGCTGAGCAACGTGGAGAGGGAGCGCACGGAAGAGAGAGAGAGAGAGAGAGAGAGAGAGAGAGAGAGAGAGAGAGAGAGAGAGAGAGAGAGAGAGAGAGAGAGAGAGAGAGAGAGACGGGAGGATGTTGGAATGTTACATTGTAACATTCGTAGAGGGGAAACATGCTAAACCAGCGGTGATGTCACACGCGTTCCGTTACATTAAATCGCGCATAAAAATAAAGCGTGTTAAAATGCGCAAAGCATTGCAATCCAGAGAATGCATAACGCAAATTGGCGTACTTACCTCTTTAATTTGTGAATATTACTTCGCAGCCTTCTTTTGTCTACAAAAGAAGGCTGTTAAAGCTGTTAGACTCGCTACTGTCCCATATAGCCTACGCTCAGCCCTGGCGAATAAAACACGAGCGAAGAAGCAGAAGTGCTCATTCCCGAGGTTTGCTTTTATAAAGCAGGAGAACAACCGAATCCCGCATCATTCTGGTCGGTTGGAACGGCAGCATAGTCCAAGGCCAATCTCCGATCCACTGAGCCCATACTTCGGCTTGACAAGCCGAGTAAACGCGTGAAGAACAGGCCGACAGCGCGAGCTTGCAGGCGAGCTGAGACTGTAGTGAGACGCAGGGCGAGAACGCACTTCCGACGGATGGGGGAGTGACGAGCGTGGGGGCCAACCAATGAGAGTGCAGTTCGAGAGAGCGTTGCCTCGGTTGCCACCCTGAAAACGTGGAGACCCGAGATAATGCATGAGTGCCAAGGGATGAATGATTAATGATTATAGTCAATCAGACAAAGTAGCCATCTGTTGCCTTTAACCGCACAGTGTGTGTGTGTATTGCTTATCAATAGGAGAGTGATTCATGCCGTCATTAATTCTTAAAACGATACGTTGACAATATCACAAAAAATAATGAATGTAGCCTAATGAATTATAAATGTGATATAGGCCTATGTACAGATACATATTTAAATAGGCTAATAATAATAATAATAAAATATACAAATAGTTTAGCTATATAAATATAATATATATATATAATATATATATAATATTATCTATCTATCTATCTATATAGAAAAGAGTGTTTTTGATTATCTGTTTAGAATATTGTATAATGTTATAATAGAGTCAGAATATTTTTTATTGTGCATCATTTTCAATTAAGCTGTAATTTTGTGAAATTAATTTTGTCAAAAAGTGCAAGAAAAAAAATCATTTTCTTTTGGTTATTTAGGAAACATAAAATGCTAAGTGTATAAAATAAACACGATAATGAGGTTAAAACGATAATTGCTATTTTATTACAAAAATATTTAAAATGTAATTTACACCACATGCTGTTTAAAATGATACAATTCATTTGAGAAACGGTGGAAAGGAAAGTGTGGTGGACATTATATTTTAGGGAAATGTCAAAATGATAAATGTATATCCACTGTTTGACATTGTTCACTACTAGTCAGATTGCAAAAACATATTTTAAGGGACATTTTAAGGAAAAATGATCAGCCATAAATGTAGGCCTATATGCTTTATTAGACAAGATTCATGTGTTTTGATTCACATATGGGGCATGGTATGTTTTTTTTTTTTTTTTTTTTTTTTTTTTTTTTTACATATACAAATCCAAACTGATGCACAAAATTGAATGTGCCATGTTACATATGATTCTTGTCATGGGGCTTAAGTTTGTTCAGAACGGCCTCTCATGCGTCTATTTATGTCCAAACAAAGAAGCATTGTCCACAGAGGTCTGATGTCTACTGGCAGTTGCCGACAGTGATTTCTGATGCACTAAGTATATGAACATCGACGCTGGCATTTCGGGGGTGGAATGAAGTAAGCTTTAAGACCCTCAAAGAGCCCTAAATGGCCGCTTCTATTCTTGCAACACAGAGCCTATACACACTCATAAACCCTGCACTATCAATGTCTCAAAGGGGCATTCATTTTCTTCCTACTGGTGATGTCATCATTTGGACTCACACCACATGCTAGACTCGTGTGAGGCCATACAGTGTGAGCTAGAACATCTTTGACTAATGTCACTGCAGGATGAGAATCAGCCTCAGGGAAAAGTCCTGATGTCCAAACAACATCACCATTCATCCTCCAGCAGACATCACTCATCTAATTTTTGTGTCTGAGACAAAAAGGACACAGTTCCAAATGAATTGCATTAAATGGAGTTTTCGAAAGTTTAGACCATTCTTTACCATTTAAGTATTTAAAAAAAAAAAAAAAAAAAAAAAAAAAAAGACTTTGCGATAATTTGTTGTAATGTTATTATCTTAATAGTATTATCCAGCAGAATTTTGCTCTTAATTGATTCTTACATTTATATAGCGCTTTTCTGGGTATTCAAAACGCTTTACATAATGGAAGGGGGGAATCTTCTCAACCACAATTTATAGAAATAAATTGATACATTTCTTGTTCAATTAGTGTTAAGATATGCCTCAGGTGCTTTTGTTCATAAAGTGATATTCAAATCAATAAATAATATTTGAGACAGCTTTTCTGCAAAAACTGAGGACAGTGGCCTTTTCGGTCACTGTAAATCTATAATGGTGTGTGTACTGAGCAAATATACACGAGTGTGGTGCAATCATGAGCAAAAATAAAGGGATGCAAACACAAAGCTATTAGATAAAGTTGATGAATAAAAGTATTTGTAATAAAGCATGCTGCAATAATGGAGTTTTTAAGTGGTCATTTTATAGATTTGATCTAATTGTCTTGTCACTAGCCTAAAGATATAATATTTTCTTTATCTTTTTACATTAGGCCTGTATATGATTTTGAAGATTTGAGATTGAGATAAGTATAAATGCCCATATACTGTTCACTTGTATTAACGAACAAATCAAACAATCTACTCAAAAGATGCTTACAGTTTGAAAGGCAAAGCAATATGATGCAGAGACCTTTACGTCTTGTATAAGGACACTGCCACCTACTGGACTGATTTAAATGGATAGTTCACCCAAAAATGAGAATTCTGTAATCATTTACACCCTCAAGTTGTTCTAAACCTGTATGAGTTTCTTTCTTCTGCTGAACACAAAAAGAAAGATATTTTGAAGAGTGTTGGTAACCAAACATTTGATGGGTCCCATTGACTTCCATACTATTTTTTTCCATACTTTTTTTCCCCCAATGTGGCCCATCAACTGGTTGGTTACCCATATTCTTCAAAATATCTTCTTTTGTGTTCAGCAGCAGCAGCAGCAAAAAAAAGAAAAAAGAAAAAAAGAAATTCATACAGGTTTGGACCAACCTGAGAGTGAGTGAATGATGACAGAATTTTCATTTTTGGGCAAACTATCCCACTAATCTTAAACGTTATGATAAAAGTAAAAGTTGTTTAAATGATAAACAGACAGAGCACCAAGTTAGTCACCTCAATTTTTCAATCATCAGGATCACGGATTCCTAAATAAAATGTTCTGCACTATTGGGCAGCTCAAGACAACAGAAAGAACAAACAGGACAGCTTTTGTAAAACACAAGAAAATTATAGACTATTATGTGCTTTAATATGCGCCATTGATAACAACTCTGACATTTAAATGAACGATGCAACGGTGGTCAGAACACATTACTTATAATTCTTTCATAATACTTTACCCATATATTTGATCATACAGCATCATCTAAGCCTGCTGCTGTAATGGAAATTCCACCCACGAGATGGCGCTTTGCTTAATGACGATAAACTGGACCTCAAAATATCACATTTTCAACTTCAAAGTTGTCCTCAGTTGTCAAAAGTATGTTTTCAGATCAAGTATTTTTAATGTTATATACATATTATACAAAAACGTGTCTTCATCTAGTTTAAGTTTTTTCTCTTGCAATTACACTGTAAACATGTTTTATTCGTATGTCATAACAACATGTTTGTTTGCATCCATTTAACAATTGTTGCTACAACATCTCCTGTCATTTTTACTCGACTTTAGATGTTCAACTCGATGTTGTTCATCAGTAAAATTGGTGGAAGGGGTGGGGGAAAAAAACGGGTTGATTACCAGTGCAGTGCAGCACTGGAATTGTCACAGTATGCATTTTAAAAATCATTTTGCAAGATGAGGATAACACCCATAAAGACCAATAAAGAATCATTCTAGAAATGGCTATCACTATGGGGGCTGACCATTCTGTTCAAATAATCATTAATGATAAAATTGGTGATCATTGCAGACTTGAGCGGGGTGCATTATTCACACTTGGCATTCACACACACACTTCATCTTTACAGCCCTGTGGATGATGCTGGACCAGAGAGCGGGTCCATAAGGGCCGCTTCAGTGCCGCACACACTCAACCCTCTCCGCGCACTAACTGACGTGTTTTGCGCATTTCCTGGACCAGCCTTCAGACACACACAGTCAGGAGAAAAAGAGGCAGGTCTGCAGGAAACTGAGTACCGACGGTCAAACAAGAATCCTGGGAGAAGCAAGCGAGTACGGAGCCCTTGAAAACACTCGTCCACGTTCTCCAGTCTGGGGGGAATCGAACGACGCTTTGCCGGGATAACTTTCCTCCCAATGCGCGGAGGAGACGCATCCAGCAGCGCTCCAGCCAGACGAGGGAACAGGCTCACCCCGAGGAGATCCAGCATATATTTCTGGCATATTTTGAGGTGTGGAATGCTGGTCGTATCGGTGCTGATACACAGCTCTCCTTTTTCGCTCCAACTTGCATTGACTGCCTACAGCGGTGTTTGGACAGCTTCAAGATCACATGCAGGTTATCCGTAGGTCATAGCAATAGATTCCCGTTCTGTCTGGACCTTCTACACTTTGCATGCTGATCCACGAGGACGACGAAGGGCATTTTACCGTTGTTTCAAAAGGAGAAACAATCCAGAAATCAAACCGGTGGACCGTGGTCCGTGACATACACTGGTTGAATAATTAACCAGGCGCTGAAGTGGAATATTCGTACTAAAGCTCTCGAAAGTGGCCATGGTGGTCTTTAACGGTCTGCTGAAGATTAAGATCAGCGAGGCTTTGGACCTGAAGCCCACAGCCTGGTCTCTGAGACACGCCGTCGGCCCCAAGACGCAAACCTTCCTGCTGGACACGTACATCGCACTAAACGTAGATGATTTTCGCGTGGGTCAGACCTCGACCAAGCAGAAGACCAACAGTCCCGTCTGGCACGATGAGTTTGTAACGGAGGTGCACGACGGCCGGAAGATCGAGCTGTCGGTGTTTCATGACGCGCCGATTGGCTACGACGACTTTGTTGCAAACTGCACCATTCAGTTCGAGGAATTGCTGCATAACGGCAGTAAACACTTCGAGGACTGGGTAATGGTTTTTTTGTTTTTTTGTAGATTTTTTGTTTTCAGGGTGCGACTTATAATCCATTTAGGCTAATGGTCGCTGTGATTTGGAACACGTTTAAAGAATTGGCCAACCTGGTAATTAACTGCCACCATATTCTAAAAACCAGCAAATAGGTAAAAAACTGGTAGTTGGATTGTCCAAAATGATTTTCATTGACCTACCTTGCTTGCATGTACCAAAACACAGACAACAGTTGGGGGTTAAAAAGATGGGGGGTTTCAGTTAAAAGTAAAATGTCGTAGGGTGAAGTCCTAAGAGTTCATATTGTCTTTTTCATACACGTATGTATCTCATTTTAGTGTTTGTAGTAAACGTTTCAGTAGCTACAAAAGTTAGGTTACAGGTTGACCAGAGGGCGTATCACCTGTCTTCAAACAGATGCTAGAAAACATAATTGTTGTTAACCCGATGAGGTAATCTGCTCTAGCTTTCCAATAGCGATCAGTATGGGAGGCTAGAAAAAAACATGAGAAGTTCTGTCAGTTTTTTAAATCAATGAATGATTTCATTATACCATAAAAACATCCCAAAAATCTCAGTGTTATGACTGTTAAAGGGATAGTTCACCCACAAATTAAAACTTTCACCATTTACTCACCCTCATGTTCCGAACAAACCTGTGTGAGTTTCTGTCTGCTGTTGAACACAAAAGAAGATATTTTGAAGAATGTTGGTAACCAGACAGTTGACGGTATATCCATTGATTTCCATAGGAAAAAAAATGACTATGGAACTCAATGGCTACCATCAACTGTTTGATTACATTCTTCAAAATATCTTCTTTTGTGTTCAGCAGAAGAAAGAAACTCTTTTTGTCTGGAACAACTTGAGGGAGAGTAAATGATGACAACATTGTCATTTTTGGGTGAACTATCCCTTTAACTGTTCTGTTCTAGTGGCACCGAATGCGAGACATGCTGTAATAGGCTTCTCAACATCATTTTCGGGATTAATCTCAACAGATTAATCCCAAAAATACCTGTAAAATTCCTTTTTTAGACGCCAGTTTATTATTGTGACATAGTGCGACATTTTATTGCCTTGGGTAAACAACCTCAGTGTTCAAAATAAAACCCCTCATCAAAATGAGAACACACATATCTTCCCTTGAACGTTCTCTTCACATCATTCGTGTCATGTGCAGGCGGCAGGTGTGTGTATTACTTTCCTCTTTCTCTGATGCCACCTGCATAATTTCTGCAGCAAGGCCTCAGATAAATGCTCAGATAACCCCGGTTGCATAGAGACGGTGAATGAAAGAGGTTGGCTGCCTGTCATAAATATTTCTGCTGCTGAAAAGAGCCATGCAGCCATCATTAATGCAGACATAATCTGATGCCAAACGGTCCGGCAACTTGCATCTTTCAATCTGTTGAGCCTGGGGCAGTATTTGTAAATCTGATATTTTGTAACATGTAAATGCTCCCACACATAGGCCTAAATTGTAAAATGTTTTATCAGGTA
This sequence comes from Squalius cephalus, assembly GCF_949319135.1. NCBI lineage: Eukaryota > Metazoa > Chordata > Actinopteri > Cypriniformes > Leuciscidae > Squalius > Squalius cephalus. The sequence continues at coordinate 11,766,751 of NC_137142.1, forward strand.
ACTTAACATTTCTAAATTACGTGATAAAAATGTCTTTAAATAAAATGTTATTATTAAAAATAATTTAACAATTTAATACAACTGAGATGACTATATAAGATTATTGCCCTTACATTTAAGCTAAAAATACATGAGCCGGAGCAAAATTTAAGTGATACTTTCATAGAAACACTAACTATCACTAACCATTAACCATCATAAAACAGCCACTAGTTGCCATATAGAATCAGACCAGGAGAGTAGCACCATTATAACTGAAATATACAGCAGCTATTATAATATTTACACCTATTTATGACATTTTACACCATTATTTATTTTCAGTTCAGTCCTAAACCTTGTAATCGGTATTTGATTGTCATTGGCAAACACGATGAGCATATATCGTATATATCCTGGCTGCCCTGAAATGTCTCGAGTTCAGTCGAAACAATGAATTTTACCAGAGTAATAGAATATCAGTGAACAATATACTAAGTAATATAGGGTAACGCTTTATTTTAAGTATCTTTGTTACACGTTACATGTACTTTCCGAAGTAAAAACATGTTATGTTGCATATGCATATTTACATGCAACTAACCCCAAACCAAACCCTAAACCCTAACCCGGTCACACTTTTTATATTAGGTGTCCTTACCTATGTATTTGCATAAAAAATAAGCACAATGTAGTTATTGTGTTGATGTTGTGTTGCAAAACACTTTTGCTGCTATTGAGGTGGGATACGTGTAAGGTTAGGGACTGGTTTGTGGTATGGGTAAGTGTAAGGGTGGGTTAATGATTAATTTGAATGTTAGTACATAGTTAAAGACACCTAATATAAAGTGGGACCCCTAACCCTAACTGTTAAATGTTTAATTAAACTAACAAAGACATTTAAAAATAAAGTGTAACCCAGTCTAGTAATAGAATAGCATTGTATATAATTGAATACTGTAGTACTGTTGAATATAAGTATATATGTACGTACAGCATCAATCTAGGTGTCTTTAATATGGCAGGTGTACAGTATGTGACATGACTTAGCCCTAGAAACTGCTCTGCTCTTTGTAGTTTAACACAGACGGAGATGTGAATTATTTATGTGCCATCATAAGCTCCGTTGTGCCAATACAATCGCCTGCCTTTATGTTGCCTTCTCAGATTGGATTGCGACAGTGTGGCCCCTATTATTAAAGACAGAGAGCCTTATAAGTCTGTGTGGAGAATTTGGGCATCCTGATCTGATCTATTTACACAAGCACATGGGTTCACATTTTATACTGAGATGTTGCATGAAATCTGAGTTGAAATATAAACACGAATATAGATGCTTGTTTATACAGATTACTGATGCATAGAGAGATATAAACAGATTTGTTAAATTTCAATGCTGGCAGATCTCTAATTCTTTTTAAAGCTTTGTTGAGCTGTGTTGCTGTCTACTGTCTACACATGCAGCATCCTATGCTTCAGCAAAATCTGTTCTCTCACAAGTATTTTTTGTTAGTTTTTGAGGAACCCATTAATTTTCCTCTATCTATACTGTGCATATATATATATATATATATATATATATATATATATATATATATATATATATATATATATATATATATATATATATAAAGTTTGTTGACACATGAAAAGTTGAGGACTTTTTTAAGTTAATTATGCTTTCAGTTGGTAATGACAGAGCGAACAAGTAACCAGGGGCTGGATACACCAGTTTAAGTTACAACTTACCCTAGTTGGGGCCTTTACAACTTACAGCATTAACATCAGAGCTTTGTACCATTGAATGCATTTGACATTTTTAACCACATGTAGGCCTATGCAAGTATGCCTACAGTATGCATGCAGGTTTGAAAAAAAATGTCTGATCTACTGAATTACATCATTGAGATCATGTTTTGTGTGACTTCAGTCCCTTAGACCAGTGTTTCCCAACCTTTTTTCAGTCAAGGCACCCTTTGAAATTTTTAAAAAATGTGTGCCACCCTATACTAGTGTTGTCACAATACTATACCTTGAAATGTATCAATTTTCAATACCACAGGGAAGAACTGCCATATAGGCCTACTGTCATATAGATATTTTTAATATCAATTTTTTTTCCATGCATTTTAAAGTCTAGGAAATCATTAATTTCTTCTGAAGAGATCACTTTACATGATGACATATTTAATTAAGGCTTTTATTCATATATAAACATTGCTCAATTACCATTGCAAATCTCACCTCAATGTTTGCTCACTCAGTGTAGGCCTTGTGTTTTATACTGGGATAATTTTGTTATAATTGCACAAGATAGCTTGTTTTTTAATATATTTTATGTAGTAATTTCACAGTTAATCTCCAAATTAATGTAGAAACAACATAAAGACAGTATATTTCAAATAATTGTTTAATGGCATATCTTTTTATGAATGAAGTGTTATTTGATTCTGATGTCACTGCTGCACATGTGGATCCCACACGCGTCCCATTTTCTCACAACTCTTAACGTTCATTTAAGACTTTATTTAACTAATTTAAGACTGCTCTCATGAGGCTACTCAAAGCGAAAGCGCGAAAAAGAAGTCGATTCTGTCGCGCATCGTTCTGTGCGTCGTGTGTGTCAGCATCACAGACAGCGCATTCTCTTTTGTATTTTCTCGCTTGCATGGTTTAAAAGCATTTGCATGAAGAAGAACGTGATTATATAATGTAACGCTAGCCAAAGGATGACAGAAAAAACCGGATGCTGCTTTAATTGCGTTAAATATTTTTAACGCGTTAAACTGAAAAACATTAATCGCATGCGTTACCGTTGACAGCAGCACGGACATAATCGATGTGTTTGTGTGAATACGCGGCAAGACGGACGTTGTGACGTTGTTTTCGTAAGCGCAACAATGAAAAATAGGCAGCTTTATCTGGACGCACTGGGAATGAGGCACGGGAATAAAATCACGCGCAAACGCAACCTCCGCAATTCAACGCCGAAAACGTATGATTTGCATTTTTATTATAAATTTGTGCGCATTATTTGTTGTTATTAGAGACTTCCGACGATCCGAGATTGATGGTAAATTTTTTATTTATTTATTTGATTTTTTTTTTTTTTTTTTTACACATTTTTAGCAATTTTTAAATGTTTGATGGAGTTTTTACACGGCACCTCTGATTTACATTGGAAAAAAAAAAACGAACAACGATCTAAATGATGCAGTGTTTGAATTCTGATAATAATTATTTATTTACTTAAATTTATTTAAATTTTTTAAACAAATACATGTCAAATTGATTTATTTTCCATACAACATTCAAATATATTGTTTATTAAATTTTGGGGATGCACAATATATCGGCCACCATATCGGTATCGGCCGATATATGTTCATTTTTAATGTTATCGTTATCAGCCTGATAAGAAAATTTGGCCGATATATTAAAGCTGATAAATAATAGCTGAGACACTTCAGATGCACACTGTTCGCCATGATGGTTTTGAATTGCTTGAAATATGATTAGAATCAGTTAAAAAAACAGAAAATAAAGTTAAGTGCAAGAGTTAAGTCTGTCATATAGGCTACATAAAATTATGGGAACAGTGTGTTTGGGGCATGGCTTTTAAAGGTGAGACTTTTATTTTTGTTAAATTATATCAAAATTTGAATTTAGATTTATCGGCCAAAAAATCATTTATCGGCGAAAACCAACATTTTCATATCGGTGCATCCCTATTATATTTCATGATTATTTAGGCCATTACTATGACTCTTATTATACTTTAAATTTGGGATTGTTTACTATGAATATTGATGTTTACTTTCTTAGAACAAATTGTTTGTGATGTTCCTCCTTTGTAAGTCACTTGATTTATTAATGTACTAATATAATACTGACATGCTCAGCTTTTTAAGGCTGCTTGGATCAATAAAGGTAAATGTCACATTAAATGATTACACATTACTTGAGGGAGGGTTTTGCTTTGAGAGCAAATGATCCAACCAAATTAACTAGACATTTATTTACAAGCAAACTAGTAGCTACCAAGTCCCTGGTGTAAATGTTCTATTTTAAATAAGACCAATTTAGGTGCAACCATACCCTACCCTACCCAAACCGTTCGTCCTCAGGCAAGCAGGATTCCTGGCAGAGCGTGTCTGTGTGTGTGTCATGCTGCATAGTGAGTATCTGTCAAGACAGGCAAGTGCCTGATAGTGTAAAAAGAAAGGGAAAAAGAGCATCAGTCTGTGGGACAGATGTGTGCTGAGGCAGACTTTGGTTTGGCTGACGGGAAGCGCTTGTGTAATTTGGAAGTAATTTGTAAGAAAGTGTGAGAAAGGTTGTAGAGGTTTGGTCAGACTATAAGAATTACTCAGTCACCTATTTTCCCACGAACCCGACACATGCACTTGCACACAAACACACTCTCACCTATTTCAAAGGCAGCTCCTCCCCGGTCGTGCCCACACTTGCACGCTGCAGGCTTATTTTGTTCTAAAGGGCATGTCAGTGTTATGTTGTTCATCCTAGGCAGCTCATTGCTGGAGCTTTTCATCTCCATTTGCTTTAACCGAGAGCTGCGTGGTTGGGCAGGTTGGAGGTGTGAAGGCCGAGGTCTGCCGGCTGTGTAAACTTCAGAATAAGTTAGAGGTTGGGCTGAATCCACACACACCCATGTCTGTCTTTTATCTGCCCTCAGTAGGGTTGTGAACTGGGCTTCGGTATCGTTTGAGTTTTAGAGATTATGATTCCGATTCTGCTTATCGATTCCGAATGTTATTGATTCCCAGTTTCGATTCCAATAAGGTAGATAAAAAAAGTCAAACATTTAGATATCAAACATATTTATTCTGTGTCTTTCTGCAAAACATTCTGTTTCAGCTGAAAACCATAAACAAAAATCATCAGAACACACAAGAAACTTTTGCCTATTGTTTTAACAATACCACAGCATTAACAACCAGACTAACTAGTGTGCATTTCAAACATTATTACAGACAAGTAAGAAAATAAACAAATTAGCATAATAAATAAATACAGCTGAACTAGGGCAGCACAATAAAAACTATATATATATACTATATATGCAATATATATTGCGATATGAAAACAGTTTCACCAGATGACTTGAATAGCTCTGTTTGGAAAGAATGAATCAATCATGGGAAAGTGCATCTGCATACTAGAAAATAATAAATAAATGACAAGCATAGATAAATACAATAGAACAAAGATACAAATGAAAGTCTTGCAATATTCAGGTACAGAAATTGAATCATTAAATGTAGTCTTCACTGTAGTACAATTTCAATATAATTAATCTTTGTTAAAGCTCTCTTTGTATTTTGTTGTTTGATTAACATTAATGACAGAGAAAGCAGCAGGTTTAATAGGCTGCTGTGACTTTAACTTTATCGAATGCATGGATCCAATGTACTGATACGCATCTGTTTTAGTTGTTTACATTAACTTAAGACATAAGCGACTGTGTTTACGAGGATATGCCATAATTTTGCATGTATGTGACTGTTGTATTGGGTTCTCTTTCCCGTATTCTTGCGTTTGAATGCATGGTTTAAAATCGCTTACATTTACATTTATTCATTTAGCTGACGCTTTTTTCCAAAGCGACTTACAATTGCTATACATGTCAGAGGTCGCACGCCTCTGGAGCAACTAGGGGTTAAGTGTCTTGCTCAGGGACACATGGTGTCTCACAGTGGATTCGAACCCGGGTCTCTCACACCAAAGGCATGTGTCTTATCCACTGCGCCATCACCAACCCTTATGTGCAAATGATAAACGTTTATTTTTTAATAATGGTTATTCTTTGCAATTAATCTGCAAATCACGTGTGTTTCGAACCGTCGGGCCTGGTCCATACGGATCACATGTTTGCATGAACACTTTGCGCCTAATAATAGCGCACATTTATCTAGGTTAACGCTAACGTTAGAGTGAGCTGCCGTGGCTAACGTTATGCTACCACGTACATGTTTCAAATGATAAGCCATGTTTGAGGTCGATGAATGAAAGGCAAACATTTGCATTTCCTGCCCAACATAATTACCACATGGACCAGCCGTGGTAAAGATCAGTCCGTCACAGACTTCGCAACTTCTTGCAAAGTTTTTTTTTTCTGCGACTAATGGACTAATTAATATTTGGTCGACTAAACTTCTTCTAATCAACTAACATTTTAGGGGACAGCCCTAGTTATTTTAATAAATTGTAGGGTTTACTCTGTTTGTTTTATAGAGAGCTTTGTTAATCGTGCCAATAAGAGACTACCATTTACAACAAATTCTACCCGATAAAATATTTTAGAGCTTGGCATAACTAGAGAGATGTTTATTCATTAAAAATAACCAAATAATAAGAAATATTGTGATTTTTGTGTAAAGAACAGATTTAAGCACTCAAAAGTGGAATAACAACCGCTTTTAGCTTGTTTGTGGTCAGAAAGTAAAGTACCAACACTTAACCCATATTCATTCAGCTCAATATAATTTCCAGTGTGAAGTATGAAGGTAAGATCTTTGCACAGTGAAGTGCTAAAGGTGAAGTGTGTAATTTATGTACTGTACTCTGCTTGTATTCTGTATGATTTGATAGTGCCATAATGCTAGCAGTTTTCGTTGAATCAACCTAGTTTAGCATTGGCACACTTCACCTTTAATGGTCAACATCCGACGTTTTATCCAGTCGTTAACAGATGATGGTTAATTGTTGATTAGCCAAACTGCTACCTTGAAATAGAGAAGCATGTTTCTGTTTCTGCTCAATTGAACATTTACTTGTTGTAATGTCACTAATTACGAGGCAATGGCTCAAAATAAGTTGAAGTGCAAGCCATCTATCAAAAAGATGACCTTCTTTGACCTTCTCTCCCATTGTCTAACCATGATCTTTCATTCATTATGATTTCCAGCTTTTCCCTCTTAACCATTAACTCCCCTGTTAACTGTCATTATTTTCTTTCTTTCTTTCTTTCTTTCTTTCTTTCTTTCTTTCTTTCTTTCTTTCTTTCTTTCTTTCTTTCTTTCTTTCTTTCTTTCTTTCTAGTTTGTTAAATTTAAAAAAAATTTTTTTTAATCTTGCTTGTTTTATTCATTAATTTGCCCCTTTGTTCATTCATTTGTTTGCTTGTTCGTTTAAATATGATACAGCTTAGGGGCTGTTTACACCACACCATTTTTAACTAAAAACGTAAAACGTTTTATGCGTTCGTTTACACGACAACGGCGTTTTGGGTGCCTAAAAACACGGGTTTTGAACACGGGTTCAGAGTTTTTGAAAATGGTCTCCGTGTAAACAACAAAAAATGTCTGAAGACGATGACGTCATGCGCATACGTATAACATGTTCAGTCAACATGATGGATCCATGGGAATGGGGATCGTTTTGACAATGATGTCATCTGTACGTGGAAAACTCAAAGGAAAAACTACTCTGTTTTAAGCATATCGATGTCGTGTAAACATACCCTTAATCTACATTGTGAATAGTGTGTGAACTGTATGTAAACTCTTGGAGTGACACCGGAGCAGGTGTAAGCAATATCACCACAGATAGTGTCGCTCACTGAAGGATTGGGTTTCCTGGAAGGTTAACCACACAGGATGGTCTCTCTCAGCTCCTGGTTCCTCTACTTAACTTGATATGAAGCTCTTAACATAAATATATAGCCTCAAATTTTGGTTTGGTGAATGGCTTTATTGAATCATGTGTTATGAAATTGCGCTTTAGTGTTAGCGCTGTCATGAATCAGCAGGGAATCTGTATTTTCCACAGACACACTGGTTTGTTTGTTGTGTGGTTAAGGGACATTACATTACTGATGACATATGTGGGCATTGTCATTCATCAATGTTGGGTGTCTGTTGTGTGCAGCTATATTCCTCTTACCTTCATGCTTCTGACGTAGATCTGCAGAAAACAATAGTGTCATGGCTGCTTCTCAAAGTTCTTCTCACTGCCAGACACAATACACCCTCTGCGACGACATCCATGCCCTCTGTCTTTGCCCTTAGTGTCTGTTTTAGGATGCTCTCGCTGCAGGAAAGAGCTAACAATGTGAGAACGCTTTTTATAACATGCAATAGTGACTCTTGATGAATAGACTAAATATAAGAAGGAATGCGCATAGCTGGATGTGAGATGGTTTTAAACTGCTCTTGTGTTGTAGCTAACTGATGAAATTCATTGCTTCAATTTCAGTTCACAATGTCACAAGCTTGAAATCAGAGGTGATCTTTTGACATGCAGAGTTTCCGCTGTTGGTACATGCTAAGCATTCTCCTACCATTGCTTCTTTTCTTTGTTTTAAAAAGCAGAGTATCTATTTATGGGAGATGGCGAGCACATTAAACATTGTGCAGTGCTGCTTTTATTTAACAAGCAGTAAAAACGCGCCATCCCACACCCAAAACCAGGCTTCGAAGCAAGGACTAGTTGGGCAATGTTATCCTGCACCACTTCACGGACGATGAATGGAAGGAGAATTTTAGGACACAATAGTCATTTATGACACTATATTCATCAACAACAGCTCGCTCCGTACGTCATACATCATTACACCATTTCTTCATCATTGCACATGCACAGAACTTCAGTTTTCAATGAGATCTAGTGTTTACATGTCCGATCAAATGGATTAGAAAAGGTTTAAAACACCTCTTTACAATTCGAATGAAATTTAAATTAGATTTGGCCAATTCATTACGATTAATGCAATTCAATTTTTATTCAGACTGTGCTACTATTCCATTTACAAACCTATATATATATGGGCCACATTTGAAGCTGTTGTAAAATCGCTGATATATAGATCGGTTTTGATTAAGTCTGGTTCTGGTATTGTATCTGGGCCATTGTATTATGTTGGTGTCATGTGTATATCCCACAGCAGTGGACTAGTATTTATATCCTTAAAATGCCACTGCACTGATTGACAGACAGGACCAATATAAAAGATGTCTGGATTGACAGGACCCTTTCTTAGCTCGGCCTTGTTTCCCCACGGGGCCCGACAGAGGAGCGGACAGTAGTATCCTCCTGGTGGCCCTGGAGGAAACAGGGGTCGGGGTACTGCCGGGCCGAAGCTAAAAATACCAGCGGTGCGTTTGAGTCGCACGGTAGCCTGGGCTTCCTGTTTTCACTCTCCCATATTTACTTCCCAGAGAGATAGAGGGACAGAGAGGAGGTGGTGGGGTGATGCCTTCAGTGATATCAAGACACACATGCTAACTTATTGATTTTGATTCCCACAGAAAGAAAAAACTGAGAATATATTAAAATCACCAACAATTAGGACTTTATCTGCAGCCAGTACTAACTCTGATAGAAAATCAGCAAATTCTTTGATAAAGTCTGTATGGTGCCCTGGTGGCCTGTATACAGTTGCCAGCACAAATCTCAAACGGGATTTATCATTTATACTAGATATTGTTACATTATGGCTAAAGGTACAGTTTAGGTGAGAAACATTGCTGTAGATTTATTTTTTTCCATTAAAGTGCTATATATGATTTCAGATGTTTTGCTAACTTGCTAACCGCTAAGGTCAAAGTACTGTATACTTCAGTTTTGACGTAAATGCTAAGTATATTACAGTCGAATAGCCGCGTAGTTTTTCAACGTACAGCGTGAACACAGGTGCTTAACACATGCACACTAGAAAGTCTCATGCTTGTCCAGTGTCTGCACTATTTCTATCCAGAAGTTATGACCGATAACATTTTTTTGTTGTACTCTTTTGAACTATAAATGCAGTTCTCTTAACCTCCTTACAGTTTGTCCAAGTGGCTATCTCTTGTTGTTGTCAGCAAAATGATTTGCGCAGTATATCAGTATCACATTGGTTGCCTGTTGATATTTTTGTTATTATATATTATATATATTATATTTCAGGGATTCTCAGAAGGGGAAGTCGTCATTGTTTGGTAAACTTTTATAGTGGTGAATGGGAGACTACAGCAAATATGATTTTTTTGCATTCTCATTTTCTCCAATAGCAAAAGAAAAAAATCACTATAGCATTTTTGTGGCTTTCCAAAAGAGGAAAAAAATGTAAGAGATTGATTATGGCATTCAAAACAGAGAAAGACATTCAATTTACAGCTGTTGTGTTAGAAACATTCTCACAGCAGTGTTTTTTTCTTTCTTTTTTATATGTAACAGAATTAATAAACGTTATAAGCGTTATATAACTCTTTCCTTGCCGTTGACGGAATTTTCCGTAATTTATAAGACAACACTTCCTTGCCATCAGCGGAATTTTCCAGCTTTCTGTGTTTTTACTGTTATTTGCTATTTCGCATCTTATAAAAAAAAGTAGAGAATCTCCGGAGCAAAACACAGACAAAAAAGGAGCAGAAACAAACAATAAAAGAACAAAAAAATAAATAAAAATAAAACTTACCCACAATTTTTTTTTTTTAAATCATTGTGACAGCTAATAACTTGATGAGGGCTCAGCAACAACATCAGAAATGCTTTTGAAAAAAATAGATACATATCCAATAGCCTACTGATGAAGTACTTGAGTCATTCAAATGTATTGATTTGCTTTTTAGTGGCTATTGTGATATTTTAGTGGCTTGAGTTTGACATGATTATTACCTGCCATGTGACACAAACCTCTTCTCTACATCTACAATTAGTTGCTTGATTGTTGACTCTGAGACAGACAGACCGACCAGCTGCAACCCTGCGATGTGATAAGAGGGAGGAACACGTTTTCTCATGTTCACATTCCTTAAATAACAAAATAACTTAGAAAAGTCCCTATGGACTAAATAGAAGAAAAAAGGGAATGCTCAAGAAAAGTCCTTTTGTGAGTGTGTGCGTTTACACTCATATTGGTTCTAAGGGCAGCGTCTAATTGAAACAGATGGACAAGAGGTGGTAGGTCAAAAGCATGACTCGAGTTTACACTCATGTGATGTCTGTCTTCGTTTGCTCTTTAAGTAAATTAATGTTAATGTAATAGTGTCTTGAAGGGATGCAGTGTAAGAATGGGCATTGATGCCTGACGCTCTTTCAGCATTCAAATTGTGCTATTTGAACAGTGTTTGAAGAGTCACAAGGGAGATCGAGAGACGGAATGCTTTTAAGTGGAGGTCTCTGATTTGAAATAAGGCTGTCACCACTTGAAATATTTGCTAATGCACATACCAGAGCTTGTGAACATGTTAACACACGCACACACTGGCACTTAAACCTGTTGCGGCAATAAACATTCTTGTGTAGAAAATAACTTGTGAATGGGTAAATTATATTCTTACGGTGAATCTCACAAAAACATTCAGGCCACATTTAACCCCCCAAAAGTAATTATATTATGCATAAATAAAATAAAATCCCACTGGGGATTTTTTCTTTTTTTTATCATTGTGACATTATTTTCATGACATTTGAGCATATATTCTTTATACTGTATTATTGTAATACTGTATTACTACCGTAATACTAGTTTAATTTAATTCACATTAAATGTGAATTTTTTGACATTTTTACACATTTTGACATTTTTTTAGTATGATCAATATCATTTTTTTGTGATAATGATGGATTAAAAATGTTTAATTGTCTTGAAAATAATGTCATGAGGCAAATTATATAATCTAGTCTTAAAACAAAACAGGCTTATTTTTAAAGCAACACTGTAAAAAAAATTACATCCCCAAGTCAAAAATTTCTAGTAACTGGTCTCATCTAAATTTATTTTTAACTCATCTATAATTATTTCTCATTGAGGCAATGTTAACAGACTATTGCAACAAGAATTGCACTTGGGCCAATTAAAAAATTTAGATGTGACTAGTCACTAGAAAATTTTGACTTGGAGAGGTTAGAATTTTTTTTACAGTGAATACATAATTTCAATTTTGACAATAAAAATCACAAATGTACACATTCATTATCTGATGATATCGGCTTCGTTAATGTTTATTGTCCTCTCACATTGACAGCTACTAATTTTTACATTACATGAATCACGCAAATTATAAGCCTATTTTTAATTAAAAATGGCGAAATTAGACAATTTTATTAATTTGCCTGATTATTTTTTCTAATTCAGTTGATTATCTCTCCCCATGTATTTAAACCCTTAGTTCATTTAATTTTTTGTTTGGTCTTATTTACGGTAGTTTGTGGTTGCATTTTCTTTTGTTTGTCCAAATTCTGGCTCACCCTGTTGTGAGTTTTGGGCGGGACTACAAGTTTGTACTGTTTCCATTATACCTGGAGAAATCCATTAGTATTCTACCTCAGGAGAAGTTGCATGACTGGTGCAAGAACTTCCAGAAATTTGTGATTTGAAATCAGCCATCTCTAAAAAGAGATTTTTGACACATTCGAGTAATAATAGTTTGCATGGGCATGATTATAAACACAATGTAGCTGTAAAAGTGGACTGGTAGATGAGTTTACCTGTTCGGACTAATGATGTCAATTGTCCCCGACAACCTCTTTTGTCCCATTTACCAACTGTTAACAAACAAAACAAAAAGTAAAAGCTTATGTAATCTCAAGTGGGGTATCATTAATGCATTTTATGTCATAGAATAAAATGTGAAAATCTTTCGATCTTTTGTTCAACACAGACCTTATTATATAGGCATTTAACCAAAACTCCTTTCAAAAAACCTATTGACTTCAGGACGATGGAACCGGAAGTGATCATTCTTTTACAGGTTTTTCCCTACAAAAATATGTCATCAGCAGCACTATACCGTAGTGTAATGAACTGACATTTTTTGCTGTTTATTAAATTCTTATTATGTCTTTATATATTATTTATTGATTTTTCCCCCCCAATGTTTGTAGATGGCATGCATACAGTCAGATGGCTCACAATGAGGTTTATCATGTGGGCAGGACTAGCCCAACTGCAAATGAACAATTTTTATGGGCACCTGCACAAATTTCAGTGTCCATCTGTTAGATATGGTGCACAGATTTGAGCACGGCCCAGTGGAAATTCCAAATGCTCGTTAACAAATATGTGGATTTTTCGAAAGTGGTACATGAAGCAACCCTAATAACACAGCACTTATGCTGACTTCACATCCTTTTCAGAAGATCTCACTTTTTTAATGTGCTTTCAAGCAATTTTAGTCGGAACAAAATGAATCCGTTGGGAAATGACATATTCACTTACTCTAATGGAACAAAATGAAGAGAAAAATGATGTGCATTAGGTGTGCAATCAATGGTTTTTCTTGGTATTTTATAATTGAGCTGCCTCACACAGTTATCAGAAATGTTATCAGTAGTACAGGTTTTCATTTATTCCCTGTGCAGTCCAACTCGGAAAGTTAAGAGTCTCAGGACTCAAAGAAAATACTTTCACCAGTTAACACGATAAACACGGCGTTCATCTCTTAACTACAATCAATCATAACTTGGCAGCATTAAACCTGTTTATTACCCAATTGAAACCCAAATATTTCAGCCGTTCTTATGATCGATGCTAAAGGCCCTGAAACAAACACTGTGGACATTTAGCTGCTGCATAAATACGTTTTGTATTTAGAGACTTGAAAATGAAAATATTTAGTTATCGCAGGGATATTATTTCTCTCTGTCCAGGTTTATGCGTATGTTTGTGTTTCAGTGGAGTCTCAATTAGCTTGAGGGATCTGGTGTGCGTCACCCCTCATATGAACACACACTCCGCAAGCGGCTAAACACACTGTCATCAGAGAGATAAAACACAACATGCTCCTGTGTTCTGCCTGGACAGCTGTCCTCTTTCACCTGCGCTTGCTTTCTCTCTTTTCATCTTTCATTATTCTCCATGTTCTTTCCTCACGTCACGTCTACACAACAGTAAGGGTGTGCGATACTGAGGAAAAGGATATCTTGAAGGATATCAAGATAATGATAATTAAGACAATATTTTGCTTAGTGTGTTATTGGTACCTACAGGTTTAGGACTGCCGTGGACAGCTGACTCCCAAAGCTTTTGATATTCTTCATATTCTGTGCGGGTAGTTCACAGCAGTGACGTTTAAATAGATTTTTATCGTTTATGGGCATTTTAAAATTTATGAGGCCATTTTTTTTAACCTGATTAAATGTATGCGTCATCTTTTATGTCAGAATCCTACTTTTAATCAATAAATTCAATTAGAATTAAAAGACACTATAGAGCAGTTACCAATCAAATTAAATCCGTAACGAAAAAATCTCTTAGCAATGCAGAGGTGGCATAGAAGCTGCCTTTTTAGATATTTTGATCTATGACATACTCTATTTAACCTACAGGTACAGTTGCATTTGAGATTTATGTTTTAAACATTGAATTTTGAAATATAAAATACGTTTTGAAAAATTAACTTAAATGTGAAACTGAAACTGCCAGTAGGTGGCGGCAAGTCATTGGCTGTGTCCAAAATCACATCTTGAGTAGGTACTATATAGTATGAATGTAATCTGGAAATACTACTGTACATTCGCCATGCTGTCATTATCACGTGACCTACCAACGTCACTGCCATTGACAAAACCTCTCCTGTGGCCTCATAGGATAGTAAAGTGCCCACCGTATGCCAATCTCGCCAGAAGTATAGGTTGCACGGGTATTTTTGCCTACACTTTAATGAGTAAAAAAATTCTTTTGTCACATAATGTTTTCACCTAGCCTGGATGCCAGACGAATTTAGCCCCGCCCACAACATTTGAGGTCGGGAAGTTCGTTCTGGACTTGATCCGTTGTGGAGCAACTATGCTCGAACCAGAGCTGTTAGGACCAATCAAATTGTCAGGGCGGGCTTTATACGATGATGGACAGATGATCAACGGTAACATAATCATTCACATCACCAAAGAGCGCTTGGGTTGAATTCGTTTACAACAAAGATGACTGGCGCTTGAGAACTGAGATGTGTAGATTCCGCCACATTACTGTTATAGAACATATCGACAGCTCATTAATTTTAAAAGAGGAACAGAGAACCGCGATCAAGGCATTTGTCGATCGGAAAGATGAATGAAGAACATACGTCACTTACTCCGTTGCTCTGATTGGTTGTAAGTCTATCCAATTGAGTGCAGAGGCATTTTCCTTCCTGGTTCGGTTGAAACACCGTGAAATCACAGCCCAATGGAGCAGTATCAGACTCATATTCTGACTAGAATCTGAGTATGACGACGTCAGGCTAGTTTTCACCTACTATATAGTAGGAAAGTATGTGATTTCGGATGCAAACATTGAGTCACTCATTCATCCGATTCGTTCAAACGGCTGATTCATTCATGATTCAGTCATTCTGCTCTCTAATCGCTCTCGTGGTTCTTGGATGTGATACCCCGATCGGTCTGTGCAGAGCCGCTTCAAGTCGATCAAGCCTATTGACTGTCTTAAAGAATGAGTCATTGAATCAGTTTTTCAATCTGATTTATACAGTAACAAAACACAGCTGCCTGTTGCTTGAAGATGCAAAACAGTTCTGCTGTGGCTTTATTTGGAACTATTTTCGTAGCAAAAACAGTTAATCGTGCAGCCCTAACCCCTACACAACAGTGTGTTGGTTTGCAAAAATGTATTTCCATCCCTGTCTGTCATCGGTCAGCATTGTAAACTGTAAGTATAACATTAAATACTTCACCTTTAAGTGTGATATTTATTTTTGAATATGAAGGCTCAGAGAACTGGAGGGAGGAGGTCGAGTCTGACACATGGTCAGAGGTTGTGTGTCTAGGGTCGAGGCCAGAGTGACCGTTCCTCCAGCTGTCTCTTTATTAATGATTGACAGAGATGAAATAAACACCCTCTTTGTTTCTATGTTATGTCCATTATCAGTCCACATGCACACACAGACACACACACACACACACACACACACACACACACACACACACACACACACACACACACACACACACACACACACACACACACACACACAGTACTGTGTAATCCCTTTTGAAAAAGAAGTGTGCTTTATTTTATTGAATGTACACTTATAGTGTACTTCAAATCTTAAAAGTATATATAATTTTTTTTAAACTGTACTTGCGGATAATATAATATTACTGAAATAAAGACCATTTAATTATACTTAAAGAGAGCACACTTTCTTTACTTAAAACAACACAAACACTGCACTTTTTATTAATAATGTCAAATTAAGTTTTACCTTAATCATATCCTTATGTTTTAATAATCTTTTGTTGTGCTTTTTAAGAAAGTACACCTATTTTGATGTGTTGACTAAAATAATAAATCACATGTAAAGCATAATAATTTTAACTGTAGTGTGTTATTCAATATTACATTTAAAATGTATATATTTTATATGTACTTAATTGCAACTTTAAATAATTACAAATAGATTTAAATGCATTACATACAAATTTCAATAGAAATGAAATTAAAGCATGTTTTAGTTTTACCATAACTGCTTGCCAGTTACATTCAGCAGTATACTTTAACCATATTTTAAAAACAAGTGATCAAGTCACTGGAAGTGATCGAAAGTAGACAAGCTCAAAATGTTTTAGACCCCGTTTACACCTGTATTTAGAGTCGTCCACTTGTGATCCGATCGACCAAAATGCATCTTAATACAGGTGTAAACAGCCTAAGTGGGTCAAAAAAGTATAGACCTATTACAATAGTCAAGTCAAGTCAACTTCATTTATATAGCGCTTTTAACAATATAGATTGTTTCAAAGCAGCTTTACAGAGATAATAGGAAATTAAAGTAAAAGAGACTGTTTTGGCATTACAGCAGCTCTAGAATAAAGTTATTGTCCAGCTAAAGTTAGTTTTGATTGATTCACTTCCATTGCGAAGATCATTAGTTATTAACTTAGGGGCCGCTAACACGACACCATTCTAACAGAAAACCCTCACCGCGCCAACAACAGTGCCTGCGGCTCGAGAACGCAAACCTTGAAATAGTTTCCAAGGGCAAACCTTGAAGAAAAAAAAAAATTAAAAAAAAAAATAAAATAAAAATATATATATATGTATATATACACTCACCTAAAGGATTATTAGGAACACCATACTAATACTGTGTTTGACCCCCTTTCGCCTTCAGAACTGCCTTAATTCTACGTGGCATTGATTCAACAAGGTGCTGAAAGCATTCTTTAGAAATGTTGGCCCATATTGATAGGATAGCATCTTGCAGTTGATGGAGATTTGTGGGATGCACATCCAGGGCACGAAGCTCCTGTTCCACCACATCCCAAAGATGCTCTATTGGGTTGAGATCTGGTGACTGTGGGGGCCATTTTAGTACAGTGAACTCATTGTCATGTTCAAGAAACCAATTTGAAATGATTCGAGCTTTGTGACATGGTGCATTATCCTGCTGGAAGTAGCCATCAGAGGATGGGTACATGGTGGACATAAAGGGATGGACATGGTCAGAAACAATGCTCAGGTAGGCTGTGGCATTTAAACGATGCCCAATTGGCACTAAGGGGCCTAAAGTGTGCCAAGAAAACATCCCCCACACCATTACACCACCACCACCAGCCTGCACAGTGGTAACAAGGCATGATGGATCCATGTTCTCATTCTGTTTACGCCAAATTATGCCTCTACCATCTGAATGTCTCAACAGAAATCGAGACTCATCAGACCAGGCAACATTTTTCCAGTCTTCAACTGTCCAATTTTGGTGAGCTTGTGCAAATTGTAGCCTCTTTTTCCTATTTGTAGTGGAGATGAGTGGTACCCGGTGGGGTCTTCTGCTGTTGTAGCCCATCCGCCTCAAGGTTGTGCGTGTTGTGGCTTCACAAATGCTTTGCTGCATACCTCGGTTGTAACGAGTGGTTATTTCAGTCAAAGTTGCTCTTCTATCAGCTTGAATCAGTCGGCCCATTCTCCTCTGACCTCTAGCATCAACAAGGCATTTTCGCCCACAGGACTGCCGCATACTGGATGTTTTTCCCTTTTCACACCATTCTTTGTAAACCCTAGAAATGGTTGTGCGTGAAAATCCCAGTAACTGAGCAGATTGTGAAATACTCAGACCGGCCCGTCTGGCACCAACAACCATGCCACGCTCAAAATTGCTTAAATCACCTTTCTTTCCCATTCTGACATTCAGTTTGGAGTTCAGGAGATTGTCTTGACCAGGACCACACTCCTAAATGCATTGAAGCAACTGCCATGTGATTGGTTGATTAGATAATTGCATTAATGAGTAATTGAACAGGTGTTCCTAATAATCCTTTAGGTGAGTGTATATATATTAGGGATGCAACGGTACACGGTAAAATCCCGGACCGTTCGGTCAGCCCTGCACGGGACAATCTACCCTCGTGTCCCGCGGTACTTCGGTTTTGCCATTGAGTTCGCGCTGATCCTTTTAGTTTTTGCTTTAGGCGCCGTTCACATATCGCGCCTAAAAACGCGTAGAAAACGCTAGGCGCGCCGTGTTTTCCTTTTTCCAAAGCGCTAGGGCGGTTGCGCTCCGGAGGCGTCTGTCGTTGCTAAAGCAACCATCAGCTGCGCTCTGGTTGGTTCTTTTCACGTGACCTACGGTTTGCTTGCGGCATTCTGAAAAGTTGAGAGAATTTTCTCCACTGCTGGGGACATTGTTAGTGCCAACCGGTCTCGCCTTGCACCAGACAGTGTTGATAGACTCATCTTTTTGCACAAGAATCTCTCAATAGTGGATGAGTAAATAACATTGCACTTTGTATCCTGAATGCAGTATTTTTTTTATTATATTATTTTGCTCTGCTTTTTTTTATTCAAAGCACAAGCTAATTTATGTTTGTTAAAGATAAAAATGCACTTTTTCTTTCACATTGATCACTTCATATACCAGTTATCAAGGTTTGGAATTGGGATCCACTTGAATATTTTGAGTGTTAATTTATTCCATACATTGATGTTCTTCCTACTGTGACATTCTGTTTATGCTCATAAGAACAATAAAACATATTTTTAGGATGAAATAGCAGTCTCTTTCTACACAAAACATGTACCGAAACCGAACCGAGACCGTGGCCCAAAAACCGAGGTACGGACCGTACCGTGGGCTATCTGTACCGTTGCACCCCTAATATATATATATATATATATATATATAGATAAATAGATAGATAGATAGATAGATAGATAGATAGATATATGTATCTAAGTGCGTCTGCCACTCTAGAGAAAACATATGACGTTACCAGGGTCAATTCAGAGAAACGGAGATTTAAGAAAAAGTCTCAATTTGCTCTCTTTTCAGTCACTTTGCTGTCAAGGAGAAATGAGTGAGACAAAGAGATTTTTTTAGGAGTTTATGTACCTAAACATATTGCATGTGGCCATGTGGAGGCAGATGAGATGAAAGTGCCTGAATTGAATCTAGCTGAGCAATTTCATTTTGGTGTGTGCGTGTTTGCATGCGTCACTGTGTGTCAAAAATAAGCTGATAGAAATGTTTACATTTGTGTACTAAAAAATATTTACTGTATATGTAATAAGGGAACATCTGGATGGTGTCAAACACACACGTCACGTCTCCACCTCACACAGTTCCTCTGCTGCAATAGGACAGACTGGAGTTGGCACGGTTTCTCTGTTAAATATATCTGGTGGAACAAACATCACCCAAATATATGCAAATGAAACCTTAAATTGTTGAGTAAAAACAGCCACAATCAATGTTACAAAATATTTCCTAAATTCATACAGTTAATTAAGGAGTAATTCGGCTAAAAATGTGCCCTCTGTCATCATTTATTTAGTTTATTCCAAACCTGTATGACTTTCTTTCATGTGGAACACAAAGCTGCTCAGTGAACAATTTCAATATAATTTAACTTAATTTTCAAAAGTTATTTTGGACCCCATTAAATTTCATCACTTTAAAAAAAACCTGGCAGCTGTGGTTGCCTGAATAATTCAGCAAAAAATACAGTACAAATCAAAGGTTATAACAAACAGCTTTTTCACAAGCTGAAGTATATACTAGTATCCAGAAGGTGCACAGTCATTCACACAAAAACAAAATACCATCATGTTAACACACGACACTTAAATAATGCAATAAACATTCATTAAACAACAGAATATAACCCAAATGTATTTAACTGTTAACAAAAACTATTTAGCAAAACATATTTATTTAAAGGAAATAGCTTCAAATGTAAAGTGGAGGGAATTCTGGGAATAGTTTACAGGTTTTCACCTTAAATTATAAGCTGATTTGTTCTTTTTTATTGTAGATTTTTTGTTCTTTTGTATTTAGAAAAGGAACTTGGCATATTAACAGTCCCCCCCCCCCCATTATGCCATTTAACAAAGTCTTACATTTTGTGTGTTTGGGGGCGGGGGCATATGTACATATGTAAATCATAACATAATAACGTATGTAAATAATTTTTTACATATGTTTTACATTATTACAGCACCTCTCTCCCCTAATACAATGTGTCGTCCTGTTTCAAGGAAGCCCTTACTTCCGAAATACGAAAAATCTGTTGCTAATTTTCTAAGGGCAGATTTTCTAAGGGCTAATTTTTCACATTTTCTTTGAACACCCTTAAAAAAGAGCTTATAAACTCTATAGTAAACACTACATCAAGACTGTAATGTTAGTTATCAGGCTAGCGGAGGCACAGCTTTGCCCTTTGTTTACATCATAGCAACAACATCACGATCGGGTCTCTTCTGAAAATTTTAACTAAACCACTCAATTCATTTGGATTAGTTTTACGATCTCTTTATGAACTTTTTGAAGCGTCAAAGTGTCAGTTGTGTAGCGGTCAATGGAGGAACAGAAAGCTTTCAGATTTCATCAAAAGATCTTCATTTGTGTTCTGAAGATGAACGAAAGTCTTATGGCTTTGGAAAAACATGAGAGTAAATTATGACAATTTTCATTTTTGGGTGAACTAACCCTTTTAAGGTTTTAAAGACTTCAAACAGGTTGGACAGTGATATTGAGGACACACACACACACACAAAAAAAACAGACTGCCAATTAAATCAATCGAGACATTTTCAACCAAAAGGAAATTCAAAGCTGTGAAATAATTAAAAATATATATTTTTATAGGTATATGACCTTAATTCTGATTGGAGGGAATAACTAACAAGATTTACATCTTTAAAACTTGTATGACATCTGTTGATCTAATCACTTATACCTCTCGTCTCATGCATCTAAAAAAAGTCAACATTGCTTCTTATTTATTATCAAGCGTATATTTCTTGACCTGCATTTATGTAATGTGCAGATGTCCCATTTACTCAGCAGCACATATAAAGACTGGTCTAAATGCAAATATTTACTTCCACACCCTTGTGGACATGCTTGCACATAGACACATGTGTGCAAAACACACACACAATATTTATATATATTAAACATTCACTCATTCTCCTTTCCTGCTACAGCTAGCTGCTATATTTATTGTGTCGTCACACCTGCAAGACAAAAAGCAGTCAGAGATCAGCTTCAGCATGACATCACAGGAAGTGGGAGGCAGGGAGAAGGTCACAAGGTCATTTGGGATAACAAACATTATAGCAAGCATTCTAAAGACCAGTAAATCACCGCATCATGAATGATCTGGAGAGCCTCCAGTATGGATTTCGTAAAATCCTGATTCATTCATCCTCTATCATGCAAGGAGTGAAGAAACCCCACAGCAGCCTCAGGGCATTCAAAGACAAGTTATGCTTTGAAAAATTAAAGTTTGATTTGAATATTCATCAATTCTGCAAACAGCTTTTGGGCAGTTGATATAAAATACTTTTGGGAAGCAGAAATGTCCTGCGGCTTGATATTATATACTATTATATAATTACTTTAAACAATTTGATGATTTGTGTTTTATGATTTCTGTGTTCTCATATTAAGGGGCCGTTTACACGACACCGGTTTCAACTAAAACCGTTTTTTGCCGTTCATTTACACGACAACAGTGTTTTGTGGCCATGAAAACGCAAACTTTTGAAAGCTGGATTTTGAAGTGCACGTTTTGGAAAACGATTCCGTTATCGTAAAATTTGTTAATAACTGTTTAATTGTAAAATGACGTGTTCTGGCCTGGCAGCGTAATACAGCTGGGATCGTTTTGACAACGTTGTCTTCTGTACGCAAAAAAGCTAAGGAAAAATGGTTGTTTTTAGTTGTCATGTAAACATACCCTAAATGAGAAGCTAGGGAATTCAATTGAATATTTATGGTACTTTTAAAGGTGCAGTAAGCAATTTCTGAGAAATTTGTTGATACTTGAAATCAAACCAAACTTGGTTTGTGTTGTGGTGCTCAATCCAATCCGCTTTCAACAGCGTTTCTCAGAAATCGCTTGCTGAACATTTAATGCATTTGTCACAGCACAGGGTTATTCAAAAATAAACCAGTGAAGACAAATAGATTAATAAAAATGCTGAAAAAATTCTAGATTTTTTTTCAATGTAGATTTTTTTTTTTTACATTCATTTTCTTTTGTAGTTCCAGTGCTGAATAAAAGTAACTACTTTTATTAAAATCTTGATGTTGATTAATAAAGGTTCATGGATATGCATCATCTACTCTTGTACCAAATTAGAGTGGAAGGGCTTATTTATCTATTTAGTTAGCAGATGAAAGTTACTGGACAATTTAGCTATAAATTGTGATTTTAATTTTAATTTTATTTGTTTTAAATATAAATTGATGATTTGCAAAATCATTTTATCCCCCTTCCCAATTGGAGGGAAATCATTGTATCTACCATACTGTACATCCATTCAATTCAAAATGGTTACAATGTTACAATCTAGTTAAAAAAAATCAAGGCATATTTTCGTTAAAATAGCAATGAGTTCATACACAACAAAATTTGGTCACATAATTTTCACTAAAATTTTTTAATATTTTTCAGTTTTGTGAACATTTTTGAGTGATGATGCAAATCAATAATGAAATTAGTAGTTTGAACCAATTCATCAAAACAAGTTTACTTACATTACCATGAGATATACTGTATATATATATATATATATATATATATATATATATATATATATATATATATATATTTTTTTTTTAAGAAATTAATATTTTTATTCAGCAAGGATATATTACATTTATCAAAAGTGACAGTAAAGACATTTATAATACAAAATATTTATATTTCAAATAAATGCTGTTCTTTTGAACTTTCTATTCATTAAAGAATACTGAAAAATGTAGCGTTTTCTACAAAAATGTAAAGCAGAACAACTTTTCAACATTAATAATAAGAAATGTTTCTTGAGCAGCACATCAGCATATTAGAATGATTTCTGAAGCATCATGTGACACTGAAGACTGGAGTAATGATGCTGAAAATTCAGAAAATGCACAGCAGATAACACTGAGAGAAAATAACGACCACATAAAGATAACACGGAACAATAAACAGAGGAAACTGAAGACTTAGGGTACGTTTACAAAACAACTATATGCTTAAAACGGATAAGTTTTTCCTTTGAGTTTTGAGTTCGACACCACTGTCAAAATGACCCCAATTCACACGGATTCGCGAAAACGACTTAAAACGCGGAATTCTGCTGCCAGGCCATTAGACTATAGACTGAAAACGTAATATGCATGTACATGACGTCATCGTCTTCAGGGATTTGCGTTTTTGTTGTTTTCATTGAGACCATTTAAAAAAACATGCGCTTTGAAACCTGTTTTCAAAAGTTTGCGTTTTCAGGCACCAAAAACGCTGTTGTCGTGTAAATGAACGGCCAAAACGCATACATTTTTTTTCGTTATTAGTTGAAAACCGTGTCGTGTAAACAGCCCCTTAAATATACGGAGATAACGAGGAAACGCAATGAACAACAGGTGAACATAATCAGTAACTAAGGGAATAAGGGGCCGTTTACACGACTCAGTTTCCAACTAAAACGGAAAACGACAACAGCAGTTTGGGTGCTTGAAAATACAAACTTTTGAAAACAGTTTTCAAAGTGAAAGTTTTTAAAAACTATACTGTTATTGTCTCCGTGTAAACGGGGATCGGTTTGACAACCTTGAAGGAAAACTTGAAGGAAAAACATTAGTACATCGGTGTCGTGTAAAAGTACCTTGAGTAGCAAACAGAACTCAGGCAAAACAGGAACAGGTAAACCGAAACCAAAACACAATGAAAACTAAACAGACTATAACATAATCCTGACAAGCACAGGAATAAATCGCATTTTAAAATATATTACAATAGAAAACAATTATTTTGAATTGTTATACTATTTCACAGTATTACTGTTTTGCTGTATTTTGATCAAATAAATGGCTTGGTGAGCATAAGCGACTTCTTTAAAAAACATTAAAATAATATTGCTGACTATCCCAAACTTTTTGAACTGTAATAGATGTGTATTCTGCCTGCTAATGACAAGTTTTGTCTCATGAGATCTGTTTCGCCATGATAATGTATGTGATATTGTGAATATTTAAGAATCTCAGCTATTCCACTTTTGATACCACCGGCACTTTTGGTATTGGGAGTGTGAATTTTTGCGTGTGCGTGCGCTTGCAACGGGTTTTTTTTTCTTTGCACTGGTGCATCCTGTGTAAAACCTGTGTTGACTGCACTAACATGATACGGCTCGCCTCTAACCCAACTCCCACACACATCCTCATTGTCTCTCTCTCTCTCTCTCACTTTCTCTCTCTCTCTCTCACTTTACTCTCATAGCATGTACAAATCTCTCCACTCATCCCCACATCCTCCCTCCATTTCCTGCTTTAATCTGGTTTTGATGGAACAGCCGTTATGCTGTCATTAGCTGCTGAGAGGAGAACTGGGCCTAATATCAGTCATTTCAGCCTCAACACAACCCTCACAGGGCTCATGTTCACTTAGAGACTGTGCTGTTTCCTCTGCTGGTGCCACATACTCAGCATTTATTCGGCTAATCCTGGCCATGTGTGCTTGTTTATTTCCATTAGTATCATTACTGATAAGTAAGGCTTTCACAGGTGGTGTGCAAACCTAATGAAGCATGAAATCATTGACACTAATTTATTGTATGTATAGGATGCACATGGATGTATTATTTTTTTTTGAATACAACATAATTACATCTGAATTTGATTGTGTGATCATCATGCATTTTTGTTTTATGGAAAAAATCCATAAAAATTCAAAATCCACTTGGTTCAAATGGCATGAAACACACACATTTCCAACATGGTGGATGTTAGCCAAAAACAATGTATTTTGTTAAATAATTTAGTAATAAACTGCTAAAACATATTTATATGCAATTTAGCATATATTCAACTTTCTCAACAAAGGTTTTGGTTTAAAAATATAGATGATATATAAGCAAGCAAAAATAAATAAATTAATAAATAAAAAATATTCTGGTATTGCTAATATAGTTGGATTCTTTGTGATAAATTCCTAGTTTTTACTTATTTGTAAGTGTTGGGAAATTATTGGGAGAAATTGTAACACTTATTATTGTTATAAAGATCCAGTCTGCTTTTTCAGAAAATGTGTTTACTCTAGAACATGAATTTGACTCTTAAAAATAGGCCAGTGAAGATTATTGAAGATGTTCCTTTGCTTTCCTGCTGAAACATAATTTTCTTTTTTGGATGGTCCTTACAGATAGACTTGGAGCCAGAGGGGAAGGTCTTTGTCATTATTGACTTGTCTGGATCATCCAGTGAAGGTAAGACATCCTTGTAAACTTTCTGTGATCGCATTACCTGTCATTTAAAGATTGCTTGAAACATATCCCTGTTAACCATTATACCTAATACAAGATTTCTTATAAATACACTGTCTGATACAGTAAATACTCACTGGACGTTTGAAATAAAAAGTAATAAAGTGATAGTGACAGACACAATGTATGTGGCATCAGGCCTTCGAGATGCATTTATTTTTAAATAAAATAACAAAGCTGAAAACAAAACTCAGAGCTGAAAATGGCATAGTTCTATTAACATATGCCAATTGTTTGAAATGCAGACTTCTGCAGAGTCTGTGCAGCTGCTCTTTCTGGAAATCATATGAAGAGCTGCATCTTTCTGATCTTGATGTTGCCTCTAGTGTAGCTGGATTTAGAAAAAAACAACAACAACACTGTTGCGCGACCATTGGACCCAGATCCAGTGTGGCAGTGATTCCACCCAGATAACCTCCCAGATGTGCCTCTATCGCGAACACTTGCAACGGCCAAACTCCTATCATACCCCTGGATACACATCAGAGATGGCCTACTTCAAGAGCTCCTTCATCCTCTCGGCTCAACTCCTGCTCCTGGAGGCAGAACATATGATCACTTGCCTCTCACACTGATATAGATGCTGCATATCAAACATCTCCTTGTGTCTACACAGACCTTGTGTCCGCACCATCAGTGGTGGAATGGCACAGTTTGCAAAACTGTTAGCCAGGAATTTCTCCAGGAATAGTCATACGAAGAGAGGCAAGCAATTGTCATGTTTTGGAAAGGCATTTGTTGTATTTTGAATGGTTATCCCTGAGATAAGATGCTTATCAAGTATCATAGCTAGCATAACCCAAAAAGGTTTAATAAATCTGGAAAGAGTCAACCATTAGCATTCCTATTCATGTAAATGACAGTAACTCTGGTGTTATGCGAGTCCCACAATAGATTAACATGGTTAAATTAAACATTTTCCTTCATTTTTTTTTTTTTTTAAATTAGCCCTTGGTTAGCAAGCTAACTGCTTTAGCCCAACGTATACTTTGTTTTTTACTTGTACTCTTTAAGTTTTACAATGTAAATTTTCATTATCAGCAGTATGTGCGTACTGTACATGCATCACACATACTCTGCACTCTCAGCTTGCACATGCACCTTGAATTTGTCCACAAAGTGGCAATACTGGCCCAACCCTTTGTTTCACAGTCGAAAAAGAAATGGAAGAGAGCCCTGGTGAAATATCCAGCATTACTGGTCACCACTATAAGCTATGTTTTGCATGCTGAGACTAGCATGGGATGCTGGTTGTTGGTTTTCTGGTCCCCAGCATGGGAAGCGTGAGTGCTGGTAGACCAGCTACACCAGATTGGTTTTGCTTGAGATCAGCATGACTATGCTCTGGTCCAGCAGTTAGACCAGCACTATACCAGCTCTATCCGACATAAACTAGCCTGGACCATTGAGTTCATGTAGGTTTGTTCTTGATTTTTTTTTTAGCCAGGATGGAACAACAAAAACAAACTATTAGAGAGCGCAACAACAATAGACTTGCACTTTGACAAGCGCTTGTGTGATGGGGGTTAAGAGATACACAAAACTCTAGTTTAAATGAGAATGGACTCTTTATATCACATACATTTTGGAGAGAAATGGCGCAAACACTGGACAAAAATGAAACTTGAGCATGTGTCAAATGTTATCAAATGCGTACAACATGCACTTCAGGGTTCAGCTGTCAACGCGGCCATCTATTATTGTTGCAGTCTCCAGTAGTCTCTTCCTCAGTATCTTCCTTTTTTTTTCTACCATGAAACAATGGCCAGGGGGAAAACTGTAGCCCAGACCAGTGTTGCCATCTTGTGGAACAATTAATTGCAAATAATTCATATAGCCTATAGTATGTGTTTACTATATGGATGAAGAAATCTGTCACGCACACTGTACACATACGCTAGTGTACGCAGAAAAATTAAGTATATTTTGAGCCTTAGCTGCAACTTTGCATTAGTTGCGTCTTTTAAGGAACAGGTAAAAAAAAAAGTGTGTGTTTTGTTTCTGTGTCACTCTCAATCTGTTTCAGACTGTTTTAATTGGACACTTATTCATTTTACTGGGAAACAGTCTACGTGACTCATATTTCATTGCGTTTAATCGCGGTTTGCATCAGGAAGTGCGTACTTAACATTTCGTTTTCATGAAAGTTGGATTACTCATCAAAGAGTGGCAGAGACGATGTGTTTATCAGCAGTTGCAGATTTGTAGTTCAGAGTCTGGTCTGATGTTAAAGATATTGATGATCAACTACAATAGATATTGAAGAAAGGACACAAAACATGAATGTCATGGTTAATAGGCCTTTGAAGTGTGTTGTGCATCATACATTTTGCAGATGCCAATCTGTTTTGCAAACTGCCATTCTGCAGTTTACAAGTGTAAATCTGATCTGTGCGTACGTCAGCTCCATATCGGCATTGGTTCTTCTGATCAGATGGACAGGCGGCTTGACTGATTTTGGGTTTTGTCCCTTATGGTTTGGGTTGTTGAAAATTGATCTCAAGGCATCCTTCATGTTCAGCACTGCACTGAAGTGAACAGAAGTTTACACGGTTGGTCCAGTGTGAAGGCCAAAGTATACTTCGGCCGTCCGCTTTCCAGGACTGAATGTGACTGTCTACGTGATATAATTTTCGTCATCCGGAGGGTCCTTGGACGTCTGCGCACAACTGTTCGCATGCAGCCCAATTTTTGTGTCCATGCGGATGGTGCGCGTACAAAACTGCATGTGCAAGTGACTTGAAAACACGTTTAAAAAACACCGTCAACTAGAAATGTCTCAATTTTCTCAACATTTTCTCAACATCTTAACATGTCTCAACATTTTTCATTGGCATCTAGCTAAAATATATCTTAGTCAAGCATAAGATAAAATAAACTGTTTGTTTGGCCGATGAGCTGAAATTTGCATTTTCCAGCCAAGTGACCAGGTAATGGTACTTTTGCCATTTCAGACTATGTGCGGGTCCATATATTGTTGTTATGTTGTTGATTGAGGGTTTGGCACGTGAATCTGTTAAAACACTGAAGTTGATCATTGATTTCTGTTGAAATCAAACCTTTCAAGCAAGTTTAAAGTGTGTTAACAACACAGAACTATGAGAATTTTTGATCCCAAATTCAGAATTGTCATCAACTTTAGACGTTGCTGCGGAGACTGAATTTGACCCTGGCGATTTTGCATTTCAGGGCCGTTTTACAAAATTCTTAAACATTCTTTAAAATATATATATATATTTTTTTGTGTTATGTACCTACCTAGTCAAAACATTTTAAAAGGTCTGTTTTGCCATAATGATTTCATGTGATGTTACATGAGGAGCTGCTACTTCAGTGTAGTCATGTGCTTTAATGTTCGTGCTACAAATGTGATATGGCCATGTGCCTTTTTGACCACTGCCCAAAACCACTGAAAGTGGTCTGAGTGATCGGAACACAGAACGTTCTGCACTCTTTTATCTGTGTTTAGCATCAAGTTTCTTCTAATCCTCAAACACTGCGTTTTAAACTCTGGTACATAAGTTGTCATGCACTGTTTATGCTACGGACATGAATGATGCTTTATATTACAGTATGCTGCTTGTTGAGAAGCAATCAGACATGTGATTTTTCCCCAGTGGACCATAAGATAGGAACCCTAGCCATATCTAAAGACCTGAATAAAATAGAGACTTTTGAAAACACAAGCAATCTGTGCTTTTTGTTTTCTCTTCCAAAAACACAGGCTTTCTTTTCCTTGGAACTGTAATTGGGAGAAATGCCTCTTCGGGTCTGATTGTAGTTCTTTGTGTGAGTCTCTAAGGGTCTTCATACGTGTTAATAAATTATTTGATGAAGACTTTATTAAGCCAGATGCCAGGTTACTTTTTTACTCTGCATTTTTAGAAAACTTCAAATGCTTTAGGACAAGTGGAACTTGTCTTCAGCAACTGTGTGGAGTGTTTGTGAATGTTTTTGTCAAACAAAGCAAGTGTGAACATGTAAAACCCCTCTCTTGGTGCATTTGCTTTTTTGGAAGTGGCTTGCCAGTGTTCAAATGTGCATATCGACATGTTATTGCAGTGGTTTTCAGTTTATGGGTCATGGCCCAAAAATGGCTTACAACTAACTTACATGTTTATTATAATAGGGTCACAGACATGGAAAACAAAGCTAAATGCAAATAATAAATTGCAACTAACCCTATAATCATGCAGAGTTAGGATAGCACGATAAGTAGAAATACAACACTGTTAAAAGGGTTGGAGAAAAAAGAAAGTGAAAGACGGACGTGGACTCTTATTTTGTAGGTGTGCAATGGTATGCAGAAGTCACATACCTCAGTTTTGGGGTCATGGTTAGATACGAGTTCGGTACAATAAAAAAAATGGTCACACTTTAGTTTAGGGTCAAATTCTCTCAATTAACTATTAACTATGTGATCAACGGGGATAGTTCAAATGACTCTGTACGCAATTGGATAGTCCTTCAACCAATAATACTAACGGTCCGGGTGACGTACTTTGCAGTGAAAACTCCAGGCAGAAAACGTATCAAAAAACGTGTTGGTTTGTAACATTGACCAGCTGTTAGCAGAAATGGCATCGAGTGATTTTTACAGGTTGTGCAAAAAAAAAACATGAAAGTGAGTAGTATTTACACCCACTCGAGCAATTTGTTTGCTAAACTAAAGAAGCCATTGAGCATCGTCGAGAGGTTAAAAGCAATTGGATTGGTTTAACCCACCAATAGCGTGCCAGATGGATAAGCCAGTTTGTGATTGGTCCCTGCAGATTTGTAACGGAAGCAGGATAGAAGAATGTACAGGTTTCCAGCCTGAGCTGCTGGGCAAAATCAAATCGCCGGCAGATCGGGCTGGGTTTAGCCAGTCTAAAGTGTTCTTTTCATTTATTTTGAACAGACAGTAGTGCAAATTACAGTTTGTTCCACCTAGTGGCATTTTGTCCCCCCTGGAGCAGTTGGTACCGTACAGCCTCCTTTAGTGTATTAAGCATTAAGCAGTTAACAGAATGTACTCTTGCATAGGCCATATTTTTTTTGCAGGGCTGATAAAAACCAAAAGGTATTTGGTCACAATCAGCTACAAAAATGAAAAGCATCTTGTGTAAAAATTAGACGTGCATTAGGAGTGTTACAATTTGCTCCACTTAAACTATATTTAAACATTCAAAGCTTAAGCCCAACCCTCTTATGTTTCACTCTGTTTTGTGCACAGCCTTTTGGTTCGTCTTGTATTTGAACTCCCTGTTTTGTTCAGTCCCTTGTCGGTTCTCATTTCAGTTTATGTGGTTTGCATTTTTGTCTGTTTTCCTGGATATGTACTGCGTTTATTACTTGGAATAAAGACTTTGTTTGTTAACTCTATCGCTGTGCGTGCTGCAGACCATATCTGTAACAAAAGAACCGAACGACAAAGAAAGAAATAGAATAAGCCATAGACCAGCATCGTGCCTACTCTTCCTCCCCGAACAGAGGAATCTGCTGGAGTATTTGGGATGGATGCTCCAACACACCAGCTTCCCCCTAACATCTTGCGAGCCGGAGACTTACACCGAGTCTGTCCTGGAGCCGGTGCTGGTTACCATCGTAGTCCCGGAGTCGATGCAAGCTGCCCAGTCCATCTCAGCGGACCTCTTCCAATGTTCCCATCCCAACTTCCTGGTCCCATCCCTTCCCCTGGGTACGTCTAATCCCCTGGATCTGTCGGCTCCGCTGGAGTGGTCCAGCTCCTCGGCTCTGCCTCCCCTGCACTTGGGTAACCAGGCCCATGTCTCCAGGTCGGCCTGTCCGCCCGGCTCTGCGTTCCCTCGTCTTCACCGTTCCCCATCTGCCCTTGGATTCCTCTGGGCTCCCTCGTCCCTCCGGATCAATCTCGATCGGTCGTCACTCAGCTTCCACCACAGACTTCCGGGTCTCCAGGCTGCGTTTCGACCTTCCGCTCCACTGGGCTCCTCCCTTCCTCTGGTTTCCTCATTGTCCATGCTTTTGCATTATATTTGAAACAAAAATATTAGATTCCCCATGTAGTCTGTGTTATATTAATATTTTTGTATGTTGTATGTACAGTTAATATATGCAGGTAATATAAAAAAAATTAAGGGCACTTTTGTTTTATTTTGTATTATACAATTTGTTGGTACTATATTGCATGGCCACTTGGTGTGCAGTGTAAAACCTGGGTCCTGAAGCAACACTAGTTAAGAACTACAGTGTTAGTACTCAACTAAAAGTTGTTCTTTTGAGCCGCTGGCCTGCAGTCTCATTAGCACGACCACGGAGACTTGGCAGCTGATAAATCAGTAACGACAGGAGAACAAAACCTAGTGGTCAGGCTAATCCCTAATGTTGTAGAAGCTTTTGAAGATCACACAGCTCTGAACTAGACACACACATGCGGAGTGGTGCTGTTCTGTTTGGCCAAGAGACACAGGTGCATCAGAGTGGATTTCATGGAGGTCGTTCATGGAGAGATCCAGACTGGCTCAAATACTTGCCACGTATGGAGCAAATAGAGAATATTAGATTTAAATGTCAAATTTATGTATTTGTTTATTGTGTAACAGTTTAAGTTTATTATTAACTATTTGTATGCATTTAATTTTATTTAAATAATCTAATTTTGCTGAAATCTCACAGCATTATTCTGTTTATTTTGAAAAAAATGGTTGAAGTCCCCCTGTAGTAATTTTATCCCATAACGTTTTTCCTTGAAAAAAATGTCTTCATGCCTTAAAATAGCTTGAATGTAACTCTACATCCTTGCCTCATTTAGTATACGCGGTCCAATGAACATTCAAATTAGCCCTGCTGAGAGATCCACTCGTTGACGATCACATATTGACATAATTGGTCACAAGGTAGTTTGTGACGTCAGAAACACCAGCGATTTCAAACCGCGTTTTTGAGACTGTCTTTGGTTCACTGCAGTTTTAAGGAGAAAATACTCAGCAATAGTGTTGACTGATGAATTTGCACATGGTTTGTCTGAAAGCATATTAAAACCACCACATAAGCATATGAATTACATTAAAAGCTTGATTTTCACCACAGGGGGACTTTAAAATATGGCCAGCTGTGGAACAAGGAATATTTAATTTGTACTATTACATTAATCTTACCTGTTTCTTACCTGTTCTTACTCATTTTCACTATCTGTGTAAAACTAAATTAGAGAAATTATTGATTTGTATGGGTGGCGGGTGGATGATTTAATTTTAACAGCAGATTCGGGTGACATTAGAGCTGATCCGTGCATCTCAATTAGTTATGTATAGCTATCACCTGTGTCTAGTTAGACTTAGACTTAGACTTAGACAGACTTTATTGTCATTCAACTGCACATTTTACAATATACAGTTGCGTGAAATTTCATTGCAAGGCATAAAAAGACAATATAAATATAAGTATGAACAATATAAAAATATATGCAATATAAAATGAACAATTATGAAACAATTATGACTAGTGCACATATCTATAGCAGCAGGATGTATTGCAGTAAAAAAAAAAAACAGATAAATGGCCAATATGAACATCGCGATAAGTCATTCCAAAAATCATGGCAACGGACATTGTTAAGTTTATATATATCACAGCCACATAGCCTACCACACTAGACATTATTATTATTAATGGAAGGAAACATAGGCATGTTATCCAAGCATTAATGGCAAGGAAAGACCCTTATACTGTGAGCGGCACATATGAGGTGTTTCTGGGTTTTTCTCACTCATTTCTGCTCCGAGGTCTTGATTGTGGCATTTCTTTGAGGTTTAGAATCCAGTATTTCTGTCATTCTTTTGTCTTATATGAATTTAATAAAGAACTCTGTCTCGTATTCTGTCCAAACACACCGCGCCTTCTAAGTCAGGTGACCTGTAAATGCGCAAAAACTGTTTCCATTGCAGTTTTGCGAAATATTCCTTTTTCGAATTGCCTGAAAAACCACCTCATGCGAGCGTAAAAACTTTTTTGCTATAAATGGGAGTTTTTGCGAAATTAACGTGTTTCCATTGGGCGTATTTTCAATTCACAATTTCAATTTGCGCAATTTGAAGGGTAATGGAAACACGGCTACTGTTGTAGAATCTGGATGTTCTGCATTTGAAGCTGCTGAACCTCTTGTCAGAGGGCAGCCGGGAGAACAGTCCATGGTTGGGGTGGAAGGGGTCCTTTGAAATTGACTGAGCCCTGGTCAGGCAGCGTCTGCAAGCAGTGTCATGGATGGAAAGAAGTGCTGTCCCGATGATTCTCTCCGCTGTCCTAGTTCAGTTCTTTTGTTTGCCCTATGTATTTATACCGCCAGTTTAGTTCGGCCGTCTGCCGGAAGCTAGTTAATTTAGTCGAGTTTTAAAGGTGCCGTAGAATGGATTATTTTATTATTTTATAATGTTTCCTGGGGTGCCCTTATAATGTTAGTATGTTTTTTAGATCAAAATTTGTTATAATTTAGAAATAAAAGGCATATTTCCTAGCCTGATTTCATCCTCTGATTTGAACACTCTGTTTGAAGGGGCGTGTCTGCTGTGAGACTTCAATGTAAACGCCCACTGCTGTGATTGGCTGACATGCTTGCATATGAAATATCTGGCATTACATGTAGAGCTATCTGGAAAACTTTTACTATTACAGCTTTTATACGTTTTTACTATTACAGCTATCGGGATTAACGAATCATGAGAAGTTTGTTTAAGTATTTAGATCTATTCCCATCACATAAAAGGTTGCAGTGATGAGCATTGAGCAGATGACAGCCTGTTGATCGTGTGAATGAAGATCTTATCACTGCAACGCGATTTACTGATGCATAAACAGTGTTGAACGACTTTGAGAGAAAGATTATCTGTCTGAACTTGAACAATTACACATCAGAAATTCACATAACCCACTGGTTCTCCAGAGGCTCGGATGAAGGAGCTAAAAAAATATTTTTGTGTTCATTTGTACATCCAAACACTGAGCAACTGCCATGCTTCGTTCGCTCGTTTGCAAGCCACGATGTCTCTTGAGGAAAAAACAATATCGCGCTGGATCTAGATAACACAGTGTAAATTATCGTTAATAAAATCACTACTTACCGCTTGCGGGAATATAACGTTAGTTGAAATTGCCCCCTTCGTCCGTTTGAGACGCCGAGAGAAGCCTGGCTGCTTGATATTGTTCCAGGTTAGAAAAACAGTGAAATGGACAGAGCAAACTAACAACTTCGAATTAAACTGTAGCGGTATCCGATTATAGATAGATAGATAGATTATAGATAGATCTGCCATTTTCCCTATGATCCTCCTCCTGCTTGTTTCTTCACCTGCAGAACTTCCGATGATTCGGCTGCGCAGTTTCGCCTGGCACTGAGCATGGGCTGGCATATGCAAATTTTTGGAGGCGTACATATTAATGATCCCGACTGTTGCGTCACAGTCGGTGTTATGTGGAGATTCGCCTGTTTTTCAGAGGTGTTTTTCAAAAACGAGATTTAAATAAGAAAGAGAAAACTATGGTGTTTGAGACTCACTGTATGTCATGTCCATGTACTGAACTTCAATTCAATTTCACATTCTAGGGCACCTTTAAATATGGATATTTTTCTTACTCAAACACATCACATCACTTCACTTCAGAAGGCCTTTATTTACCCCCGGAGAGCCGTGTCGAGCACTTTAATCGAATAGATCAAGAATAAAGAATAGATAAATCAAGAATAGATGCGCTTTGATGGACTTCAAAAGACAGACAGCCATTCACTGCCATTCAATGTCATATACACTTAGGATGGCTTCAGGGAGAGTAAATCATGGGCTAATTTTCATTTTTGGGTGAACTATCCTTTTAAGTGCAGTTCAACTCCTCCTTATTGATCAAGAGATAATTCTTCAAGGACCACAATTGGAATTTTTTAGACCTGGCGTGACTTGCACAGTATCCCGACCGCTCCTTTTGTAGCAGCCTCAACAAGCAGTTCAAGGCATACCTGCCTGGACGGTAGGTCCTTCACAGAGCCAAAACCGGCCACCATGTCTGTCCAGCTGATCAGGCCATTCCCGAGCCAGGAGCGGAAACTAAACTTCCTTGGTTACAGATTATATCCTCATTTGTTTCTATAGTTACATATTGCTGTCACCTGTGTCTAGTTTAGTTCCTTTTTTTGCCCAGTGCATTCATACCCCAAGTTTAGTTCAGTCCCTTGTCGTTTCTTGTTTTCTTTATGTGGTTTACATTACTTATTCCTGTCTGCAGTGATCTCCTGAGTGTTTAGTTTGAGAATAAAGACTGTTGTGTTTAGAAATTCCTTCGTCTATGTGCATGTCGCAAAACCACACGCTGACAATATACGGATTACTGTTAACAAATTTCTTAAAAGACGACGACAGTAAAACACAAGCTACACACTGAAGTGTTAATAATAACAATGGTAACATAAACCATAATAAAATATAATCAACTCACATAATAAACAAATTAAACCAATTTAAAGTAAATATTTCTGATCTGGGTATGTAACGATTTTATTAGCCACACTCAACCAATGATACACTTGATGTCTTCATAGAGTTAAACACTGGTTTGATGTTTATTGCAAACACACTGTAAAATGAAAAAGAAATGTACTTACCTGTGTTGCCTCAGAGGACAAAAAGGCATTGCTGTATCTTCCAATAAAAGAAAAGAGAAACCGGCTGCATGTTGAGAATAATTCACAAAACAGTCTGTTCTGAAATGTGCAGAACAAACAAAAACTTTATCTTTCAGTCATTCAGGCATGTCATTAAAAGTCAACTTCAGCCATGCATTTGTAATGCTCAGATCTTTAGGAATGCTATACAAACTTTTTGGAGTTGCAGTTTCTTTACATCCACTGACAGTGAGTCAGTGAGTTTGACGGTCTTACTCGACATCTTTATCCAACAGCACTATCGCTCTTGTGACTGATGGACAGACATGAGTTGACATTAGGATTCTCTAGAATTCAAATCTGGGTGTTTCAGAAGAGTTGAAAATGATATTTATATTTTAAAACTGTTAGTTTTGAGTTCTAAAACTTGCCGTTTGTGTTTATCGTAGAGTGATCTCTTACATGTGTAAATATCAAGAACATTTTGATTTTCCATTTCATGAGCCCTTTAAATTTAGGCCTAAATATGTTTTTGAGTGTATTATACAAAAAATAATAAAGCAATTATTAGGTGTCTCCAAACACAACTGGAACTGTTTGAAAGAGCAACCTCAAAGCAACAGTTATTCTCTGGGAACATTTTTTTTAACATCAAATGAAAAAATGAGAAAGTAATTGTTTTAGGAAAAAGAAACTAAAGCAAAAATATCCAAATGTCAATATGAAGGCAAAAGTTGCAGAGTTCCACAGAAGTAGCTGTGTGTGTGCGTGTGTGTGTGTGTGTGTGTGTGTGTGTGTGTGTGTGTGTTTAAGGAGGCTGGCTGGCTGACTGCCTTGCGTCAGTCCTGCTTAACATCAGCAGCCCTCACAAAAACACACACACACACACACACACACACACACACACACACACACACACACACACACACATTCACACACGCTGAGTACTAAGACACCCGACCGGAGACGGGCTGG
This sequence comes from Squalius cephalus, assembly GCF_949319135.1. NCBI lineage: Eukaryota > Metazoa > Chordata > Actinopteri > Cypriniformes > Leuciscidae > Squalius > Squalius cephalus. The sequence continues at coordinate 11,804,007 of NC_137142.1, forward strand.
AGACACAAGTGCAAGTGAGTCACACTGGAGTCGGACAAAGACAGCAGTTCACAGTCCATCATGATGATCTTTCAATCAGGTCATACCACAATGAGAAATATAGCCATCACAGCTCTGAATCTGCCTGTGCTCATCATTACTGCATGGCAGTGCTCCGTACAACTGCGTAATAATCAATACCGCAGACAGTCATTTGCATTCAGTGCACAGACAGTCCAAAATTAACACCCACCAAGTGCTAGTCAAAACTGGCTGTTGATGTTACTCACCAGTTGGCTTGTAGCTTTATTAGGAATGGCAATATCACATTTAAAAATCATGCAAACAATAAAACATTTGCTGCGACCTTCAAATCAGGAATTTTTTACTCAGGAAAATAACAGATATTTATGTAGGTAACCTAAAGGTTTTTTTTTTTTTCTCCATGTGATGACAAGTATGTGTAATATTTCTCACATAAAATCACTAAAAATAAATTCACAATTCAGTGACAGATGCCGTGAGATTTTGACACTGCAATTGAAGGCCTGTTTACACAAAGTGCTGTGTAAGTGTTTGTTCAGACTAACACTAACATTTGGTTGCCATAATTATTTTTTGTTACGATGAGTTGTATTTCTGCCACCTACTGTCAGAAAGTGAATTTGCAAAAGCCTGTCTAACAAAAACAGTCTCTAATAAATCCAAAACCAGAACACTCAGAAGATCGCAGGAGAAGAACCTAACTCAACCACATCAACATTGACGAGACCGGACACTGAACAGAAAGAAATCAAGGCTTAAATGCACATGGAACATAATCAAGGAGAACAGAAACAGATGTGTGGAAACTAATAAACATTTTTTTTTTTTTTTATAAAATAAGTTAACATGATCTGGCTGGTAAACTTTCTCAGTTCACTTAATCTGAAATTTTTAAATGATGGACAAACCCTGCTCAGGGAGCTTTTCTGCCTCTTTTACTCTGTGTGTTTCTGTATTGAATGTAAGAAAAACAGACATGTTCTTTTCTTTCTGCCAGCTCATGTTTAGTATTGAAAGTGCTGAGTCATGCATTCCAGATGTACGCTGCAGTGTGTGTGTGTGTGTGAGTGTGAGTGTGTGTTATCTAATCTCTTTATGTGAAATCTGCTTCAACGCCTGAAAAGTCAGAGAATGGGAATTAGCGTTCAATGGTCTTGATTTTGAAAAGAGATCTTTTGTACACAAAACTCAGATGTCTCCTTTGAAAGAAGTGGCAAGTGACTGAAGTCGTTCACAATGGGGGATTGAAAGACAATAAAAAGAATCATAATGTCTCTCTCATAGTAATCCAGCTGCTGTCTGTTTTGGATTTTAGATTGAGAGACTTGGTAACACCTGTAGCTTTCAACAAAGGGATGGATCACAATGGGTGACTAATCGACCAGCAACCAACTTTGATTAGTATGACAGACTAGTTCATGTAGAAGTTTTGATGTTTTAATTGGCTAGGATATTAAAAAATAAATAATGAACATATATGTAGATGCATTACAGCTAAAAAATCTTTTTTTGTAACATAAATTAAACGTAGCGTCAATTCTGGCAGGTCACGTTAGTCAAGCTCGCATCAGCTGACTCTCAGCTGATCTACATCTACCTATAGGAGTACGACGCCTATCACTGTATTCATATATAAGCTCCTTCAGTATTACCAGCAGCTATCGCGTTGCTCAGGAGCTAATTACCCTCCTCCATCCCCAGCTCCTCCTCTCGTCAGTCAGGACTTGGCATTCTGATTCCCCTTGAATCAGAATAAATTCACGAATTATGTTGTACTTTAAAATCTTGAATTAATGATATCTGCAATACATTCATGTTGGTTATGTTTACCCTAAGGGGGGTTATTGCTGCTATCTCTGCTCTTATTCGTGCTATAGTCAAGTCAAGTCAAGTTTATTTATATAGCGCTTTTCACAATACAGATTGTATCAAAGCAGCTTCACAGTGTTAAATTAAAATACATCAATGTTTGTTTCTAGTGGAAAACGTCCACGTTTGGTAATGCTGATCAATAGTATTGTTGATTGATTAATTAAATTAAATATCCCCAACTGAGCAAGCCAAAGGCAACAGTGGCAAGGAACCGAAAAAACTCCATCAGGTGACCTGATGAAGAAAAAAAAAAACCTTGGGAGAACCCAGGCTCAGTCGGGGGCCAGATCTCCTCTGGCGTCTATGAACTAGAGACCGGATTTAACTGTAAGATTAAAAGTATTATATGAATGCCTGGCTGAAGAGATGCGTCTTTAATCTAGTTTTAAACTGGGAGAGCGAGTCTGAGCAACGAACAGTATCAGGAAGACTATTCCAGAGTTTTGGAGCTAAATGTGAAAATGCTCTCCCTCCTTTGGTTGATCTGGATATCCTAGGTATGACCAAAAGCCTCAAATTTAGTGATCTTAAAGAGCGCGATGGATTATAGGGCGATAGAAGATCCGTTAAATAAACTGGAGCTAAGCCGTTTAGGGCTTTATAAGTCAGTAGCAATACCTTGTAATTAATACGGAACTTTATAGGTAACCAATGTAGTGATGATAAAATTGGTGTTATATGATCATATTTTCTTGATCTAGTAAGAACTCTAGCGGCGGCATTTTGGACTAACTGTAGCTTGTTTATTAAGGATGCAGGACAACCGGCTAATAAAGCATTACAGTAATCTAGTCTCGAGGTCATGAACGCATGAACTAACTTTTCTGCATCAGAAACTGATAGCATGTTATGTAGCTTAGCAATGTTTCTAAGGTGGAAAAAGGCTGTTCTTGTAACATATGAAATATGATTTTCAAAAGACAGTTTGCAGTCTAGTATAACACCCAGGTCTTTTACTTTTACCAGGACTATAGCATGAATGGATGCGCAGGGAGTTCTTGCCCAGTCAATACACCCTCAGTCACGTGCCTCTCTGCTGTCTTTTGCAGGCTTTGTTTGTGCTCTCGTTCTTATGTCACCTCTGTAGTGTCCCCTGGTTTGATGTTTTTATCTCACTGGGTCTTTCAGACAACTTTGAAGTTTACCTGCAGTCCATTAATCATATACAGATGTTTTATCTCTCTTTTAACTTCTCTAACATGCATCCAGAAGGTGAATGAATGAAAATTTAATTTTCTTTCTTCAGTGAAACAAAAAAAAGGATATGTTATACAGAATGTCTGAGCTTCTCTTTTTCATTCAAGGACAGTGGATTGTGATTTCTACTGTCCAACTCTAATAAAAAAAAACACCATAAGACCAGTCCATTTGAATTACACTCTATATTCCAAGTCTTCTGAAGTCAAAAGATTTCAAGTCTTCTTTGAGCAGGACATGATGGTTGTTCATCCAGGCCTCGGCCAGGGGAGTGTCCCATGGCGGCGTTGATGGAGGGAGGAGCCATGGAGGAATACTGATGAGGGCCACCGTGGGGATGAGCGGAGACAATAACGACGAGATGGAGCCCACCGTGCAGCCGATGAGCCGAGGTGCCGGACAGATGACGGCAATCTAGGTGGCCGCGATGGAGCCGCAGCGATGACCTCCTCAGAATGAGGTGGGGATCCGGAGGTCTGTGGGCGAGTTGGAGCGACCGAGGGCGGAGGGCGGGGTCTGAGGTAGGACGGAGCAAGCCACAGCCAAAAAGAGTGGAGGACCAGAGAGCAGCGGACGGTCTGCAAGTCGGCAGTGGAGGCGAAGCGATGTCTGACCTAGCTGCACAAGGAGTCCGGCGAGGCCAAATGGTCCATGCTGAGGTCAAGGGCAGAAGGAGCACAGGCGCAGGAGCCAGGGTGACGGGTCGAGGCAGATTGTCGCGCACAGAGGCTGGGGGCGGAGCCTTGGGCTCCTAATGCCCTGGAGGAGATGAGGCTCCCAATAGGTTTGAGGTGGTTCCTTGCTACTGAGACGGTGATAACTGGGTGGCACTGATGCCTGGAGACTGGGGAAAAGACTGAAGACCAATGCAAAAAAAAATGTAGCATTTGAAATTGTCTGGAGAGGTAGTAAGGGAGGGGGGTTGGGCAAGGCCAGCGAGACTGGTAGAAGACAGGCTGATGTGATCCTCGGTCTCTCTTGGGAACCTCCCGGACAACTGTGCACGTGTGGTGGCGTTAAGATCGGCAGTCGTCCGTGAAGGTGGTTTGATGGGCGAGGTCCAAAAACTCCTTTAAATGTTCCTCGAGGAAGCATTCTCCCTGCTCAAGGCACAAGAGTTTAACTGCTGGAAAGTCCATAATGCTAGCAGGGGTGACAGAACAAAAATACTGAACATGGAAAAAAGAAAAGAAAATCTCACAAACTACATGTATTTACTTTTGTTGGTCCGGTGTTCTGTCACGGGGGTGGTTGTATAAACACACACGAAGATGAAGATGAAGGCAAATAGATAATATTTAATAAATCCAAAGGGTAATCCAAACAGGAACAGAGCAACATAAAACACATCCACTATAGATGACACCGGACACTAAACTGACAGAAAACTGAACATATATACAGGTGATGATGATTGATGAGTGCACAGCTGGACATGATAAGTGGATTACTTTTACGATCTCTTAATGAACTTTTTGAAGCGTTAAAGTGTCAGTTGTGTAGTTGTCAATGGAAGGACAGAAAGGTCTCAAATTTCATCAAAAAAATCTCCATTTGTGTTCCAAAGATGAACAAGAGTCTCACGGCTTTGGAACGGCATGAGGTTGAGTAATTAATGACGGAATTTTCATTTTTGGGTGAACTATATATCCCTTTTAATTACAACCAATATCCTGAAACCTGTTACCTGAAGTTGTTGAATGCTGATTTTATAGTTGTTTGACACTTATAGTTCTTTAAAGACTGATCACTGAGCATGTTTTCACTTGAGTAAATAATAGTAATTAAAACACACTGCTTTAGGTCAAAGACTCCATTGAGCTGCTCTGATATATGAGTGCACTTTTAATTGCACTGGGCCTGCTGTCCTGTGTTAAAGTCCTGTGAAATGTGGTGCTTGGGAAAAGTGAGGTGTTACTCGGGGTGAACTCTGCTTTCTTTTCACTATCTACTATTGATATAGGCGTGTGTAATTAGCAATGTTGTACATTTTGGTTGTGAGTGGAAATCTATAGTATATTTCCAAAGACTGGAGACATTCTGGTCTACAAGAAGAAGAAGAATAAGGATTATATTAATTTATAGCTAATCTCAACTGCTCGATTGTTATATCATTGAGAAATGTGAACTATATTACTGCTTGATTGTTATTGTTGAAAAATGTAAATTATCTTATCAGTTGATTATATATTATAGTACATTCTATTTTACCTGCATACATACAGTACATTCACATAAAACAATATATACTATATAGCATATCTCTGAATGAATGAGAGAGGCAGAGTTCCGCTGTTAAACATCAATATGATTGATGGTGTAATTAATGTGTCTAATTCCATTGACAGTCCTGTCCTCCACCTGTTGCTTGCTTTGCATGCAGCCAGGCAATGGTTGCTATGTAGGGCCAGAGGGTGAAATTTAAGTCATTAATTATATGAAGAAATCCAAGTGGCCATGCAAAGTGTTTTCCTGTTGAATAATTCTCTTGAGCACATGCTTTTTAAACTTTGACCTTCAGATCAATGTATAGCACTCACTACCTACTGTATATACACACTCACACATAAAGAGATACATATAGGCATATCCACAAACATCAACAGTTCAGATTTCTTAAATACTACATGACATGACTTATGTGTATGTATATACACATATTATATATTTACAAACTTTTATATTAGATGTGATTAATCGCTATTACTCAATTTGAAAGCACTAATAAAAAAGTGAAAATGGCACAACTTTTGCAAAAGCAGGTAGCAGTTACATTTTCTTCATAAACTGTAAAAATATAGCAGATTTTTTCCCGTCTACACAGCCATGGATAGGTCAGCAGAAAAGTTGTTTCAATGATAGATACAGTTGTTACATTTTAATACCCTTTTTATTTTAGAATAATATGATGAAACTACACAATAAGACTATAAATGTTTATTAAAGGGACAGTTAATCCAAAAATAAAAATTCTGTCATTATTTACATTATATTCAAAAACCGTATGTTGTTATTTCTCATGGACGATTCTCAAGGATTTCTCATTCGCACTGTTATTCACTCCTTCCAGGATTTTCTGATCTTGCGATCAATGTAAACCAGTGGCCGCATTATTTGTGGCTGCTTGGGGTTTTGTCTTATTTATGCAATTGTTTCCATTAAAAAACATTAACCTGAGGGGGAAACAATAAAAACGTGTGTTGCAACATTGCTGTCAGATCCAATAGTGTGCACTGCATCATTTTTATTTTCAGTCTCTCTGAAAAGCCTGCTTCGAAATGTGTCTGGTTTCAAAATGAATCTGCTGTAAAATGAAGCGAACAAACGAACAGTGTCTTACTGATGCGATATGACTGGAACTTTGTCAACATAAAGTTCATCCACACTTTCTTAGTGATAGGATCACATGGATGGCAATGCAAAGACTGTTTTTCCACAACTTGGCACTTCAAAATGTCCTGTAATCCTCAAAGGCATGTCTATTGTTTTGTTGCTGGATTAATCCTGTATTTGCGTCTGTCTCATATTTACTTCTACATGACATGCATGAATCGGTGGGCGGGGCTAAAGAGGCAATGATGTAGAAATAGGCATTGATCTTCTGCAGAAGTTGTCTTTCGTAATAATGTGACAAAATCCAAAACTAGAAGTTTTATATGATCTTAAATCTGAAGGCTTCTGTGTGCCGAGTTCTTCTCACCCTCACTGAGTGTTAATGAGTGAGAGCTGATAAATGACCAGCCATATCCTACTGAGATAGTATGAGCTACTACATCTGTTTCTTGTCTCTCTTTCTCTCTCTCTTTCATTACAAGCAGTTGAGAGGAGGATGTGGGTGATGCATATGAGGCTGACTTACTTCAGTCTCCTGTGAGACTAGACGCGCCACTGGTCCATTGTCCTTAGATGGTGATTAGAACAGGACCGGCCCTTTAACTGCTGCACATATCTTATCCCCATCATTTAGACTCAAACTCACTGTTTTAAATGTGAAGTGTATCATTTTGTAATGTTTAAATACTTTAATCTCTGTTATATAGAGACAATTAGAAGTAAAGTGTTTGTGGGTTGAAAGTGTATTTCTGAGGCGCTATCAATATTTCTTTTGTTTGATCATCATGAGTTGTCCCACACAACAAATTGGTGTGGAACTATTTTTGACTAATGAGAGATTAGCAAAGAATTTGCTTAAAAAAAAAAGATTGTTTTTCTTTGTCTGTGTTTGTTGTTTGATGTAGATCACGTGATCAGTTATGTTATCCTATATTAAATATTTCCTACAGTACAGGAATTGCACTGCATTGTAATCCACATGGACTCAGGTTACCTGCAGTAGCTAAAGTATATACAAATTCCAGAAGAAACTGATTTTCTACCGAACTAGATTAACATTCTGCTATGATATTAGATTGACCTTTGACCCTTTTCTGAGCAGCATCATTTAAGAGCATTTACTAAACATACAGAAGTCATCAGATTTCCAAGAATTTTAACTCTGCTCACTTTAAGATGCATTTTATCATTATATCTTCTATTAATCCTTAAAATCTTTTCAGTCATTTTTGACCAATTTAATTTTTTTAACAGCTTCCTCAATCTGAGGAATAGTGAAAAAGAGGGAAATATCATAATATAGATCACACTTTCACTTTCCAGTTTTTTATTATTTTTATTATTATAATTATAATTTTTTTTTTTTTTTTATCAAGCACAAATCTTCTATCTCATCTATGCCACTTTATTCATTCTTAAAGTGAACTTCTGGCTGTATGGTGATTCGATTTACACTTTTGGACTGCCGCCTTGAGGATGAGTACAGAATGACGTGTCCAGTGTGCAATTGTTATCTGTTACCTGTCTTTTGTGTGGACTTTTTAGTTATTTCCTTTCTGGTGCCTCATTTCAGAGTCGGTTTGTAGTTTTCTTGTTGATTGTTCTCTGGTTGTTCCCAGTGTCTTGTTCGCTGATTACCCCTAAAAAAAAAAATTCTTCATGCCTTAAAATAGCTTGAATGTAACTCGACACTTTTGCTTAATTTATTATATGCGGAACTGTGATTATGCTACTTAGCCCCGCCTCCACTCACTCACACTAGAGATCCACTCGCTCAACTTACAGAGGTAACCACTGTTACAATGCACTTTAGTTATCGAGAAATTACGGTGGCCTAGAGAGCTCAACGCGAAAAAAAAAACACAAATTAAGAAAACATCTTCATCAGTTTCACAATACAAGTGTGCTCCAAATACTCACAACACAACCAAATACAGAAACGCGTTGCAAATAGCACAGAACAAACAGAAATGTTTCTCTGAGTGATCTGTTAGATTTATATTCAGTTAGCATATCTGCAATGTATTGAGGTCCTAGGCCATTGAATGATTTATATACCAGTAATAATACTTTAACATCAATCCTAAATGTAACTGGGAGCCAGTGTAAAGACCTGAGGACTGGTGTGATATGTTCATATTTTCTGGTTCTGCTCAGAATCCTGGCAGCAGTGTTCTGTATGAGCTGCAACTGTCTTATGGTCTTTTTGGGAAGGCCAGTGAGGAGTCCGTTACAATAATCCACCCTGCTGGTGATGAAAACATGAACAAGTTTCTCTAAGTCTTGACTGGAAACAAAGCATCTAATTCTTACAATATTTTTGAGATGATAGTATGCTGATTTAGTTATTGCTTTGACATGACTACTGAAACTAAGGTCTGACTCTAGAGTCACATCAAGATTCCTGACTTGATTTTTAATTGTTTGACCCCTAGCGTCAAGGTATGCGTTCACCTTGAACTTCATCTTTGTTTCCAAACGCAATGACTTCAGTTTTGTCTTTGTTTAACTGAAGAAAGTTTTGGCACATCCAACTGTTGACTTCATCAATGCATTGGCACAGGGAGTCAATGGGGCTGTAATCGTTAGGCGATAGGGCTAAGTAGATCTGTGTGTCGTCTGCATAGCTGTGGTAAGCAATTTGGTTCTTTCTCATTATTTGGCTCATTGGGAGCATGTACAGGTTGAACAGGAGTGGCCCAAGAATTGAGCCTTGAGGGACTCCGCATGTCTTGGATGTCCATTCAGACTTATGGTCTCCTATTCTCACAACATAATAACCTCTCCCTTCTAAGTATGAACCATTTTAGGACTATCCCGACCAAGTTTTCCAGCCTGTCAAGAAGTATGTTGTGATCGACAGTGTCAAATGCAGCACTGAGGGTCGAGTAGTACCAGCACTGATAATTTGCCTGAATCAGTATTTAAGCGAATATCGTTTATTATCTTTATGAGCGCTGTCTCTGTGCTGTGATGCGGTCGGAAACCAGATTGAAAATTGTCCATTCTAGATTAAGAATTTGTTCAGCTGATTGAAGACAATTTTTTTCAATGATCTTGCCTATGAAAGGAAAATTTGAGATTGGTCTATAGTTACTTAATATGGTCTTATCCAGATTGCTCTGTTTGGAAAACTTCCAGAGAGAAGTGAGGAGTTTACCACTTCTAGGAGAACTAGAACACTTCTAAACAGTTTAAAACACACTTTTGAAAAAAGATGTGGGAAGTGCGTCAAGGGCGCAAGGTGATGTTTTAAGGTGCTGTACGGTTTCTTCCAAAATTTTTCCATCAGTTTCTTCAAAATCAGACATAGTGACTACTTTCTCGGGTTGTGGTCTGATCTGTATTTTCTGTAATTTGCTGTCTGAGAGCAATTCACTGGGAATGTGACTTGGGGGGTTTGCCAGTCTCTCTACAGTAGCAAAAAGAGTGCGCGTGTTGTTTATGTTTGTTTCTAATATTTGAGAAATAAGTCTGTCTAGCTTTGCCTAGTTCCATATTGAAAACATGGATGCTGTCTTTGTAGATGTTATAATGGACTACAAGTTTTGTCTTTTCTGCTCTGCTTTTCTGCATTGTCTTTTCATATTTTGCACTGCTGTTGAGTTTCTCCAAGGTGCTTTTAGTCTGCCACTCTTCCTCCTGACTTTCACAGGAGCAATATCATCAATTGCACTTTTAACTTTTGAGTTAAAAGAATCAAGGAGAAAATCAACAGAGTCAGCAGATATGCTTGGTGTTAAAGATATAGCCTTGATAAATAGTACACTCATGTTCTCATTTAAGCATCTCTTCTTGACAGACACAGATCTAGCTTCAATGGCAGGAGAGATCAATATGTCAAAGAAAATACAGAAATGATCAGACAGTGCTACATTCTTAATAACAATCGATGAAATGTTTAGACCCTTTCTGATAAGTAAATCTAGAGTGTGTCCATGATTGTGTGTGGGTCCATGTTCTTGCTGAGTCAGATCAAAAGTTTTTTAAACAGTTTTGATTTCTTTTGCCATATTGGTTTCTGCATTATCTATGTGAATGTTAAAATCACCAGCAATGGCAAAACAGTCAAACTCTGAGGTAACTGTTGATAACAGTTCAGTAAAGTCCTCAGCAAATGCTGGAGAGTATTTTGGAGATCTGTAAATAATGAAAGTTCAGGCTTTGGTGGTTGCGGGGCCTGGCGTTTTTTGGTTGATATCTTGGGGCTCGCAGAAATAGAGTGGGATAGTTTGGTTCCAGCATACACCAGTTCTTCCATTTTCTCTGAGAAGCACAGAAGTGTTGATGCTGGAGACTATCATGTCTGGTGAGAGGGGCTGTACAAGTCCCACTATACTTAAAAAATGTTTTTAGTATTTAAAAAAATTATTTTGTATAAAATGTATATTTATTTGCAACATTTATGTTAACCGCAATGTTGTAAGAACAGCTATTCATGGAATAGCTGATGGTCACCGTGCTGCGTTGTCACTGGAACATCCCAGATGAAAATAATGAGGGAATTATGTTGTCTTTCGTTGCTCCCTTCGCCAAGTGCGATCCAAACGGCTACATAATGGCACACAAGTGCCCTGCTCACTCCAAAGTCCCACTTCAAGGGCTCTGCCGTCTGCCCTTCGAAGGGAGTAGGGCATAGGGATGCTCACGGGCAATAAGCATGTCTCAGCCGGGTTAGTCTCTTATTGGGGTCCCCTGGAAACATTTCCGTTGTGGTCTGTGCTATTCGTGTTTCTGTATTTGGTTGTGAACTTTTGCGGCGCGTTTCTGTATTTGGTTGTGTTGTGAGTATTTGGAGCACACGAGTTGTGAAACTGATGAAGATGTTTTCTTAATTTGCGGGTGTTTTTTCTATTTGCATGCGTTTTCTTCAGTTGCAGCGCGTTGAGCTCTCTCTGCCACTGTAAGAAATAGTGCTGAGGTCCAACTAAAGATATAATTAAGTAGGCTATATTTGATTTTGCTAAAATGGAACAATTGCAAGTACACTTTAGGTACACTTTAAATATCTTGCATTTAAATTATACAGTGATCATACTATCCTTACTAACAGTGATATTAAACACATTTAGGCTTAATATTAAGAAATGTGCATTGTGCAATAAAGAAGTACTCCAAATAAAGTTGAATTATGATATTTATATCAGTAAGTCTCAAGCGATATGTCAGTAAATATGTTAATAGTTTTGTATACTTAGTATGAACTAAATGTCTTTTAAATACATTTTGGTATAGGTTTTTTCACTAGGGCATCACTGCAGTTTTTAAAAGAAAGCAATGGTGTTGACATGAATTTACACATGGTTTGTCTTAAAGCATATTAAAAACACCACATAGACATAAACAACATTAAATATTTTTACCACAGGGGGACTTAAAGTATAATTTTAACTGACTTATTATCATGATCAAATATTGTATTTTTCATTAATATCTTGCAGCTCTAGGAAAGACCCTAAAAGCTTTCAGTTTGAAAGGTGTTACAGGGGAAGTGTGTACTTTTTGTGCCTATACTGAGACATTGACTGTTTTCAAACAGGTTTTCTAAATAATCCATCTGTCTTCCATTGGTTGGGTAAACAAATTGTCATTGGTTGAGGCAATGTTGCTGAATAAGCTGGTCGGGATGCCAGACCAAATGGCCCATGTTCTCCCAAAGTCACATGCCTCCCTCTCGCTATGTTTGGCTTGTCAATGCAGTAATGTCTATCATGTCTATCATGTTCTCTTGATCAATAAGATCATTTTCCTTTCAATGCGATAATACTTCTCTCGTGCTCACAACAGTTTAGCGCAAATCAGCCTAAATAGGTCTGTAACTGGTGTAAATGAATGGTTTAATGGGTTAAATGTATATTATCATGTTCTGTCACATCTGAATCTAAATGAACTTGAAATTACTTGAATTGACAATCTGTTAGTGACCTGGGTTTTAGTGAGCAATCAGCAGTTTTTTCTGAATATTCGTTGACTAATGGTCTGAAAAGATGACTATTGATAATTATAATAACTGAACAACTTTTATTATTAACGAAAAACTACAATAAATTGTATTACATGTTTAAGGCATTGATATACTTCAAGCAAATTCGAAGAATGAACTGGTGTGACATAATTTCAAACAAAAGCAGGCCAAACCGAAGTTCGTTTGGAGTTTCTCAGAAAAAAAAAAAAAAAAAAGCGAAACTATAAAGAGTTTTTAAACTCCTGAAATGATGTGATTTAATTTTATAAAATAATAAATAGCATGTTAATATAATTATGCATGATATTCGTCATGTTTTGGATCGCTGATTGTTTAGTCTGAAAGGAAGAGGCTTGTTCTCCTGCACTTTCTCTTCTACTTTTGATGTCAAAGGTTTTCTGCTATGCACAGCAGTCCTGCCTGGCTCGGTTTCTTTTTCAGCTGGCAAAAAGAGTTTTAAAAAAACACACACACACACACACACACACACACACACACACACACACACACACACACACACACACACACACAATGGCTTTATTAATAACAGGAGATGACTGTCGGCCTGCCAGTTTGACACAACTTGCTTTGTCATTTTGTGACTCCAAGTCCAGCCTCTCTCCTTCTCTTTCTCTCAGGGCTGAGAAGTGTGACTGCAACAGACGGATACATTGACATAAGGGAATACTCAGGAGTGATCACAGTTCTCATGCTCCACAGAGAGAATGAGTAGAAGAGAGAGAAAGAGTGGAGCTCTACCCCTGTGGCCTGTTTCTTTTCCTAGTGAGAGCGTCTTACAACTCTCCAATATGGTGCCAATGTCACAGTCATGCCCCCCAGTTTATTGGTCACTGCCTCTGCATGGCACCTCATAACACACAAACAGAAAAACACACAGTTAATGGATTCGTTGACTCGATTTTGTTTAACAGGGAATAGTAGGGTGAGCAAATGATGACAAAATTGTCATTTTTGAGTGAACTATTCCCTTACAAGTACTGTTAGTGGCTGACAGAGTACCAATCAGTCTTCTGATTGGTTGAACAATAGCGTCTGTCATAGGGACAGATGTGATATCTCAGGACACATAGTTGAGTGATATCAGGTAGAAAAAATGCTTAAAGCTACTTTAAGCTTTAGAAGAAACAAGCTAATTCTCTGTTTGGTTTTGTGGTTTTTACGTTAGTATAAATATTAACAAAAACGGTCTTCTATTATGTTAACAAATACACTCTCAAATGTATGTTTGTCATCATGATGAAAGTGTCTGAAAATAAGGGGGGTTATAAAGTGAATAGTATTCGACTGGTCATGTGATTTCAAAATGGTGACAACTCCCCATGTAGAATTAAACAGCTTTTTCAAGGCTACTGATATGATTGGAGTCTTCATCTTAGGGCTGTGTAAGTCTGAGTGTCTCAGACATTGGTGGGCTTAAATATATATATATATATATATATATATATATATATATATATATATATATATATATATATATATGTATATATATATTGAAAAATGTTACTATGTGCACCTGGATGATTGAGTGCACATTATTGAATAATGGTTTTGAATGTTTACATTTGTTTGTGCATTTGTGTGTGTTTTGCAGTAGGAAGCTGCAAAAATGAGGAGCGTGTGTTTCGTGAACGCATGCGTCCCAGGAAGAGGCAGGGAGCTGTCCGGAGGAGAGTGCATCAAGTCAATGGGCACAAGTTCATGGCCACCTACCTGAGACAGCCCACCTACTGCTCACACTGCCGAGACTTCATCTGGTGAGTCCCACAGCAACCGTCAGCTGATATTTACAGCCGTGTAGAGTGCTGTTTGTACAGCTGCGTCTGTTGGTAAACCTGCGTCTGAGTTTTGACATAACCAGTGTACACTGTCCCTCCTCACGAGTCTGTTCACGGGTGGTTTCCCCTAAGAGGCCTGCGTTTCCATGGTAACTTCAGGAAAAGCCCCGAGGCTCAGAACGACAGTGCTACAATATGTGTGTATTGAGTGCGTCTGGCATCCTCCACATTGCACAAGAGCACCGCCGTGTCCCGCGGCCGCCTCTCTGGAGAACAGAAAGAATATGGCTGTTTTAAAGATAAGGTGCAGACATGATGTGTGGGACTGAAACTGAAGGGAAGGGCAGCGAATAACAACACACACCCTATGAAATATATATATGTGAGCAGTTATTTTCTCCTAAAGAGTTACCAGGATACAATTCCTGTAAGCAATTTTTCAACGTAGGAGGATATTTGTCCACACACTGTATTATTACGAACACTTTGCAGTATGGTCCTATTTGTTAACATTATTAGTTATAAGTCCCCCTGTGGTGAAAATCAAGTTTTTAATGTTGTTTATATGTCTATGTGGTGTTTTTAATATGCTTTAAGACAAACCATGTGCAAATTCATAAGTCAACACCATTGCTGAGTATTTTCTCCTTAAATCTGCAGTGAACCAAAGACTGTCTCAAAAACGCGGTTTGAAATCGCTGGTGTTTCTGACGTCACAAACTACCTTGTAGCCAATCACGTCAACATGCCGGCGGGCTTTAGCATATCATTAACATGGAACTAGCAGGGGAGATGAGATGACAGGTTATCCCAGTATATTTTTTGTTGATATGAAAAATCGGTAGATTTAGCAATATAGCAGGTGTATGATGTATATTACTATGTTACGATGAACTATATGCCTTTCTCCACTGACGTTCTGAGTTGTTCAAAGCGTTTTTGATGTTAGAAGGCAGATTGAGATGGCGGGAACATGGTTTGTGTAACATTAGCAACACATTATTAGCTGTTTGATAACATGGTAAAGCAAAAGGCTAATCATATTAATTACCGTTATGTGTCCGACGTTGTAAAGAGCGATATCATTTTGCAGCGTTTCCCTCAGTAAGCTGGCCGAGTGAATCTGTGAGCTGGCGTGAGTGGAGGCGGGGCTAATTAGCATATTAATTGTTACGCGTATAATAAATGAAGGGTGTAGAGTTGCATTCAAGCTATTTTAAGGCATGAAGAATTTTTTTATTCACAGGAAAAAAACATTTAAATATGTAATTTTGGTGATCGAATATGAGTTTTAAGGGATACAATTATTGACTACAGGGGGAATTTAAGTAAGGAATAATTGGTGACGGGCTGTTGAATTATTTGAAAACAATGCACACCTAAAGTGGTAATGCGGCCACGAGTCAAAGCAGATTTTCTAAAAATTCAACTAATTTTATTTATTTATTTATGAACTGTTTAATGCATACTTAAATAAATGCTGTTGAGTTTAGTGTCACTGTTCAAGAAAAATAATAGCTGATCTCCTTCTCTTCACAGGGGTGTATTAGGAAAGCAAGGGTATCAGTGCCAAGGTAGGTAGATCCAATTCAGTTTTCTTAATATTTACCCATATCAGTGTTTCTGTTCGGGTTCGGGTATATCGGGTTGCTTGTTCATTGAAAATATTAGCAACAAAATCTAAAGCAACAAAATTAAAATTCTGTCATTATTTACTTATCCACATATTTATTGTATTTTCAGTGGAACACAAAAGAGAAATTTTAAAAGAATGATGTGACAGCTCTTATACCACAACAGTTCAATACGAATACAGCCATCAAGATAACAACGCAAGAGAAATATCATTGGAGAAGTCAGTTTGACTCAAGCACTTCATTCAAAATTCCCCTTTTGTGTTCCACAGAATAAAACAAAATACAACCCCAAATCAGAAAAAGTTGGGACACTGTACAAATTGTGAATAAAAACAGAATGCAATGATGTGGAAGTTTCAAATTTCAATATTTTATTCAGAATACAACATAGATGACATATCAAATGTTTAAACTGAGAAAATGTATAATTTTAAGGGAAAAATAAGTTGATTTTAAATTTCATGGCATCAACACATCTCAAAAAAGTTGGGACAAGGCCATGTTTACCACTGTGTGGCATCCCCTCTTCTTTTTATAACAGTCTGCAAACGTCTGGGGACTGAGGAGACAAGTTGCTCAAGTTTAGGAATAGGAATGTTGTCCCATTCTTGTCTAATACAGGCTTCTAGTTGCTCAACTGTCTTAGGTCTTCTTTGTTGCATCTTCCTCTTTATGATGCACCAAATGTTTTTTATGGGTAAAAGATCTGGACTGCAGGCTGGCCATTTCAGTACCCGGATCCTTCTTCTACGCAGCCATGATATTGTAATTGATGCAGTATATGGTCTGGCATTGTCATGTTGGAAAATGCAAGGTCTTCCCTGAAAGAGACGACGTCTGGATGGGAGCATATGTTGTTCTAGAACTTGGATATACCTTTCAGCATTGATGGTGCCTTTCCAGATGTGTAAGCTGACCATGCCACACGCACTCATGCAACCCTATACCATCAGAGATGCAGGCTTCTGAACTGAGCGCTGATAACAACTTGGGTTGTCCTTGTCCTCTTTAGTCTGGATGACATGGCGTCCCAGTTTTCCAAAAAGAACTTCAAATTTTGATTCGTCTGACCACAGAACAGTTTTCCACTTTGCCACAGTCCATTTTAATGAGCCTTGGCCCAGAGAAAACGCCTGCGCTTCTAGATCCTGTTTAGATATGGCTTTTTTTTTACCTATAGAGTTTTAGCTGGCAACGGCGAATGGCACGGTGGATTGTGTTCACCGACAATGTTTTCTGGAAGTATTCCTGAGCCCATGTTGTGATTTCCATTACAGTAGCATTCCTGTATGTGATGCAGTGCCGTCTATGGGCCCGAAGATCACGGGCATCCAGTATGGTTTTCCGGCCTTGACCCTTACGCACAGAGATTGTTCCAGATTCTCTGAATCTTTGGATGATATTATGCACTGTAGATGATGATAACTTCAAACTCTTTGCAATTTTTCTCTGAGAAACTCCTTTCTGATATTGCTCCACTATTTTTCGCCGCAGCATTGGGGGAATTGGTGATCCTCTGCCCATCTTGACTTCTGGGAGACACTGCCACTCTGAGAGGCTCTTTTTATACCCAATCATGTTGCCAATTGACCTAATAAGTTGCATATTGGTCCTCCAGCTGTTCCTTATATGTACATTTAACTTTTCCGGCCTCTTATTGCTACCTGTCCCAACTTTTTTGGAATGTGTAGCTCTCATGAAATATTTGGCATGACATTTCAAAATGTCTCACTTTCAACATTTGATATGTTATCTATATTCTATTGTGAATAAAATATAAGTTTATGAGATTTGTAAATGATTCCATTCCTTTTTTACTCACAATTTGTACAGTGTCCCAACTTTTTCTGATTTGGGGTTGTACATGGTGAACAAATAATAGGCAAATTTTTATTTTTAGGTGAATTATTCCTTTAAGCAGTGACTAGCTCACAATCTGAAATGAAGGAAACTTCTGGCATGGACAGGAACCTCCTAAAAATATCATATCTATACTGTGGCTGAAAACATTCTTATCTGTGAGCTCACAGTAATACATCAGAAAAGTGAAGTAAAGCTAATTTCGTCTACTCCTTGTCTCTGTCCCTCAGTGTGCACCTGTGTAGTTCATAAACGCTGCCATGAGCTGATCATCACTAAATGTGCTGGTCTGAAGAAACAGGAGGACACCACAGAGGAGGTGAGAGAAAAATCACACATGATGTCTCTTTAATATCTCTCATTTAAGATGTTTTCACCAATGAGAGTAAAATAGAAACTTTTGCAGGTTTCCTGTTTTTCAGATGTTTATCCTGTGAAAAAAAATAACCCATACATCTTTTCTTGAGTTTCATAAGAGGTCTCAACAATGTTTCAAACTGTGATTCAGATTTGCAAAGATGCAATGAAAAAAACCCATACATTTCTCATCGAATTTATCCTAGAGTTATGCTATCTACACTTTAATTTCGAAGTTCTATGCTCTAGCTCAGGGGTTCTCAACTCTGGCCCTCAAAAACCACTTTCCTGCAGAGTTTACCTCAAACCTTGATCAAACTCACCTGCTAATGGCTGCGTCCGAAATCGAGTAGGTCTTGGTACTTATTTTGAATAAGTAATTACTTCACGACCGCTAAAATGTATGTTCTATATAGTATGAGTGTATGTAGTATGAATGTAATCCAGACTTACTACATTTGCCATGTTGTCATTAGTCTCAGACGTCATGCCCACGGACCGCTGGCTGTATATCTTATTATATATCGCACACTTAACTGGAAATACTTCAGCAAGTCGTCATCTTATTGGTTGAATTCTACAGGATGTCCGGGAGGCGCATGTGTCATTTTTTTAATGGTCCGCCTGTAAACAAAGATCCCTTGATGCCAAACCCCCTCATGGAAGAATAAAGCCGTTGTGTTTACAACTGTGACAGTGAGCGCTGATGAGAATCAAAAAAAGTATGTGAAGTATGTAAAGTTCATGGCATAGACTCTTTAAAATACATACAAGAGTTTTACACATCGGTCTATAATTGTAGGGACATCAACGTTACAGTTTCACGCACCTAACCTGGAAAGAAACTAACTGTGATTGGTCCTTGGCCAATGAAAAGCGGGTACTTTTTGCTTTTACTTTAAGAGTGCTGTGATTTTTGACATACTTCTTTTGTCACATACTGTTTTTCACTTACTATACAGTAGGGAATTATGTGATTTCGGAAGCAGCCAACAACATTTTAATACAACAACTTTATAAGCTTGTTCAGGTGAGTTTGATTATCGTTGGAGAGAAACTCGTCAGGAAAGTGGACCTGGAAGTCATTTTTTTCCAGTTTAAGTCTATTTTTAGTCTACTTAATTTTAGGAAACATCCATTATATCTCTTGACATAAAGAGCAACACCTGAGGAATAAAACTTCCCTTTGGAGTTAAATAATATAGTCTACCATGTTTTTACTGTTAGCTAACAACATCACTGTGTAGGCTTTATCAAATGGGTGTCACTACCCACAGCTATATATATTGGATGTAAGTAATAATAATAAAAAAACTATTTTTCCTCTGTTAAAATGCTTGTGATCATTGCATAGGCATCTTTCTGATCCTCTATCACCCCCTGCAGGTGGGATCTCAGCGCTTCAGCGTCAATATGCCTCATAAGTTCCGGATTCACAACTACAAAGTCCTCACGTTCTGTGACCACTGCGGTTCATTACTGTGGGGTCTGCTGCGGCAAGGGCTGCAGTGCAAAGGTGAGAGCGGCATTCTGGGAAATATAGATACAGGGTTCCCACAGTCATGGAAAAGCTGCCAATTTTTCAGGGATTTTTAAATTATTTTGTCATTTTCTGGACATTTCTATAGTGAATGCACATTTTTCTTTTTTTTCTCTGTTCTGTTATTAAATAGATTAATTCAAGACTGGCAATTGATAATCCCTATAAAATATATTTATACGTTGTTGTTGTTTTTTTTTTTGTTTTTTTTTTTTTTTTTTCCCAGTATAATGTTGGGTTGTTTCATCCCATGTTTTGATCAAATTTTAATAAAAAAAAAATTAAACCAATAGTTGGGTTCTTCAATATTTGACATATATATATATATATATATATATATATATATATATATATATATATATATATATATATACATACTCTAAAAAATGGATGATGAAATGGATGAAAGAGAGCACAACTTTTTTTTTTTCTGTGACCTTTCTCTAGTTACCTTTTTGATATATATATATATATATATATATATATATATATATATATATATATATATATATATATATATATATGTATATATATTAAAAAGGTTACTAAAAAGGTCACAGAAAAGAAAAGGTTGTGCTCTCTTTCATTATGAAAACAGTACTTTGACCCATTATTATTTAGTATCATTTTTATTTTATTTTATTTTTCAAGTTAAACTAGAAATAAAATGAGTTTTTAAGTTTTTTTTTTTATATTTTATTTTAAGCAATGAAAGTTTTCTTATGGTTTTAGAGGTCCAAGATTCAAACATGCATTGAAATACATAAGTTCTCATGCCGTCTCCCTTCATTTCTCTGTCCTCAGTTTGTAAGATGAATGTGCACAAGCGTTGTGAAAGTAATGTAGCTCCTAACTGTGGGGTGGACGCCAGGGGCATCGCCAAGGTGCTGTCCGACCTCGGAGTCACTCCAGATAAACTCTCCGGCAGCGTCCAGAGGAGAAAAAAGGTAAGAGGCCGACAATCATCAGGAATTATTTGTTCGCACTATAAATTGGGCATGTAGAACTGAAAGGTCAAAAGCCTCCTTCTCCATGCAGCTGTAGATGATAGTAAATACTCTGATTACTGATGACATAATGGTCTTTATAGCGAGCACTTGATCGGGACTCCTGAAACATAATGATGATTGGATGATGCTTGTTTTCCTCACAGATCTCTCAGGGTCCAGATCCACAACCCTTACCCATATCCCCACTGTTAGAAGAGGACCGATCCAAATCTGCACCTACATCACCATGTGACCAGGGTAAACGAATACAGCTAAATATAAAGCTTTGCAGATGCTTCTTGGGTTAAATACATTATTTTGTTATATTCAGTACAACAGATTACCACTTGTACACCAAAAACACCAACTTGTCCTTAAGTTCACTTAAAATGGAAGTCTATGGGGCCATTGTACCAAAATGTGAAGCTTGTATTTTGCCATGTTTTCATGGCTTTGTATGACAAACAAACTGAAATTGTCATCAATGAAATCAAATGGCTGATATTCTAAAAGGGCTGTATTTAATTTAAAAGCTACAACTTCTATGATACAGTACGCTTATTGTGGTTTATTGTCATTTTGAAGCTTGACAGCGTTTGATAAATATGCGTTTGATAGCCAGTGCTTTATGCCATTTATACCTGATATCCATCACATGATTATATAACTACTGTATATGCACAGGCAAATATGCTGATTTGGCGCTCATTTTCTTTTTTTTATTATCAATGTTGAAAACAGTTGTGCTGAATTTTTGCGTGATTTTTTTTCTGGGTTCTTTGATGAAAAGAAAGTGTAAAAGAACAGAATTCTAACATTATTATAAATGTCTTTACTGTAACTTTTGATCAATTCAGTGCACCCTTGCTGAATAAAACTATTCATTTCTTTCAAAATAAAATAAAAATAAATAAATACGTGCATTACAATTAACATGAATTTTGTTTGATTTTACAATCTGAATGTGAGTATATGGGACTCGACATGGGGTCAGATAGCATGTGATGTGATTTGGCTCTTTGTTTTGGGATCTGCAGATATAAAGGACCTGGAGAACATCAGGAAGGCACTTTCGTTTGACCACCGAGGTGAAGAGCTAAAGCCAGCCTCGTCCTCCTCTCTGACCGAGGGAGAGTCAGAGGAGACGGGGGAGGCGAGAGAGAACGGAGAGGTGAAGACCGTCCAGACCAAAAGGATGATGCTGGAAGACTTCTCCTTCATCAAAGTGCTCGGGAAAGGCAGCTTTGGCAAGGTGTGGATTATGTCTGGTAGTTTTGTCTGGCGTGTAATAAGGGCCCAGCAGTGAGCGCAGTGTTGTCTTTGTGTACAGGTGATGCTGGCTGAGTTAAGAGGCACTGATGAGGTTTTTGCGGTGAAAGTGTTGAAGAAAGACGTCATCCTGCAGGACGATGATGTGGACTGCACTATGACTGAGAAACGCATCCTAGCCCTGGCCAGAAAACACCCGTATCTTACCCAACTCTACTGCTGCTTTCAGACCAAGGTGAGAGCCAGGAGTGTTTCTGCTCTACACTCAGTTTAGCCTCATTGCAAACTTTAAAATAATGAGCAAAATAGACAGTCAAGCACTAAATACCAAAACATTCTCCTTATTCATAAATGTTTTGCAGACTGCCACTAGATGGAGCTGTAATATTACATTCTGTCCGGTAGTCAGAAAGCTTTTAGAGCTTGTACATTGCTTTTACAGCGGTTTAGCTCTTTATCTGAAGAGGGCAAGGCTGTGGCTTGGGGAATAATTACAAAAACGGGTCAGTTCAGCAAGAACATAGGCACATTTTAGAAAAGGCTTACATTTTGAAATTTGTGTATTCAGGTTTCCAGCTGAAACTTAAAAGGCTTTTAATTCAAATGAAAACCAGCCATGAAACAGCAATAGCGTTTATACACTGAAATGAGAATTATACTTTAAATCAAAAGTGAACTGCTAAAATTATCTGCTATAATTTTGAGCCTTGAAATGTAAATACAAACTGAATAAAATAATACATATTTATTGACAAACTTGTTACTAGATGAACTGTAAAAAACAACACTTTTTTCTTAAATTACTTTGCATTAGAGCAAATGCAAAAAACAAGATCAAAATAAAACATTTTATATAAAAGTATAAATAATAAAGCCCAAAGCTAATATTAATAATATGACCATGATTAAATTAAATACTGTGCATAATGTGAATATAATAGGAACATGTTTGTCTTCTTAAAAGTTGGACTCTATTTCCTAAGATTTTCATTTATACACTTTTACAAGTGTTGGAAATATCACATAATTTTAATTTAATTTTACTGATAATAAATCCAGTTATGATCATCTCTGAAATATTTATTTGTGTAGTTATTGCCCTTTGTGAATGGTTTATTACTGTTTGAAATAACTGACAGTAAACTAAAAAGAAGATCAAATATACAAAATAAGATCAAAATAAAATCTTTAATATAATCAGTAAAAAATGGCAAACGACAATTTAATTTTTTTTTATTAAATCAGACTATTTAAATATAAAAATATAGATAAAAGTAATATAGCCAAAAAGCCATAACAAAAATAATAATAATAATAATAATAATAACAATAAAAATAATTATTATTCTTATTATCTGGAAAAGTCGTTGTAGTTTCTATACTGACCATACAATTATCCAGTTATGATCAGTTCTGAAATATTTCTTTGTGTAGTTATTGAACTTTTGTGAACCTGTTCTCTATGCAATGATTTTTACAAATCCTAATCCAGTATCCAGTCATGGCAATTAAAAACATGTGGAAACTTATTTTTCTTGTAAAGCCTCTCAGTTTCAGTCAATTAAACATTATAGGTGGTAAAGGGATTATTTATTATCATGACTCGTCATAATGCTGAATATCAAATACAATTGTGTTCTTATCCATTCCACAAACAGCCCTGCAGCTGATCACATACAAATACAGAAACACACACACACACACACACACACACACACACACACACACACACACACACACACACACACACGCTCGGGTACGGAACAGGTTGATCTGTTCGCCTGCTCGAGTGTTCCTGACACAGAAGGGCAGGCACCTGTTGGAAGGGAACATTTCTTTTATAGTCTATAATAAGCTCACATCAGATAAACCCTCCACATTAGGTCACCATTCTAATTCTCGTTCAGTCTCTCTCGGTCTGCTGGTGTGATAATAGTTTTAGATAGAGCCGGCTGTTTAAGAACAGCGGCCGCGGCCAGTCCTAACCTCACATGAACATGTTTATTTTCCTCCACTAAAACCTGGAGTCAGCCATCATGACGGCATCCTCCAGTCCTCTAATTTATTTACTTCTGCAGTTTCCCCAAACAAGCAAAAAGAACATTGTGTCCTTACTGTGAACACGAGTGGGAGGAGGTAAAGGGAAGGGGAGGGGAACGAGCGCTGGCGAGAAGGAAAAGGGCGAGTGTAGGATGAAAGAATGGTGGAGAACAAGATGACCTCTTAAAACTGAAAACGTATAGTATCAAAAGACCATAACAGGGATGAGTTTTAACTGTGACATTAAAGTGACATTAAAGAATAGTCGCCGTAATTTAATCACTTTCACTGTATTTTTAGTGTGAGTAGAGCAATGACAGGAAATGACAGGGAAATGGGATCGGGAAATGTCATGTGCTGGATTCAAACTTGCAGTGGTTCACAGTCCTGGTCCTGGGGACCCGCCGCTCTGCATATTTTGGATGTCTTCCTTATTTAACACGCAGCTCATTAGGAAGAGCTCCATGAACTCAACTAAGGGCCGTCACACGGCACCGCTGTCAACTAAAAACGGAATACTTTTTATGCGTTTTGGTCATTCATCGACAACAGCGTTTTTTGGTGCCTGAAAAAGCAAACTTTTGAAAATGGGTTTCAACGTGCACGTTTTTGAAAACGATACCGTTACCGTCTCCGTGTAAACTACAAAAACACAAATATGTGAAAAAGATGACGTCATGCGCATGCGTATTATGTGTTCAGTCTATAGGCCCGTAGTTTTTCTTTACAAAGTGACATCGCCAACTACTGGCCTGGAAGCATAAAACAGCGTTTTCAATAGTTAATCGTTAATGATGATTTCCAATGAACAAAAGATTTGTTAAAGGGATACTTCACCCTAAAATGAAAATTCTGTCATTAAAGGGTTAGTTCACCCAAAAATGAAAATTCTGTCAGTAATTACTCACCCTCATGTTGTTCCAACCCCGTAAGACCTTCGTTCATCTTCGGAACACAAATTAAGATATTTTTGATTAAATCTGAGAGTTGTCTCACTCCTCCATAGGCTTCTAAGGGACTGAAACTTGCTGGCCCAGAAAATGTATTAAAGACATCGTTAATATAGTCCAAGTGACTACAGTGGCTCAATCTTAAAGGGATAGTTCAGGATTTTAGACATGAATCTCTATAGCTTCCCCATAAGCAGTGTGGTGCATTGACCATGACTTACCCCCGACAGCGTCCTGTGAGCCGAGCTCCGGTCCAGTTTTGGTCAAGATGAAATTAGTCCGGCAAGTTTGCTGGGGTCACGGCAATAAAGCTTTTTTCTTCTCAAATCAATATGTGTTCAAAAGAGTGATATATTTGCAGCACAAAACCGCTGTCTATGGAGAGGTCAGACCTCGTAATGCCTTGGCACTATTTTCTTCCCCGTCATATCACTGCGCGCTGCCGCTACCTACAGCCAGCTGGGAGCTGCGCAGGCGCACACCACTTTTTCAGTTGTTCGGCAGTGTTTACAGCAGTGTTTACGTGCTCAGAACAGCTACACGAACGAGCTAACATAGCTACTCACCAAGAGCGATCAGTTTGTACAAGCTTTGTGGCTCCAGCTTCAACTTGTTCAACTTCTCTGTCCATCCTCTCTCTTTCTGTCCTTTCTAACTCCATCTGGCGTAACTCGTCATCTGTGTATTCAGGTTCGTAAAGATATCCTTTTGGCTGTGTGTCGAAGTCAATGTTGTCATCGTCGCTGCTGTAGTCAGACATGTTATCGTTCTCTTTACGAGCTGTAAACAAAGTGACACGTGCGCGGGCGGCTCCCAGCTGGCTGTAGGTAGCGGCAGCGCGCAGTGATATGACGGGGAAGAAAATAGTGCCAAGCCATTACGAGGTCTGACCTCTCCATAGACAGCGGTTTTGTGCTGCAAATATATCACTCTTTTGAACACATATTGATTTGAGAAGAAAAAAGCTTTATTGCCGTGACCCCAGCAAACTTGCCGGACTAATTTCATCTTGACCAAAACTGGACCGGAGCTCGGCTCACAGGACGCTGTCGGGGGTAAGTCATGGTCAATGCACCACACTGCTTATGGGGAAGCTATAGAGATTCATGTCTAAAATCCTGAACTATCCCTTTAAGTTTATAAAGCGACGAGAATACTTTTTGTGCGCAAAAACAAACAAAAATAACAACTTTATTCCACTTTTCATTTCCTTCTCTCTGGGTGCACGTAGGCTCACTATTGGCCGACGCTGGTCATGTGTGATACGTGGTGACGTACAACACAGACGCGCTACGCTTAAACACTACGTGAAAAGACTCGAGGCCCAGAGAGAAGGAAATGAAAAGTGGAATAAAGTCGTTATTTTTGTTTGTTTTTGCGCACAAAAAATATTCTCGTCACTTTATAAACTTAAGATTGAGCCACTGGAGTCACTTGGACTATATTAACGATGTCTTTAATACATTTTCTGGGCCAGCAAGTTTCAGTCCCTTAGAAGCCTATGGAGGAGTGATCCAGCTCTCAGATTTAATCAAAAATATCTTAATTTGTGTTCCGAAGATGAACGAAGGTCTTACGGGGTTGGAACAACATGAGGGTGAGTAATTACTGACAGAATTTTCATTTTTGGGTGAACTAACCCTTTAATTACTCAACCTCATGTCGTTCCAAACCCGTAAAACGTTCGTTCATCTTCGGAACACAAATTAATGAAATCTGTGAGCTTTCTATCCCTCCATAGACAGCTACACAACTACCACTTTGATGCTTTAAAAAGTTCATAAAGAGATCGTAAAACTAATCCATATGAATTGAGTGGTTAGTCCAAATTTGCTTAGTCCAATTGCTTTACTTGATGAACAGATTGAATTTAGGCTTTTATTCACATATACTGTACATTTATCAACTAACACATCTGTTGTGTTAAACGGAAGCTCAAGCATGTTCGCTTGACGTGCAAGAACCAATGAGGTTCACTCTCATGTTACGCAGAATGTTTGAGCTTCAGCAAGAACCAATGATGTTCATTCTCGTGTATAATGCATCATGTTTGAGCTTCAGCAAGAACCAATGAGGTTCATTTTTGTGTTTAATGCAGCATTTTTGAGCTTCAGCAAGAACCAATGAGGTTCATTTTTGTGTTTCGCAGGACGTTTGAGCTTCAGCAAGAACCAATGAGGTTTGTTCTCACCCGTCAAGCAGGTTCGGTTGAGCTTCTGTTTATGTTCGCTGATCATTGTTTAAATTAAATCTGTTCATCTTATAAAGCGATCATTCTCTTAAAGGGATAGTTCACCCAAAAATTAAAATTCAGTGATCATTTACTCTCCCTCAAGTTGTTCCAAACCTGTATGACTTTCTTTCTTCTGCTGAGCACAAAAGAAGATATTTTGAAGAAAGTCGGTAACCAAATGTCTGATGGACCCCATTGACTTCCATAGTAGGAAAAAAAAAATACTATGGAAGTCAATGGGGACCAGCAACTGTTTAATTACCAACCTTCTTTAAAATATATTCTTTTGTGTATAGCAGAAGAAAGAAAGTCATACAGGTTTGGAACAACTTGAGGGAGAGTAAATGATCACAGAATTTTCATTTTTGGGTGAACTATCCCTTTAAAGAAAATTTGGATCAGAGTGCTCAAATCATAAAGATTACTTTATGATCTCTTTATTAACTTTTTGTAACGTCAAAATGGTTGTTGTGTAGCTGTCAATGGAGGGACAGAAATCATATTTAGAGTTTATTTTTTATTAGAGTTTCTTTGTTAATTAGTTCAGTTCGCCTCTGTTCTCTCCAGTTACCTGTTAAGTTGGTTGTTCTGTTCCTGATCTTGTTCCTGAGATTCTGTTTTGTGAAGATTTGAGTTGATTTCTAAATAAAGACTGCTGCACTTAGATACTGTTTCATCTCTGCTGCAACCAACGCTGACCGTCAACTCTCTAATCGTTCTCGTGGTACTTTGATGTCATACGCAGATCGGTACACATGCACTTCCATTCAAATGTTTGGAGTCAGTAAGATTTTTTACTGAAGAAATTAATACTTTTCTTCAGCAAGGTAGCATTAAATTGATCAAAAGTTACAGTAAAGACATAATGTGACAAAAATGTTCTTTTTCAGAAAAAAGGGTGTTCTTTTGAAATGTCTATTCATCAAAGTATCCTGCAATAAATTATAACAAAAACATTAAGCAGCACAACTGTTTTCAACATTTATAATAAATGTTTCTTGAGCATCAAATCAGCATATTAGAATGATTTCTGAAGGATCATGTGACACTCAAGACTGGAGTAATGATGCTGAAAATTCAGCTTTGCTATCACAGGACTAAATTACATTTTACAATATGTTCAAATAGAAAACCGTTTGCAAAATTATTTAGCAAAATTAAGTCTAATATAGCATGAATAATAGTAATAATAATAAAAACGTTGTGTTTTTGGTGCGAACCATACAGGAAATGTAGTGTTTTAACCATGCCTAGGAAATGTAATTATTGGCAGATGTATCTGTAATATTTTGAACAGAAGTTTGTTAAGGAGGGATTTGTTCTTGTGTTTATTTTGTACCAGAAGAAGTTGATTGCCATAAGCCTTACATAATGTGGTTCTGATGCTTATCGGACCTGATGTGTATTCCATATGCTGTTTGTTTTCTTTTCCACACACACACACACACACACACACACACACACACACACACACACACACACACACACACACACACACACACACACACACACACACACACACACACACACACTCACTCACTCACTCATTGACCAATATTCTGTTACACTTTTTTGCTTATTACACATAATGACTAATGCAGCACATCTGACATCTATGTTAAAAAATATGAAGAAAATTCTAGAAACAAAATGTGAGTTTTTGGTCAGAAGTTTACATTTATAGGCCTAATGATTGCAGACTAAGTAAAGATTTGACATTTATCCACAAATGTCTTTTTGGACAAAGATTACACACTTGTGTTCTCCAGCATTTTGCATTTAATCAGATCTTAAACTGAATGCAGGTGTGTGTTCCCTTCGGGTTTTTTTTTTTCTTTCTTTTTTTCCCTTGTTTTCTCTCATCGGCTCTTTGTTGCCTCACACGCAGCATGGCAGGCTGACCTCTTGTTGACATGTTCAGTTTCTCGCTCCATTTCGTGTTCCCTCAATGCCTAATTTGCCATCAGGCACTGCTGAGGACGCCTTTGCCCTGACTTGCTTTGCCCCTCAGCATCAGTAGAGCCGAAGTCCTGCGTTAATCTCCATTTATGAAACCCTCTGATAGACTTTCTCCATAGATTACCCATCACTTCCAATGCAGAATATAATTATTTGACATTTATATTGAACGAAGGAAGAGACTGCAATAAAATGGAGCTAGTAAGGCAAGGCAAGTTTAATTCTATAGCATATTTCTATATATGTGATTTACATTGGCATTATACACTAGCGTTCAAAAGTTTAGGCTGGGAAAGATTTTTTTAAAAGACATTTTTGAAAGACATCTCTTATGTCCATCAATGCTGAATTTATTTGATCAAGGATACAATGAAAACAGTAATATTATGGAATATCATTAGCTACAATTTAAAATAACAGTTTTACAGTATATTATTTCTTACTGTGATGGCAAAGCTGAATTTTCAGCATCTTCAGTGTCACATTATCTTTCAGAAATGATTCTAATATGCTGATTTGATGCTCAAGAAACATTCCTTATTATCAATGTTAGCAATATTCTGGATTCTTTGATGAATAGAAGGTTCAAATGAACAGCATTTATTTGAAATAGAATCTAGATTATAGAATATAAGCTCATTAGACTGCATGCATTTATAACATAATTGGAAAATGCTTTTTAAAAGTTTTATATGGAGTCAACTTAAAATAATATAAAAATAAGAAAAGAATAAATTAACAAATTAAAGAAATAAATGTTTCATATGTAGTAGTGGATTAAAATTCTAAAGAGATAAAAGGACACACATTGAAATTAAATCAAATTAAATAACACAATTAAAGTTAGTAAGAAATTTACAATACAATACATTTACAATAACTAATAAAGCTAAATATTAAGTGTTCAAGACATGCTAAAACTACCAACATTACTGTTCCAACTATGAACCTAGTCTATTAGACTACTTATAAGGTTTTTTTTTTTTTTTGAGTTCTAGAAGTTTGCGGCTTTCCCCCTTCAAAACACATTATGTATGAATGTTTATGAAACATTAAAGGTTCTCAACACCAAGGTCATGGCTTTAATTCCCAGAGAACACACATACTAAAAATGCATGAATTCAAGCCTCTTTTTTTGGGATAAAATTGGCAGCCGAGTGTATAAATGTTAATATTGATATTCCAGAGGAATGCCTTGACATGAGCAGAAAGGTTGTTCCTAAATGTGCACTCTAATGAACCAGAGTTTTATCATGATTTTCAGACCGCAATCAGCCTCAGGATCACAGTACAGCTCTTATCCCCGTAATTACAGCTAAGCAATGTAAATAACATTATACAACCAGCTAAAGCGCATATGGAAACTTATAAAGCTGAAAAACTTCAGGCAGTGAGAGAGGAATTCTGATTATTTATAAATCAATTTGTTTTTCCCCTTTGTTTTTGGAGGATGTTCTCAAAGTTTTTATGATCACTTCCAATTTGGTCAGTTCATACTCCCCCACTTAAGTTCTTAACCAAGGTCGTGGAATGAAATGTCTTGCTCTCTTTGGCTCATCTCTGCTCTTGGACAGCAGGTTGGAGCGCTCCCAGATGTCTTGGCCTGGTTCCCTCACATTTATGTTCTGTAGTCGCTCCATTAATCGCAGTCAGATTGCGGCTGCTCACTTTGTGACATCTGAGTAGGCAGCTGTACATGTCTCTCCTTCACCTGAAGAAGACAGAATACACACAGTCCGCACATATCACAGACGCATGTTTTCATTTAAAAGTCCTTAATTCATGATTTAAAAGTGAGAAGTGAACTCTGTTAACGGATCGAATCCAGCATGTGTTTGCTTTTCTGCACCCTTAACAAAATACTCATGAGTGACATATGGATTTTGTACATTTGTTTATTTTATCTGTCTTTTTCTTTTTTTGGTGTGCTAATACAGCTTGTTCTCACAAGCAAAAAAAAACCTAAGATTCTTTTTATTATTTAACTGAATTCTTACAAGATGACTTAAATCATGTGGATTGAGATCCTTCTTTGTTACATTGTCATTAGGGGCTTTACAGACTGAAGAAAGAAGAGAGGTAGTTTGCAGTCAATGTGATTGTATGTGACGGCAAATTGTTTATATTGCAGTTTCAGTTAAGTATTACTGTAATCCCCCCCCCCCCCCCCCCCCAAAAAAAAAAAACAACAACAAAAAAAACAGAAAATGTTTTAACAACGAGAACCATCTTTAACAATAAATACTCTGCTCAAGAGAATACAGGAAATTTATCACAACAAGTGTCATTAATGTAAAATACTAAATCAACTATTCGAATAATTGAATAACCGATGGCAGACAAAGTGGAATCCCAACCCTCACCCAAAAAAAATATTTGACATAATTCGTGATATTTTTTTCAATTAATATAAAAGTAGTTATATCATATTTATTTTATTATTTATTTTGCTAATCTGGAGTCCAACAGCCAGTGGAGGAACATTGATCCTGTCAGAAACAAAGCAGGGCACAATAACAGGAAAAAGACATTTCCCCAAGCATGTATGTCAAGAACAGGGAGCATTTTACCTCCTATACTGTGGATTTAAGTTTGTAATGTCTATGTGCAACTACTTACATATTCATTATTTACATTGTGTAATGTCTCCAGACAGTTGGAAGATGGATGGCTGAAGTTCTGGTGAATTCTTTTGTTTGTTCTTATAAAAAAAAAACAAAAAAAACATGCCAAGCTCATGTTTAGCAACATTTACTGTACACCTAGAGTATAAATATCCCGTTGTTGTCATATTTGTGTAGTATCAGGCTGCATCCATGTAAGGAAACCAGAAAACCTGTATAGCATTGACTTACACGCTAAGCCCTGTTTACCCAGCGTCTGTGTTTTTGCAGCACTTTCTGCTACACTGAGCTTCAGAAACTTTTCTCTGTAGAAACATTCCTCAAAAAAATGTGTTCTCAAACACAGTGTTTTATAGGAAACATAGTGGCATGCTCGAACCTGAAAAAGAATTCGAATGGGACATTTAAGAACATTATGATGGACAGAGGGAGAAAGAGCAACAAGGTTTCTGCATATATGCTGTGTTAAGAGGCTTATATGTGTGATGTTCTGGGAGAGAAATTCCTACTGTAATGACAAGCATCATCAAGTGAAGAGCGACAGCTTCTTGGCCAGAGTGTGTTAAAAGTCGCTGGTAGCAATATGTGTTGATACTTCACACGAGCTCACTGGGTCTGTTGTATAGTAATGCCAAATGTGGGTGTTATATTTCTGGCAATCGCTGCAATATTTATTGAGACTCAGAAATATTGCCAAATGTGAATGATGGAGATATTGATCCAAACTGGTAGTAGATTAAGGCCAATATTTCCCCCTGTAGTTGATTTTCAGGGGTTTATATAAGTGTTTTTATTTTTATTTTTTTCATTTTCATATTGGAATATAAATACTTTTATATAAATACTATTTAAAAGGGCCTATATTTGTTTTATTTTATTTTACCTTTTCTTTAGCATGTAATATACCTGTTAATGCATGTAAACAATCTAAAAAGTCCACAGCAAGGAGAGTTCATCTCTTCCTTTCTGAAATGCCTCGTCTGCTATTATTTCTGTTACGTAGCTATGTCACCATGTGCCATTTTTTACTTTTAAATCTATTTCTCAGCAGTTCAACCACAACCTTCTTCTTAACATATAGTTTTCACCGTGATGTAGAGAAAGGTTTCAACATCAAATCTGAAATGTTAGAGACATAAAAGTTGTGCTTGCGAAGGTGGTTAGGGCCGATCAGCTGTCTATATCAGACTCGGGCTCGAACTGATAGTCTAAAACTGATGCCATAGTTAGCTTCGTTATAGTATTTACAGCGCCTCGGACTCCGGTTATGTTAAAGGGCGTTATATTTCCCCACACACACTCTAAGCGGCCAGCTGACCAATCAGAGCAGACTGCTCTTTTCAGAAGGCAGGTTTTAAAGAAACAGAACATTCCAACAGAGTGTGAAAACAGGTGCTGCAAAAATAAATAGTTTTTTGAACATGAAATCATGTAAACCTATTCTAGTAGACCTGAAATAATGCATTGCATTACATAACTTTTTAAACCACCAGTATAAGGTTTAGGTTTTGGAGTTATTTTAGAGTATTTTATTCATGAAAAAAAAGACACTACATTTCAAAGGTTTCGTTTCAGTCATTTTCTTGACTGAAATGAACACTTCTATTCAGTAAAAATGCATTAAATTGAACAAAAGTGACAGTACGGCATTTATGTAACAAAAAATATATATTTCAAATACATTATTTTTGTTTTTTTCTATTTCTGGGACATTTTTGTCACTTTCAGTGGCGGTTTTATCCCTGTCAATTCTGATCCTGATTTCTATTGATGTAAAGGGCTGGAGAGAGGACTGTATGTTCTAAACCTTTGCTGAAATTCAGTACTCTAGCTTTCATCATCTCAGTCATGGACTGACGGCCATTTTTGTACACATTTTTTTGTGAATTTGTACAATCACGTGCAAAAAGTCATGACAGAGAGCTCAATTCAGTATTTGCATGCTGTCTGAGACGCTGCTTTCTGTGCACGTGCTTCGGATATGTACACACACAAAACTTTCCATACAGTGTGCGAGTGACGAAAGTTCCCTTTAAACTGGCAAGGCTTAAAGGACAAGTTCGGTATTTTACACTTAAAGCCCTGTTTACAGATCGTTTCTGATGAAATAGAACGGTTAAGATTAAAATTTGGACACATGCTGCTGTCCCGAGAATTTTAGGTTTCTTTCGCTTCCCCCCCCCCCCACCTCCAGAATGGCTGCATATGTGCACTGGAACAATCCTTCCTAAAACGCATTAAACTTTCGTTTACAAAGACGTGAAACTCACCGAGTGGTCAGGGGTGTTCACTGATATGCTCACACAAAAATCGTTGCAAAAGATGCTTTCCAACAGGTTTTATCGTAGTTTTTGTCCACGTTTTTTTTTTTGTCTGTGTTTGACAAAAACTACGATAAAACCTGTGGCCTGAAACTGGCCTGACAACTGTCCCAAGCATTGTTCACATTTTTTTACGTTCATGCTTCCACAACATTGCATTGTTAGAATGTTAGTATGTTAGAATGTTAGTTAGAATGTTACCGGTCAACTGCCGATTGACACGGTTTCATTTACTAGCCAACGCCAATCTTTACTCGCTTTTGGCTCTTGCCGAGTGTTAATTTTAGGCCCTGTGTGTAGTGAATGAATTAAATCATTTTTGGGATTTAGCATTTTGTTACATTCAAACAAAACAATAATTTAAACAAATCATTTAAATGTATTTTTTTAAATTGATATGAACTTTTTGTAGACAATTTGGCATTGATGTTAATTTTCCAAATAAAAATTTTCACTCACATTGTTAAGCTGAAAAATGTTAGGTGTTTTCAACTTGAAGCTGCGATGCACAAACCGATCAGTTAATTTCATCTAAGTACCGCAAGAGCGATTCGAAAGCATACAGAGCCGACTGCTCTCTAATTGCTCTCGCGGTACTTTGATGTCATACACCAATCGGTCTGCCACTTCAAGTCAAACACATCAAATTAAAGCATGCAAAATCAGAACGATTTTATTAGTGGTCTCAGACTTCTGGACACGAAACACAAAGTCTGTTATTAGCTTTGGACTTAAAGATAAACATTCTTGATTAATGTCCAGGGCCACACACACAATACACTCTGTACTGAAATTATAATTATATCCTGTTCCTATCAGCTTCACAAAGCTGGTCATTTGTTAAGCTAGTACGGAGTGTGGTAATCTCACTGTGGGGAATGACAATTACCATGAAGAAAAGTGGGGCACAACTTCAGCCAACACCAGCTAACAGAAGAAAGCTCACACTCAGTTTTTATACTCATTTAGGTGAGACACATTTCATGTTTCCTTAAGGTTAAAGTGTGTCTTGTTTGTGTTATGTAAGGTGTACTTTAACACTCAATCATTTGTAGTGCATGAAGCCCGGCTGATACACTCTGTTAGACCGGCTTGTTGGGTCTTGGTGGTTATCTGTCGATCAGACCTTTTCTCTTGCACGGCGCAAGACGCCAGTATCTGTACATTTCTAATTAGAGGCAGGAAATGTTTATTGGCATTTGATTGGGTGGGCCTTTGCTGTAACTTTGGGCACATTTTAAACAAACTATTTCAGCATCCTGTTTAAATTCGCTTTCATAGCAAAGGGACAGACAGAGCAGACTGGCCCACAATTACACAAGATTACAATGAAAGCGTGATTTCAGTTCTAAAAAAATCTGCATATCATTCATATCACCAAAGTGAACCAGTTGGATGAAGCTTTTAATGTCTTAAAATATCACCCACACTTCATTATTGTCTAAATTTGGAGAAAAGACATGGGTAGCAAGGAATATGGTATTAAAGGAAATATTTTCCACACCCCAAAGATACACTTCAGGCCTTTTTCACTCCAAGTCAAAAATTGTTTTATCCTGCAACATAGAAAATATGCACAAAATTTATATATATATAAAAAAACCCACTATGAACTCTTTTTTAAAAAAATAATTCAATCAAGTATCATTTTCCATTGTTAGCAACTTTTTGGGAGAAAGATCCAAATTCGGTGGTAAACCAGTTCTTCTCCATGATTTCCATCATATAGACAAATGAACGATGATTATGAGTATGTTTGTTCACAGTTCAGCATATTTCCTGAGCCAATCTGTATGTCTGCTGACTAGGACACGAGTCACATAGCTGGACTCTCAGTATGTGTGGGTTTGATATACATCTTGATTTTTTTAAATGATGTGCATGACCCACTGAAGATAATGAGTTATTTTCTATTCAGCCGAGCAGGGCAATGGGTTCATGCTTTCTGAGAACGGATGGATGCTTCTAGGCCTGTGTCTCCTCTCACTGACTCTGAACTTCCCAACATTTATATTCTATTCTGTGTATTGTTTGTCTTTTAACCCCAGTTGTGGTTAATCGGTGGATTTCGTAATTTCTCAAAACATATTTTCTTTTGAAAGTGCATTCCCCTATGCCTGAATCCTTTATGTAAGGCTAGGCTTTTTTTTTTTCACAGTGTTTGATTCTGTTAAAGGACCTTGAAATTTGTGGGCGGATCACTATATTAAAGTGTGAATGGAAATGAGACGATTCTTTGTAATGGTTCTGTCAAAAAGACCCACAAATCTCCAGTTTTGAGATAATATGTCTCAGTCTATCACTATCACGTCCATCTCAAAATTTATAAAATGTATTACCTAAAGCAGTGTTTACCAAAAATAGAAGTTAACATGCAACAAATTCTCAAAAATATGGGTGCAGATTAAGAGGTTAAGACGAAGACTTCCTCAAAATAATCTTTAATTAGATTAAGGAACTGAAATGTTTGGATGAAACATTTAGAAAAGTTATTGCATTATTGAGTAATGACCTTGTTTCTTCTATTTGTTATCTTCAGGACCGTTTGTTCTTTGTCATGGAATATGTGAATGGCGGAGACCTGATGTTCCAGATCCAGCGTTCACGCAAATTCGATGAAGCTCGTTCCCGTTTCTATGCTGCTGAGGTGACCTCAGCCCTCATGTTCCTGCACCAAAATGGGGTCATTTACAGGTAAATTCATTGCATGGCAGTTGACCACTGTAAAGGGCCAAAGGTCAAATCCCATTCAGCCATTGTTTGGTTCCGAACAGCAAACCTCTTCTGTTTGTCTCACTGATAGACATAGCATCATTGTTAAGTAACCAGAAGAATGGAATGTCTTGAAACCTCTAAGCCAAAATACCATTGTAACACACAAAAGATACATTCCAAATTTAGTGAAATTTTAGCCTGATCATTTTTGGACAGAAAATTAGCCATCCGTTCCAAGTGTTTGCTGAAGTTTAATCCGGAATTCAGATCATTTATTTTCTCCAAGAGCTGTCACGCAATCCTTCACAGATTAGGTCTGAAGCGAATCAAATGCAGACTGTATCACATGAACTGGCTCTGGCATGGTGCTTTGTATCTTTAGGAACTATTTTGCCTAGAGACAGGAGCCCTTGTCTGCCTTGTTTACCTCAGGTTGTTTACTTTGATGAGCTATGTGCAATGATTTATTCGTTCCCAGACAGTTTGTTTACACTCTCAATTGTGTGTCATTAACCACACACAACGGGCAGTGCTTCTGGGGCTGGAAGGCCAGGCTTTTCTTGGGATCATTTTTATCCATCGCTGGCTTGTTTTCAATGTGTAATCCATCTTTACTGTCAAGAAATATCATAAGTTTGCATGTTGTTTACGTGCAGCTTTATTTTGTAGTGTTGACCTCATGCATAGAATTAATATAATATAATATCAGTGTACAATTGTATGCATGATGCCAGCAGTACAAAATAAAGCTGTACGTAAACAACATGCAAACCTATGATGTTTTTGGACAGTATTTTACAGTTGAATCTGTAAAATGACATATGAATCTGTAATATAGATTTATTTTTGTCATTTCACTGTAAAATTGTATGCATAACTACAGCAGTATAAAATAAATATGCATGTGAAAAACCTATGAGGTTTTTGGACAAAATGACAAGTTGAATCTGTAAAAAATATGACAAATGAATCTATAATACAGATTCATTTGTCATTTCACTGTTAAATTGTATGCATGATGCCAGCAGTACAAAATAAATATGGACATAAACAACATGCAAACCTAGGATGTTTTTGGACAGAATGACAAGAATATGACAAGTTGAATCTGCAAAATGAGGTATGAATCTGTAATACAGATTAATTTGTCATTTCCCTGTACAATCGTATGCATGACGACAACAGCACAAACTAAAGCTGTACGTAAACAACATGCAAACCTATGATGTTTTTGGACAGTATGATTAGAAAAAGACAAATTAAGTCTGTAAAATTACAAATGAATCTGCATTACATTCTAGTCATACTGTCCAAAAAAGTTTGCATGTTGTTTACATGAAGCTTTATTTTGTATCTGTGTCATGCATACAATTTTAGAATCATGCAACATTATCATTTCATTCTAAAATCGTATGCATGACACCAATACAAAATAAAGCTTCACGTAAACAACATGCAAACTTATGATATTTTGTGGACAGTATGACCAGAAAATGTAATGCAGATTCATTTGTAATTTTACAGATTGAATTTTACAGGTTTTGTAGCTGGTTCAATAGAATAATGTCACACAACGCTGGGAGCCCAAGTCATCATGACCCCTTCTTCCTGTCGCCCCTCTGGCCCTCACTGAACCCAGTGACCTGTGAGTTTCCTCACCCACCCATTCTCGGCCTGGTCCTGAGCTCTTTCTGGTCTTGGGCAGGAAGAATCTCATTTGGAGTTTAATGTTGTATTGAATTAAATCAACCTCCTCCCCACACTGGCCTTCCTGAACCCAGACTTTCAGAGACTGAAGGGAAATGGGGAGGTCTTATGAAAGTAGGAGACTTAAGGCGTATAGGTCAAGCAGAGGTCCGGTGGTTCTAATTACACTGAGTTTATTATTTTTCCCCTTAAAATGTACAATAATCTCTGCTGTTCGCTACTCTAGAGACTCGTACACCATGTTTTTGGTATGTTCAACAAAAAGAAAATGTTACCATTTGGTCATATGAACTTTATTTGGATTATTGCAAGATACAAGAAACCAAAACGTGAAATACAACATGGAACTCGTCATACTCGCCAACATTACAGCCTTTACATGTGCTAAGAAGATTTTTTTTTGTCAGGTTCATTGCTCATTTAGAGCACTGAGTGAGTCCCCTGAAAAATTATAATAAAAAACCCTCTCCATTCACTTCATGAGCAGGATCTATTTAAAAACACAGTGTGTTGGACGACTGCCATGATATCCATTCACGTCTCTTATCCACCTTCCATTTGTCTGACCCCTTGTTTAGGCTTACAATCGCTGACATGATGTTTATTTGGTAAGAAAGTAGACAGGATGTGATTCGGTCAATATGAATGGCTTATTGTGTGTTATAAGAATAACAGTACACACACATACACCTCAGATCGGCTCAGGCGCCAGTTCCGTTGATTACCTGATGATGACGACTAGACCATGAATCACTGGACTAGTGCTCCACCCTCAATGAAGGTCATTTTAAGCGCAAAGCATGCTGGGAGATTGATTGATCGGAGGGCTCATGTGATTTGGCTCTCTCTTTGCTCTAGCTCAGCACAGGAAAAAACAAAGGAAGCAAAAATTGTACAGGTACTTCATACAGGAGATGAGGATCATAAAATAATATGGTGTTCCAGACACCAATGTCTCACTAGGGACGTAAAAACATTTCACTCATCTGTCTGTGTGTCTGTGTGAACTTTGAATATACTGTGTAAGGGAATTTGTTCAATACTGTGTAAAGGGCAGACTGGGGTTAGTTGTAGCTATAAGGAACCCACACTGACATACTGTACAGCCAGACAAGATTCAACTGTATAATAAGGGAGATTTTACAATTGTATGTTGTAATTTAATATACTTATTCATTTTTCACTGTCATTTTTGATCATTTGAAGAAAACTGAATAAAAGTATTAATTTCTTTCAGCAAAATATTTTTTTCTGACGACAAACTTTTGCGCAGTAGTGTGTGTATGTGTGTGTGTGGTTCAGGTATATACTGTATATCGGTGGTTCCCTATAAGGATGGACTTACTAGAAATCTTTGACATTGTGGGGAAATTTTTTGGTCCCCATGAGGAAAACAGCTTATAAATCATATTAAATTATGTTTTTGATGGGTAGATTTAGGTGTAGGGTTAGGGTTAGTGGCTAGAAAATGTCAATAGCTCAGTATAAAAACCATTACACCTATGGAATGTCCTGACAATTATACGAATTCCAGTGTGCGTGTGTGTGTGTGTGTGTGTGTGTGTGTGTGTTCCGTTAAAATTTGAAAGCCATTAAAGAGCCAATAATATATTTTAACCCAAAATAAGTTGTGAAAGGTGTTTTGTGTGTGTGCATTAGTACTTCAAAATATAGTTTCAAATCACTGTCTTTAAACAGTTTCCATTGTGACAGTGTAGCACATATAATACAGTATATATATAGTACTTGTAATATATACTTTTTTAATGGGTTGCCTCTCTAACATTTCCCACCTTCAAATGGTCCAAAATTTGTCTGCTCATGGGCAGTCACTAATGCGGTCATATTACGCCTATCTTACGCCCTCTGCATTGGCTACCAGTCCGATATTGATTTTAAAATTTGGCTATTTGTTTCCAAAGCCCTCAACAATCCAGCCACTCAAGGCCTCAGGCTGTGGAATAGCCATTATGCCATTACAGTATCTGTTAGAGCTGCTCCCATGGTTTCCGAGTTCAAATCTATGCTAAAAACTCATCTTTTCTCGTGCGTATAACCTTCTGTAACTGTGTTTATGTATTATGTGCAGCACTTTTGGTAAACCAAGGTTGTTCAAAATGCGCTAGAGAAATAAATCTGAACTTGAACTTGAGCGTGACAACATGCCCCTCTATTGTGTCAATGTGTTCAGTGAAATATACGCTTTTTTGTTGCCAGTGTTTTAGGTTTTTAAGGTTTAAATTAGGTAAAAATTATGACAACTAGCTCTGGTCACCCCTAAATCTGACCACCCTGCAAAAAGCGAGCCGTGAACCATCATCATATTATTACCATTGAACGAGGCACTTCACATCAGGTTGCTCGAGTAATAATGTCTCTGTAATAGGTCCAAGCAGAGCTCTATGACTACTACATCATGTGAAACTTGTGAAAATCATTTCCACTGGCAATAAATACAAATTTCAGATTATTCTCCCTTTTGTCTTGCCTCATTTTGGGAAAGCCCTACATTGTAGGAGACCTTGCCTGTCAGAAGACATGTTAGCTCTGCTTCAAGCGAATGGCAGAACTGCATTTTTCCCCCATGTGAACTAATTCCACCTCTCTGTGACCTGACACACATACCAGGATGGAAAAAAACACAGAATGCAGAACATTTGAGAACAAAATGTACAGGTGTAGTATTCTTCTCTCTATCGATGAAGGACATGGTGGCAGTTTTGATTGAAACCACGGAAGTTTGATCTGGTTAAAGAGGGCATGTTTGATCTTGACTTCTCTGCTGTAGATTATAAGTGGCTGGTTTGCTTGTTTGTTCAGATTCACTACATCTAAAAATAGATAGTAAGAGCAGGTGGCATAGAAGTGGCTCCTCTGCTTGATTACATCTTTTGTTGACCTGTGGCTCTTGAGGGATTTGGTAGCGGTGTAACATGGGAGCTGTATTCTTGGCAGAACATGGAAGGCACAAAAGTGCTGAGACTTAGAAGGGCTTGTGATGGAACATGTGAGCTGGTAGTTATTGTAGTATTTCCACACCTTGTACTTGCGAGATCTGCTTTTGTGTGCTCTTTGTGACCTTTCCCCTGAAAAGGAACATAATACGATTGAGATAATGTTCCTTTTCCTACAATAAGGATAAATGTGATCCACATTGTGTAAGAGCTAATTGATATTAACCCAAGAGCACATTCAGAAATACGCTTTTACTTTAGTAAA
Organism: Squalius cephalus; assembly: GCF_949319135.1. Taxonomy (NCBI): domain Eukaryota; kingdom Metazoa; phylum Chordata; class Actinopteri; order Cypriniformes; family Leuciscidae; genus Squalius; species Squalius cephalus. The sequence continues at coordinate 11,845,614 of NC_137142.1, forward strand.
CAACTTCCTCTATGTACTAAGTATGGACTAAGAGGCTCAGTTACAGCCCCTATAATTACTAATCACTGTAACCTTGTAAACAAGTTGCACTGATTGGTTACACAATGATTGGTTGATTTTTGTTCCTTTCCATCCAAAATATATTATGCATTATATATTCTAATGCATTAAATAGGTCATGCTGATGTTGCCTGGTAACCTTCCAGGTGTGCCCAACTAACTTTGTTTTCACAAGCTTCATTCATGCTGACCTTGATAGGGTATGTAAATCGCTGCATACAGAAGTGCACTGCATTTAAGAAGTCTCATGCTCATCAAGACTGCATTTAAGTACAGTTAAAAATAATATTGGGAAATATTTAAAATAGCTGTTTTCTATTTTAATTTATTTTAAAATATAATTTATTTATGTGATGCAAAGCTGAATTTTCAGCATCTTTCAGCATCAGTCTTCAGTGTCACATGATCCTTCAGAAATCATTCTAATATGCTGATTTGGTGCTCAAGAAATATTTCTTCTTATTATTAATTTTTAAAAAACATATTTGTGGAAACCATGATACATTTTTGTCAAGATTAATTTATGAATAGAAAGTTCAATAGAACAGCATTTATTTGAAATCTTCTATAACATTAAAAATGTCTTTACTCTCACTTTGAATGCATCTACGCTGAATAAAATGATTTTTAAATGTGTATATATAATTCATTTCTTTATTTAGATGGTCACAATGATCTATATATTTATTTAATTAATAAAAAAATAATGTGATTGTTATACTAAAAGATTGTACAAAAACATTACTTTTAATTTGAACTTTTTAACATTATATGAGGTGTGCATCATGTCCTTCTTTGGTTTGTTGTAATGGAATAGCTTGTCGTGCTTTTGAAAAAGTGCATATTTTTCAGCTTTTAGCACATTTTTTAGTAGAGAGAGGTTGTTGTGTACGTAATGGAAAAAAATCACTTCTCAGGATTCACTTGAAACACAGGAAATGCTCTAAACTGAGTCTGCTGCTGTTTCCCTCTCTCTGTCTTTCTCTGCTTTCTGCCTTGTTGTGTTCTTACTATGTCAGTACTTTCCTACAAATGAAAGGAGCTCTAGTAAATGTAATACAATAGTTAATCTCATACTCATGTCTTATTGCTGCTGAGGTTTTCATTACACCTAGAATGAAAAAGAAAACATTTTTACTACAAACTCTCAAAAAATCATCAGAGACAAATCAAATCAAATACGTTTTGTTAAATTATTCATGCTGATTTTATTATTCTATACAAGTCAGCACTATACATTTGCAGAGCTATTGGTCTATATGAAAAATGAGAAAGAACATTTAAAAGGTCTAATAATAATTTCAATACGTTTGAGCATCATGTAATCACTGAACAAATGACACATGAGTTGTGAGTTGTGTTTTGCGAACGCAAAAGCTGAACAGTCAGAGGTGAACGAACAGCGCTGAAATGGTCTTTTGTCACTGTTGAATTCTCTGCTCTAATGTGATTGTATGCATAATACAGCAAAATAGAATAATCCAGAGAAAAGCTCAGAAACTGAAGACGTAGACACGTACTCTTCATCCATAGCAGCCAATTAATGCCACTCTGAATTAATGCCTGTACCTCTCATTTCGTGATGTTGGTTCAGCTTTGCTTTTTAAACCAGAAGAACGAAATAGCTTTTCGTATATATATATATATATATATATATATATGCATTTTTGAATGAATTATTCTAATGATTGACTCAACAACTCACCCATACCTGAATGAATCAGCGGCTTTGAATGAATCGGTTGACTTAATGATTCAATGACTCACTCGTTAAGACAACGATTTGCCGTCACCTACTGGTGGTTTTGCATATTCAAAAGTACAATTTTATTATGGTTAAAGAGATAGAACGCGTAGATAGTAGTAGATTATATGCATTTATAAATAGACTATTACAAGTGAAATATAAGATAAAATTGTTGAGTATTACAGAGATAATAAATGAATTGCAGTTGCATTGCATGAAATGTTTGTCATTGAAACAGGCCTCCAAATTGCAATGGCTACCTCTGGACAAAGCCTCACCTTGCAACCCCTGAAAGTCATAATCAAACTCTGGAAAAAACAAAGAGTATGTTACCTAACATCTTGGAAAATAAATGCGAAAACGAGAGCAGCATTCACCATTCATGCACTTCAAAGGGGACAGATAAGAGCTGCCAATGTAGCAATGTCATATAATCTATATCAACAAATGAAACTCACTGATGAATTAAAGTCTCTTTCTCGGAAAAAAAAGGAAGAGCGACGTGACCAGAATGCGTTGGAAAGTAGACTACTGTAGGATAGGACTGGATAGAGAGAAAAAAAGAGAGACAGAAATAAGAGACAGATGGAGAGATGGACAAATCTTGTGATGTAGAAGCGCATGTGGGTAGAGGACAATAGAGCAGCCGTTCACGTCTCATGAACTTTCTACCCCTTTCTTTTTGTGCACCTACACTAAAGGTTAGATACACTACTTATTCTTTATTCGTACTATTTTTCCACACTTTCAAATGGAAGTATGTAAATCATGTTTATTAAACATAAATTAAACTATAATTAAAACCAATTTAAGCTACAGTAGTGGCCAAAAGTGATGTCCGGCCGATTAAAATTGACATATTTGCTCTTTATTAAAACATGAGTAAAATTTAGTTTCAGATTTTGTAAGCATATTGCATAGACATGCTTGGAGTTTCCTGAGCTTTTTGATTTTCTATGCAGTTTCTTTTTTTCTTTTTTTTTGCAGATTAAATTTTTTTTTTATTTGTCAGATTAATATCTTAACCAAGTTTGGTGTTTTGTTCTTACCCAATATATAAAAACATAAAATATTTTCCTCATATTTTGATGGTTTAATCAAACTGGTAAGGTCATTAATAACAAATATCCTAAAACGGTTTAACTCCTCAATCAAGAAGTGTATCTTAAATTTGGGAAGTGGGTCTCTCACCGTGCATCTTTCCAACATTCATTAAAAGCTTTTTTCCCACACCTCTGCATGTTAAGAGTGATTGAACACTTTTGGTGGGGAAAGACAGAGAGGAATGAAGCCCCTCGCGCCAACTTTTCAGACCAACGGGAACGTGCTGAGCACCAGGGTGCCTTTCTGAAAGGGAACAGTTGCGTAAGGGTTCAGACGCTCCCCTCCCTTTTCAGTGAGGATGCTTTTATGAAAACACTTTTGACTGAATGACATCCTGCGAAGTGATGTTGACATTCTTGTTGCAATCAACCATCAAACCCCAGTCCGACTGGTTTCATCCAACTCCTTGTTGTCTTTCATCAGTGGCACCTTATCATCTCTCTTTTTTTTTTTTTACTCTCTCTGTCTCTCTTTACCTTTGACTTGTGCTGGTTAAAATCACTCATCGGGTACATGCTGTGCCTGAGTCTTTAATAGCAGAGCAAGCCCAATAAACCAGTGTTTCTCAAACTTTTTTTGTCTTGTATAGCCCCATCCCGAGTGCTCAAATACTCCTGCAATCTGTCCGGAAATCTTTTTAACCTCACTTTAGACATTCTACTAACTATAAGTAACTTTGCAACTACTCTCATTTAACGTAAACTGCATTAAAACTTTCTAAGCTTTCTAAGTGTCATACTTATATTAAATACTTGCATACATAAAATGCTTCACTGTTGTTCTGAATTTAACATACAGTATGTACTGTACACCGTTTAGAGATTAATCAATCTAAATTTGATGAACATTTTTAAATCAATTTAAATGGTTTTTTCATGTAAAAATATTTACAGTGTTACTCTTTGCAGCGTTAAAGAATAAAGAATACATGGTACTTTTTTTTTTTTTTTTTTTTACACTGCAATGAATTTTAATTCTCATTTACATCCAATTAAATCTATTTTAGTGTAATGTTATTCACCTCCACTATGGTCATCTAGTGAAGAGACATCTTTATCAGTCTTTGCCTTCAAGCAATTTGTTTTAACTATTGACACTGCTGGAAATTGACAAACTTTACTGAAGTGTGAACATGGTTGTCAATCTGTCGATCAAGACCGTCAAAGTACTATTCAATTTAAAGTTGAACAATTTCAGGTGCAAGTTTCTGAGTCTTACTGAATAAGCACAATTGAGAGAATTGTGATTCAGTATGTTATTTTATATCAAAGTTAGTTTTGCGTGAACATCTCTGTATCTTGATTTAATCAATTTCAATAGCTAAGAGAAAATGCTTTTAAAATATTAATACAATTAAATGTGAAAACTTTGTTTTGATACTTTAATTGACTAAAGTGATGTCCGTGTGCACAGGCGCACATCAGGATATTAGTGTTCGCTTGATCAAACTAATATTAGGGATATGGGTGTCAGTAAATGATTCACCGGCTGTGTTGCTTAATATTTGGATAGAGAGAGACATCCAGAATCTGAATCATGCATCAGTTATTTCAGGATGTTTAAGATGGCTAGATGTTTTGCTCTTTTATTAAATTTCAATTTATGGTTAAGCAAAGATGAGAATAAAAGCAAAAACAATAAAGATAGGCTAGGTATGTTTTAAAGATAAAGATGTCCGTTTAAGTTCATTCAAAGTTAACCTTCACAAAATTCTTCACAGAAATCCCTGTGTGCCGTTTTTCACATAATACAAACATTTTAGTACATGCTACATACTTATGGGTTTATGATGCTGTTTGTTACATTTGCTTAAATTTTCTTTGTAGGGATTTGAAACTAGACAACATTCTGTTGGACGCTGAAGGTCACTGTAAGCTGGCAGACTTTGGCATGTGTAAGGAGGGAATCCTGGATGGCATCACGACCACAACATTCTGTGGCACACCAGATTATATTGCCCCAGAGGTACAGTATTTCACACTCTCAGACACAAATGCCCAGTGAACACTCGATAGTCTCATTTTCTACTGCTTGGTTCTCATTATATTGTTTAAAGGGGACCTATTATGTCCCTTTTTGATGTAAAATAAGTCTATGATGTGCCTAGAGTGTGTATGTGAAGTTTTAGCTCAAAATACCCCACAGATCATTTTTATAGCATGTTAAAATTGCCGCTTTTGAGGGGTGAGCAAAAATGCGCTGCTTTTGTGTGTGTCCCTTTAAATGCAAATGAGCCGGTGCTCAAGGCAACAACAAAACAGGACAATCTCACACACTGAAAATTTTAGAAACTCTCAGTAGTGGTTTTCAGCCTTATATGTTCAGTCACCTGACTGTACTGTGCATAACAAATGCGCGTTTATGAATTACGCAGACGGTGAGTATGGCGGGATAAAAATAACGACAATTCTGGCCTCCTGGTGCTTTCACATGCTGTCAGAAATGCCATAATTCCCACTTCTGAAGTTGAGATTACTTGCTTGTTGCATTCAAGGGGCGACTTCAAAGGGCGTTCATGTGCAATTTTTAACTAGAAAAACTCGTATTTGCGATAATTCTGATAGCACGTGAGGGCAGCATCAGTGAAAACAGGCAGGGACAATGGCAGCTTTAGCAACATTAGCCGTACAGAGTGCCAGCAAACTCTTTCAGAAAGGCAATTTGGAAAAACATATGACGTGTGATTTTTACTTTGTCTGGATCTTAATTTTGGGCACGAAGCGTTGGTATTGACCCATCTTTCAGACCCACTGACTCCTCGTTTGTGAAACAGTCTGGCGCAAAATGATTGGTGCAAACGTTTAAGACTTAAGCGATTTTCTTCGATAATGAAATTTAACCACAATGTCTCCAGTGACTCAGATGGTGGAGACTCTTATGCGTCGTCCCAAAACACAACACTTGTAATGCCTCTTTGGCGCAGACATTGTACAACTCCAGCTGCTACAGCGAGGATACAGAAATGGTGGACTCCCACTCAGGGCTGTGTCTATGCTAATAGGGCAGATCGCCACTGGCTGTGGGCGGGGCTTCTCCCCACTATGATATCATTGGAGGGGGGAATCTGAGTCAGCCCATTCGAGAGACTGCTTTTGACTTAAAAAGAAATTAGTAAGTGTATTTTTACCATTATAGGCTTTTGCGTTTTGGGTGTGCTTTGGCTCTGCGTGACTGTGCAGACGAAACTTGTTCTGTCTCATCATGACCAAAAAAGACATTCACTATTAGGCTTAAGAGATATAACCAGTTTAGATGGAAAGGATCTTAAGCTGACTAGCTAACTGTACAATGGAAAAAAAAAAGTTGCTGCCTTAAATTTTTGAGTGCAATCAACTTGGATGTTTAAGTGTCTTAAATGTCATTCAACTAACTTAAAAAAATGCGATGTATCTTGTATAACATAAAAAAGTTGTAAATTGCTTAACTTATTTTGATGAGTTAAAGCAATGTAAATCATATGTTGTCATAACTTATTGATCATATCATTTTTTATAATTTGATGTCATGTCAACCTTTTTCGCTCGTTGTGACAACTAACCAATGCCACTCCCACACCATATACACGCGTTTATCTATTTACGGAAATGACTAGACACGTACAGGCGAGTGATGTATGTATGCACATTCCTCTAGGTCTAAAATATAAACACTTATAATAGGCTTACCATAGTGAATCAAGTACGACGAAAACATTTAAATGTTGTTAATTTTGAACAAAAAAGTTTGTGTACCTTTTAATATTTTTGTTAATTGACTGATGCCAGATATTTACTGATTGATTGGTTTATCACCAGCTTTCATATTGTGAGCCTCATTCATTAAGCACAAGCCGAGATACTCTGAATTTCTTAGTAAACGTTTAGTTTCTTTTTATTATTATTCCTACATATTTTGACATACCGGTATTTGAATTAATGTGACAATTTACTTAAGAATGGTTTTACGAACACAGATGTGCTTCATTGTTTAATGAAAATAAAATGTTGCCATTTTAATTAATATTTCATTAATTAGTAGTTTTTCAATGTTTTCCATTTTCAGTTTAGTCTTAGTTTTTCATTACATTCAGATCTACAGGTATGAGTTATCATATTTAGTTTGCAGTAATAAACTTCACAGACAACTGCCGGTTTTTCTCTCCAATTCAGCACAGAACAAGTGCTTTGATCTGGACTTGATATATCCTCAGTTTTCTGTTGTAAGCTTCAAATGACATTCTCTTTGTTGTGATGTGTCCTTTGCAGATCTTGCAGGAGCTTGAGTACGGTCCATCAGTGGACTGGTGGGCTCTAGGTGTGCTGATGTACGAGATGATGGCTGGTCAGCCTCCTTTTGAAGCAGATAATGAAGATGACCTTTTTGAGTCCATTCTCCATGATGACGTCCTATATCCCGTGTGGCTCAGCAAAGAGGCCGTCAGCATTCTTAAAGCGGTACGTGTCCATTCTTTGGGAATTTTCCGAATAATTAATTTTGCTTTCTCTCTCACTCTTCTGGAAAGAACCGTTGTGAGTGGTTAAGTAATAGAAGAGCAAAAGAAGATGACAGATTCGAAAAAATTACACTTCTTCTGGGAAAAGAACAGATTGTTTGTGTTCCCTGCTGGATTTTTGGATTGTGTAATCTCAGAGGCCTCATTTTAGGATGAGCAGCCCACCATTGCATGGGTTCCTCCTGTTTTAACTGTCCGAATTGGTTAAGTCAAGACAAGTCAAATCACATTTATCTATATAGTGCTTTTTACAATACAGATTGTTTCAAAGCTACTTTACAGAGATAACAGGAAAATGCAACAGTTTGTTTCCAGAAGAAAAAAGTGTCACAGTCCATCTTAAGTAAGTTCAGTGATGTTTCATTTTGTTGTAAAAAAGTTATTAATTTAGTTCATTTATATATATAGCCGCTCTGAAGATCTGAATCGTCTCTCTGAATCGTCATACTTGATTCACTATTCCTCTGGCCAATGAACGAACAGTGTATGATTCAGGCAGCATTACAGGTCAGAAGTCAGATTGGATTGAAAGAATCAGGGCCCGGTTCCCCAAAACGTTCTTATCGCTAAGTAGTTCTTAACCTATTCCTTAACCTCTCTCTTAACGTTATGGCATGATTCCCGACACGTTCGTACGCTAAGTATATCTTCTGTAAGTCATACTTTCGTAAGGTTGGTCTGGACCACTCTTAGCTTTACCTTATCACTGTTGCAGGTCTATATGAATATAATTCTGAAGTTTTAATACACCCAGACAGTATTCAATTAGGCTAGTTCAAGTGTTTTCATCCAAAGAATAAAATTGTCATTACACTGATTGTTGTTAGATTTTTAATTACTAGTGCAAAATACCCGTGCAAAATCAGTTTTTATGTGTGTTTTTAGTAATTGTTGGTTTGGTGTGTTTGAATGCTCATTGTTACAATTACACAGCAAAAGTTCAGTGACATTTTTATTTGTGCATGGTAGAAAGCACAAAGTGAACTCCGAGAAAACGCTATGCTTGAGCAAACAGTTTGTGAAAAGGCAACTACAAATGATGCCCGTGAAAGAGACTGTGAACGCATTGAATAGGATATGTTTAGTTGGTGAATAGCATAGGCTACTATTACACAGTAGCGATAACGTTAAGCGCACCAGAATGAAATATAATATTCAGAAGTAAACAGCATAGCTGACATATAGATTCAGTTAACATCCACAAATGAATAAGCGCCTCGATTCAGGGAGCAGTGCAACGTGCCCGTGCAAAATCAGTTTTTGTGTGTGTTTTTAGTAATTGTTGGTTTCTTGGTAAAGAAAACACATTTTTACTCCAATTAATCAAAATGGATTTATCACGTTTTGGAACCAAACTATAATATTCAGAAGTAAACAGTGTAGTGACAGATTGTCAGAATGTTTTTTTTTTAAACCACAACCTTCTTGGGGCTTCTTTGACCGATACAACTCTCTAATGTCAGAATGTTTATTTTTAAACCACAACCTTTTAAAAATGATATATTTAACGATATCTTTAGCATTTCTCATCCAAACAACGTCAAACTTGGCACTGCACTTACTCGTGCCCGTAGCGAGACACCTGTCAAGTTTGAAATCCATCGGACTAACGGTTCGAGAGATATGCGGTTAAAAGACACACACACAGACAGACACACAGACAGACAGACAGACAGACAGACGTTTCTGTAATTTATAGATAGATATTATTATACAATATTATTAATTTAATTAAAAAGCGCTTTTAAAGGCCAGTGAAAGCATAGGCTACTGTCAGTTAAGTCCTATTCGGACGCTAATATTGTTTCTCATGGGCTTGTATGGTATTTTAAACATGTATAGGGGTGAGTCGGTGATTTTAATGCCGTCCGAATCCATAATATCAGTGTTTTTTCTCACCCAACCCGCGTAAAAATCCCTGGCCAAATTAGTACCTACTGTTTTTTGACAAACAGGTCGTGTGGTAATTTAATTGCCGTCTGAATCCACATCTCTGAGTTTACAAGAAGAGATTCAAAATCCACTGTTTAAACCCTTTTTGATCACTGCCGAGCACCGAGATGTAGGCCTACACTTTTATTACTGAAATGCTGGAAAGTATTTCCAAGAACAATATTTCATCGCAGCTCCACATCAGCGAACAAAAATGGGAAAGAGAAGAAAGCACGTACAAATTTGAAATGGTTATTATGGCAGCAATATATGATACATTTTAAAAATATGTAGGCTAGGCTATTATAGGCTATTATAGTTTGGATTATTTTTTATAATATCCCATGAGTCCTAATAAATGCAATTTCAACTATTTCTGAAGTGCTTCTTTAATAAAGAACACCGCTTTCTCACATAAACAGCCCCTGCACGAGAGAATAATTGATTCTCGAGCCATCGATATCAACCAATTCAGCACCATCGCCACGGACAGCACCCGGTAACGTCGCACGTAAGAAGGTATATCTTAAGCAGCTTCCTAAGGTATGGTTCGGGGAACACACTTAGGAACATTAACAACTTTGGTAATATATATCTTTCGAGTCTTCTTAGCGCGCTAAGAGTGAGCGTTATCGGGAAACCGGGCCCAGAATATTATCCAGTTCCATCTGGTTGAAGATCGGAGTCATCACGCCGATATGGAGATGGGTTTGTTGAGGATCAGTGTATACGAAAAAGAGCGGAGGAACCTTTTATTGCTCATGTTTCATTTATATACTTTGTCTCCAATGTTTCTCCTAAAATACTTTTGGAAAATTAAAAATTTACACAAATTGTCGAGCTATAAAATAAATGTGAATGGCACAGCTTTCAGATCATTTGGTGTTGGAGGAATTTGAAGGAGAGTTTCATTTCTGAACCTCTACGGAAGACATATTGATGACAAAATGTCATCATTTACTCACTCACATGATTTTTTTTCTTCTTTTCTGTGGAACAAAGAATTATATATTTTAGATTGTCTTGCAGCTCTTTTGTTTTCCATAAAATTAAATTGAAAAAAAGGAAATTAAAATACATAAAAACTGGAGTACCACAAGTTCATACAACTAGTGTTACAGTATATGTTCTGTATCAATTATTTTTATTTTAGTTCTAAAAAACAAATATGTCAAACAGGATTGGAATGACAGAAGGGTGAATCAATGATGGTAGAATTTAAATTTTTAGCTGAACCTTTTTGATTCCTTTTCAGCAAAAGTCTCAGTTTGTTCTCCATTTCATCTTGTTGTCTAAGAGAAACAATGCAATATTAAAGCAATTCCAGTGGGCAGTGTCTTTTCAGTCAATGCTTATTGCTCATATTTATTTGTCTAGCTTGTTTGACTCGTTTCTCTGTGTGTATTTGTATGCATGACTGCTTGTGTCTTTAGCATTTTTTATGTTTAAGAGTTACCTGCGTTACTCTCATAGGCTACATTCAGAGTGCAGGCAACAGTGGCCCATATTTGACTTAGATCCTTTTCGATTCTGATTTAGGCCACTTTCATATGCGGTCCTAAATCAGATATAGGTCCGATGTCTGAAGAATCATGTCGGAATTCAAATGACTTTTACGTCAATCTAGGTAACGACTACTTTTTTAGCATCTCGGTGTTCGTCAACATTTTGCGTGGACTGGAGACACTTTGGTCACAGTACATACCGGTAGTTCTTTGGTCACTCGGTTGATATAAAAAGACACCGGGTGTTACACCTCATAAACAGTGTTGGGGAAGGTTACTTTTAAAAGGAATGCATTGCAATATTGCGTTACTCCTGTTACTTAGTTACTTTTTAAGGAAACTAATGCATTATGTTACTTTTTTATTACTTGCTTTCACCTGGGCTGGGCTTGCTTGTTTGTTTTTCATTTTAAAAAGTTCTAGATTTGGCAAATGTTAAGGCCCTTTCACACCAAAAGCGAAATGAATAAGCCTCAGGCTGAAGGAAATGCAAAATCTCGCCTGTACAGTAGAGGGCGCATCTCAAAACGTTCAGCTGTGCTGTCATTCTGGATTGCAGAAGAATAGGATACAGGAGAAGAAATTTCAATATGTCATGTTTATCTAAAGCAGGGGGGCAGGGTTTTCTATTATTTTGAAGGTACCCCGGGCGCCGCCATTGGCTAGCGGACCCCCACCTGCTGTTAGCATCCCATTGACTCCCATTCATTTTGGCGTCACTTTGACAGCGAATAACTTCACATCTGAGGCGTTTAAAGACTCCATTTGTCCATTATTTATTTCTAAAGAAACACGAAAATGTATAAAAGGCTTCATTACCTTGTAGCTTCCGTTATGGCCCCGTAGAAGCAATTTTTGTAAAAAATAGGCTAACGATTGCGTCATAACCACGCGACTCTCTGTCGCACAGTAGAGAATTACCGTATGGACAGGAGGAGAAGCTCGCGCGCAATCAGGGGGACGTGGAGGCAAAGTGACAAAATAATTAATCAGAATACATAGCAAACGTTTCTCCTGCTCCTAGCTCATGGACAGCCCCTACTCACACTCTCCGTCTCTGCAAGTTTCGGAAGGGAATGATTCAGATTTCTCTTGGCACAGCTACTAGAAGACAGACGGGTTGCTCGCGTCACATCTACGTCGTCAAGCTCAGTTTGAGTCTGCGCAGTAGGCTCGACCCCCAGGAAGTAAGAGTTTCTAATTGACTTCACTTTGTCTCCGTTGAATCCAATGGGGTCGCTGTGTCCATTTCTTTTACTGTCTATGATCTAAAGTCATTTTTGCTTATTTGCATGGTTGAATTGGATCATCGAAAGTCAGTAGCAAAGACATTGATTAATAAAGTGAGATTAAATATATAAAGTAGATCTGTGTTATTTAACATATTTAATTATTGCAGGTTTGCGTAATATTCTGAGTTTGCATTTCATCGTTTTATTCATTTTGAGGAATACTGAATCTGTTTTTGTGCAAGTGAGATGAGTAAATGCCGGCTCACATTTAGTCTAGAATTATAATAACCATCATGTTTACACAGCGCATACAACACTTACTCACGATTTCTCTCAACATGAGGACAGTGTCAGTCAATAAATGGGAAAACAAAGTAACTTGCATTACTTATTTGAAAAAGTAACTCAGATATTTTGTTGTAAACTTATAAGTAATGTGTTACATTACTAGTTACTTGAAAAAAGTAATCTGATTACGTAACTCGCGTTACTTGTAATGCATTACCCCCAATACTGCTCATAAAAATCACAGTGACAGCTCTATACAAGCAAAACTTCAGGGAAAACTATACATTATATATCATTCTCGTCTGTGTCTTCCACACGAATTTACGCGGCACATCACCTTGTAAATGAACTCGTAACCGTTGACTTCAGTGGCCTCTATGTTTACTTCCATATGAAAGCGTGCTGCTTGTCATCTTTTGTATTGTTCTTTTGCACATGCAGGTCAGTGCAGGATCATGAACACACTCCAATCTGACGTTGGCCACATTTAAAAAATAATGTGAATAGCCACTAAAAATTATATCTAAGCAATAAATCAGAAAAGGCTTGCAGTATGAATGTAACCATAGTGTCCGGGCACATCAGTTTGTGTGTGTGTGTGTGAGAGTGTGTGGCCTTTTTCCTTCACATGTCCAAGATTTACTTTGGCCATCCTTTGCCTATTTGTAAAGCTTTGTGGGAAACACAGTCTGTTTGTCTTGGATAGTGTCGCGCACACTGCGATCTGTCTCACTGGCACTGTAGTCACATGACCTATGGTCAACCCAGGTCATCTTCCACAGGATGCATTCTTACATCACTCATACATCATCATTGACCAACACAACTCAACATAATGCATATGGCTTCTTGTTAACATGTCTGCTGTCAGCATCATGGCCCAAATCTTTGATATTTTGCTTCTCTAATCGTTTCTTCTTTCTTCGCACCATTGTTTAGTTCATGACGAAGAGTCCCAGTAAGCGGTTGGGTTGTGTTGTGTCCCAAGGACTGGAGGAAGCTATTAAAGTGCATCCATTCTTCAAAGAGATTGATTGGGTACATCTGGAACAGAGGAAGATCAAGCCGCCATTCAAACCACGTATTGTGAGTATCATTATGTGTGAGATATTGAGGACGTTCACTTTGTTACAAAACCTAATGCGTAGGCAGCATTTTAAGGCATCATAGGATGACATGACTATGCTGCAAATTCAAAGGCAGGCACAGTGCGTTTATCCTTCCCACAGAAGTCAATCCCAGAATGCTTTGCAATGTGTCAACAGAGCAAGATATGTGTTCAATATAAGTAATTCAGTATTAACAAGAATCAATTAAAATAGCTGTTAAATTAAAAACTGACTTTTATTCAATTTATGTGTGTGCTATGCAGTATAGGCCAATATTTTTTATGCTTATTGTTATCTTAGCAACTTGCTCATTTTAAAAGGTTGCATTAATTATTAAAGTTAATGCTAAACTGGAATCAGTTGTGAGTGGAGTCTTTGTATGAAATTGCCGCCTACAGTGTGTAAAGCATTCCAAATTGCTAATTTATTTAAGTTCCATTTAAATTAGGATTTTGCCTCGAGGTGCAGTCACATTCGCACAATTGCACTGGCTAAAAAGTTACATTGTCTATTGACAGTAGTGTAGCGATCTATGAAGCACAGTTCACTCAGAAGGCACTTCCAAACAAAACGCGGTGATTACGCGTGACCAACTTGAACCGTTGTGAAATCTGCTAACAGAGCCATTGTGTGTTTATGTATAACACTAACCTGGCATAACTTAATACATTTGTGTGGACAAGTCAAGTCACTGCTGCAAAATGACAAAATAACAGCCAATTAGAATGTATTTGATGTATAATAGAGTGGAACAACTGGGTTCCGGAAGAAAAAAATCCCATTAATTTTCTCCTAGGGGAATTGATTTTGAACAATAACTTGTCATAAAATAGTGAGTCAGGGTCTGTTCTTACGAGTGCCCGAATTTGTGTACATGATGCACTGATTCACAACCTAGGAAGCTAGGGAGCTGATTTAGACGCACCCACTGCAAATTACTTAAGAGTCAGTTACCCTACACTCTCAAACTATAATATTAATATTTGTATACACAATATGCATATTTTGCAATAAATTTATATATAGAAAAATATCTTTATTGATCTTTATTGATTGCTTATTTTCGCCATTTTGGACCAATGAGATTTCACTGTGGCTGGGAACTAACCATTGAGATGTAACAGCGATACAAACAAATAACCTACAATATGTCTTGTTTAGCATCTTTTTTTGCATTTACAACTAGTTAGGGGAATAAAAATCTGATTGTTATTGTGGAACTAGGATATACGGCTTGACGCTTTATCACATCGTGTCTGGTTAGGACAGATTTTTACTCTGTACAGTGTATTGGCTGGTTCACCACAGACATATACACGGGCCGCTCTAAATGCAGTTATCTAGAACATTACGGTTCTTGGACCCTCATGATTCTTTGAAGTGTTTGTGTCACATGTCTGTTTTTGGTGGTGTGAACAGCGTGATATCTGAGATGCTCTTGGACTCTCAGCACACATCAGACACAGCACTTTGATACAGAGATGCATGCTGGCTGCTGTAAGTGTGTGTGGAATGTGTCTCAGATAGTGTGAGGAGGGGTCTGTCCGTCCGCCCCATTCTCACGCCTGCTCACAAGGCTGATGAGAGCCCTTAGAGGGTGTGAAGGAAAGGAGAGGTCTGGAGAGTTGGGGAAAAAACATGCACAGATATATTTTTGTGTGTTGATTTGTGTTTTAAACAAGGATAAACTTCTTCACTGTGCCAGTGATTACCAAGAAAAATTGTCAAAATGATTGTCAATCCATGATATAAAAATATATGTGAATGCATGTTTGGACAGGGGCACCTGCAGGATTTCATCTGAGGGTACGCACAGTGGGGAAGGTTTTGTTGTTGCTGTTGTTGAAAAAATGTATTTGCTAAAGGTAACAATTCAACTAAAGTTTTCATTTTCTGAGCATGTCTGACATTCATGTATCTATTACACACTTCAAACAATCAGTGAGAGCAATTGTCTCAAGACACATTTTAAAGGGTTAATCCAAAAATTAAACTTCTGTTATCATTTACTCACCTTCATGATTTTGGTTAATCTTAAGATATTTTTGTTTCAACTTGAGAGGTTTCTGTCCCTACATTGAATGTCCAGATAAGAAAAACTTCATAAAAAAATCCATAATCCTTGGTTTAATCTTAATAATTAAATATAATTAAATATAAATATTTATATAGCGCGTAATGGAATCACGTGACCCCTGCACAAGCTTCTGTGTTTAACCATATGTAATGCATTATATGGCTGCATTCGAAATCAAATACTTCCCTACTATATAGTACGCAAAATACAGAATGTGACAAAAGAAGTATGTCCGAATTCACAGTACCTATTGAAGAGTAGGCAAAACATACCTGGATGACCTATTACTTCTGGTGAGATTCAGAAGACTCCTGACTCCATATGAGGAAATGTCATGAACTTGTAATTTCAATGAAAAGCATGATAACTTAGATAAAAAATTATCCGTGAATTTGTATGGAAACAAGCTTTAGGAGCTTTCCATCTTTACTCTCCTCATGTTACGTTGCATTCGGAGATCGACTACTTTTGACTGACAAAATTCCAGCCACCGGAAACTCTAACTGATAAAGTGAGTCATACAAAACCTTTCTTTTTAGTTAATTCTGTGTACACAAACAATGTAGTCAATGCTCGAGTTCATGTGTAGAGCCCCTGGTGATACTTCGAGCACAGTTTTATGTTGTGTCAAACCTTCTTAGTGTTTTAAAAATAGCAATTTTGATGCTATCATAGTCGTGCCCCATGCACTCCCATTCAAAAGGCATTTTGACCTAAAACGAAAACACGGTCAATCTTAAAAGTGGCGTTTCCATTCTAATTATGCTTTTACACGAAAGTTTGACTCAGGTAGATTAACAAAAAGAGCCTAGGTTCAATTTTGGTGAGAGTTTCCCTTTAATCAATTTAATCTCTTCACAAGACTTGGATTAAACCACTTGATTCTTATGGATTCATTTAATTTTTTTATAAAAAAAATCTTAATTTGTGTTTTGAAGATTATCCAAAGTCTTATGAGTTTGGAATGACATGAATTTAAATTGGTGAGCTACCCCTTTAAATGATTTAAAACAGAAAACATTTCAAACAAAATGCTCAAAGATGTCCATCTAGCACAGGGTTCACCAATCTCGGTCCTGGAGGGCCGCTGTCCTGCAGAGTTTAGCTCCAACCAGCTCCAACACACCTGTTTGAAAGTTTCTAGTATGCCTAGTGAGACCTTGATTAGCTGGTTCAGGTGTGTTTAATTGGGGTTGGAGCTAAACTCTGCAGGACAGCGGCCCTCCAGGACCGAGATTGGTGAACCCTGATCTAGCACATGTTCAAATAGAAAAACAACTGAAAAACAGCATGGGTGGACAATGGCTGCTTATTCACATGACACGGCAGAAGCCTCTCAAAAAGAAACCTTTAGTTTCAATTGTTTGTTGATGAATGTCCACTTTATACCACACTGTTTGCTCTTCCTTAAATATCCCGATACTGTGTTTTACCGAGTGAGAAATCGCTTTGGATGATTCATTGAGAGAACGGTCTGAACGAATGTTAATTGATTCAAACCATTTTGCAAACCAATTTGGACAATTTTCTGAAAAGAAAATAACATCTCAATAGAATGATTAATTCACAGATGATTGGCATCATTGGATCAGTCGACAGAAATATGGGTCACGCATAGTAACTGCCGAAATATTGGAAGGGAAAGTGTTTCTCGGGTCAGTCGAAGTGCTGAAGTCCCCCACTGTGTTTGCGTATGTGTTTTTGTGCGTTATTATCCTGAAATCAGTCATGAATCTCACATTCTTCTTCTCCTTTCACAGAAAACCAAAAGAGACGTCAACAATTTTGACCAGGACTTCACCCGTGAGGAGCCGGTGCTCACCCCGGTAGAAGACGCCATTATCAAGCAAATCAACCAGGACGAGTTCAAAGGCTTCTCTTACTTCGGTGATGAGACTCTGTCTTAAAACGAAAACCTCCATCTCTTGCGCTGTACTTCGCACACAAGTGCACTGCGAACGCTGTGAACACCCATGAGCTCACTGTAGACCATCATTCCACAAGAATTAGGTGCTTTAATTTAAAAGTAGACAGTTAGGCATTACAATTTTTCCTGCTGAACCCCAAAAAACACACAGATCCTCACACATTTCCACCAAATGAAACAGAGTAATCGTTATTTCATGTATGTAAAACACACTGAGATATACTTAGAGGATCTCATGTGACATCACTAAAGCAGATGAATTGAGCTCATTAGAATCTTATGGAAAGCCATTTCATGTTTCATTTCTTCTCCCATAATGCAGTGTGTCAGGGTACCACTGAAGTCAACACATTATATGAGCACCGTTTTGAAATGCAAAAAAAAAAAAAAAAAATGAAAAGAACCAGTGATTGTATTGCAGACGTGATGCTTCTGAACGTGTGGATTTGGAGTTTTAAAGCACTCTGCATTGGGATCTGATCACATGATGGTCTGATAGCCAGAGACAGGGATTGGAGGGTACTGGGAAGGTGATGCGCAGCCTCAGAACTGCCTTTCATGAGACCATCGCACCGTTTCCATTTGAAACAGCAGTATTGACATCGTGTCACCAAAACAAGTGTTGTGCTTGTGTGTATGTGTGTGTGTGTGTGTGTGTGTGTGCGTACATACTGGAGGGTAAGGTTACAATTGTCCCTCTTTAGTGTGTGTGTTTGTGTGTGTTCATTATATTACTGGATTGTTTTGTTGCTAGGATGTGAAACCTGTTGATTTCTCTACAATGCAACAAGGCCCATCATAATGAACGGGTCAGGACAGTAGCCAATCATGTCTCTACAGTCTACAGTACATACATGTCCTGATTACCCTAATTGTTAGCCTGTGAACTTTGAAAATAGACTAATCATCTACTGCATGGTTATGCCTATGATATTCTCATGTATTATTAGAATATGAGAAACAGTTATGTGCAATATTCTCTCTCTCTCTCTCTGTGTGTGTGTGTGTGTGTGTGTGTGTGTGTGTGTGTGTGTGTGTGTGTGTGTGTGTGTGTGTGTGTGTGTGTGTGTGTGTGTGTGTGTGTGTGTGTGTCTGTGTGTGTGTCTGTGTGTGTGTGTTGGTTTAGCGTTGATTTTTTTTCTCCCCCCTCTCCATTTCACCTTCTGATTCAATGTCTCAGATTTCCACTGTTTCTTACAGTCGGTCTGTTTAGTTTGCTGATTGTTAGGTTGTCAGGTCATGCGGTTTCCAGCACAGGTCCTTTATTTCAGCTGCTACAGCCTCTGTCTTTCATGTACTGTAGTTAGACAAGAGACAAAATATTAAGCTCCTGTGGCAAAAAAAAGAAAAGAAAGAAAGTTAAATGCATACAAATGATCTTCCATTCTAAACATTGCACAACCTTAGACTTTCTCCCAACCTGTGATGCAAGCAAGACTAGTACATTTTTTTTTTAAAGAAAATCCAATCAGTTCATTTCATAATAAACAGAATAAATAATGACCGCATTTATAATAAACGCAACATCTTAAACATTTCATTTTATATGGTTTTGTTTTAGAATGTTTTTTTTTTTTTTTTTTGCATAGAGTCTTGCCAACACCGGGCTTTAATATGAAATCCAGGCTTATTGTTTATATATTTTTTTAAAGTCACCATGAAATCAAAATTGACAATTCTTATTTTTTATGGAATTTAGCAGAATACTATTTATTATAAATCATTTATCCACGCACATCATTATTTTAAAATTCATGTTCCCTCATAAACTTTAATCAAAATAACTTCCCCTCCCTCTTGCTGACATCTCTTCTCTTCTCTGATGACATGTTTACTGGCATGAGGGCGGGACAATGAGCCGGTCCTGGTCTTAATGAGCACCATTTATCTGTAATTCTAAGTAATAAAAAAAACCCTTCTGAAACATCTTTTTTATTTATTTATTTGCCCTGTAAGTCTTTAACCCCTTGCATCCAAACACCGTCATTTTACTGTGAACACTCACTTTTCACAGTCCAATCAATTCCTGTTGCATAATATTTATTTCCTATCCTACATTTATTCTCATATATAAGATCACCAAAATAAAATGGCTTGCGAACAGTGTTTCATGTTGACTTTGAGGCTTTTACTTTTTTACTGCATATTTTATTTTATTTTTATTTATTTTTTGCATTTATGGTTTTTACTTTTCATTTGCTTGGTTGTTTTCTCGAAGCAAGTTCGGCCTTATCTGTGCCCCTCTGAACCGGCATCTAAAGACGGAGCAAAACCGCAAACTCACACAGCTGCAATACCTGTGCCCTGATGAGCAATTTACAATGTTATTTTGGACTTCATGAGTGACATGTTTATTTTTTTTATTTTTACTGTTTTTGAAATGACTATAGGAAACACGTTGACAAAATAGATGAAAAAGTACCTCTTTGGTTAAACGTGAATCTGTGTATCACAAAGGAATACATATTTGTATATACAGAGGTACAGTGCATATTAAGATAAGTTATACAAGTGTTTTATGTCACTGTAAGTATCATAAATGTTTATGTATTTCTTTTTTATTGTATTTTGCAGCTTCATATGTACAGTATGTCATTTCTTTTTTTTTTTTTTACATCTTTACCATTAGTCACTGTCATGTCGTTATTTGCATTTTATTATGTGCCAAATGTACTGTTCTCAAAGGATGTGAATGTGCATTGTTTGGTTTGTAACCTATTAAATAAGATGTCATAAATTAACCAAACTGTTTGAAGTGCAAATTACTCTCCAAATTCATAGTGCTGTAGCTGAGATGTTTTTTTTTTTAAGTGCATATTCTATATTTTTACAGAGAACACAGTAGTGGATGATTGTCATTGGCTATAATTAGATTGCAATTTTAGGGCATTATTAATTTAATCATTGTGACCACTAATGGGATGCATCTGAAAGAGAAATAATTAAATAATTTTAATTAATTAATTAATTAATTAATTAATTAAATAACTGTCGAGGGAATTGTTGGAAGAATAAACAGTTAAGGATGAGAAAAATGAGAGTGTGACCCAGAGAATTTTGGTAAAAAATAAGGATCATCATGACCAAAACAACGAGTGAAGGATTTGTCCTGTAACATGTGACCTTCTATTCTAAATAGAGGCTGTAGATGTCCGAGGACATGAGGAAATGCATATGCTTGTCATTTCAGGAATGCTCAAAACTCAGAACTGCTCTTTGTGCAACAGTGCAAAAGTTAAAGTTGTATTGTGCTGTATTTTGAGAATAAATGACTGTAGGTCATTAAGCACAGACTATGTGTGTGTGTGTGTGTGTGTGTGTGTGTGTGTGTGTGTGTGTGTAGTGAGCAGGGAAACATCAAGTTGTGTTAAATGAGAGCAGATTGTCATAAAAAGGTAAATTAATAAAATTTCTAATTATTTTAATAACTTTTCTATTCTAATAACTGACCTACAGAAACCCCATTGGACAGATATTATTGTGTTGGATCACAAAATAGGACATTCCCCAATTTTTTTTCCAAAAAAGTGATTCTGTTACTGTTAAGGGTCAAAACACAGAAACATACAATAATATAATACAAATCCAGGAGTGATGCTAGTCTGTCCACCATTCACTCAATACAATACATTCACACAATAAACATTTCATGGAGGACTGTGATAAACGCTATCAGTTTTGTTTCATACATTTCCTCTTTAAAGGCACAATATGTGAGATTTTTGGATTCCAATATCCAAAAAC
Source organism: Squalius cephalus (assembly GCF_949319135.1). Taxonomy (NCBI): domain Eukaryota; kingdom Metazoa; phylum Chordata; class Actinopteri; order Cypriniformes; family Leuciscidae; genus Squalius; species Squalius cephalus. The sequence goes on from NC_137142.1 coordinate 11,866,831, forward strand.
CACTAGAACATTTTTATATTTTGTTTACTTGTGTAGTTATATTATTGAAAATGTTTCCAATAATGTTTAAATCCAGAGAAATCAGCTATTTTAATCAGTGTAACGGCTCGTGTAATGGCGTCACCAGTGAATGGCGTCATATCCGCCCTAGCTCTACTCTCGATTTCTGCTTTTACTTCCGTAGAAACCATGGAAACACCAAAGACGCTTTAAGTCAAGTCCAGTCATCTTCATTTATATAGCGCTTTTAACAATATAGATTGTTTCAGATTGTTTTAACTGAGAACAGAAAACTTTTAATGTGTTCTGGCCATTCATTTGCACGACAACAGTGTTTGGTGGCTTGAGAATGAAAACTTTGAAATAGGTTCCAAGGTGCAAGTTTTGACATCCAAGGTGCAAGTTTTGACCGTGTAAACTTCAAAAACTTGAACCTATGAAAACGCTGACGTTTGAATATATGTGTGTGCAGGCGTGTAGTCTTTCTTTACAAATTGACCTCACCAAATTACTTGTCTGGCCTGCATAATACAGAATTTTTAGTCGCTTCCTCGTATCTGTGTGAACTGGATTTTATCTGTACAGAGGTAAAGGGAAGGAGGCCTTCACAGGTGAGAGACTAGTTGACATTATTATTAACTGGCCAGAATTTTGAGATCGCAATAGATGTGAAGGATTATAATGTGTTAAGAGCTCTCTCATTTGGTTTCATTTCTTCACTCATTTACTTTCTTTGTTATCTAATTGATGACTAGTCTATTCTTGGGCTATGGTTTAGACGTCTATTACATTTTCACTGACAGCCCAAATTTTGCCTTGTTTTAGCCTAGACGTCTGGGCTGTGTTTGGCTATTAGACGTCTTTTAAATGCAAAATTGCTTGCTAGATTAATAAGGAGCCAATGCAGTGTTGACAGAACCGGGCTATTAATGGTCATACTTCCTGGTTCTGTTAAGAACTCTAGCTGCTGCGTTTTGAACCATAAGTTTCGTCAGGGCATGAAGGAAAATAGAGCTGAGTATCATCAGCATAACAGTGAAAACTAATGCCATGCCTCCTAATGATATCTCCTAAGGGTAGCATGTACAGAGTGAACAGCAATGTTCCTAGTACTGAGCCTTGTAGTACACCATACTGAACTTGTGATCGATATGACATCTCTTCATTTACTTCTACAAACTGATTCAGTCAGATAAATATGATTTGAACCATGCCAATGCAATTCCACTAATGCCAACATAATTTTCGAGTATATTCAAAATAATGTTGTGGTCAATAGTGTCAAATGCAGCACTAAGATCGAGTAACACTAATAGAGAGATACAACCACGATCGGATGATAAGAGCAAATCATTTGTGACTCTAATGAGAGCTGTACTATGGTACGGTCTAAATCCTGACTGGAAATCCTTGCAGATATAATTTCTTTCTAAAAAGGAACATAGTTGTGAGGAAACTGCCTTTTCTAGTGTCTTTGACAGAAAAGGTAGATTTGAGATCGGCCTGTAATTGACTAATTCTGTAGGATCAAGTTGCGTTTTTTTAACAAAGCCATACAATAGCCAGCTTAAAAGTTTTTGGTATGTATCCTAATGACAAAGATGAATTATTGATATTAAGAAGAGGACCTCTGGAAGCATCACTTTCAATAGCTTAGTCGGTATAGGATCTAACGTACATGTTGTTGATTTAGATGATTTAATGAGTTTAGAAAATTCTTCCTCTCATATAGCAATGAATGAATAAAATTTTTCCTCTGGGAGACTACAATGCACTGTCTGATGCGATACTGTAGTAGACAGTTGCATAGTTATAATTTTCTCTCAAATATATAATTCTTATTCTTATATAATATAAGTCTTATAAGTAAAGAAGTTCATAAAGTCATTACTGCTGTGCTGTTTGGAAACGTCTGGGGTTGAAGCTTTATTTCTCGTTAATTTAGCCACCGTTTCAACCTCAGGTTGTGTTTGTTTTCTTCTAAGAGTGTCAAAAAATAAGCAGATCTAGCAGTTTTTAAGGCCTTTCTGTACACAATCTCTCTCCACGAAATGCGGTAAAACTCTAGTTTTGTTTTCTTCCAGTTGCATTTTTTTCTGGCTGCTCTCTTAAGGGCCTGCGTGTGCTTGTTTTGTAAGACGGAGTCGGCTTAGCAACCTTGGCTAAATGAAGTATACATGACTGGATAATGATCTGAGATGCCATCGCTCTGCTGCAGAATTTCAACGGCATCAACACTGATTCCATGTGATAATATTAGATCTAGAGTATGATTACACAATGAGTAGGTCCTGACACATGTTGTCTAACTCCAATAGAGTTAAGAATGTCTTTAAATGCCAATCCCAATGCGTCTTTTTCATTATCTACATGGATATTAAAATCGACAACAATTAGAAAACAAAACTTTATCTGCAACCAGTACTAACTCTGATAGAAAATCAGCAAATTCTTGTATACTGTAGCTAGCCTGTATACTGTAGCTAGCACAAATGTCAAGCAGGATTTATCACTTACGCTAGATAACGTTACAAAGAGTACCAATACTTCAAAAGAATTATATTTAAAACTAAGATTTTGCTATAAATCACCGCAATACCTCCCCCTTTTCCTTTTAGACGAGACTCGTTTTTATAACAGTAACCTTGTGGGGTGGACTCATTTAAAGTAATGTAATCGTCTGGTTTTAGCCAGATTTCTGTCAAACACAGCACCTTTAGATTATAATCTGTAATCATATCATTTACAAAGAGTGATTTTTTAGAAAGAGATCTAATATTCAGCAAACCAAGCTTTATCATTTGTTCATCTGTATTTTATATCTGTTTTTTATTTGATGAAAATCAATTAAATTTTTACCATTAAATTATGTTTTATTAACAAAGTTCGGGAGGAGAACGTTCAGATAATTAAACCTAATTAAACACATGTGGAGCACATTCAGACAATCAAACCAAATTAGACACGAATGGACCACACTCTGTTAATCAACCCAATCAACGAGGTAAGAGGTGTATATATATATATACTGCAAACTTACCTCCGTTCGTTGACAGTTTAACAGCATCCCTCCACCACCCCATCTCCTCACTTCAAGTCCTAAATACTCTTACAACAATGGGGGAGTACTCTGGGTTCGGGCAAAATTTCCAAGCTCGGAGCCCTCCCCCGGACAGCACGCCAAATACGCATAATCTTTACTCTGTTTTAATTGATGTAAGGGTGAACTCGTGAAATGGGTTTGAGAGTTGTTTGTATTTACTAATTCGGGGAACAGACACAGTCTCTGTATGATGATATCTAGGTGAAAGAGTCATGTGATGGGATTTATCTGACCTCAGTGACATGAGACAGCTAGCAGATGGTCGGTTTAGCCAGTCTGTCTGCTTCCTGACCCAAGCCCCAGTTTGTCATGTTTGAGCTCTATGTGCCATATTACTAAAGAGAAGAGCAGCACCATCCCAGGAGGGATGAATACCACCTCTTTTCAACAGGTCAGGTATGCCCAAAAAACTTTTCCAATTGTCTATGAACCCTATATTATTTTGCGGACACCACTTAGACAGCCAGCCATTCAGTGAGGACAGTCTACTAAGTATCTCATCACTCCGGCAAACAGGAAGGGAGTCAGAGCAAATTACAGTGTTTGACATTGTACTTGCGAGTTCACACACCTCTTTAGTGTTCATTTTAGTGATCTCCGACTGGCGAAGTCGAACATCATTAGTGCCGACGTGAATTATAATCTTAGAGAATTTACGATTAGCATTAGCCAGCACTTTTATATTTGCTTTGATGTCAGGCGCTCTGGCTCCCGGCAAACATGTGACTATGGTGGCTCTATTTTCACGTTGCGTGTAATAGAATCACCAATAACTAGGGCACTTTCAACAGGATTCTCAGTGGGTGTTTCACTGAGTGGGGAGAACCTGTTTGATGTTGTAATCGGAATGGAACAGCGGTGTTTTTTCCCGTGACTATGCCGTACGTCTCACAGTCACCCAGTTGCCCTGCTACATGGGCTCTACAGCCGGAACCGAACAGAGTTCACTAAGATTGTCGCTTCCAAAGGAGTATCTAAAGCCCTTGCACTCTTACTATCCTCAATTAAAGTTTGGATGAGTGTCTCTAGTTCTGAAATCTTCTCTGTCAGCCTGACTAATTCCCTGCATTTATGACATGTGAAGCTTTCTTCGCCGACAGAGAAGTCTATACTGTACATGTAGCAGGCAGTGCAAGTGACAATAATAGAAGACATTACTCACTGTCTTTGTTGATTGATCCTACTCACTACAGTCATTTGATGGACTTGTAAAGGTGCAAGTGGAAAAGACGGCAAGCATGGATGGCTGGTTAACAGGCTAGCGAAATGCTAACGCGTTGTGTTAGCGATTATGATTTAGTTAAAAGCTAGCGATGTCAGATTAATGTGATAGGTAATATTAGACAAGTTAGAAAGTTATATTTAACAATATAAACAACAAGGAATGATAGTGAATAAAGATAAGTAAATAAAAACAAAGCTATACTGAGTTTTCAGACTCAAACCACTCAGCAGGAAGGCAGACAGGAGCAATCGATGTATTCACTTTAATTAATATATTATGTTTTATTAGACAGGTAAGCAACTGTTTGGATACCTTAATCGACAGAAAACAAATTATTATATAGCTCAACATGGTAAGTCTTATTGTTTGAATCTCTTGATTTACTGTGAGTAACATGTTTGTACCATGGTTCAGAGACAACACTATTTTGTCAAGTGGTTAACATAATCAGAAAGAACATTAATACAGCATTTTCTCCACCATGCAATACATTTTAAAAACTGCATGCCATTTAGCATCACAAGCCATTCAAATTATAATCGAATATCGATCTAGTTTACTGCAGTGTGCAACAAGTGTCATACCATCCACCGAGCGAAGTAACATTATAACATAACTTTCAACACACTCAAATGTATTTTTAGTTGGTCATTCCGTGTCAATTCAACCAGAGGTCCCCGGCTCAGTATTTTTTATTTTGTTCATATATTTTCTGAAGAAAGACAAACATAAATAGTGATGAAAGGCAAAATATTAAATGTCACAGATGTATATTTTCTTAGTAAAACACTATTTTGTAGAGGGAGTAAAAATGACAATTATCACATGAGATTTGGAGCCAAATTACAGGGGGGTAAAAATTACTTTATAAAGACGCAGCTTAATTATTTTATTTGTACACAGAGATTGGTAGGTCTCAGAGAAAGTGGACCTGCAGGAACATTTATGCAGGAGTGAAAGTCTTGTCAGTGCTGACGGTGGGCGGTTCCCAATGGCGGCTCCAGCCAATCAGAGAGCTCTAATTGATTGCTCAGCTGTCAAGCACCCTTCAGTGAGACGCTGCGTTCTGTGAACTTCACTGACCTGAAAACAAGCAAGAAACTCCCTCACCGCGCTTGGATTTTACAAAAGTGGGAGACTGTACGATCCTTGGCAGTGTTCTGAGACTGTACAGTCACTTTTGGCCTGCTGGTGGACTTTACTGCATTTTCACTATCAGTTTTGTTGTTATTTAATGCGAGTGCTTTGGAGCGTGTTCTGTTTGCACAGAGATCTGACTGCTGTCGAACTGCGGGAATAACGAAGGGACCGAGAGCGAGAGATGACAGCTGAGAAAGAGAAGAAGAGGTAAGTTAAGCGGACTGTGAGTGAGTAATATTGTAGGCTACTCTGTTGTACACACTGCAACTGTTGCGCAAAGTTCAGGTTTATGAAGCGGCAGCAACAAGTGAATTTCTGTATGAGACTCAAACGCGCTCCCGATGCTTAAAGCCAGATGGTTCATTGAGACACTCACCGCTTATTTCACTGTACGATACAACGTCATAAGCGAAAGAGAAAGAAAGAAAGTTTATTTGTTAATTTATTTACCAATGTGCATGAGTAACTGTACTTTGTATGACCTTAAACGCATTAGATGTCAAAGCATCTAAATCACTTTTTTACTTTTTTTTTTTTTTTTTTTTAATACAATATAATTCTGTACACTGTAAAAAATATTTGTATGATTTATCACAATTTTATTTTTCCTTTTGTCAAATCAACTTAGATAAATGATGTGGTTCAGATAACATGTTTTGAGTTTCTGTTGTATTAGCAGTTTTTAAATTTCAATGAACTTAAAATGTTAAGGCAACCAGTTTACTGACTTTTTTAAGTTAAACCAACAATATTTTTTGTACAGTAGAAAATATTCTGTACTCTCTCATGTGCCTAAGCTTTTATTATTATTTTAAAATTTCTATTAGAGATAGACTACCTAAAATTATAAATAGTACTACATTCTAAAAAGATATTTTATTTATCATTATATTATAACAATTTTAGTTGGCTTTTATTACAGTTGTTACAATTCTTACACATTTGTGTAATTTGTACTAAATTTTATGAGTTTTAACTTAATTTTCTGAATCAATATTCAATTCAGAGTGGTTGAAACTGCATTTCGTGACTTTGGCACCACTTTGATTTCACTTGACCGTTTAAGGCAGCACTTACACTTTTACTTAGTGGGTTGAAATGTATTACAGTGAACAGGTTTTCAGTGAAGCACATACTTATTAGGTAGCATATTAATATTAAATGAGCTTTACACAGCCTGGAAATCTCTGGTAACTTGAAGTCATGTGTATCTTTGAAGATTGAAGAGTGCCAAGTGTCCCATTAATGAGAGAAAAATGGAGAATGCGTTTGTGCATGTGTCACGGCTCTGAGAGCGCCTTGAAGTCTGCCTCATCCTCGTGACGTTTATTCCCTAACAAGCTTTCTGCCTCTTATCTGATGAATCTCAGGGTGGCAGAACATTACCAAACATCGCTACAAAACTCAAATGAACAGAATGTGGGCTATCTATCTACACGACTGATTTAAAAGGGGTGCAAACACTTTAACCTCAAGACACAAGACTGTAAATTCTGGATGTGTGTGTGTTTTGTGTTTGTCTATACTGAACCCATATGTTTTGGTAGTTTACTTGAGAGAGATTAGCTCAACTCTGACAAGTTTTATATCTATTTTGACATGTTTGTATTCATGCATGTTTTGTAAGATAGATAGCCAGAGCCCCCTCCATGGCCCCTAGTATATATCATAAGCTTCAGTGGGTTATAATTAGAGATGCACCCAAATGAATTTTTTTGATTTCATTTATTCGAAAAACAAAACGTAAAATGTTTTCAGTTGCCAATATTTCAGTGCGTCACTATTATGTTTGATCAGAACTGCAATTATGTAGGCTACTGTTTGCAATGACAGGAATGAGCAAGCCTCTAATGAAGTCATTGTTATGGTCATCATCAAAGCTCTGAATGAACATTAATTTGTGTGCTCATCAATTGAACTGGATTGATTGCCTGAATTGGTCAGTTTGGACACTTTTTACTCACCATTAGTTGTAAGTCTAATTTGTTCATTATGTTCTTGTAGTTCTCCGTTACGTCACCCTGAATCATCAGGCTTTGTCTGTGGTTCATTCTGTCACTGAGTGGCTCATTTATGAAGAGAAAGGCCGTGCTTTGTGGTGCTCTATTAACTCCCTCAGGCCAAAAGCTGGACATTATCATGTTTGTAACTTTCAGAGCTTTGTCCTGAACACAACCGCTTACCTGAACCCAGTTACCTTATTCTCTTCTAAAATTCATGTTTTACTAAGGAAGGAAGTAAAAGGAAGTTGGTGACCTTGGTATTAATATTTAATTGATATGTAATAATTATTATTTAATTGGTATTAATGTGTGTTATATACAACCCAGGATCATTTGAAAAATCTGCCTGTGGTGCCGTTTTTGCACAATACATTGCTTTTGGCATTTTTCTCGACACTTTCAAGTGAAGTAAAAGTGCCTTCATTTTGATCTGAAACAGAATAACGTGAATGTGGCAATGTTTTATTATGTTGGTTGTTGTACACTCTTAGAAAAAAGGTTCAGTCTGGTTCTAAATATAACCCTATGTTTCTTGGCTCAATTTTGAAGAACACTTTATGCTAAAAAAGGTTCTATATAAAGAGAGATGTCTTAAATGATTGCACAATACTTTCCTTTCTAATGGGTTATTTCAATGTTTAATTCATAATATTTAATTAAAATGAATTTAAAACTAAAGTAATTAATTTCAACATAAATTAAATCCCATTATTTTTTTAATCTATTGATATTTTTTTTGATTAATCTTTTGGTTAATTTTAACAATAAATAATAACTGAAATGTTTTCTTAATTCATTCCAGAGATTAAAGTAGCTGTTTGAATATGTTCATTCAGCTGTATAAACGGGTGAAGTCACAACCGCATTCAAACGAACTAATTAACTAACTAACCATAGCGACAGTATCAAACATTGCAGTGTCCATGTATAACTGTCCATAAAAGTTTTACCACGATTATTAAATAAATGAGGTAAAAAAAAAAAAAAACACACTTTAGATCAGTCTCGATATTTTGGTAATTATTCCCGGGAGTCGGAGCCACCATTATTGGGTAGCATAAACAACACAACTTATCGACGGATTCCACACAAATCGACTCATTTAGATACGTCTTTCCAGCCCTAGTTAAATGCCTAATTGGGTTTAAAAATAATGTCCCACCTACTGTAAACCCTATCATTAAACCTAAGTGATAGTGATAAATCCATTTGCTGAAGCAACCATGACATTTTAGCTTGCTTCTACAAGTCTTTGAGCTCTTTTATCATGGCTTGTGTTTCACAGGATTCGTACCAGAGTTCTCTAAAAATGAGCTACTGAGTTTACTGTCAGAAAAGCCAAACATCTGAAGCTGGTCATGTGATGCATAAATCAGTGTATTAGATTACAAAACATGGAGTGTTTATTTCAGCTGAAAACTGCAGTGAATTGTAGTGTGTGTGTGTGTAAGTTTGCAAAAGTTTAGGTAGAGGCCCATTTTTGCAATGAGTCTAGGTTGGTCATGCTCCATCTCTAGTATGAGGGGTCTCAAAAGCATTTCACAAGCTTGTATGTGAACATTTTTAAATGAGTCAGACCATCTTATAAGTCCTTTGTTAACCCCATAATGCTTGCGATTCCAAATATATTTGGTCTTTACAGGTTAGCATACTAAACAAATGGCTTACAAATAGACACTTGATATTCTTCATGCTGTCACCTTATAGATCAAGCACAACTTATAGGTCATAACATATTCAAAGGTTGGGTCAGTGAGATTTTAAAAATAAAAAAGTATTTTATGCTCATCAAGGCTGCATTTAGACCTATTTGACTAAAAAAAAAAATAAAGAAAAACAATCATATTGTGAAATAATATAAATTATAATATATTTTTTTAATTAGGCTACTCCTGTCTTCAGTGTCACATGATCCTTCAGCAATCATTCTAATATGCTGATTTGCTGCTTAAAAAACATTTCTGATTATCAATGTTGAAAACAGTCAACATTGCAATAATAAAATATTTTTTGTCGAAACAGTAATACATTTTCATTCAGAATACTTAGATGAAAATAACGTTCTCAAGAACAGAAAATCTCAAGAAGAAAATCTGTGTTAAAAGTCTTTACTGTCACTTTTGATCCACATAATTTCTTTCAAAAAAATGTAAAAACTTAGTGTAATCTATGACTAGTTGGCACAGACCCAAAGTACCAGTGTTAATCAACTAATTAAGTAGTTGACTAGTCAGTACAGTCACTACAGCTAGTTGGAATACCAACATATATATACTGTGGTATATTAATCAATCAGGAACTTGCTATATTTCAAAGGTGATATCAAAATCTGTAGGCCAATTGATCGAATTGGTTGAATTTTGAAAAGTTGTCTATAGGGTACATTTTTAATTTTAATTTATTCATTCTGTGAATAAAAATTTGCTCTATGACATAGCAAAGTTATTTGTTTGGTTGAGTGGGTGGAATTGATTTGTGATTAATTTATGTTCAGTTCAAACGGTTTCACTGAATCAAACTCTTCCATTACCACTAAACATAAGCCTCACTGAAGCCTCACATTGTTCATTTATTAAAACATTTTAGTAAAAATATATGTAGATATCTAATAATAAACAATATATACTGTATACTGAATGTATACTATGTACTGATTTGTTATAGCCTACATTTTACTGTATTTTACTAGCCTGGGTGCCAGCCCGAACCCCGCCCACAATATTTTTTGGTCGGGAAGTTCGGTCTGGACTCGCTCCGTTGAGGAGCTATTATGCCCGAACAAAAATTGTTCGGACCAATCAAATTGTCAGGGCGGGCTTTATACGATGATGGACAGATGAGCAACGGTAACGTAATCACCTACGTCACCAAAGAGTGCTTGATTTGAATTAGTTTACAACAAAGACGAGTGCAGCTGGAGAATTGAGATTTCACGAGTTCACATTTACAAATAAGTCAGATAGAATAAATGCATATAAGATTTCACGAGTTCACACAAATAAGTCAGATAGATTAAATGCGTATATGACGTGCTGTCCGAGGGCTGTGGGCTCGGTAGCCATACTCCCCCCGTGTTCCTGGTTGTGAGAGAACAAGACAAGAGTGAGGATTCGGGGTGGTGGAGGGATGCTGAAAAACTGTCAAGGAGTGTTAGGTAAGTTGACAGAGTGAATATGCTTCCTCATGCTGATATAGGGTAACGTTAGACATGGTATTGTTTGATGACAAGTTGATATTGGATTGATTATTTGTACGTGCTTCTCCCGAACTTTGTTTATGAAACATCATGTGTAGATTCCGCCATCGCGTCTGTTATAGAAGATATCCACAGCACATTCATTTTAAAAGAGGAACAGAGAGCCGCGACATTTTGTTGGTTGAAAATATGAATGAAGAACATGCGTCATTTACTCCGTTGCTCTGATTGGTTGTAGGTCTATCCAATTGAGTGCAGAGTTTTTTTTTTTCCTGGTTCGGTTGAGACACGCCCCATAATCAAATCTCTATGGAGCAGTCTCAGACTCACATTCTGACTAGAATATGAGTATGACGAAGTCAGGCTAGTATTTTACCTATCTTTTCTTTTAAAGTAATAGTTCTCCCAAAAATGAAAATTCTGTCATTACTTACTCAGCCTCATGTCGTTCCAAACCCGTGAGACATTCGTTCATCTTCGGAACACAAATGAAGATCTTTTACCGACTGCCAGGGTTATTGTGGAGGGGGAGGGATTTCGGTAAGTTATGTTTGTATTTAAGAAGATTATGTTTGTTCTTTTGTAAAATTCAATAAAAATATGTTCGCAAATGAAGATCTTTATAATGAAATCTGAGAGCTTTCTGTCCTTCCATTGACAACTACGCAACTACCACTTTCAAGCCCCAGACCTCAATTTTATGAAGTGCTTCGTTTGCGCAAAAAAAACAAACATAATTTGCCACTTTACAAAATGATAATCTCCAACGCGCATTCATGCAACATCTGGTCTCGCGTCAACACCACGCATGCGTTGTGGTGCTCTCGTGAACGTGCGTAATTAATGACAGAATTTTCATTTTTGGGTGAACTGTCCCTTTAAGTTCTTGAATACATTTCTATTCTCGCCATTACAGCCAACAATATTTAAAGTATCAAGTCGAAAGGATAGTTTCTCTGAAAATCAACCCTGAAGCCCTTTAGGATCGTTTTGACATATTATCGTCAAGCGACTGCAAGATTTAGCGCATGCTTTCTGTCTTTTCCACTTTGTGTCATTTGTTATCAGCAGCAATAGGCATTTGAGTAGATCTGGACTGATGTGGGCATTTAAGACCTTTGTTTTCATAGGAGAATCTAAGATATGAGACGTTTGGTGGAGAAATTCAAAGAGCCTCCCAGCTGTAGGACAGTTTATTGTGACAGGATCTCTAGAGAAGGCCTGAACGGAGACTTCACAGTCCCCACCCTCCGCTAACTGCAGGGGTGCGAGGCACTGCTCTCAGTCTGGGAGCTTATTTTCTCCTTCTCTTTTTCTTGTTTTTCTCCCTCTTACTTCAGGCTTTCTGCTTGCCTCTGATTCAGTATCTCTCCCATCTTCTCTTTCTTAAAGGGGTGGTTCAGGGTTTTCGACATCGGACCTCATTTTCAAGTGAGCCTGGTTGTTATTCATCAGTGGAGACCGTTTTCAAAAAAATTCATCCAGTCCTTACTTTTGGATAGTTCGCCTATGCTAGGCTAGCGCGAGTCAACGGTGCACGTTAGCCTGCCATTAAAAACAGTTTTACCCACTCCACAGTACACCAAAAGCAAATAAATGATAACGCCAGACTATCGATGTAAATGTCTGTTGAGAGAATAATGTTAGAAATCAAACTACCCTTTCATCACATTGCATTAGTTATAATTTGTTCCCTGTATTTATAAGCAGTCTACAGCAGCGGCGGAGTTATATTTGGTTACCTAGGAAACCGAGAGAGCCGGTCCGGGTCCACATAACAATCACGCAAGTGTATTACCTGCCGCAGATAATTGAGATACAAGAGTACTTTGATTTCTAACATTATTCTCTCAATAGACATTTACATCGATAGTCTGGCGTTAGAATTTATTTGCTTTTGGTGTACTGTGGAGTGGGTAACACTGTGTTTAATGGCAGGCTAACGTGCACCGTTGACTCGCACTAGCCTAGCATAGGCAAACTATCCAAAAGTAAGGACTGGATGAATTTTTTTGAAAACTGTCTCCACTGATGAATAACAACCAGGCTCACTTGAAAATGAGGTCCGATGTCGAAAATCCTGAACCACCCCTTTAAGGCATACTGATCTTTACTAGTGTTTTTCCACTCTTTACCTCCTCCTGACACTTCCTGTTCATCAAGCCCACTCTTCCTCCTGACGCATGCTTCAATGTCACGTCAAGTTCTAACATCAGCTGCTTCCAGATGAACTTTACTCTCGTTACCCTTATTTGATGTCCATTACTGAACTACGTCATTGACTACCACAGTAAACTTTGACCCCGATTTCCTAATTGCGTAGAATTCCTAAAAAATATAAGTAAACATCATTGTGCATGACAGGCAGAAATGGAACATCATCTGAATTATCCTAATTAATTGTGTAGCAAGTGTTTGGTCTCTCATTTACTTTCACCTGACATTTTTATATTCATAAATTTGATATCAACCAGTGTTTTAAAAAAATATATTTTTATATTAATACTGTAATATAAAGTATACTGTTAGGTATACGTTCTGAGGAACCATACTTTCGTTGTTTTAAATATGTTTGGCTACAAGAGCAAGAATGGCTAGTCAAGAAGAATATTACAGAAGTAAAGTGCAAGAAGTAAAATAATAATAATATGACAATACAGTACAGTACAGTACAGTACAGTGATGGTGATAAACAGTAAAGTTTATCTACACATATGTTCACTAAAACATTTAGCATATGCGAGGCTTCTGTGGGGCTTGTTTTTGAGTGATGACAAAGTTCAAGTCAGTGGAACAGTTTGAACTACACTGTAAAAATTATTTTTCAAAGTTGCAAATAAAAGAGTACATTTTACAAGAAAATACTATTTCAGTTTTTCCTCTTTAATTACGTTACTTGCCCATTCTTTGTAATTTACTAGCAATTTCTGACAGACAATTGTTTGCCAAAATATAAATTAATCAAACTTGAAAACACACACACAGTTTTTACTCATTACATTTTAGATTTTGGAAATATACATTATATATTTTATGCATCTATTTTGTGTATATGTTTATATTTTGATAAAGATGCATATTACATTTGTTTATTATTGTTGTCGATAATGTTATTTTGCTTTATTACTATTATTATTAATTAAAGTGTCCAACTTTTTTTCTTCAAATTTCTATATTTTTTATTTCTCCTTTCAACACAGTAGTAAGTAGCCTAATCATTAGTCTGCAACCATTAAGACTTAATACGTACATTTAATATTATCAGTTATTTATTTATATCCATCTAAATATTTTCATCTTTGTTTTCGGATGTGCATGATTAAGCTTAAAATGATACACGTTGGGTGATGTTCTTTAGAAATCCACCAAATGATGTCATATATTGGTAGAGCTGATATCTGAATATTGAAAATGTGTATATACGGGTAATTTTGAATCCTTTTGATGATGCTCAGATGTGCCTGATTATGCTGTATCTTTGAATCTGGCCTTTTCTTTAAAGCTGCGTTGAAATGATCTGTATTGTGTAAAGTGCTATAGAAATAATGGACATTGAATCGAGTGGTCCTCTTGAAGAATCCTGCATGTGCTTGAACAACTGTGTGGCGTGTGATACTGTATATGCCAGTATTCTTAAGTGTGTTACAGCATGTCCGCTCTCCAGTTTTGCCATCAGCATGACGTAATGCAAACCCCATCCATTTCTGTGATCTTTCCTTTCCTGGTCGTGAGGGTTGTATCCTTGTATCTCTGATCCTTTGGAACAGAAAGTTCTCAAACCCATCCAAACAACCATCGCCGGGAACGTTCTGTTCCAAAGGATCAGAGATTAGCCTAGTCGTCATTGTTCTCTGTTTGTGTTTAGCAAGATGCCAAAATGAACGGAAAACAGACTGTAAGCAAGCGATGGCTTTGGTGTTTCTCATTAGAATGAGTGGTCAGGCATGGGAAATCTTAACCGCTGCTCCTCCTCTCAGACTTCACCTCACCTCTCTGCTGCTGCGTTATACATTAACAAAGAGAGTCTGCCCTGGACTTGAAGAGAATTTAAATGTGGTCAGACACAGAGTTTACATACCGGTAATGTGTTTACAACACATACTGGGCTTGGAGGGTGTATTATTTTCCTCATTGATGAGTACTGAATTGGAATAGACAGCAAAATGAAATGCATAATCCAAAAATGTACTCAACCTCATTTCATTTCAAAGCTGTTTGACTATAAAAGGAGAGATTTTGAAATCCAAACTGCAAGTTTCCATCCATTGAAAATTGACAGGGACCAGATCACTGATGGTGTTTGATGTCACAATGTCATCACGGACAGATTTGAATTTGCATAAGTGTGAATGTAACCTGAGAGAGACTCCTTTGCTCTGTCATTGAGCCTGAAATAAGTTTGAGTTAAAGTACTAAAATGAGTAAACTAAAAATAAATGAAAGCTAAGTCGCTATTTAAAACACGAAACTAATGAAAACGACAAAAGCACATAACAAATTTACTAATACTTAGTCCCCCTGTAGTAAATCGTTTTATCCCTTAAAACTCATTTTTGATCACCAGAATTATATTTTAAAAGATTTTTCCTTAAACATAATGCCTTAAAATAGCTTGAATATAACTCATCAACCCTTGCCTCATTTAGTATGCGGTTCTATGAATATGCAAGTTAGCCCCGCCTCCACTCACTCACACCAGCTCAGAGATCCACTCATTGATGATCACACACTGACGTGATTGGTTATGAATACATATGAATAAATACTTGAATTGATGTTATAGTTTGGAATGACATAAGGATGAGTAAATGATGACATAATCTTAATTTATAAGTAAACCATTCCTTTAAGTAATAGCAGATCATATCTTGAGTTTTATATTTATCTTTAAAGTAAAAAGTAAAAAAAAAAAACTCTTATCAGAGATGTGGTCTAGACACGATGTGCTGAGGCAATTATGCGGGTGATGCAATTTTTATTCTGTATAGTGCATTTCTTGATCCAGTTTGCCATCTCTCGTCATCATATCTTGTCTTTTGCACTTTCATCTGTAATGTAGTGGGTTAAAAATAAGCATTTAAAAGGTAACCTGCATTACAAAGGGTTTGTAAACAATTTTTTTTTTCAGCACATTAAATGTGCTTGTGACCTGTTATTCTTTCCTCTTTCCCAGGTGCATAATGATGTAGTGCACTGTAAAACAATAATTTCTGTTGAATGCCAGTTGCAGCATTGAGACCTATGCCAGGTATGTGCTTTGTAGGGGTCATTTGAAGTTACGTCTCGCTTCTTTCATGCACCATTAGCATCTTGCAACTTTTTGAGTTTCAAAATAGTATGTTCCATTGGCTGATTCTGATGCTGACTAAGATATGGCTCAGGTGAAGGCTGCATAACACATTGTTGGGAGAATACGCTGTTACGCTAATCTGTGCCATGCTTCAGGTCTCACATGTGGACCATGAAGATTCATTGTACAAGCCTAAAACTGCACCTTTGCTCCGTTTACCTCATGCTCTAGGAATCCCTTGAGAAAAAGCCGAACACAGGCGCCCGCATCCGCAGACTCGGTGAGGTGATTTCATGCGCCAAGGGTGATTATTTTGAAAAGCTGTTCCTTTAATCTGGTTTTACAGCTTATCTTGGTCAAAGGTGGGGCACTTATGGTTTATTATCTATCTATCTTTTCAACAAATTCTTAGGTTGTCTAAGAATTGAATCATCATTCCAAAGAAGATTCAACCTTCTAATTTTAATTATGCATCATATTTTTATATAATAATCAGCAATATAATAATTTTGTATATTATATAATGTTTTAATACAGTGTATACAAAAAAAAAGTTTGGTGTCAGGAAGATTATTTATAATTTTTGAAATAAAATGAATACTTTTATTCAGCAAGGATGCCTTCAGTTGTTCAAAAAAGGACAGTAAATATAATGTTGCACATTTTTTTTATTTCAAATAAATTCTGTTGTTTTGAACTTTCTATTCATCGAAGAATCCTGAAAATAAAATGTATCATGTTTTCCACACAAATATTAAACATCACAGCTATTTTCAACATTGATAATAAGAAATGTTTGGCATCACAGCAATACATTTAATTTTAAAATATATTAAAATAGAAAACAATCATTTTTAGTAATAATATTTCATAATATTAGTCTAAAACCACAGGGACTATTTTACAAATTGCATTATAAGCATAATTATTTAAGTGAAAAGTACATACATTTCATATTTCAAAATCATGAACCTTTATTAAATAAAACCGGTACTTCCAAAAATCCTAGACTTTCACTTTCATTTTTGATATAATTTATAGTTTGCTATGAAATTCCCAGGTTCCCCATGCCCTGTGCGACACAGAAGCTGTTTGAGGAGGTTTTGGGACAGTGAAGGTCAGAGCTGAGTTCTCGGAAAGAGCCTCTCATTACGGGGCAGGAATAGCAGGGGGGACAGCGCTTCATTTAGTGCATTTCACGCAAGGCAAATGGCCATTCTTTCTGTCATAATGTAGCGTGTCATTGTTTGCATGCCTGAATAGGTCAAGACTGCTTAGTCAGGTTTCGTGTTTATTTCTTCTCCCCGTGCTGTGCGAGCGTTTTATCATTAACCTGAGTGCAAGGCCAACGGTCCACCTGTTCGGCCAACCTGCTAAACATAGTTCAAACGGGTTTTCCAAGTCAATAGCTCAGTTAAGTTTGTTAATGTGTTTATTTGTGGCTTTGTCAGGATCTGAAGGCAGCTCATATTTCAGCTTCAGGATCCTCATACAGTAGCTCTGCTCATTTGTCAAACTGAAATAGATAACATCCTCATGACAGGGTGACGTCTATTGCTTTTGCGTTAAATACTTTGAATTCTCAGTGTGATCTGGATGGTAAAGTGTGCTTTGGTTGAGTGTTTGATACTCTGCTTTGAGTTTCACTGAACATGTTTGTTTGTTTGATTTTTGTTGCATTCTCGTTGGTTTGGAAACTTCCCAGTGTTACTGTTTGCTTAAGTACAAAGGTGCAAGTGATGATACAAAGTGATCTCAAATAGAAAATAAACCCTGTAACTACTTAAAAATGTGCAGAATGTGTTGCTAACGTTTTAATAAATGGAGCCCAGTTGAATATGAGAGAACGGAAACGCAATCATATGTGAGGAAGTTTTGTCTCGCTGTGGACCTCATTTCAAGAAAACATATTGTCACATATTGATGTCTTCCCTCGATACAATGAATTCAAACTTCAAAACTGCATGGTTTGTAGTGTTGCAGGAAAGTAGAACATATAAAATGTTTGGATGATTTTAATTTATTTGTTATTGTTATTTTTATATTTTATTTGTTTACATTTCCATAAAATTTAAATAATTTGTAATGAATTGTTTCTGAATATCAAATCTCTACTGACTTTTATAAGCGTAAACGTAAGAATAACTTTTTTTTATATTGTTTGTCATAACACTTACTGAACTAAAGCAATTTATGCTTGCGTGATTATCCATACATGTTTTTGAAAAATCTTGTTAAAAATGAGCATCAAATATGATTAGGAAACCATCATTGTATTGCATTATATGTTTTGCCCTCCACAGTAAAAACTACAGAGCTTTGATCATAAAGCTACACATTTATATGATCTTAAGACATTATTGGGAGATTCAGAGTAACAACTGATTTTATGTGGTGTTTGTTTGTTTGTTTTTTTTAGTCTGCTATACAGTTATTAATATCTCACAGATTTACATTACAAGCTATCAGAATTTAATCTTTTTGGCCATAGAAATATCAGCAACTGCACCAAATTGCATATGTTTGCTCAGTTTGGGCCTCTGAATAAAACTGAGGTTTTTATTTCCTCAAGTGATTTTATATTACAGGGTTAAATGAGTGTCACTTATATAAATGAATATAAATTCAGTGAATAAATATATGATATGAAATGAATGAAATATGGCTTGAGGGAAGTACTGGTCAGAGCACTATCTCTGTTTGCCTGTCATACTGTAACAAAGTTATCAGATTTAGTATGGTGACTTTCTGTACCAACATTTCATCAATCGATTTTTGAATTAATAATAGGTAAATCCACATGACGACAAGGTGCAGTGCATCTTTGTGTCTGAACGTGATCCGCAGTGTCAGATTTACTTCTGTGAGGTGGCAGGAAATTACAGTGACAGCAAAAAAGCACCTCCCTATGCATTTAGAAATGTATCAGTTTCTTTTGCGAAATTTCTTTATTTTAGCTAAGTACTTGCTTAACAAGCTGGCACTGAAAGCACGACATTGAGCAGGTTAAGTTACCGTCAAGGCAGCCAGATACATCAAAAGCTGATTTACTGAAAGACATTCTAGAATAAAATGATCAGCAAATCAAATTGCAGTGGCAAAAATTACCTTTTGCTTCTTCAAATCATCCTATTGAGAACCACGGATGATACTAGAGACTATAGCAGCTGTAGAATGAGATTTGAAGGTTTTCAGTGATGCTTTGCATATAATATTTGGTGGGACAGAATCTTTAATGATAGCGGTTCTTCGGGTAACTGCCTGTTTTCCATTGTTGGTCGTCATATGGTCTTGTAGCCTGTAGACAGCCTGTTTGCTACACAGGGTTCAGAGGGTTCACTATGGTTTCATGCCCTGAGTGAGCTCTAGATCTCTATTGTTGAATGTCCCGCAGTGTCCTCTGAGTCTGTGCACTAACAATAAAGTAGACCGTCTGTACTGAACATATTCATCCAGAGAGCTCTATAGTCTGAAGGAGCGAGTGAAGCATGCAAGACCTTTCGAAAGATGAGAACTTGAGCTTAGACTGACCTCAACTCAGAGTGCGAGGAGAAACTGAATCGATTTATTTACTTTTGTATATGTGTATGACACGCTTGTGCTATCAGCATCTTTGTATTGCAGAAGATGTTGAATGGTACAATGTAACCACTTGGATCATCTTAGCTTGAATATATAAAATAAGTCTTTGGGCATTGAAATAATTATTGGCCTTTGCATCATATAGCCTAGTATCTACACATTTGTCTTCTGCAATCTTATTGTATATAGGACTGGAAAAGTGGACATCAACATCCTTAACACAGTCTCCATAGAAACCAGCCCAGTACTAATTTATTTTCTAAATAGAAAAAGAGGAAGAATTGACAGGAGTATTGTTTCTGCTATAATATAAATATTTATTTGGACTGCATCACTTGTTACCTGACGTAGGACCAAGATGTCAGACCAGAGAGGTCTTTTTTTCTTTTCTTTAAATAAAAAATAAAATGTTAAAATGAGCCACAACAGAAACAATAACGCACCAGGATTTATTATGTATAGCATTCATAAGACTATGATCAATCATTATGAATGTCATTATTTTTTTGAACCTTCCTAATCTCACATTAGAAGAAAGACTTGGTTGGCTTTTCTGTGAGTGAAATGTCTTCCTAAGTCAGCATATAACAAATAAATAAAACATCAGTCATTCTCAAGAGACAACATTACACGATTTAGTTCGATATACGATACTGATCTCATGATACAATACTCACAAAATGGAGTCAAAATTTTTTTATTGTTATTTTGATCATGTATGACAAACCGTTTTCAAAAATATAGTGTTCATTGAAATGCTACATTTGGATTTATATCGGTGGGGACTTGATTGGGTTTTTACTTGGTCTTTCTTAAAATTGTGAGACAGACACATTTTGACACAGTTAAACATCAGTCATTCTCACTAAACTACGATATATGCATGTAGACAAGGTCAAGACGATCTGCTGAAGTTCAGACTGAGCATCAGAATGAGAAAGAAAGGTGATTTTAGTGAACGTGGCATGGTTGTTGGTGCCATACGGGCTGAGTATTTCAGAAACTGCTGATCTGGGATTTTCACACACAACCATCTCTATGGTTTACAGAGAATGATCAGAAAAAGAGGAACTATCCTTGTTGAATCCAGAGGTCAGAGGAGAATGGCCAGACCTGTTCGAGCTCAACAGTAACTCAAATAACCACTCGTTACATCCAAGGTCTTCAGAAGAGCATCTGTTGTGTTCACACAACACTTCAAACCTTGAAGCAGATGGACAACAGCAGCAGAAGAACACACTGGGTGCCACTCCTGAAACTGGACAATAGAAGATTGGAAATGATTGTCTCCAAGTTCTGCTGCAAAATTCAGATGTTAGGGTCAGAATTTGCCATAAACAACATAAAAGCATGGATCCATCCTGCCTTGCATCAACGGTTCAGGCTGTTGGTGGTGTAATGATGTGGAGGACATTTTCTTGGCACACTTTGGGCCTCTTAGTACCAATTGAGAATCGTTTAAAGGCCTACCTGGGTATTTTTGCTGACCATGTCTATCCCTTTATGACCACAGTGTCCCCATCCTCTGATGGATACTTCCAGCAGGATAATGCACCATGTCACAAAGATCAAATCATCTCAAACTGGTTTCTTGAACATGACAATAAGTTCACTATAATCAAATGGCTTCTTCAGTCTCCAGATCTCAGTCCAATAGATAGAGCACCATTGGGTTTGGTGGAATGGGAGATTCACATAATGGATGTGCAGATGACAAATCTGCAGCAACTGCATGATATTATCATCAATATGGATTGTTTTCAGTACCTTGTTGTATCTATGCCACAAAGAATTAAGGCAAAAGGGGGTTCAACCCGGTATTAGCTAGTTGTACATAATTGAGTGTACAGTATATCGTTGTTTAGTTGTTCTTCAGAGATGAATGAAATGAAAATCTGTTTACAACATGTGGGTTTTGGTGTAACTGTGATCTTGCGTCTTGCACATACAGTAAGGGTTGTGTTATGCAACAGTTACAGTGAGTTAAAATATCACTCAGTGCTGGTGGTGATGTATCTCGCCCTCTGAAGTGACCCACAAACCACAGCTCAAGGCACTCCAAGTGCATGACTAGCACACTTTTGCTTGTCACACTGAGCTTTTTTGTCTCTCTAGCTGAAAATTATACAAATGATCAATATAACATTAAATAAGGTTACAGTTTCATTTATTATATTAATAATTTTCTTAACTATAATAATATTTTTCTTTTATGATGCAACACGATAGTTGTGGAAAGTAATGACTCGCACCTTCTGATTTCTTATTTTCAGATATCTTGTGATTTTTAAATAAATATAAATATGGTTATAGATTATCAATGTCATAGAAATAAACTCCACCAATCTTGGTTGTCAAGATGGATGGATGGATTCATTCTTTGATCTGTAATCAGAGAGTTGTCGACATTCAACAAGATAAATGGGAAATAAATTCTAGTTCCTGTGAATAATCTCTTTTCATGGGACAGATGTGT
Organism: Squalius cephalus; assembly: GCF_949319135.1. NCBI lineage: Eukaryota > Metazoa > Chordata > Actinopteri > Cypriniformes > Leuciscidae > Squalius > Squalius cephalus. The sequence goes on from NC_137142.1 coordinate 11,888,846, forward strand.
TCTAATTTGGGACAATATTTTTGTTTATTAAATTCAGGATGTAGCTATAAGTGATCATTCCCATAAGCACTTAAACCAGTCAGGAATGTCCCACTTGAGATCTGGCATTGACCCATCCGCTCCTGACAGTTTGGGCTAACTAGAATAAATAAAGCAGTACAAGTTATGAGTTCCTTTTGCGGTGTCATTATTACTGATTTATTCTTTTACACAGTTTATCATATGTTTGGGCTGTAGCCTGTTTATTCTAAGTTTTTTTCACTACTAATCCAACAAACTGTTTTCTTTGTTGGGTAGTTTATGGGAAGGGTTAGGGGATAGAAAATACAGTTTTTGTACAGTATAAAAATCATTGTCTATGGAATGTCCCAATAAAAAATGAAGTCTGTGTACTTGTGCAACTATCTTTGTGAAGACTGGTTTGGGTTTTAGACCATCGGAGTGAGGACAAAGAGAGTAGTGAGGACATTTTGGCCGGTCCTCACTTTCTGAGAACCCTTTAAATGCCTGCTTGAGGGTCAAGACTTTGTTTTAGGTTAATTAATTATAATCAGGTTATAATTAGGGTTCGGGTTAGGCACTTAGCTGTGATTGGTAGGGTTAGTGTATGGAGCTTGAGATTGCATTGTGTCAATGAATGTCCTCTCAAAGATAGATGTGCAAAAATGTGTGTGCGTGTGGATTCATTCGCACCTGCCGGACACTGGCTCTTTCTCCGCTGGCCCAGTTTTTGGGACTGATGTCTGCTTCTGCAAGAGTGACTTGAGTTGAATAAGAAAGACTGTCAAGTGCACAAAGAGAGTGTTATTCTCTTGAAAAATGTGTAGATACACAGATAAATAAATGGGTTGAGCATTTCTGTGTTTAATGTCCAATGTGCACTTAACAACTTAGAGAATATAGAGAATGCCACAAAACTTGTCAAAAGCATGTCAAGGTCAGCTGAAAAGCAAATGGGGGAAAAATGGGGGTTTTATTGAGATTCACCCAACTAATTACGCCCAGATCAGGGCATTGACCAGATTTAAAGGGATAGTTCACCCAAAAATGAAAATTAGCCCATGATATACTCACCCTCAAGTCATCCTAGGTGTATAAGACATTCTTCTTTCAGACGAATACAATCAGAGTTATATAAAAAAAATGTCCTGGCTCTTCCAAGCTTTATAATGGCAGTGAATGGCTGTTTCTGTTTTGAAGTCCATAAAAGTTCATCTATCCATCATAAACAAATTCCACACGGCTCCGGGGGTTAATAAAGGCGTTTGTGTAAGAAAAATATCCAAATATAAAACTTTCTAAAGTAAAATAACTAGCTTCCGGCCAAAGAACATACGTAGTTCACTAAAGTCTAAAGTGCAACTTATGCGAGTAATGCGATGTACTGCTGATATTTACGCTACACCATGACGCACTACGCTACTTCCGACGTCACAAGTTGTGTAAGTTGCACTTTAGGTGCAAGTAGACAGTGTATGGCCGTTTGGCCGGAAGCTAGAACTTTACTTTGTAACGTGTTAAATATGGATATTTTTCTTACATAAACGCATCAGTTCGCTCCAGAAGGCCTTTATTAACCCCCCGGAGCCGTGTGGAGCACTTTGATGATGGATGGATGCACTTTTATGGACTTCAAAACAGAAACAGTAGGCTAATTCACTGCCATTATAAAGCTTGGAAGAGCCAGGACATTGGTTAATATAACTCTGATTGTATTCCTCGTAAAAAGAATGTCATATACACCTAGGGTGACTTGAGGGTGAGTAAATCATGGGCTAATTAATTTTTGGGTGAACTATCCCTTTAAGGGAGAAACGCAAGAGTGAAAAATGTTACCTTTTCTTTGGGATTGACCTTCAATTATTTTTAATCTGTTGAAATATTTGCATATTTCACTATATAGCATTTCAGAAAAAAAACGGAAAAAAAAACCCCCGAAATACTTTTTCTTAGATTTTTATAACAAAAAATCATTTATTACAAATGGAAACATTTTTATCACATATTTTCATGTTGTTCCATATTGTAGGTGCAGCTCAGACCGGCGTAAGGAGAAGTCTCGTGATGCGGCGCGCTGCAGACGGAGTAAGGAGACGGAGGTGTTCTACGAAGTTGCCCACCAGCTTCCCCTCCCACACAACATCAGCTCACACCTGGATAAAGCATCCATCATGAGACTGGCCATCAGCTTCCTGCGGACACGCAAACTCCTCACCTCGGGTATATATCCAAATGCACACGTGTGACTGGGCTGAATAAACATACTGTACTGTATTTAATCATAATATGTAATCATAATAATATGCTGCCTTTGGGCATCACAACATTGATTTGACATTGACTGAAACTATTGAATTTAGTTTTAATGCACTTTATTTTGTTAAGACTGGTTTTTATAATGATTTTTTTTTTCTATCTGCCATTCATCAGTCATCTTTTTTAACCGTTTCAGCAATAATTTTAATAATTCCTATGTTTCCGTTCAATGTCGCAAATTTAACATTTTGCATAAAGCATTTGCGAATAAAGCAGTGTTTCCATCCCATGTGTTCAAGAGAACAAAAACGTCACTTCACAATAAATGACTTGCATCGCAGAGCACGCAGACGAAACACAATACACGCTGTCATGTTATCTTGCGTTCAGATGCTGGTATTTGAGAATGCAATTGTGGGATTCGGGAGATCCCAAACACTTCTGGGAGGCCATTATATTAAATCATTCTGATGACAGACTTTGGCTCAGGCATTACAGAGAATGATCAAACCAACATTTGAGATTCTTTGCACCCAGTTACATCCACTGTTGAGGCAAAGTCATGTGAGGTTTTTGTTGCACATATTCTGTAATGTGTTTCCATCGTAGTTTATGCACGTCCTCTTATCGGATGAATTATTTTTATTTTTATTCAATTGAGCGCTTATGATTTTTATGCGCATTTTTAGAATTAATTTGCATCTTGCCGTTTCCATCAAGTGTGTTTTTTTTAAATGTGATATCCTGAAATACGCATAAAAATAGGTGGATGGAAATGCAGAACCTGATTTTACCAAGTGCAACGTTCCTGGATCAACATTCCAATCAACCAATCAGATTTGAGGGATACATTTACAGTTTGTCAAGTTTAGACTTACAACCAGAGTTAGGTGCTTCTACATCATTTCCCTCTGATTTTAGGGATGACTAGGGGTTTAGGGATGATGGGGTTTAGGGGTAGAGTGGGATATGGTTAGGATTACATTTTGGGACAGGAATGTTTTTCCAGGATCAACAAAATATGTTGATCCAGGAACGCGTCTAACTCAGCATAATCAGGACGTGCGATGGAAACAGCTACTGACTGGTGCATATTACTACAGTTATATTTGCAATCTGATAAATAACGGTTATCAAATGGGTGACTCCACTGTCAGCGCAACATCACAGATGTCACGTCAAAGTAGGAGTCGCTTTGCAAATACACACTCTGATGATAATCAAATGCTAAACCTTTAGTTTGGTCTTTTATCTAGGTTCACTTATGAGGAAATGTCAGACTGCATTACGGTTACTGTTGTATTATACAAATGAGGAGGTGCTTTATATAAGGATATAATTGTGTTAGTGAATATTGGACCTGCTGTAACTCTGTCTGGGTTAATTATCTTTAGCTGTAGGTGCTAATCTTATAAATCAAAGATTGCATGAATGAAACAATTTAATGAAAACCTACAGAGTATAATTAATAATGGGTACGGTAAGCTTCAAGAGTGTGTGATTTTAAAGTGATAGTTCACCCAAAAAATGTAATTCTGTTATCATTTACTTCCCTCATGGCGTTCCCAACAAGTATGGGTTTCTTTCCTTCTTTCTTCCATGAAACACAAAATGAGAAGTTCAGCATAATTTTGACAATGCTCCTTTTGTCCTGGATTCTAATTCAGACTGCTAGACTCCTAAAAAGGGTATAAAAGAACTATAACAGTATCATAAAAATCCATACAAGTTGTGCACTATGTTTGCCAAGTCTTCTGAAAGCTTTGTGTAAGAAACAGACTGAAATTTAATTCTGAATTTATTTTCTGAAAATATTTCAGTCCACCATAGCATTCAAATTTCATGAAAATGTCACTCAGAAGGAAATAAAATCATGAGGGTGAGAAAATGATGACCGGATATACATTTTTGGCTGAACTACGTTTTATAAAACCATGTGTATGACCGAACCTGTGCAAAATGAGTGCGCGGACAGTGCGCACACTAAGTTTATTTTTTTATAAATCCTGATTTGTGTATGGAAAATTGCGTACGCACATTTAAATGGCTTTTTTTGTGCGTACGCAACATTTATACATCAGGCCCCAGGTCTTTTGAAAGTTTCTTTGTTTAAAGCAGGTATGGCGAGAGGATGTGAGCGTGTTCGTATTGTTTGTGTGTCTTGATTTATAAAATTAGAATCTCCGGAAGCTGGACAAAGGAGCTCCTGCATTCGACATTCCGTTCTGTATTTGCAACAGACACTAAAAGGACAGGGATCACAATTAATACGCAGTTAGAATGCAGAATCGGCTCGGTTCCTTCAGTTTGGACTGTTGGACTTGATGTGACTTGACAGTCAAATGTTCAGGTTCATGCTACATGCAGAAATGGAAAGAGAGAAGGAGGGGAGGGAGGGGAAGAAGACATTGAAAAGCAGCCCTGTCAGTAAGAGATGGTACATCAGATAGTGTTATCAGCAGGTCTGCGAGCTCTGTGCTGGAAGCCTGATTGGTGCTTTCTTTAAGGCTGGCGCTCTCCGTTGCAGGCCAGCCAAAACACAGGCCAACCCTGGCGCCGCACATCCATCCATCCCCTCCTCCTCTCGCCATCACCCTACCCGTGCTGAGGGTGCATGGGAAACACCTTTTTTACATAAGATCCACACTCCCACTGCACTGATGCTTAGAATTGATTCGGTCATTCACTTGATATTATCTATATTCGCTCTTTTCGCCCATGGGCGGCTCTAAAAATGTGTTCTGAAATAATGGTTGACGAGATATAATCTCATTGAAATCAATGACTCACCATCTCTCTACTACCGTGGTTAGGATTCTTTACATTCTCAAATAGGCATAGTGTTACAAAAAACATAGTGTTGAAAACTATGTACAGTAGGGGTGATTGTTGTTGAATTTTTAAGTAAGAGGCTTTAAGATGCCATTTCTTCTAGTTAATTCTGTTCAAAATTCAAAGGTCTGTAGATTTGTGTCAAAACAAATTTCTACAAGGTTTTGTTTTTTGTGTCATGTTTTTGTGTTGTTTGGTGTTTTGTTTTTGTGTCTTTTGTTTTATTTTTGTGTTGTTTGTTGTTTTGTCGTTTGTGTCATTTGTTTTGTTTTTGTGTCGTTGTGTTTTTGTGTCGTTTGTTTTTGTGTCTTTTTGTTTTTGTGTCATTTGGTGTTTTGTTTTTGTGTCGTTTGTTTTTGTTGTTTTGTTTAGGTTTTGTGTCGTTTGATGTTTTGTATCGTTTAGAGTTTTGTTGAGGTTTTTGTGTCTTTTGATGTTGGGCTTTGTGTTGTGTCGTTTTGTTTTGTTTCTATACCTTTTCGCTCCATATTATGTAAAGCAAAACATCTTGTAATCTTGGTGGACTAAAGAGTTCCCAGATGTTCTGCATGATCTTGAGATATCAATAGTCAATATTTCTACAGCTCAGATCATCATTTGCCCTTGTAGATGCATGTGTTTCAGCAACCAATGCATTCAGATTAGTTGACTTCTCTTCCAGATGATCAATTTCTGCAACCCCAATTTTGGGTGCAGTTTTGTTTCATCTCAGAATGAAAGCCTCAAGTCAAGAACCCCTTCAAAGACGTAGCTCTAATTCTCCCGGGGCCACGTTCTCTAGGCTCGGCTCAAATCCAGCCCTGGGCTCTCAATGGGCCTTGAGAAAGTTTCTTATCTGGAGGAAGCACACTGGAGCAATCTCAGGCTTCCGACCCCCCAGTGTGGAGCCGCTCTGTTCTCCGTGTCCTTGTCCACTCCACCTCCCGCCTGAAGCTCTGCCAGATCTACTGCAGTACTGGCAAACCAAAGTCTGGCACCCCGTCCACATTTTAGTGGCGGTATTACCAACCGGTCAGGAATTTAGGTTTTTCCAAATTATCATTTGACTATCACTTTGACTATCACCATTACTATGTACTTTTTTTTTTTTTTAAACAAGCAATCATATATTATAATTTAATTATATATACAGTAAGGTCTACTAGTTAATGCAATGTGGTTCTTATTTGACATCACTCAAAAAAATAAGAGTTTAAAAAAAAATTAAATAAATGTTTTCAATGTGGTCTCAGTCTTTTGGACCTCTCCATAATAATAATAATAATAATAATAATAATACTATTATTATTATTATTATTATTATTATAGATTTTTTGCATCAGAAATTTAATAGGCTTAGAGTATGTACTAATGCAGGGCAATGCAAATATACATTATACTGCAAAGGTTATGTGTTTTTCCAAAAGTGCGTGTGATCTCCGGATAAGCATAACCACAAATATTGTCTTTGATTGCATAACCCCCTCTCATATGTTTCTCACAGATGTGGGTTTTCCACATACAGGGTAACAGCTGGAGTTTTTCTCTTTAAATTGAAATGAACAGATTTGGTGCCATCATACAGCAGGGCATGTGGGTGTCTGTGTGTCCGTATATGTGGGTATTTGTAGAGTGTGTGTGTGTACACTATAGGTTTATAAGTACATTGTGGGGACCAGCCAGCGGTACAAAAGCTTATAAATCATACAGAATAAGAGAAGAGAGAGAAGAGTTTTTTTTTGCAAAAAAATGCAGGAAGTTTTGTGTGATGTGTAGGTTTAGGGGTCGGGTTAGTGTAAGGGGATAGAATATACAGTTTGGACAGTATAAAAACCATTACGTCTATGGAGAGTTCTTACAAAGATAGCGAACCTGTGTGTGTGTGTGGAGCTGAGGGCAGTGACAGAAGGGAGGTCAGTGTTGTTGGGAGGGCTCAGAGTAGCAGGATGAAGTTGCTGTTGTTTATTTTGGATGTCGGTCAGGCAGGGATTTAAGAGCCAGAGCAAGACTAGCGATTGTGCACACACTCACATGCGCACATGCATTCTGAAACACTTGTGTTTGTGCCATGTTGCAGGCTGCGTTCCTGCCACAGAGACGACAGATGTAGACAGACTGATGGACAGTTGGTATCTGAAGTCACTGGGCGGCTTCATTACTGTGGTAACATCAGACGGAGACATGATCTTCTTATCAGAGAACATCAGCAAATTCATGGGTCTCACACAGGTGAGTATCAGAGGCCCAGCAATGCATGCAGTGAAAGGAATCACTGTGCAGACAGATAGTCACCTTTAGTCACGTTATTATTAGCTGTTTGTCTGTTGAGCATTCATTTCCACTGGGTTCAATTAATCTTTGGCAGGCGAGATGCCATTATTAACCACAGCACAAGCCCGTTTCCTTCCAGCACTGTATTGGAGGAAGGATGTGTCACTTTTTCGGACCCTTACAGAAGCTCTGGGATTTATCTTCTGGCTGCCAATTGCTTCCTTACACATGGCTGCTGTTTTGTAGAAATGTGGCCTGTTATCTATTTGTTATCAGATAAATGACCATTATAAAAAAGATCAAAGATCCATAATGTTTGTGAATCTTACAAAACTTGTCAAGAACATGTACAGGTCATATTTCACCACAAAATATAAATACTAGCATTTCTCGTAAAACTAGCAATTCTCAGTACTGTAAAATACAAAGTGGTATATTATGTAAAAATAGTGTACATTGTGTCCATATTTGTTTTAGAGTTTTTAATTTATATTACAGTATTTTTTACTGTTATAATATAAAACATTTACTGTACTATAGTAATAGGAACTAAATTAGAATCAACCTTGAAAATAATGGGAATTACAAGAAGTGTTAAGATATTTTGAGGCAAAAGGTCATTAAAATAATCTAAATAATGAATCACCAAGTCTAAAGTAGGCTTAATTTTCTTTATGCTAAATATAATTCATGTTGTATACACTGCTGATCAGAGGTTTGGGGTTGTTAATATGTTTTAGTGTTTATGAGAGAAGTCTTTTATGCTCACCAAGACTGCATTTATTTGAACAAAAATACAGTAAAAACAGCAATATTTTAAAATATTGTTATATAAAATATTGTTTTCTATTCTAATATATTTTAAAATGTAATTTATTCCTATGATGGCAAAACTGAATTTTCCGCAGCCATTACTCAAGTCTTTACTTCATTGTAATATGCTGATTTGGTGATCTAGAAACATATTTTATAAAAGTTATTTATAAAAGTTACATTTATAAAAGCAATATAAAAGTCTTTAGTGCCACTTTTGATCTCTTTAATATGCCCTTTAGGCTGAATAAAAGTATTAATTTCTCTCAAACAAAAAATCCGACCCCCGACTTTTAAACAGTGGTGTTATATAATGAGAGCTTTCATGAGATTTACCCATCATCAGCATGTCTTTCTCTGTAGGTGGAACTAACAGGGCACAGCATCTTTGATTTCACTCACCCCTGTGACCATGAAGAGATCCGCGAGAACCTCAGCCTCAAAGCCGGTATGTCACTTTTCTTTATTCAGCCTCACTAGTTTCAAATCCTGCTGTATGTACAGTATGTTTTTCATGACCCTGTTTGTTCCAAAGTTTGATTAAACCGTTCAAATATGAGGAAAATATTCTATATTTTTAAAATATTCTAAACATGAGTGAAGATCAAAACACTTAACTTGGTTAAGGTATTATTATTACAAAATGATTTGGCAAAAAAGGCAAACTACAGCTCCAGGTTTTCTTTTACTATGCAAAAACATTGACAACAACATAATGAGTTATTAATGTTTCATTGGTTCTGTCTTGTTTTTGCATGCGTTTATATTTTCTTTGTATGATAGCCAGATCCAAAAATTATGTCTGCACTATTTGGCATGTTTCATTGCATTATCACAAATATAACAATTGACTCCAAGAGCAACTACGCAACATCAGCCAGTCAAATAGAAGAAGATAAATGGAGTGATATGGAGCAGTCTACCTATGGCCCTGAAAAAATCTGTTACATTTCTGTGATGTTTTCATGGAAAAATCTGCATGGTAAAATGTGTTACTCGGAACTAGAAACATGATCAGTTTAGCCAAAATAGTTCTTCAATGAACACATGCAGATGAGTAGAACTTTTGAGAGAGATGGAGATGGCAGAAAATAATGTACATTGACTACATGTGTGTAAATCGCAAGTTTTTAGAATTTTCAGTTTGTCTTTTCATTCGGTGAGAAGACCATGTTCGGTTGAGCAGTGTCGTTTTCCTTTAAGATATTATTATAGTTTTTATTAATAGTTTAAATTAGTTTTTATTTATTGTATATTTTTCATTTAGGTTATTTTATTTTATGTATTTTTTGTAGTTTTGTTGTGTGTTTTAGTTTTGTAGTGTCTATAGTTTTTATTCATTTTTATTTCAGTTTTAGTAATTTTGTGTGTATGTATATTTTTCCCAGTTAACATTGATTTTATTTCAAGTAACAACTTTGTTTTTTTTTGTTTGTTTTTTTTTAAGTTTTAGTTTCAGCTTTAGTACCCCTGTTGTTGAGTCCATATCACATTTTATTTCACATTTTACCAAACCAAGTTTATTGATACATTTATTCCTTTTGAATGGACTTTGGTGCAGTTCGCTGGTGCTGGAAAACCGCATTCACACCAACCAAACAGAACAAACTCTAAATTACCAACTAGGGATGTCCCGATCCGATCCACGGCATCGGTATCGTGCCGATACTGGCCCAAAACGCTAGATCGGATATCGGAGGGGAGAAAAAAAATTATCCGATACCTATGATCCGATACCCATTAGGGGTGGAACGGTACGTATTCGTACTGAACGTACGTTCGGTGCATGGATTTACACAGAGAATACACGGTATAAAAATAAATAAATATCGCGTGCACATTAATGTAATACGGAACTAACGTTACTGTTAGATACGCGCATATGCGGGTTCTTTAGGGACACCTAATCTGTAGCCCGCCTTAGCTCTGAACGCGCGTCTATATCGCTTCAAACGCTCACTTTATCATTATACGCGCGCGGCGCGTCCTATTCACTTTGGACGCGCGAATGGATTCAAACTGTTCAAGCATCGAACTAGACGCGATAGACGCAAATTTGACGCTCTATTCGCATTTGGTGTGAACGCAGCAAAATGAACAGGCTGCGATGTCAAGATTGCAATGCTGGAGTCAGTGTGTGTGTGTCAGAGAGAGAGGCACGGGCGCGATCGAACAGTGGAAACATAAAAACATACTCCGTCATTTTCATACAGGACATCATTAAAACATCATGCAAAAAGTGTTTAGCCTACTTATATTTGTGTAAAACCCAACATTGTGCTTTTGTCAAACTGTAAACTCTTGTCAAACTGTAACTGTCACCCAACCAAAATCACACACACACACACACACACACACACACACACACACACACACACACACACACACACACACACACACACACACACACACACACACACACACACACACACACACACGCTGTTTAAAAGCAAAAATGATATCATCTTTTGGACATTCATCATTGCATTGGTTTTCATTTCTTGTCCTAAAACAGAGCACTAATCTGTTTATTTTTAAGTTACACATTCTACATTGAATAAAAAAGAAAATCAAATGTGTTTTTAAAAGTAGTATTATTTTATACAGAAATAAATTATTTATAATTCAGATGAGAATAAAGTTAAAGGTAATTAAAATTTAAAGGAAACAAATATATTGATCTGAAATATAGCAAATTAATTTTAAATTCATTCAGGTTACCAAACATATCTCAAGGTCTTTTGAATAAAGGGTGGCAGTCTTTCATTATCAACTGTTGTTGTGGACTATATACTGGAGAAGTATTTGTTCTCCATTTGAGTGAGATGTTTTTATGTGGCTAATTGAGCAAAGTGCTTCCATTATATTTTATTATTATTAGTATTAGTTCAAGAATAAAATAAAAATATCGAATTGATATCGGTATCGGCAAATAACCAAAGCTGCGGCATCGGTATCGGTATCGGAAGTGAAAAAGTGGTATCGGGACATCCCTATTACCAACCAAAAGCTCTAGTGTGAAAACATCCAACATTTCAGATCATAGTTTAGCATGACCTCTGCATGTAACCTCTGCATGTAACATCTACTTCTCACGCTTTCTTATGGGCTTTTCTCCTTTACGCGTAAAACCACTTTAGTTCAAATCATCTTATGTGTATATGTGCCTCTCAAGAAACTTTATTATCGCTTCTATAAACAGACTTTCAGAAATACAAAAACAAGTATGTAAAGGCCTAATGTAAAGAAAACACATAGCTTCATAGGAGAGGATTAGCTATGTGAAGAAAAAACAATCATGCCTTCAAAAAACAGACCCACAACCCCTTCCCCTTTTATTCTGTGTATCCTTTATTTGACCTCCACACTTTCATACCCCTCCCTGCATGCTACTTTCAACATCTCTCCTCTGTTAAGGTCAAGTTTCATTGTGCTTTTTCAGGTGTTTGCCACCTTCACTATGATGAAACTTTGCAGCACGTCGCTCCTTCTCGTTTGAGTTGTTGGTCGAGCTGTTGAGAATGTCATGTGGTCGCGTGTGGTTAAACAAAGACCCTCTTTTTCAGCAGCTGTTGATGAACGATTGACCAGCGGTGGAACTCTGACCTCATGGTGTCTCTGACTTTGTCGTTAAGGCTGAACTCATGGGCTTTGAAATATCTAGATATTTCAATGGATACTAGATATTTTTTATAGATATGTAAAGGGATGGTTCACCCAAAACTGAAAATCAATCATCATTTACTCCCCTTATGTCATTCCAAACCTGTATGAATTTCTCTCTTCTGTGGAACACAGTGTTTCTTGGGGTTAGTTTATCTATTTTTTTTATTCTGTTATTTACATCAGTTCCAAACCCATAAGACTTTGGTTAATCTTCGAAACACAAATTAAGATATTTTAAAGGGGTCATCGGATGCCCATTTTCCACAAGTTGGTATGAGTCTTTAGGGTCTTCATGTAAAGTTTGTAACATACGTTGGTTAAAATTCCTCAATGGTTGTGTAAAATAACCCCCTTTTTCCTCAAAAACAGCTCTGTTCACAGCGACCCGTTTCAGTGTATGTCTCTTTAAATGATAATGAGCGACTGCTCACCCCACCCCTCTCTTCCATGGGGCGTGTCGATACAAGACAAAAATTGCTGCCTTGGCAGACAGTATACAAATGGCTGAGGGGGAAATATGCTAATACGGGACAGTCTGTCAGTGGTTGTGGGCGGAGCATGAGCAATATGACATCATATTGCTCAGAAAATCCAAACGGCTTGATTATTGAGAGTGTTTAGACATTTTGAGGATAAAAAAAAAAAAGGAGTGAATGGATTTTTTTCATTGTGTCCACACACTGCAAAGACACATTTATATGCAAACACCATATAAAAGTGAATTTTGCATCCGATGACCCCTTTAATGAAACCTGAGAGGTTTCTGTCCTTCCATTAAAAGTCCAGGTAACCAAAACCTTGAAGATCCAATAATGTCAATCGGTTTAATCCATGTTTTGTAATCCAAAAGGTAATAAAGTCGTCCTAAATAAAAGTCTAAATTAAATCTGTTCATCATACAAACTGATTGTATCTCTCTTCACAAGACTTGGTTTTAACCGCTTAATCCATATGTGCTAGGCGATTGTCCATATGATTGTTTGTAGGACTCTATGATTTATGGTGAAGCGCCCTTGAGCTCAGGAAAGACGCTATATAAATTAAACATTATTAACTATGTTTGGATTTAGCTTACAAATTTATTTGTATAAAAGCGATAATATTAAAAGCCGAAAGTGTTTTGGAATTTGAGAACACGAAAAGCAAAATATTTCTGTTTAAGCTTCTGTATGCACACAAGAAGAATGCTAGGAATGTTTCCCTGGTATTTTAAGCCCATTTCTAGCCTAAGTGTGTGTGTGGGTTGGGTCTGTGTGTGTGTGTGTGTGATTTTGGGAACAAATTTGTGACTGGTTTACAAATGAAGTAATTAAAGTTTTTTTTAAAAAATGCAGAAAGTTTTATGTGATGGGTAGGGTTACTATAAGGGGATAGAATATACAGTTTGTACAGTATAAAAACCATTACGTCTGTGGAATGTCCCCATTTAGAAAGCTAAGTAAACGTCTGTGTGTGTTTATCTGCAGGCATGGGAAAGAAAGGCAAGGAGCTGAACACTGAGAGGGATTTCTTCATGAGAATGAAATGCACAGTCACGAATCGCGGGCGTACAGTCAACCTCAAGTCAGCCGGCTGGAAGGTGAATAACTTCTCTTTTAGGACAAGTGCTGACCTGGAGTCAGGCTTTTTGTAACATAAAGATAATGGTTGTTCTTGCAGGTCCTGCACTGCACAGGGCACCTGAAGGTGTGTAACAGCTGTCCCACACGAGTGCTCTGTGGTTTTAAAGAGCCGCCGCTCACCTGTGTGGTCATGATGTGTGAGCCCATTGCCCATCCATCAAACATCGACACACCGCTCGACAGCAAGGCGTTTCTGAGCCGCCACAGCATGGACATGAAGTTCACTTACTGTGATGAGAGGTAACTCCCCTCTTCAAACACACAAACCTGCATTCTTGGAGTACATGTGCAGTTTGAGTAAATTGTATTATCAATTGACACTGGAGTCACTCATTAATGCTAAACATAAACGCATTGGGCGATCTGAGCGTATGGTCTAAAGCGCACGGCGCAAGTGCACTTAGGGCGTGTCCGAATCCACTTTTGCTAGTTTAACGACGGGAAAAATGGGTTTTTGTTGGTCAATGGCGCAGTCTATTTCAGTTGCCTCAAAATAACAATGCGCCAACAATGAACACACCTCGTTTTCAGACCAGCACACCCTTGGCCGAACAAATGGGCGCAAATGCATTTGCTATTTAAACGACGTGGCGCAGGACGTGAAACTGATAACTGCGTCGGACTGAAACTAGCAAAAAACACTTCCGTCGCGCATGGTGCTGCATTGCACAGGGTGTATGATCGGGCCAAATTCCTGATGGAAATTTCTGATGCTACACACCATCAATAAAAGGGTACTCTTAAGATTAAAAGAAAAAATTTCGAGCAAAAAATTGCCTAGCAATTAATATTAGCATTTAACATTAAATAAGCAATTTAGTAAATTTATGTGCTTTTGTCATTTTTTTATTTTTATTATTTTATTTTATTTTTTATATTTATTTTCATCTTCAATTTTACTTCAACTTAAGCTTAAACTTTATTTCAGTTAGTTGCCAACAAGGTATAAATAAAAAGTAGACTCATACGTACCATGAGCCAAAATATAAAGGTCACCATCTGCAGCAGGACAAATATGAAATTTGTAATATGTAAATCACAAAGCGAAACACTTAATTGGCCAAGTTAAATGCGGTTGACACTCCAGGCCCGAGCAAGTGTCGTCGTGGAAATGTTTGACTCTCAGTAGCATCACTGAACATTACAGGCATTGTTTACACCGTTACATTTCATCCTGACTCTTCCGACAATTAACTCACTTCCCTACACAGTACACACATAGTTCAAAGTGTTTGCTGTCATGTTTTCTGTGATTAATGCCCCGCCAAATAATCACAACGCCAGACCACAATGCTAAACCTGCATCCCTGCTGATGAAGTTAACAGAGAGAGGCATTAAGGGATCTTAGGAATGGGTGCCAAAAATATAGTGCCATGTAATTGGCCTGAATACATGTTGGATAATGGACTGTTTGTCTGCAAAGCTTACATAAGGGAATGGAAAAAAAGCTGGAAAAACAGCATTTTATTAAAGACCAGATTTGACATGAATAATGGACGTAATGATTGGTTAAATGTTGAAAAGTTCCATAGTAGCAGTCCCTGCTTCCTAGAAGAGCTCTGACTTATGTCACCTTCAGAATAAGAGAAAAGTAGAGTAATTTCACTTACTCAACCACATATCCAGTGGTAATTATGGTCATTATTATGATGTCAGCGCACACAAATTTAGAGAAGATTGGTCTGAAACATGGTTATTTCATTTTTGGAGCACAGCGTCTAGGGAAAGAGGAGTCCAAGGCCTTCATTAAACAACCTATTTGTTGCATTTCAAAATAGCTTTTAAACTGTTTTTCCCATTTTTCTCATAGATGATGAAAAAAAACACCTGTTTTTGTGTAGGTGTCTGTGTCTGTGTGTGTGTGTGTGTGTGTGTGTGTGTGTCTATCTGTGTGTGTTTGTGTGTCTGTCCCTGTCTCCGTGTGTGTGTGTGTGTCTCTTTTGCCTCATCAGCTCAGAGATGGTTAGTTCAATGACAGGAGAATAGAGGGCTCTTTAATGAACAGAAGCCTGCAGACACACTCATGCATACAGAGTCAGTGACCTGCAGCTGTCTGGCATTATGTAACTTCAGTACAAGGATCAGCTCAATACACCAAACGCACACTTTCATAACCAAATAATACCCGTCACATTCATTACACACAATCACACATTGCCTTGTGCTCTTGATTAAAGAGTAAAAATGACTTTAACCATGAAAAGGAAAATGTTATGTAAAAATAATTTTTAAAAAATTGTAAGAAATGAATGAGCCATTAATTTTTAATAACTAATAAATTATTATTACAAAATAATAAAATATAAGTGTTATTTCAATGTAGCTTTGAAATATTTAAATATGTAGCTTTTTTCATTAATGAAACGTGTGGTTGTGTGTTTATTATCAGCAATAAGTGTGGCTTATCAAACAATTGTCAGAACTATTGATTTTATTAACAATAAATATGTATTATATTAATAATTAGTACATTCATAAAGATGTTAGTACAGAGCTAATTTTCCCTTCACCAGATCTAATTTAATTAATTTAAAGTGTAAAATGTTCAATGTTATTTTTTTTTCTCCATATACAGTTCTGTCACACGCATAGTATCCTTTAATATAAGGATATATTACATATTTCTCATTAATTCTAATTATTCACCTTCAGAAAACACTAGGTCTCTGAAAACTCAGCCAAACAAATCACATGAAATGGATCATTATTAAATTGGCTTAAAACATACTAATCTTGTACAGATCAAATAAAATAACTGAGAGCTTTAGAACAATTCTGTGTGTGTGTGTGTGTGTGTGTGTGTGTGTTAATGTCTGTGTTAATATTAGTTGTCTCTCACTTTTCCAGAGTTACTGAGTTGATGGGTTACAGCCCTGAAGATCTTCTCGGTCGATCTGCATATGACTTCTACCACGCTCTGGACTCCGACAACGTCACCAAAAGCCACCAGAACCGTATGTGTCATTCATTTCCCCCTTCAGCACTTAGCTTCTGTTAGACTGTAAAACTACAAACTTTTTTTCACAAGTTCACACTTCAAGTAGGTGTTGTTGGGATAAAATCGAACACATTTAAGAAAAGAAAAAAACATGCACATGTTTAATCTTATGACTGCTACAAAACACAAACACTCCTAACATTGCCTTGCCATTGCGTGCATCAAACGATGCCATGTGAGCGAACCGGGGAAGAGGATTAGAGAGTGTGGTTAGAAAGCAAGAGCTTCTAAGAAAGAGCAGCGGATCAGGTCAGCACAGGTGGCGAGGTTTGCATTCCCAAGGTTTACTGTTTCAACCCTTTAACACAGAACAAGTCAGCATTAAACCACTCTGTGTGTAACTGCTATCTGATATCTGAAACTTCACATAAATATCTCTATACAGTATATGTACAGTACTTACAGATCACAGTACTTACAGATCACAGATGCAGTACATGCAGACACATGCAAGTACACATTTGCACTCTTTATCGCTCCTGAATGCATAAAGCTATTGACCTCTTTTCCCCAGTGGTTTCATAATACTCTGAATCCCATTCATTGTCCATTGTATAATTATGCATTTGTTGAAAAACAATTTATACAGAATACCATGCATAAAATTTCCCTACTACATGACATATATCACTGATATATGTGAGATTTCATATCTGTCTCTGTGTCCTAGACTCTCGAAAAAGAAAAAAGGGGGAGGCAGCCCACACTTTTTAGTTTTGTACATTCATAAAATATTTAGTTTAAAGAAATGTATACTTTATTCAGCAAGAATACATTACATTGATCAAAAGTGACAGTAAAGACATTCATAGACATTGTGTAGCCCCGACCCTTTTCAGCGCTGCGTTCGTTGTGTTCTGTCTTCCAGCTTGTATTTCCACAACATGAAGGTAAGATCTTACGGATTTATGAATGAACTGTTTGTTTTGAAATCTTCCCGGTCTGCTGACATTTGACATCCGCTTCAAACATGACAATGCTCATGATAACTTTCATTAACTCTACAATAAGTAAATTCTCTTCGACACCTATGCCATAAATATAATGAGCTACCCCATAAACAGAAGTTCAAACACAACATTCTAAAGATGGCTGCTCGCTTATTTCTCTGGCGCATATGGTCAATAGATTTCTATTCTAAATGCTGTTCTTTTGAACTTTCTATTTTATCACAGTTTCCACAAAAATATTAATCAGCACAAAGATTCTGTCATGAAAATCTGGATGCCAAATGCTGATAGGTCCTAATCTCCTTGCAATCACATTAATTGTTTCCTGCTGTATCAGCTGCCAATGAGCTTGCTGTTCAACTTTCAGAAACCCTCCACCTTCCCCAGCTCCACCTGTATAGATCGTTCTGAGTGGGTCGCGGAGTGTGCAGTCAAATAAACAATGTCATCAACAAAAAAACGTAATTCTAAATGTTTTGCTAATGCAAGACTTTTATTTTGAAAGACTTGCGTGAAAGCGGTTGACCCTTCTGTCAGATAGCCTGAGAAAAATGCGTTGTACTGATTCAGTTGCTGCTGTCAGATGAGATGTTGTCAGAGTATATGTCAGTGTCATTATTCTAAAGTTATTTTTGTAGCTTGTTACGAAATAAAAAGTCTCTCACTTCAGAAAAATTAACTTTCCTGTCCAATCAGCTGTTATAGTACGCTAGTAGCGCACACACTTCAATTGCATGCGCAAATGCGGCGGCGTGCGCTGTATATCACTTCACTATATACAGTGGGGAGAACAAGTATTTGATACACAGCCGATTTTGCAGGTTTTCCTACTTACAAAGCATGTAGAGGTCTGTCATTTTTATCATAGGTACACTTCAACTGTGAGAGACGGAATCTAAAACAAAAATCCAGAAAATCACATTGTATGATTTTTAAATAATTAAGTATTTGATCACCTACCAACCAGTAAGAATTCCGGCTCTCACAGATCTGTTAGTTTTTATTTAAGAAGCCCTCCTGTTCTCCACTCATTACCTGTATTAAGTGCACCTGTTTGAACTCGTTACCTGTATAAAAGACACCTGTCCACACACTCAATCAAACAGACTCCAACCTCTCCACAATGGCCAAGACCAGAGAGCTGTGTAAGGACATCAGGGATAAAATTGTAGACCTGCACAAGGCTGGGATGGGCTACAGGACAATAGGCAAGCAGCTTGGTGAGAAGGCAACAACTGTTGGCGCAATTATTAGAAAATGGAAGAAGTTCAAGATGACGGTCAATCTCCCTCGGTCTGGGGCACCATGCAAGATCTCACCTCGTGGGGCATCAATGATCATGAGGAAGTTGAGGGATCAGCTAACACAGTCTCACCCCAAAACGTCACATACTGACGCGTCTTGACCATACGGCAACATACGACGAAAAGGGTACCCCTAAAACGTCCATATGTGACGATGCGGGTTATGGGTAGGTTTAGGTATGCGTTAGGGTACCGCTAAGAGGCGCTGCTGGTGCGTTTATGTCTTCGTCTCATATGGACGTTTTAGGGGTACCCTTTTCGTCGTATGTTGCCGTATGGTCAAGACCCGTCACTACATGACGTTTTGGGGTGAGACCGGGCTGGATCAGCACACGGCAGGACCTGGTCAATGACCTGAAGAGAGCTGGGACCACAGTCTCAAAGAAAACCATTAGTAACACACTACGCCATCATGGATTAAAATCCTGCAGCACACGCAAGGTCCCCCTGCTCAAGCCAGTGCATGTCCAGGCCCGTCTGAAGTGTGCCAATGACCATCTGGATGATCCAGAGGAGGAAGGGGAGAAGGTCATGTGGTCTGATGAGACAAAAATAGAGCTTTTTGGTCTTAACTCCACTCGCCGTGTTTGGAGAAAGAAGGATGAGTACAACCCCAAGAACACCATCCCAACCGTGAAGCATGGAGGTGGAAACATCATTCTTTGGGATGCTTTTCTGCAAAGGGGACAGGACGACTGCACCGTATTGAAGATGGGTCGTGGCTGGGTCTTCCAACATGACAACGACCCGAAACACACAGCCAGGGCAACTAAGGAGTGGCTCCGTAAGAAGCATCTCAAGGTCCTGGAGTGGCCTAGCCAGTCTCCAGACCTGAACCCAATAGAAAATCTTTGGAAGAAGCTGAAAGTTCGTATATCCCAGCGACAGCCCCGAAATCTGAAGGATCTGGAGAAGGTCTGTATGGAGGAGTGGGCCAAAATCCCTGCTGCAGTGTGTGCAAACCTGGTCAAGAACTACAGGAACCGTATGATCTCTGTAATTGCAAACAAAGGTTTCTGTACCAAATATTAAGTTCTGCTTTTCTGATGTATCAAATACTTATGTCATGCAATAAAATGCAAATTAATTACTTAAAAATCATACAATGTGATTTTCTGGATTTTTGTTTTAGATTCCATCACTCACAGATGAAGATTTTATGATAAAAATTACAGACTTCTACATGCTTTGTAAGTGGGAAAACCTGCAAAATTGGCAGTGTATCAAATACTTGTTCTCCCCACTGTATAAAGTGCAAAAAAAAACCTACGAACATGCATTGTCATAGTTATGCTGTCATTTAGAAAGTCACGAAATAACAATACCAATAAATCACGTTACTGGTACGCCATGTGTTAGCTGAGAAGGATTTGCATGCAGGAATGATGTTCATTGTATTCATCATCAGCAGTTTCCATGTTTCATTAACAGTTTATTTTGGTATTGTGTTCACCATGGGCATCTGTTGTTTCCATAACTCCAAAATGCCACTTTATTTTCACTTTGGGTTATTTTGTAAATTTATAAATGACTATGGTGGCTCATACCAACTTACTAACATTGTATTAACAAAAACTAGTTTGGAATTGCTATTTAATAGTCTTACCTTATAGACCTACTGTTTATTCATGAGTAGTATTACTCATATTCTTACAATTGATGTGCATGTTCAGTCAAGGGGGACTGTGTGTGTGTGTGTGTGTGTGTGTGTCAACAATTTTTGTGAAATAAATGTGCTTGTTTTTTTAAAAACACATTTATTTAAATAGGCCTATAAATTTCTAAAAAGTGGGTCGCAGCTTGATGACCATGGGAACATGTGGGTCCCATGGCCAAACCAGTTGAGAACGACTGTTTTATTGCACAGCAGCAGCATGTCTTACTTGCTCACATCAGTGTGTCATGTATGTATTGGCAGTAGCAAGTCCTGTACTTGCTCGAAATAATCAACAGCAGCAGCGTAGACCTATTCTGCCAAGACCAAACATTTTAATATTGTCATATCTATTACCATGCCAAACACTCAGAGTTGTCATGACCGAAATGTATGCATGTATGTACTGTTTATATATTATATTATATTATATTATATTATATTATATTATATTATATTATATTATATTATATTATATTATATTATATTATATTATATTATATTATATTATATTATATTATATTATATTATATTATATTATATTATATTATATTAATCTCATCATAATATATACAACATATACATCAGCCACAGTTACTCATCTCTCATCTTTTTACCATCAACCTGCTGCCTGCACCTAATTGCCTTTTAAGCTTTCATTTATCTCTCTCTTTCTTGCTAAGCAGAGGTGAAACCTAATATCTGTTGACGTTCACAAACAGACTGTCCGCACACAGCAAACAACGAGATATATACCCCCACCCACCCCCCGAATCAAATTGCATTTCAGACAAATTGCATTTCGCATACATGTTTGAGTTATGAATACGATTCAAAAGAGCCTTATTGGATTGGCTCTATTAAGGATGACCGTAGCAGCCATTAGGACATCTTGAACCCCATTAGGAGTGACAGAGGAGATAAGAACACAGCAGTAGGCAGCTACGGTACTCCTCAGCCTGGCCAGGTGTCCCAGATTGCTCCATAATCAGATGCTGGATGTGGAGTGGCTTCTGTCCGCCATGACGTTAACATGTAATTAGAGTCTTTTCAAAGTGTGTAGAGGAGAAAAAAAGTGTTGATCTGGATTAGGCTTGTTGAGAGGAAGAGAGTGGGGCTGCCTCGTGACTGAGTTTCAATCCACCAATTATTTGTCTCTTTCTTTTCTCACCAGAGCTCATTTTCATCACTTGAACTATCTAAGAGCTTCTATCATTTATCAAACAACTAGAAATAAACAACCATTCCCATACATGAAGACACAGTCTTACGAATTGTATACTTTTCAGAAAGGAAATGCATATACATTTAGAAGCGCTCTTCATACAGGGTGATGGTTCTGGATTTTCTGTTACTCTCTCCCATTCACTTTTGAGAGAAATTTTGCTCTGATTTCGTCGTCATAAAATTTGCCTCTGGTAGCATCTACATTTTTGCCATTTTGCCTACAAGAATGGCTAACAGAAAATTATTAAAATGAAGAGTTAAAACATGTTGAAAATAAGTAAAAATATGTAAAATAAGTCTCTGTGTGTGTGAAGTTTTAGCTCAAAATAACCCACAGATAATTTTTCATATCATGTTAACTCTTTCCCCACCAGCGTTTATAAAAAAAAATAAAAAAAATAATTAAAAAGTTGAGTCACCACCAGCATTATTGATAATTTTCACTAAATGTTCATGGCCGTCAGAATATTTTGTTTTATAAATATCTGAACATGCGACACTTTAATGTGGGTAAATTTCATACAAAAAAACACGAGAAAATCACAAAAAAAAAAAAAAAAAATCATATTCAGAAAGATCATCAAAACACAGATGGAGTAGACTGAGTACATCAACTCCCCTAATGCTTGCACAGTCCTATAGCTCATCCTGGGTCGACATTTCATTCAGTAACATTTTGATTTAAATGCGGTTTACTGTTTCTTTTACTTATGCATATGATTACATATGAGATCGCCTTTTTCTGCATCTTCTTCGCATGTGTTTTGATCAGGAGATTCAGTACTCTTTAAGAAGATACGTCATAGCGCCACTAGCGTATAACAGTGAAAACACGGAAAGCCGAAAAATTCTGTCAATCGCGGGGAGCCTTTTCTCACGAATGGTGGATGGTTTCCTCATCAATGGTGGGGAACGGCAAATTCCGCCATTTATGTGCGTGTCCCTTTAAATGCAAATGAGCTAGTGCTCCCGGTCCCCTTTCAAGAAGAGGGCGGAGCCTCAAGACCTCATTCTCTGGCATACCGGCAACAACAAAACAGGACAATCTCACACACTGAAAATTGTAGAAACTCTCAGTAGCGGTGTTCAGCCTTATATGTTCAGCCATCTGACTGTACTGTGCATAATAATTGCGTGTTTAGAAATTACGCAGACGGTGAGCATGGTGAGATAAAAATAACGACAGCTCTGGTCTCCTGGTGCCTTCATGTGCTGTCTGAAATGCCATAATTCTCACTTCTGAAATCGTGATTATGAGCTTGTTGCTTTAACATAGAAAACAGTTATTTTGAATTGTAATAATATTTCACAATATTACTGTATTTTTTATCACATAAATGCAGCCTTGGTGAGTTAAGAGACTTCTTTCAAAAACATTTGAAAAAAATCGTACTGATGCTTAAATTTTGAATGGTAGTGTACATAGAAATAATCTTTCTTATTTTTTTAACAATAAAAAGGTTATTTTTCAAACAATAAAGATTTTTAAACAATATGCATGATAATACAGTTATTGTAGCTTTCCAGTAGCTCAAACAGTAGAGCGTTGGCGCTTGCAACGCCAAGGTCATGGGTACCATGTGTACTTTGAAATGAAATGTAAGTCGCTTTGGATAAAAGCGTCTGCCAAATGCACAAATGTAAATGTAAACTTAGTGGGGCCGAGCTTGTTGACTCAAGGACACTTGCCTCTTCTTAGAACCTACAGTACATCTTTTTATGCGACTTCCTTTCCAACCGCGTGTATGAAGTCGCAAGGCTTTCTACGACAACACTGCCGTCCTGCAGAGCAGTGCAAGCACTGGCCGGGAATGAACCTTATGACCCAAAGCCAGTGCTTTCCCACGACAGATCTGGACCAAGTCCAGGGCGAACGTGCCATGGAGACAGACTGTCAAAACTCAGACCAGCAATCCCTCATTGTCTCCGTCTCTCTGTTTGTCCTGTTGCTTATGTTAGCTTTCATTGATGGGTCAGTCTGGCTGTCTGTCCCAGTTTGTTATAGCTACCCAATACCCACTTAGTCATCAGACATGTTGTTTTGGAGATCTCTGAGAAAGCATTTGGAACAGACATGTAATGAAAATGTAATGACATGTAAAGAAAAATGTATGTGTTCTAAAAATGTTTTTACATTATCTTCTGCTCTTTCCTCTTTAGTGTGCAGTAAAGGCCAGGCGGTGAGTGGTCAGTACAGGATGTTGGCTAAGAATGGCGGCTATGTGTGGGTGGAGACCCAGGGTACCGTCATCTACAACAGTCGCAACTCCCAGCCCCAGTGCATTGTGTGCGTGAACTACGTGCTGAGGTAAGGCAAAAAAAATAAAAAATTGCAAGGTGACAAAGCTTGGGATGTGTTTGTACTGCATCTGCACTTTCTGTTCTCTGGCTCGTCGACGCTTGTAATCCAATAAAGGCAAAAAATACAGCTTAAAGGGATAGTTCACCCAAAAATAAAAATTACCCCATGATTTACTCACCCTCAAGCCATCCTAGGTGTATATGACATTCCTCTTTCAGGCGAATACAATCAGAGTTATATTAAAAAATGTCTCGTCCCTTGAGAAGATATACTCTTCCTGGCTTGAAGGTGAGTAAATCATAGGGTAATTTTTATTTTTGGGTGAACTATCCCTTTAAAGGGACAGTTCACCCAAAAATGAAAACTATGAAATATTTTTTTTCTGTGGAACATAAAAGGAGAAAGTTTGATGAATGTTCACGCAACCCAAAAAACTCCTCCTTTCTTACTCAACTTTACTGCTACACTACAATGTTGTATGTATGGTGACACAAAAAGCTATCAACCTTAAATTGTGCTCTCTTTTCATAGTGACGTTGAGGAGAAATCCATGATCTTCTCTATGGACCAGACTGAGTCTCTGTTCAAGCCTCACAACTTGAACAGTTTCTTCAGTCCAAGCAATAGAGCCCTGGGCAATGATCCAGGTGAAGCGCTCTTCACCAAACTCAAAGAGGAGCCTGAAGAGCTCACCCAGCTGGCACCTACACCTGGTGACACCATCATCTCTCTTGACTTTGGTGAGAACAATATTTTTTTTTCAGTTTTGGGCCAATATGGGATTTACAATGGTACCGATATCAGGGAACATGGTGGCAGAAAGCAAATTAGATTTAAGAAATAACATACTGCAGATTTTTTTCTTTTTTCTTTTTTTCTTTCCAAAAGTCAAAAAGTAATAACAAAAGATATATTGGCCTACTATTGTTCAGAAGTTTGATGCAAGTTTCATCAAAAGTGACAGTAAAGATATTTATAATGAAAAAGATTTATATTTCAAATAAATGCTGTTGTTTTGAGCTTTCTGTTGCATCACGGTTTACACAACTGTTTTTAACATTGATGATAATAAGAAATGTTTTATGAGCACCAAATCATCATATTAGAATGATTTCTGAAGGATCATGTGACACTAAAGACTGGAGTAATGATGCTGAAAATTCAGCTATGCATCAGAGGAATAAATTACATTTCAAAATATATTACAATAGAATACAGTTCTTTTAAATGACTAATTCACAATAAAACTGTATATTTTGATAAAAAAAAATGCAACCTTGGTGAGCATAAGAGACAACTTTTAAAAACATCAATACCTCCAGAATTTTAAACGGTATAGTGTATATTGCAATAAACTGTTAATGTAATAATGAATAAATAATGATTAATTACTAAGCAAATATAAGCAAATATTTTACAAAGAAAATCATTTCGGGCCATTTGGATTTTTTAACGTATTTATCCCCTAAAATTTTCTGTAACATTATGTTGGTGGGAATATACTAATTTTATTTTTTTTTTTAATTTTTTTTTTGCCACTATACTAATTTTGTATTGTATTAAAGTAATTTCTTTTTTTTTTTACTAATTATTTTTTATTAAAATACTGTTTAAAAAATAAATAATTTCCTGACAATAATTATTTAATTAAATAATCTTTATTTTTTTCCTATTATTATTTTAGCTTTGAGATGAAATCTGTTTTTTTTGTTGTTGTTTTTTGACCCAACATTAACCATTGTTAATGAGGCAAGCAGATGCAGGGTTATCAGCTAGTGTAGTCTCAAAAAGGCCAAAAAAACAAAAAACAGCTAGCTAATGACCCCGGCTGATATATTGGTCTATCACTGTTTTTATGCCACATCTACCTTCCTACAATACAAATCTTTTCTTCAGGTCGGCCCCAGTATGAGGAACACCCAATGTACAGCAAAGTGTCTTCTGTTGCTCCTTCTGTTACTCACTCTATTCATGACGGCCACAAGCCGAGCTATGCTGGAGACATGCCCAAGATGGCCGCCACTTTCTCTGTGCCTCAAGCTCCGTCTCCCAGTAGTGCTACTCCCAGCCTAAGCAGCTGCTCTACGGTAAACTCAAATACTAAATCTTCTTATCCTCATATATTTTGTTGATCACTGATCACTGTACGGTGTGTCTTCAATGCACATCTTATATATTGAACAGCCCAGCAGCCCCGGAGATTACTACAGCCCAGTGGACAATGAGCTGAAGGTGGAGCTGACTGAGAAACTGTTTTCCTTGGACACACAAGAGACAAAGACTACCTGCAACCAAGAGGTTAATAAATATTCAGTCTGTAACATTAATAATATTGTATTACTATTTAATATTTAAAGGGATAGTTCACCCGAAAATGAAAATTCTGTCATCATTTAATCACCCTCAGGTTGTTCCAAACCTTTTTTTATTTTCTGCTGAACTCAAAAGATGTTTTGAAGAATATGGGTAACCAAACAGTTGATGGGGCCCATTGACTTCCATATCTATCCCTTTAATATCATATATGTTTAAACATCTGCAGATGTTGCTTATGACTGCACACTGAAATTCTTTTTGTAAATTTTCTAGTAAATTTAACAAATAATTACAATTACACATTAAAAAAACGTACTCCCATTAATCTTTTAAACTTCAAAACATCTGTATTTGCAGTGAGACCTCTCTCAGTAATCTGCAATCAGTGGCTCAAGCCTCCGTTACTAGCTCTAAAATGACGTTTTGGAATTAGCAACACGCACAATAGTGATTTAAGGACAAAAACTTGACATACGTCTTGAAATACATCAACTGAACAATGTTTGGAGGTGTGGTAACCGTAGTATAAGCGGAATAATTGACTCTGGGCCTTTGAATTATGGGAAAAAGAATGTACATCTGTGAAAAAAAATGCACAAACTCCGCTTCGAGTCATGGCCGCATTACCACCTCGAATGTGCATTATTTTTCAAACAGGGGAAACAGTTGTTGATATGTAGATTTTATTCTTTCTGACCATGACCTACATGACCTTTCCAGACTGACTTGAGTGATCTGGACTTGGAGACGCTGGCTCCCTACATCCCTATGGATGATGAGGACTTCCAGCTCAATCCCATCTACCAGGAGGAGCCTGTATCTGAGGTCGGGGGCCTGGTAACTAACAAGCAGAGTTTCAGCAACATTACAAGCCTCTTCCAGCCTTTGGGGTCGCCTTCAGCAGACCCCTTCCAGCCCAACATGAGTTCAGGAGGGGATGAGCAGAGCGTCAACGGAGGATCTGTGGAGTCATGGCCATCTGTTCCCTATAGCAGGGGTCCCATGCAGATGCCTCCTTACCATGATCCCACCAGCACCCCACTGTCCTCTATGGGAGGGCGTCAGAATCTGCAGTGGCCACCTGACCCTCCATTACCCAGCAAGGCTGGAATGATGGATCCTTTAGCTGCAAAGCGCTCTTGCCAAACCGTGCCAGCAAATCGAATGCCATCTTATTTGCAAAGGTAATGCTGCATATTACAGGATGTTTCTCTTGGTTCAGTCATAGGATTTGCATTGGATGACACCTGTGTTTGTTTTGCAGGCCCATCGAGAACTTTGCGCAGAACTACAGAGATATGAGTCCAGCTCGACTTGCTCTCGCTAACAGTTTCAAGCGCTCGTTCACGCAGATGACCACGGTTGGTTCATTTTTTACTTGAAATGGCATGATTTGCTAAGTTTTCAAATATACACTTCCAGTCAAAGGTTTGGACACTACTTTGCACAGTTTAGAATGATTATAAATTCATGCTAAAAACTACAGAAAAAAAACTACCTCATATTTTATCTTGAAAGAGTTCCAATAGGCACATTTGACTGTCAATTTGTGAACACAACTTGGATAAGTTATGAGAGGTAAACGTCAGCTGTGTCAATTTCTCATTTTTAATAGTTCTTTTAGTCGATTCTATTGATGTGTGAATAAAACATTATTTCAAGTGCACCTATCGTTCAATAATCAATCAATAATAATTCAGTAAGCTTTGTGCTTTGTTGATTTTTATATGAAACTAACACTGAACTTTCAAATTCTGTCAATTTTAGAATGAAATTATAACATTAAATGCGCTCTTTAATGTGGCGTGACAGATCGTTGTAGTTGTAGTCGTAGTTGTAGTTTAAGCAGCATCTTTTTCTCTTTGCTAACATGAAATAAACAAGAATGAAGGTATGTTGAAGAAAAAGCCATTCAATGTCTATGCCTCATTAGTCAGCTAGAAAAAAATGACTTTAGAGAGGAGAATTTTGCAAAATATAGGAACAATATTTCAAAATTATAAAACAAATATTTGAAAAAATTAAAAGTTTAAAATAATTTTTAAAAAAATGTGCCTTATATGCAATTGAAATGTTTATATACAGCTCGGTTTTATTCGAGTGTTGATTAAATGAATTTGGTTTTGGTTTTCAGCTAAATGAAAACTTTAATTTCGGTTTTGGTAAAAAATAAATGTCTTAAAAACTATTTTTTAAGATCATGACGAATGTGAATTCAGTCTGGTCCAGTATACTTCAGTCCAGGGGCGTTTCTAGGTTTTAAAAACATCAGGGGCTGAGCCTGAAACATCAGGGGCTGGGGGAGGGTAATTAGATAACATGATTCGATACAGAGAATAATGTATATTGTAGGCCTATATGCGCGGGGCAGACTGGTTTAAAAATTCAGCCCTGGCTCTGTAGCCACACCAGCCCACATTACCTCACAGACACGCGCATTCAAATGTGACGAGCTCATTATACAAAGGAAATAATATTACAGACCTAGACAAATTGAGTTGCTTATAGTTAAAAGAATGTCATGAACGATCATTTAGGCTAGATGTATTGATTGCATTAGTGCGTGATATTGAACAGTGTGCGCCTCGAGCAGGAAAGTTCGTTTTTCTGAGTTTTATATTCTGACATATACCGTGACAACATCTCATCTGACAGAGGACAGTGCAGCGCTGCTGACTGCGTTATTTATAAAAAAAATTAATTGCTGTGAGATTGTTCAAATCTTGGAGATATTCTAGGCTGAAATCACTCACGTGGTGCGTCTCTGTGTGAGACAGATTTCAACGATCACCAGTCAGAGATAGCAGCAAAGCCAAAGCACGATGAAAATAAGGCAACTTATGATTTACATGGTTTACATAGGCTATTGTCCGGTTTCATATTTGTCAGTCAACTTTTCAAAATACATTCGGAGCAGAAGCCCCGGCAAAATCGGCCGGTGCCACCTCTGCTTCAGTCAAGTATATCCAAACATCTGCCTGATTGTATTATATACATTTTTTTATATACATTTTTATGTTTAAATGGTATGTCTTATAGTATAGTCTTATATCATCCTATATGTTTTAGGTTGAGACACCCGCCACTAAGTCACAACAGACAGCGTGGAAGAGACTTCGGCATGAGAGTTGTGCCGTCATGGAGAGGAAATCACTCAGCACTAGCGCTTTGTCAGGTATTTCAAAGTGGTGTTTTTAAGAATTACTTTTGAAAAACTACATTTATTTATTTATTTATTTATTTATTCATATATGTATATATAAATATGTGTGTATGCTTTTTTAGGGGGGCTTGAAATAAAAGTTTATGTTTTGAATTACCTCATAGCTGGTTGGTTTGGTTCATGGTTTTTAACTATTTAACGAAGACTTTTTAAAAATGAATGGAAAAATACTTCCAGAACCAAGCCTGCTGAAAAAGTAGATGGCACTTTATAGCAAAATGTTAGGAGATTTTAGCAGCTGTCTCACAGAAAATCAATCAATAATCAAATGTATTTATACCTAGACAAAGACATGACCCATAATAGAGGAATGGACCACCAGCACAGGAAGACCCCGTTTTCGGATAATCAGGAAGCAAAGCGCTACCGAGAACAGTGTTGTAACTATAGAGAGTTCAACATGCAGCCTTTCTCCAAAATGGATGGTGAGCTCTTAAATGATACAATCACACATCTCCACTTGTACTTTATGCACTGTTGATGCTGATTCTCTGAACTTGTTGTGTTCGCAGGAATTGCGAGTCGTCTTATCGGGCCCTCCTTCGAGACCTACTCTCTGCCTGAACTGACGCGTTACGACTGTGAGGTCAACGTCCCGTTGCAAGGCAGTCTTCATTTGCTGCAGGGCTGTGACCTTCTAAGAGCATTAGATCAGGCCACTTAGACCAGTTTCTACATTAGCCCACAGAAATGCAGTCCCACTTTACCCAACCCTATCGCTCATCTCACCCTCACCCTCACCAACTTGACAATAACCATCCCAGCTTTAGCACACCTCGGCTTGAACACAGTCATGCTTATACACCCTCTCACAGTCATACCGTACCTACCTGACTGCATACATGACAAATGTAGCTGTGATTCTATTTTTATTGTCTACATCTTCATAAATTATATACATGTGCTATTTTTTTAGTTGCGAGACAGTTTCTGAACGAATTTAAGTATTTTTGGAGGAGTTTAAATGTTGTGTTGTCTTCGGCTGTGTTTCTCTGCTTGTCAGATGATTTCATTGAAACTGCTTTTAGCATATTTCCCTCGTCTTTTTCTCTATCCATGTCGGACAAAGCAAGAAAAAAAAAAAAAAAGAATCTACTGTAAGCTACTTGTTTTTAAATGTTCTTAACTTCTTTCATTTATTCTAACTTTCCTACCTCTGACACATCATTAAAGACCCCATGAGATCAAAATGTCAGTTTTGAGCTTGTCTATATGCTAGTACAGTGGTTCCCAACCTGGAGTCCAAGCCTCTTTATTAAATAATCAATAGTATTAACAATAGCTTCTCTTTAGTCTGCATACATGTTCTGCTCTCCTTCCACTCGCTTCTCAACACTTCCCTCACACAAATGGGTTCGCTCCTAATGAGGGGATATTGCCAGATATCACAAAAAAGCAACCTGGTTTATAATATATTGTGCTTTAGGTAGGAGATAGTATTCTCAAAACAAGCCCCTTAAAAATGCATTATAATAAGCAGAAATGGCAAAACCTACTAAATGAAAAGGCAGGAAATGTAATTTATCATGAATAAAATAGTTCAATGTGAAATATAAAAAAATATTGAATAAAAACAAACAAATGATATGGATTATTATAATAAACCAACATATTCAATACATAAGGAGAGGGGTCTCAAGGACAAAAGGTTGGGAACCACTCTGCTAATGTACTACTAAAAGCTTGACTTTTTTAGGAAAATGGAGAAAAATATTGATGACATCATCCTGCACTACAACGATTTTTGTCCAATCAGATTATCTGAATGAGCATGTCCTTCTCTCTGCAATAAGCTAGTAAATAGAAAATCATGGTTCAAGACTGTAACATAACATAAAGGCACTTTATATAAAAAAAATCAATAATCCTTCAGTATTTCCAACCCAAACTTCCTGTTTCAGCAGGAAATTTCAACAAAGGAAAGAAAACTGTGCTCGCACGCCGTTTCATGGGGTCTTTAAGCCTTGTCTTCACTGACCACTTTCAATGTTTTTGTTATTCATGTGCCTTTGTTTGATTCGCAGCGATACTGTGTTTCTGACTCTGACCTGTTTATTGCCTTATAGTGGAGACCACTTTAAATACATATATTTTTGTCAATTTAGCTGTAAACATACATATTTAAAGGAATATGCTCTAAAATTTCTACTATAGAGTTCTACCTTAATGAAAAAGTTAAGCAATTATTTGTTCTGGTACTTTGTCTTGTCTACTCAGTAGATGTGAATCAGAGTCCTTATAGAGTCTGCAGTGCTGGTGTCCTGTGTGTGTTCTTGGTGGCATTTTCTGGAAATATGCAAATGCATATTACATTTATTGGCAGGCCAGTACAGTTGGGTTCAAAATTTAGAATAAAAAAAAAAAAAAAATCTGTTTTAGATATGTAGCATATTGGATCCCTAATTTTAATCTTAGTGATCTCTTGCGTTGTTTAAAGATGGTGCTTTATGCAGTCTGACCCATATGCATACATAACTTGCATAACTTGCATCTTTTTATTTGAATTGCCCTAAGGTTGTCTTTAAAGTTGAATCCTAAAGCATCCAAATTGTCTATTAGTATGACCGCTACAATATGTAGTAATGTAGCAAGAACTATGGTTGTTGATTTGTCTGTACTGTTATGCTTACACACATTCTCAAAGAACTTTAGATCTTCGGTTAAATTCTAATGTAAATCTAAACCCCTGGTGAAAAAAAAGTGTGACACATAAGATTTAAAGTAATTCAAGGTACAAAGATAAGGTTTGGCACACAATCCAGTTTTTAAAGTAATAGCCAGTTTTTTTGTGAGCAGACTGGAGATGTGTTGCTTTATGATGGATTAGGGCAAAGATTGTTTCTGAGAGAGTGGCTATGCACAACTAAGCAAATCTAATACAGCACAGGAGTGAATGGCACGAAATGTGTCTAGATCTCCAAATCTCTCCTAACTATAGTTGTCATTTATCTGAATGCAAAAATAAATGAAATAAATAAACATTGTGGAAAAATATATTAATCATCATCAGATTATTTTTATTGATATTTGTTATTACAAACAGTAAATTATTCATAATTACTATTTACAATTGACATGGAGTTAAATAAAATATATATTTTCTTAGTGTTTTGTTTTTAATTTTAAAATTATTTATTTTTATTCTACATTCTACATTTTTATTCTATGAATTTAGAATTAGCTTTTTATCAATTCACAAACCCCTAAAGCACTTAAAGTTGTAGAATGTAATATATATTGTTTTCTCTTTGTATTTTTATATCAATGTGGTACAAAATTATTTTAAATCTGTGTGATTACACAGGTTAGGTCAAAAGTAATCTAAAAGTATTTAAATAGTAGTCCGATTATATTACCTTAAATGTGTAAGTTACTAACTATAATTTCCGTCGTATTCTGTCGTTCCATATGTAACGCGCTACAATTTGTAGTTTTAAAACTAGATTTCACAGACTAGATTTCAGTAGACACAAAAAGACTGGTAGACGGATAACAAGTGTCCAAGCTTTGCAAGTTTTCCTCATCTTGGATAATGTGGAACACTCTTTGTGTCTAGGGAAAACTATATTGTTGTTCCCCGAATAAACCATCTACATTGAATTGTTTTTTATGGCTGGGTCAGAAAAATTCACATGCTTTTAAAAAGCTTGAATTTTAGTAAATGGCAATAATTTCATATTTAAACTGTTACAGGTGCTTTAACATTAGCAAATCTAGGTCACTGCTCATTTAGTCACTCAAAACTATGCTATAAAGCAATGCTTATTACTTGAATCTTCAGATATTAATTCCAACGGAGGAAATGGTGAACTTGTGGTCCAGTCTGTAGTTTTCTCAAAGCAGTGCAGCCATGATGATGATGATGTTACAGTGAGAGTTGTGCATTTGAATGTGCAGAGAGTACTGGTACATGTATGTCTGTCTAATATTTACTACTATGAAGGTCATTCACCAGACTGAGCCCCCGCGAACCCTTTACGACATTTGAATTTTGAATGATACTACTCTTATTTGCTCGATTGGTTTCATGGTTATTCTTCAGCTTTAAAGACAACATTAGGATGCTGATACATAAATTAGCCAGATTCTCATTAAAAAGTAAGCAAATACATATTTTAATATGTTAAATGTATATTGACATTATTATAATACTGTTATGATTATTGTTGACATTACTGTATGGGAAATTTTACCCAATAAGTTGTATCTCTGCACTGATATCTTATTAAAGCATATCAATCTTCTGTTGCTGGTTTCTTTTTCTTAAAATATCACTCTTGTGCTTCTCTGTACCATATAACCCATACATAAAATTACTTTGGTGGTATGGTACATTATTTGGTAATACCATGGTACTTAAAGGAAGGGTCATAACTTAATTTTTCAAGTGCATGGATGGGACAACGTACCAGGCTTCACTACCCGCAATGTGCCTGCTCTGGACTACAAGCAAAATGCAAGCAAAGTCCAAAACAACATGGTATTACCATAGTAAATGTACAAAAACATGGTATTACTTTTTTGGACATATGTTTTTTTGTTGTTGTTGTAAAAACAGTATTAGTAATATTAGCCATGTTTTACAGTAATTTTGTCCATGTTCTTAGGCACATTGCAGTAAGCTTTTGTTTGTAATATAGTTATATAGTAATATAGTTTGGAAGCTGTGTATAGTTGAAAAACGTGGTAACACTTTAGTTTAGGGTCCAATTCTCACTATGAACTAGTTGCTTATTAGAATATATATTACTAGGATATTGGCTGTTTATTAGTACTTATAAAGCACATATTAATGCCTTATTCTGCATGACCTTATTCTACATCCCTAATCCTACCCAATACTTAAACGTAACAAATACCTTACTAACTAATAATAAGCAGTAGAGTTTGAGGCAAAAGGCATAGTTAATTATGTTATGTGTACATTTTTGTTTTATTCTTTTTTTATATATATTTATATTTAGCTTTTAATTTATTCTTATTTCAATTTTAGTTTTAGTATCTTTAGTAGCCTACTTTATTTCTGTTAAGTTGCAAGGCAACATTTCGCATTTTCTTTTTTTCCAGCTTTACTTCAATTAAAATTATTTAAAATATTTTTAGTTAACAATAACAACACTGCTCATCCAATCAGAATTTAGAGTCAAAGGTGTCTTTTATAAAACACCTTTAGAAAACCTTAAAGCGTTTGACTCAACTGTAAGCCAACCACAACATGTAGACACTGTACATGTATACATTTGTTACTTCTGTAAAACCTGCATAAAACCATTCAATCCTTTCAATAATGTGCCTCCAGCTTTGAAACAAATCTGCAGCTCAGCTATTCTAAAAATAAATACATCATCAATCACCATTAAGCTGTGTGCGTTTGGCTCTGTCATATAGCGGCAGTATGTTATTTCTGTCATCTCAATGGTATGTCACGGTTTAACTCGTTTAATTTTTTAAATAATGACAGGAGGACACACCTCCTAACTTCTCAGAAACATACAACAACATACAACTATTAAAGTAACTGACAAAAAATGACAGCCACATTTCACTAATGTGCTGAGAGGATAGATAGACTGGTTTAAATTGACTTGAGGAAACAAAGCAAACCGTGTAACTCCTGGACCTTGAAATACAGACAGACAGGCCTCCCCTAAATGTCCCCACTAGCTATTGCTCTGCCCTGGAAAATAGCCTAAGGATGTTTGCCAGTACTGACATGCTAATTAAAGGAAATTTCCATTAGCAAACTCTGTCCGTCTCAGCCATTGCAACCAATAGTGGCAGGTTTGATGCCAAAGGGCATTACGGAGACTTTGTACAAACCTCAAATAGTGAGAATGCAGTTTAGAAAGGTAAAATGCATACGTTTGCATACAATGTCGGTAATGATCCTTTCAACCATTATAGGATGCCAAAATGGGTCTAAAGACCAGTGCCAAATCAATTGGTGTCCTTGGCTAACCCGTAGGTTAGCTGAGAGTTATCATGCACACAAACTCAACGAATGTCCTCCTCCCTCACCACCTGTGGAGTCACTTCTGTGCTGAGATGTTTGCTGGATATTCGCCTAGCCAAACCTCCTCTCTCATTTATTTGTTATTGTCCTTGTTATTTCTGTTTGGAATATGACGCACATCCCTTCCTCGCTCTCCATCTTCCAAAGACAAATGGACACAAATGGAGGTTGCCTCACGCAGCTTCCCGTCTTTGCACAGGTACTGTGTCTGAGGCGCTGTATTAGCAAACACAAAAAAATTGTCAAAGAAGTCAACCTGAAGTGCAAACCATTAACAACACCTCGCTTAATGTCCATTGATCCATAACGTGCATGCTGAGAGCTGCCCAATTCTAGACAGAGCATGTTCATTTTCAATTCCCTTTGATGTCAGAGTCTTCAATGTCTATATGTAGTGGCACCTTAGATATCTGCAAGTTGAAACAAAAGGAAATGAGCAAAAAAAAAAAAGGTTTTAAACTAGATTTGCAATGCAGCAAAGGAAATGGTGTAAAGGTTTTGGATGAGCTTAGATTTGAGTGCATAAATGAAATGCCTGTTGTCAATACTCTAAATATGTCTTGTTTTCTGTGTGTGAATAAACACACATTTTGACAACATATATTTCCAGCATAAATGAGGTTGTATTATATAGATATTTAAAAAAAGTAACAACAATCATAATTCTAAATGCAAATAGATGTTAGCCAAACGGCCATTCAGAATGCAAATGGGACATAATTGCTGGCGGGCAGAATTTCGGAAAGTATTCTTCAATGCAAGTATAAAATAGGAAGTTTTTAAACTTTAAATCTTACATTTCTTAATAACATTGAATAATGTTTACGAAACTTTCATTTAAAATTTCTTGTTGAGTTCTACATATTAAAAAATATCAATTAAATTCAGTTAATGTATCCTAATTAGTCTCCTTTCAAAGTGAAAGCAAATTAGTACTGTTAATTTCTAAAACTATATATGTCATTACCATTGTGAAAGGATGGTATCAGATGGTAATACCATGATACTGGTTAATTACAACCGCAGTACTCCAAGGTGCATCAAAGAGTAGCCTAATATGGTACATTTGTTTACATTTACATTTTGCATTTATTCACTTAGAAGGCACTTTTATCCAAAGCAACAAACAGTTGAGGAATAAAACAAGCAGTTAATCTTAAAGAGAAGTGCTGGCCATACAAAGTTTCAGCCATCATTCAGAATAGTACAAAGTTAGAATACGGATTAAGGTATAGTGAGAGCATAGATGAAGAAACGGTGAAGTAGCGTAGAATTTTCGTGCTGTTGTTGCAATGTGGCCTTTGAGTTTGGCCTGGAATCTTGGGCTAATCTTTGATGACCAGCTGGCCTTCAGTGGGATTATTATTGATGAACCTGTCTGGATGGTGAAATTCAGCTGAGATGATCCATGCCGAGATGTCTGCCAGGCAGTCTGAGATCCATGCAGCTATTGTGGGATCATCTGGTTGAAATGAAAAATAGAGCTATGTGTCATCAGCATAGCAATTGTAGGAGAAACCATGTGCCTCTATAATGGGTGTCAGTGATGTAGTGTATATGGGAAGAAGAGGGGGCCTAGAACTTATCCCTGGGGTACCTCGGTGACCAGATGATGTGTTTTGGATACCTCCCTTCCCCAGGCAACCTTGAAAGACCTACCTGTGAGGTAAGATTCAAACCAGGAAAGTGGAGATCCAGTAATGCCAAGTGATGAGAGGGTGGACGGAAGGATCTGATGATTAACAGTGTCAAAAAAAAAAAAAAAAACGGGGAAAAAAACAGATAGATCTAGCAGAATGAGGAATAATGATTTGGAGTCAGATTTTAAATCCTGATTGGTTAATGTCCAGCTGGTTATTCTGTGAAAGGAAAGATGATACCTGGTTAAAAACAACCAGTTCAAGTGTTTTCACTACGAGTTAGAAGAGGACAGGCCTTTAACTTTCTACACGTGCAGTGTTTAAAGGTACAATATGTACGAATTTTGTATCAAAATATCCAAAAAACACTTGCACAGTGTTATATATTTTCAATTGTGTACTTACATTATCCTAAATGTTTCCAAGAACTTGTAAATTCAGAAAAATCCACAATTTTAAATAGTGCCCGTCCCTTGTCACTTGTCGCCTGTCAATGACGTAATATCCACGTTATCCCTGGTTTCCGCTTGTACTGCCATAGCGACAGATGTGGACAACTGTGTAATGTTTAGCGGCACGCTGTTGTTGTTTAGTTCAAACATTATGGACCATGGCAAGCAGACTTTGGGACAAAGGGATAACTAAAATGAGGATCAATATCGGCGTGGCGTTTTCGAGATGGCGAGAGCTTCGCGGCAAACTTCGACTTGACAGAGCTTCACGACTTGACGAGACGCCGCTCTTGCACTTTATTTGACAAGTGAGCAAATGTACATAAAATAAATCAGTGCTATATAGCTCAACATGATGAAATGTCAGAATATGATCAGTATGTTATTCTAATGTTGATCTAGCTTACTGCTAGTCTCATAAAGCCAACAAACTAACACATAGAATAACATTATAACTTTCAACACACTCAAATGCTGTTTAGTGTGATAGTGTAACATTAGACCAAGTGAAACAGAGCTGCGTTACCTCACAAGTTTAATTCATTAAATAAACTGACCTGTGTGAGTAGTAATTCAGCACTTGCGGGTAGTTCGGTAGAATGAAATGTCCTCATTCCTTTATATCCGCGGGACTCCCGTGTGACGCTGATATCTGTCTCTCATTAGCAATCGCACCCTGCTTCATACCACAGTCATGTATAAAAAACATGAAAGTTTTCACTCATCCATAAACATTATTAGATCCATCAGCATGACAGCAAGTTCCATGATTCCGCTTATTCACTGCGTCATCAATATACGCCTTTGTTATTGTAAGAGGTTAGCGACCCCTAACGGCGAAAAAAAATTACATATTGTAGCTTTAATGTAGGTTTTTGGTTACTTGAGCCTGCTTCAATGCAGTGGAGAAAATTCCTGTGAGGAGAGATGAGTTGATGTCCAACACATCTCAAATAAAAAACATTGTAAATACATTTGGTAAGTATAAGATTGACCTTTGGTTAGGTGTTTGTGGTATTTTGGGGAGAAACAGTGCATATCAGGCTTTGTGAAGAGCAGCGTTGGGCAGCTGAGGCTCTTATCTGGCTTCAGTAAGGGACAAACACACCGTAATGAGAATGAAGCCATGCTTAATCATTATTTATTCTGGAAGCAATCACAGAAAAAAGAAAAGAAAAAGAAAAACACTGGGAGAAATTATAGAAAATAAGCAAAACAGTTTAGCAATGAGAGACTTCTCTTCCTCTGCGTCTTCCCTAGGGTCATTTTATCACGTGGGCCATTTCGGCAGTGCCACTGTGTAAAGCACTGACGCGAGCCCAAACTTCACCCCCCTCAGGGGCAAACGCATGCATCTCAATCATAACAATCCCCTCCTGGAGGCTTTGTGTGTTTCTTCCTTCCCATGGACACAGGACTAGACTCCTTACGAAAGCCAGACTTCCACTCTTTCCCCAACTACAAAGATTTCATTTTTGGATCAGTTGATTCAAAGATGTCTGATCCTTATAGTGCACAAGAAAACAAAGTGCAGGAAAATAGGAGGGTCTGCCAATTCAGACCATAGGGCTTCCTCTTTCTTGAATGGTCCAAAACAGTGGCTACCAATAGTATTGCACAATTGGCTGAGAAATAATCCTTTTAAAAATAATAATGGTAATTTCCACACGCACACACCCAACCACAGAAACATTTCCAGTCACTTCACCTTAGTGTACTTCACAATTATACAAAGCATGTTTCATATCATCATAGCTTTGATAGATAAATAAATACACTGTAAAAAAAAATGTTTTGTTGGGTAACAGTGTGTTAATTTCTAAATTAAAGGGTTAATTAATTCACCTCAAAATGAATATTCTAACATTATTTACACATCCTCATGCTATTTCGAATGCATATGACTGATCTTCTGTGGACCATTAAATGTGAATTTTCAAAGAAAACGATGGTTACTCTTTCAATCTAATGAAAGTGAATGATAAAAAAAACATTTTGGAGAACTTTCTTCAATGCAAGTATATTGACATCTTTAAACTTTAAATCTTCAATTTCTTAAAATGAATAATGTTTACAAAACTCCAAAATAACAGCAAATTTAAGTTTTAAAGCTTGCTCTTATTGTTTAAACCAGTGGTTTTCAACCTCTCCTGCAGGGACCCCCTGACAGGCCATGTTTCTGTTTTAACCCTGAAATGGCACACCTGATTCAGTTAATTAAAGGCTTAATGAGTAGTTGACTAATTGATTAATTGACTAATTCCTACTCTTCCTACTCTAAAAACTACTCATTAATTGAATCAGGTGTGCCATTTCAGGGTTAAAACAGAAACATGGCCTGTCAGGGGGTCCCTGCAGGAGCGGTTGAAAACCACTGGTTGAAACATCCACATTAGCTCAACCAATGGTACTGAATGAGTTTAGTGGTGGGACTGTCCTGAAACCTGAGAACCTTTTTTTTTTTTTTTTTTTTTTTTTTTTTTTTAAGGTTCTGAGAAGGTTAAAAAACCCACCTCAGAATACCCAGAAATGTCAAATGACTCAAAAATAATTCACTAGATTTGTTGGACTGAAAAGACTTCATATGTGAACTCAAAAACCTCTCCACTATGAAAGAGCTTTTAGTAAGCTCTCTATCTTGTGTAATTGGACCACTACAAATAGTGCAGTCATCTGGAGTGATGTTAGCGGTGTTTGCCAGCATGTTAGGACACTGATAATTATCTTAAGCAAGATGCTGAATTCCCTGAGCTCATTTGTAATGCATCATAATGGGTTTGGATTTATATAGACCGCTGTACCCTGCACTTGTCCTTAACTTCTGCCCTGTTCTACCAAATGTGGCAGTGAAAGAATTGCTAAAAGCACGTATATAATTGCGCAAATAGGTCCTGCACTAAACTCAGCGCTCTAAGTAGCTTGGACAACATGTTTTGTATTGATTTAAACAATCTAAATTGGGCATTTTCTCTGTTTTTGAACACACGTGTTACATACTGCTTTGAGACTTGGATTGAGGATCCAAATGTAGGTTTATTAGGGCAATCCAGAACAGGCAATAAGTCAAAACACACAGGCAAACAATTCAAATGAGAAAACAAGGGCAGAAAACACAGGCAAAAAAAAGATATTCCAGAAAACAGGAAACCAGGATAATACTCAGAAACGCAGTGTAATAACATACAAGACTTTGCAATGAGTGAGTGAAAACACAGAGCTTATAGGGTATTTACAAGACAACGCTTACAACTGAGAAGTTTTTCCTTTGAGAGACTGTATTCTGTATTCTGCTGCCAGGCCATTAGATGACGATGAAACACTATAGATTGAACACATAATACGTATGTGCATAACGTCATCGTTTTCAGAGATTCACGTTTTTGTTGTTTACACGGAGAGCATTTTCAAAAATTTGCATTTTGAAACCCGTTTTCAAAAGTTTGCATTTTCAGGCACCCAAAACGCTGTTGTCGAGTAAATGAACGGCCAACACTAGGGGTGTAACGATTCATCAACTACATTGATGTATCGATTTATATTCCTATGATCCAA
This sequence comes from Squalius cephalus, assembly GCF_949319135.1. Lineage (NCBI taxonomy): Eukaryota > Metazoa > Chordata > Actinopteri > Cypriniformes > Leuciscidae > Squalius > Squalius cephalus. The sequence goes on from NC_137142.1 coordinate 11,929,917, forward strand.
GGCCTACATCGATCTGTGCTCGGGAAGTTGGCCTTCCGGACGACATCGATCTAACATCGTTTTAAAAGGTAATGAATCGATTGTATCGATACTAGGAAATAACGCATTGGATTTAAGCACTTTCTTAGCACTTTCTTAATTCTTAGCACTTTTAATGATAAAGGCGTTAAACGTTACTTGATTCAGTCTGCCTATCTGTGACGTCGTCGCCATGCGTGACGCGCCAGCAGCAGCGCAAAGACAACAAGCAGCGCAAAGTCTCTCACCTCAGAAAAACTGACTTTCCTGTCCTCTCAGCCTCTATACTGCAGTAGCGCGCACTCTTCAATTGCACGCGCAAATGCGCCGGCGCGCTCTGTATCACTTCACTAAAGCGCAAAAGAAATACGAGCATGCAGCATCGTAAATTAGTAAGTTAAGAAATAAAAGTAAAATACCAATAAATTACGTTATTGGTACATCATGTGTGTTGCTATTTATCAGGAGCAGTTTCCATGTTTCTTTACCAGTTCTTCTAAGTATTGTGTATCACCATGGTAGCCTAATTGTTGTTTGTTTCCATAACAAAATGCCACTTTCTGGTTATTTTGTATATTTTTATGACTGTGGTGGCTCATACCAAGATTGTATTAACAAAAACTAGTTTGGGACTGCTATTTAATAGCTTAACCTCACTGTTTATCAGTATTTGTCATATTCTTACAATTTTTTTTGTATGTTAAGTAAAGGGGGACAGAACTTGTGTGTCAACAATTTTTGTGTAAACAAATGTATTATAATAGGTCTATATAATTCCTAAAAAGGTGGGTCGCGGCTTGATGACCATGGGGAAATGTGGGTCCCATGGCCAAACTATTCAAAACATCATTCAATGTTGTGATAATCGTAATTAATAATCACAATTACAATTTCAAGGGAATAATCGACAATTATATTTTTTGTCATAATCGTGCAGTCCTACTTTATTCAAATAAAATGTGAATGCATTTGACATTAATTGTTCTTTACTTGTTTGTTTATATCCAGAATTAATTGATACCTGATTCCCTTACAAGAATTTTTGGCTAAAAAGTCACTGAATCGATTTCAAGTCACTGAATCGTTTCGGATCGTATCGTTCTAAATGAACCAATACCAATATCGTCATTGAATCATATCGACAACCACGAATCGCGATACGAATCGAATCGTTGTTAAAACGAATCGTTACACCCCGAGCCAAAACGCATAAAAAGTTATACGTGTTTAGTTGAAAACAGTGTCGTGTAAACAGCCCCTTGTCAGGCAAACACAAACGAGTTAAATCACACTGAGTCAGGTGGAATGAATGAGACAATAATGAGTCATGGCAATGTGTTATGGGAAGTGTAGTGGGAAAATTATGGGAAAGCAGTACAGGAGACGGAAGGAGTACACAATAGTTTCTATGATGCCGTGATGGCAAAAATAAACACTAGATTAAACTGGCACTATCTGCTTTGGGGACACTTAAACACCCAAGTGTTATTTTAGCATCATATACTATTATATTTTTAATCATTTGAATGTACTTTTATTTTATCTTTTCAGATTTCATTTTATTTTTGTTCAATTTTTGTAATAATTTTGATATATGTTTTTGTCATTTTTGTTAGTTTTTTAAATATAGCCTACTGTTTAGGTTTAATTTCTTTTTAGTTCAGTTCAATCTTTTTAATTAATTCCAGTCAGTCATTTCAGTGCTTCAACTTACATTCAACATTTCATCAAGTTTTTCATCAAGAAGTTACATTTTATTTTATATCAGCTTTGCTTCAATTAATAATTTTAGCTTTAGTAAATGATAATAACCCTGCATGATTTATGCAGAGAACTGATGGTCTATTAGAGAGTTTCCCAACCTAAAATTGCTAAAATGTGTATATATATATATATATATATATATATATATATATATATATATATATATATATATATATATATATATATATATATATATATATTAGGATTAATAAGGATTAATCTATATTTAATTTATAATTTATGCAGTGAAGACTGTAAAGTGTTTATTCAATTTCTGTGTATTTCCGGACCTGTAGACAGGAAGGGCACAGGTAAATATTACATTTATTATGGGCTTATGTGAAGATTGTTTTAAGTTCACTTAAATAAAACGTTGTTATATTTTTGAGCCTAATACATGTTAAACTTGATAGCTTTAAATTATACTGTAGTGTTGAATGGTGATAATTAATGTTTAAAATTGTCAGTAGCAGTATTGCTATCAGTGATACTGGCCTTCATTCATAAAAAGATGCCATTAAACAATTATTTTTAAATATACCGTCTTTATGTTGTTTCTACATTAATTTTGGAGATTAAATGTTAAATTATTACATTATAAAATATATTAAAAACAAGCTATCTTGTGCAATTATAACAAAATTATCCCAATATAAAAACACAAATACACTGAGTGAGCAAACATTTAGGTGAGATTGGCAATGGTAATTGAGCAATGTTTATATATGAATGAAAGCCTATGTCATCATGTAAAGTCTCTTCAGAAGAAAAAAATAGACAGTGTTAATGACAGTAGGCCTATATACGGCATTTCTTCCCTTTGGTATTAAAAAATCGATACATTTCAAGGTATCGTATCAAAGAAGTATCGTGACAACACTAGCGTAGGGTGCCACAATTTTTTTTTTTTTTTTTTTTTACATTTTCAAAGGGTGCCTTGACTGAAAAAAGGTTGGGAAACACTGGTCTATTATTTCTAACCCCAGCATACTTTCGGCTGTACTATAAAGACATACACCTCTGTGGTCAACTATCAGTGATGTCCTCTTTGCATTTCCCAGGTTAAAGGTCATTCAAATGAACATGAATATATCCTTGAATGATTCAAGGGCTGCATCTGAAATCACTTAGTAGCCGAAAAACATGTGAAAAGCGTATGTACAAATCTACAATATTCATAAAAGAGTAGGAGAAAAAGGCCCGGATGACCTACTACTTGCGGCGAGATTCTGAAGTGTGCATACGATGGATTGTTAACATGACAACATGCCGAATGTAGTACGTCCGGATTACATTCATACAGCACACATTCATACTATAGAACATTGCGAAATATGCTTATTCCTACTCCGATAGTAGCCTATGTGATTTGGCATGCAGCCATGGTAAACAGTCACTAGTGAAGGAGTGCGTGTGTTCTTGTGGAGCTGCAGCCAATCAGAAGCATCATGAAGTCATTTACATGCAGCTCCTAAGTGAGTCACATGCGCTAAGCTTTCAAATCATGTGCTTCGACGGGCCAGCCAACCAGCTGCCACTGAGATGAACGGGATGCTAACGGACAACTTCCTTCAGGTATTATATAGATCTCCTTGATGCCCACATACATGTTGCAACGATTTATTGCAAACAAAGTGACAGAGGAGTAAAGTCCAGGTTCAGAAAGTAAAAGTCCTCCTCAGTATTTTGTTTTAATCACTTGGATTTGCTAATTAGCACAGTTTTTCAGCCAGGAGATACTAATTAGTGAAATCAGCTGGCCGAGTTCATGGGTGGAATAAACATATGGCAGAACTTTTACTTTCTGACCCCTGGACTATAAACCTCTGCAAAGTGACTTACTTACAGCTAAGAATTTGATACGGTTCATGCTTTTCTGTTTTGATTTACAGGAACCTTGAAAACAGCAATGCATAGGCCTACTTTCCTCAAATAAGTAAACAGTAAAGCTTTGATTCAGCGCAACTGCACGTTTCACTCTGTTCTGTTTGCTCAAGAATAGTGATGGATAGTTGCCCAAATCACATTCAAAAACAACTAAATACTCAAACCTTCACATTTACTCATGTTCCAATGCTATTTCTCTCGTTTAAGCAAACTTGACCTTCTTTTTGTCAACAGAATGTGTTTAAATCAGCAGGACTTTGACATGTGCAAGAGTGACTCTTGTTACAGTAAACATCTCTCAGCTGTGTGACCACATGCTAACAGCCAATCAGGATCCTCTTCTGTATAAATGCTAATCTTGCATTGCTATAGTTTTCAGAGGGCTTATGGGATTGTCTTATGTCCCCCAGCATCACCTTGTCTCGGCCAAGTCCACACTGTCCCAGACCCGCAGTGCTTTGTGTCCCAGAAAACCCGACAGCCTGTGGGCGGCTCTGTCCTCATCCTCAATGAGAGGCAGTGTATCCTCTGAGAGTTTTCCAGTTTGAAACAAGCGGGGCGTCAGTAATTTAATTGCTACTTCTAATGATGGCGTGGAGGGGTGAAGCACAGATGGAGCATAGGGCTTTTAATTAATGTCTACAATGATGTCACAATTAATTTCCTCTCTATGTTACAGGGGTGCATTACTATCCATCCATCCATCCATCCATCCATCCATCCATCCATCCATCCATCCATCCATCCATCCATCCATCCATCCATCCATCCATCCATCCATCCATCCATCCATCCATCCATCCATCCATCCATCCATCCATCCATCCATCCATCCATCCATCCATCGCTAATGCTCACCAAGACTGCATTTATTTAATCCAAAAATACAGTAAAAACAGAAATATTGTGATTTTTGTGCTGTTGTGATTGCAATTTATTCCAGTAATGATAAAGCTGAATTTCCATGAGCCATTATTGATTTTGGTCTTTGAGAAACATTTCCAATTAATGTGGAGAACAGTTGTGCTGTTTTTGTGGGAACCATGATACTTTTTGTGGAATATATTTGTGGAAACTGTAATAAATTGTAAGGTTCTTTGATGAATATAAAGGTCAAAGTTTTTTTGTAACATTATGGATGTTTTTGCTGTCACTTTTGATCAATTTAATAAATCACTGCTGAATAAAAGTATAATTTATTTTTAAAAAAAAATCTTACTGACCCTGTGTGTATTTTATTCTATAAATTTTAGATTAGTGAAAAAGTTACAAAAACGTTTTCCATTTATTTATGTTGTTCTGTATTCTGTGTCAGGTCCAAAGTCAGGACAAAATACATTAGTCATAATTATGTGTATTCACTAATAGTTTTCACTGAGCAGCACAAAGAAATTACATAAGTTCGCCTACACGTCTTTTTTCGCCAATGATCAGGCCTGTGTGTCAGGAAGAGGCCAAATATAAGTGACGAAAGCCAAAAGGTCACACTCTATCAGTATAAAAACAGAGGACCACAGAGAGGGAGGATATCCGCAAGGAAAGCAAATGAAACAGATAGCTCAAGGAGTTGCAAAGAGAAAAGAAAGAACTACATAGATAAAATAAACTACACTATTTGTCTAAATGTATGAGAAAATGGCTCTCTTCCCATTTTGTCTAGTGGTTGTTACATAAGCAGTTGTCCCGTTTAAAGAACAGACACAGACGGACAGTATCCCCTCTCTGTTACTCTCACTCACCACCCCCTCTTCCTCACACCATCCTCCATCATATTCAGCAGAAAGTTCTGGACCCTCAGAAGTTCACTCCTTTCCATTGGTTCCTCCAGCATGTCTGCAGATAGCCTACCACAGTGTCCTCCATGATGTCCTAGCGCCCCGTTTCTTTCACTACACAGAAACGGAAAGAAATTATGTTTAGTATGAAGGAAATGTAAGAAAAAAAAAAATCCACTGAAGGCCTCTGGACATTCCACAAACTTTTCTGTTACTTTTCTTCTGACGTAAATAAAATCAGCCAAGACTTCCGTTCCAGAATCAGCACTTCCGCAATCTATACTTTTGACCTTGCCTCTCGACCCACACTCACCGCCTTTGCTATCCTCACTGTTGAGTGGTCATCATTTAAATCACATCCCCACACAATCCTGACACAAGCTCGCTATCTATGTATTCCTAATCTTGCTTTTGACTATAGCCTTGTGAAAGACAAGTTAAAGAAGTAGATAAAACGAGTATCTATTGTGGAAATAATGTACTTTAAAAGAAAATCTCTCAACTAATGTTTCTGGACACTTAATTGCATGTTGCAAAATTAGTGTTAGTTAAGTAAGTAGGTGTTCTTTTTTGACCTACATAAGTAGGACTACACACACACACACACACACACACACACACACACATTATTAGTTTGCAACTAAGTACAGTTTTAAAAAATATGGCCTACTTTTAAGATTTGAAGTACACTACAAGTGCACATTCAATACAATCAAGGCAAGCACAGGTCTTTTTCACAAGGGTATGCTATCTATAAGGTATACCTTTCACAACCTGACACAAAAGCTAGTGCTTTCTGTTTTTTTGAAAAATTATAAATATCCTTTTAAATAATTAACTCTAAAATCAGAGGGTGGTTATGGAGTGTGGCTACCCACCAACTGAAACTAATTGTTAAAGACTACAGTCATTCAAAATAAAAGTCCTATCCATCACTATCTTAAATCTTTTGTAAGTCCATGCATCCAGCCTGGCCACTACAATCAGCCTTCTATGGTCAACTAGCTCCCCCATCTGTCCACACGAAATATAGTCTTGTTTAGAGCCTAAATTGTTCCCTCTCAGCAGAGAAATGCACTCACAAATCATAATAAAAACATAATCATCCGTATGCTCAGACTGAACATGAATTTATCCAGGTTTCACCTCATCTAGGACACTAATCTTATTTTTAAAAAAGACAGGTAGTACAAGTATATCTCTAAGATTTCTGCGAAGGATCGCTAAATCTGGAAAACATCTGTTGTGTACAAACATCTGATAAACATCTTAGAAAAAGCATTTTTGCATAAATTCTATCTAGGTCATTAACATCTTAAAGACCATTTCTAAATGTCTCTTTAACTTCTGACAAGAAGCGTCTTGGAGACATATTGCAGATGAGCAAATGCTCTAAAAAATACATCTTGCAGATGTAAATGCAGACATCAAATAGACGACTCGGTGATGTACGTGTGCTATCAGGGTCAGTTCCGAAATCCTCACATTTGTGCGATATTCTATATGCATGCCGAGGGTCCCATATCTGCACCTGCTGATATTAATGCGTCTTAATTTTTGGTCTGATATGCCTTGGATTTTAAGTATTGTATCTGAGCAAAATTCATATAATTTTTGCGCACTGTATTTATCCAGTATATAAACTTTAATATACAAAAGCTTTTAGAAGAAAATAGATGGTAAATCTAAATCTCATACTTTTTAAAGGGATACTCCACTTTAAAATGAAAATTCTGTCATCATATACTCACCCTCATGTTGTTTCAAACCTGTATGAATTTCTTTCTTCTGCTGAACAGAAAGGAAGATATTTATAAGAATGTCAGTAACCAGACAGATTCTGGTCCCATTGACTTCCATAGTAGGAAAAAATATATACTATGTTAGAAAGCTATTGAACGAAAAAGTTAGACGAAAAAGTTGAACGAAAAAGTATTGCTACTGACGAAAAGTTAGATCTGTAACCGTGATGAACCATAAACACAGCAAACGATATTCAGACATATATCATCACTTTTATAGCTGTTAAAATAGTTTTATTATTTATTTTGCACTGAGGCGTTACAGCTTTTATACTTGCTGAGTTGCTGCCTCTGTTTAAACAGACCTTTTTTTTTCTTTTGGAATAGGCTATCCCTAAATAAAGGATAGAAAAACACTCTAGAAAAAAAGTAACTTTAATAGGTCTACTTAAATTATACTGCTTAGTTCTGAGGGTCAAGTCAATTAACTATAAATGTCTTAAGAATTCAGAGAACAAACACCCAGAATACTCTGAAATGCTAAATGAGTCACAACCTATTCACCGGATTTGTTGGACTGAAAAGATTTAACTCAACAACCTCTTCTCTGTGACAGAGCTTTTAATCTCTCTATCTTGCGTAATTGGACCATTACAAATAGTGCAGCCAGTCATCTGCAGCCCAGTGTTTTCCTTTGCCAGTATGTTGGGACACTGAAAGCTAGCATTTAGTCCTTAGCAAGATACAGAATTCTCTGTTCTCATTTGTAATAAGGTAAAATTATTTTAATAGACCACTGAACCTATTGATTGCAGTCTATTGTATTGATTGATTATGTCCTTGAGCCCACCGGCAACTATATAGTTGCCGCAGTGTATAGTTGTCATTTTCCTTTTGTAAGTATTTTTCTAGATGTTATCCATGTTTTATGTCTCAACCAAATAAAGGATTTCAAGAAAAAAAAAAAAAAAGGTATTCACTTCCTTCCTGTAACATGAGGCTGTCAACTTCCTACCTCTACTTCCAGGAAGCATGGCGAAGGCAAACCCTCCCAAAGAAAGGTCATTTTCATGTTACTAATAGGTATTTTTTGTTGACATATACTGTATATATATTCACTTAATCATGAAGGTCTCTATCATCCAAACAAAACAAATCGTACAAGAGATCTATAGTTTTTTGTATACTTAGTCAAAAGTCCAAATGGCAACTATAGCTGCCAGTGGGCAAATGCCTTGACCCCAGAGACCCCAGGCAACAAAATGTAATTTTGTAACAAAATAATTGTTTTGTTTTTTAAACAAATGTAATTTTACTCAGTTTATTAATGTTTTTACTCCATATTTGGACATTTTTACTCCACTATAATGTATATAAATAAATTAAAAAATATTTTTTTAAATAGGTTTTTATCAAATAATAAAAAAATATATATACAGGTATATTATATATAAGTTTTTTAATGTAAAATTCACCTTATAAAAGACCCACATTTCTAAATTTAACATGGTAACGATATGGCATATGGCAATGATAACATGGATAATTTGACATGGTTTAGTGTAAGATTTTTTGCCCATATTTTGGAAAATGCAGTTTTAAAAGTAAAAATAAATAAATATCACTTTAGCCAATAGATGGCTGCAGAGCTATATAGTATACTAAAAGTTTAAAAGTTTAAGTTTTTCCAGTTAGATTCATATCTACATATTATGAAATCACAATTCTAACAATAAAAGTTACCTTTTGTCAAAGTTTAGCAGTTTGTGTACTGAACCCCATAACCCCCCCACCCACTCCAGTTTTTTTTAAATTTCTGTGTGTTCTGTGTTGTTTCCACTGATCTATATAGAATGACTGGATAGCTCATGACGTCATAAACAGTGAAGCCACCACGCCGCCATATTGGTATTGTCATTATATAGATCAGTGGTTGTTTCCGATTTAGAGGATGAATTTTGTCCTTTGACAAAATTCATTTGATTCTAATCATAATATAACATTATTGAAAAACAGATTTTTATTTTTCAGTACAAAAAATGCCTAAACTTTGACAAAAAGTAACTTTTTTTGTTATACTTGTGATTTCATAATATGTAGATATGAATACAACTGGAAAAACTTGTGAAAAGGTGTCTTTCAGTTAGTCAAATAGCAAATAGCAAATAGTGGAGCTCTGCAGCCATCTACTGGTTAAAGTGATTACTTTTAAAACTGCATTTTCCAAAAGATGGGCAAAAATCTTACACTAAACCATGTCAAATTATCCATGTTATCCACATGAATGAAAGTTAGAAATGTGGGTCAAAAAGACCCCGAACAGCGCACAAGGGTTAAGACAAATGGATTTGTTGTTTGTTGTGTTTTCATATTCAAGAGATTATAAGCTAGATGCAGCTTTTTTTTATGAATAAAGATTGATCTGTTGAAAGCAGTTATTTTGAGATAGATGTCAAATGTTCTCCTCCTATTCATATTTGACATTGAGGGGGTGCATACAACATATTTGCCCATTGGCAACTATAGTTGCCGCACATTCAAATACGATTTTCAAGAAAAAAACAAACAAACAAACAAACAAAAAAAACCCGGGGGAAAATAAATGCAGAACATGTTCACACAGGACACTATAAACACGACTATATGCATGAAACCATTCAGAAAAATATGGGCACAAATGAGTTAAACATTTTCAATTGTGATACACGTAAATTCAACAGCTTAAAGCTATTTTCAGTACTATAGGAAAGGCTATTTTGTATTAAAACACACACACACACACATGTCTGGTTCACTATCTTTGTGGGGACTTTCCATAGACTTAATGGTTTTTATACTGTACAAACTGTATATTCTATCCCCTTACACTAACCCTACCCATAAACCTACCCATCACAGAACACTTTCTGCATTTTTACATTTTCAAAAATATATAATTTAGGATGTTTATTAACCCATTCCCCTCATGGGGACCGCTGGCTGGTCCCCACAATGGAGGTGATCTCAGGCTTTACTATCCGTGTGGGGACATTTGGTTCCCACAATGTAACACACACACACACACACACACACACACACACACACACACACACACACACACACACACACACACACACACACACACACACACACACACACACACACACACACACACACACACATAATAATAACGTTCGATAAAGAGCTGAAGCTTTTATTTTGTGGCAAACCAGACTTTTATTTTGAAAAATGTATCATGTTTCCTGTTTAAGATCTTTGTCTTGCTGCAGGTTTCAATCTGGATTTCCAGACTGATACTAAAGCCAGAGATTGGTGAAACATCATATAGGTGATCGGAATGATTTGTGAGTTGGCTTTCATTGTCAAATAACTTTATTCTTTAAATGACTGTACTCACATTATGTGGTCCTGTAGTATGTAACTGTTACAACTACTAGCTGTATGTCCTGAACTTATGTCTGACCAACGTCACTGTTTCCACCACTGATCTAACGTTATATAGAATGACATTATATAGATCAGTGGTTTCCACACTTAAATGGTCGGTTTATGCTTGTAATCTTTACAAATAAAATGTCAACGGGTAAATGTAATTAAGCAAATATATATTTGTGTGTGTATATGTGTGAAATCAGTATATTTGCTTGTTTACTGAAGCAATTGTTGCTTTTCAGGATACGTGTACTGATTCGTGTACTGACGCATGTATGATTCAGTTGAAAGGAAATAACGTTACATTAAAAGGGAGCTAAAATAATGAGTGGAAGGAGGAGTAAACCCAACCGGGGTGGAGGACGGTTCAATAAACCCAGAGGTGGTGGAAGAGGAGGTGGAAGAGGTGGTGGAAGAGGTGGTGGAGGAGGAGGAGGAGGTGGTGGTGGTGGTGGTGGTGGAAGCAGGAAAGCTGCCACTGGAGGCTGGGATGATGGAGATGATTTCAGTCTGGATTTTGGTCCCAGTCAGTCATTCAAGCCTCCCTCATCTAGAGGTTCAAGAGGTGGAGGTGTCCGTGGGGCTCGTGGTGCTCGTGGAGCTCGTGGAGCTCATGGAGCTCATGGAGGAACTAGCAGAGGAAGATCTCAGGGACTGCCCAGAAGACATGATGATGATGAGGAGGAGAAGAGATCCAGATTTAGACCTGAGCAAGTGCAACTACCCCTGCAGAAGATACACATGACGTCAGAGAACAAACTACAGGTCAAAGAACTGCTGCGGGAACTTCAGAACCAGGACTATCACTCATCAAACAGGTGAACTTGTGTTTGTTTCTATAGAGGCATCCACTTTTTCAGAGGCCTTGTTTCTGTAAGTATTAAGTAATGACTAGTTTTAAGACACAAACCAAACCAATCCAACCAACTTCAAGATGAATCACAACATTACACAGTAGTAATAGCATATGATATTAATAATAGCAGTACTGTAGATTGTGTATTTACAGTATATTCTCTTATGAGGGAATGAACTACTCATCCCATGAAGCATTGCAAGTGATGTGCTTATTGAGAAGTCTTGATGGCATTCTCATTTGTTTTTGTATTGTCAAATTGTACAGACATTTTGGAAAGACTTTCTGCAAAACTGTTTAAAAAAGAACATTGAATGTGAAAGAAATGATCGATATTACAATCATTTTGTAAACTTTATAAGTCTGAATGACAAATTCTCTGTAACAAACTTGCTCTTTTAATGAAGTCACCCAAGGCTGTGAAAAATGCTAAAGGTACCTATATGAATCTGTAGTTTGCATCTATACGTACATCAAAGTATTGACTTTATCAAACCACATCAAAGGTCTTGAAACCTTATATAATTGGAAAATGAATGGGAGTTTTACTTCTAGACCCCTCTTTTGCATGTTTATATTGGTTTACATTGGTTGTTCAATGTTGAATAATCTATTTTTGTCATATAGCAGCTCTGATTATGAAGGTGGTGAGGAGGAAGAGGAAAAGGAAGAAGAGTATGATGAGTTGGACCATCGTGACGAAGGTCAGTTCTGGGTTACCCATGATGATGGAGTGGAATATGCAGAGAATGAGGACTGGATGGAGGATTCGGTCCAGGAGAAGAAAGCAAAGCCAGACCCGGTGATCTCCCTGTTTGCTCTGGGCACTCTTTGCAGGTACAAACAGACATCACTCATAATATTTCAAGATTATTGTAGTAATGGTACACTGTACAAAAAATTCTGTTAAATTTACAGTAGAAACAGCAGCTGTGGTTGTCAGAAATTCACTGTAAAAAAATACAGTTATATTGTTTGAAGTATTAATGGATGGCATATTGGTGCCTGCCTATCATACAAATTATAACCGTATATTTCATTATTTGATATAACGTTAATACATCAATCAACTACCTAAATCTGCTTTTTCCTTAAAATGTACTGAAAACCACCATGATAATACAGGTGGTACAATTGGAAGCCACATGATGAATTAGAGCTCATTGTAAGTGGCCTGTCCATAAAACATGGCCAAAACTCATGTATAGACAGTGCACAGTGTCATACAAACAAAGACAAAACACCATCGAATGTAACAAAAAACACCCTAATGTATATTACTGATAACAAAAATGAGAAGAACCAAAATTGTTTATATAAAATACCATAAATGATATGGTAATTCATAGTTTAATTGCAATAACCATAAATTTGACAGTATTTTACAGTAGAATTACATATAATGCAATGGTAAACCATTTACAGTTTTTCACTGTACAAGTGTAAAAAGTAACATAAAATGCCCTTATGAAACATAACATAACATAACATAAAAAACCCTTATGTACAATACTGATAATACAAATGAGAAGAAACTAAATTATTTGTATAAAATGTAATCATATGTGATGTCACATGGGGGCATCTGGTAATGTCTTTTTATTGTTATTACCATCAATTAATATGATTTATTACCATAAATTATATAATAATTCATAGTTTTATTTGCAATAACTATAAATTGTATGGTATTTCTCAGTTAACCCGCATAAAATGCAATGTTAAACCATTAACAGTTTCCCCCCATATGGTAAGGTAAGGTAACAAAGTTAACTAGTCAAAAGGTTTTTACCAGAGCATTTTTACAGTTTATTTTCTGTAAAAATTACAACCTTTTTTTATTTTTTATTTTATTAACCCTCTGGTGCACTTAGCGTGGCGGTCAAAAATTACAGATTTTTTTTTTCTATTTTAATGAAATGTATGCACTATATTTTAATTATTAATTTTAATTAATTAATATTAATTTTTTTATTATTTTTTTAGGGGATTTTATGGTACTAAATTATATTTACGCAGTAGGTATAATCCATTTATTCACTTTTTGAGCATAGACCTGAAAGTTACATTTCCAACTTAAACTGTCATAGGCTAAATCTTGAATGCTTTAAAACACAGACCTAAGTTTGGTCTCTTTTCAAAGACGACACTTGGCAGATTATTGCTGAAGTGAAAAAAGTTTCAAAAAGTGATCTTAAAATTACAAAATTGTACGTTTATTCTTATGAAAAATGCACAAAAATAGAGCTTGATATCTAAAAAAAAAAAAAGAAAAAAAAAAAGAAGAGCTTTCAGTAAGATTTTCTTGGCCGCAGTCCCAAAGGTTTTCTCTAAATGAAATTCGTCTCCCATTCATTTCCATTGCGGTCATTTTTGACCGCGAGGAACACAAGCGTGACTCCTTTTTTCAGGACTATTTAACCTTAACCTTTGTGCACATAGCAAGTGCCAAAACCTTTACCAAGTTTTGTACCATACCAATGAAGTAAAAAAAAAAAAAAAAAAGAAAACGTAAAGATCTTCAGTCAAAAATGACTAAAGAGCACCAGAGGGTTAAAGTGTATTAAAAAAGTGATAAAGATGTATAACATAACATGTGCAAATAGATTATGTCTGAATGGTAGTGTACTTTTTTTTTTTACAGATTACTTTTATAAAGTACTAAATCTGATTGTTCACTCAATATATTAGTAACTCAGGATTCCCATGTTTCAGGTATGGGTTTGACCGTGAGCGCAGTAGACGAGCTTTGCAGGCTGAAGAAGAAAGTGGACGTGGTGAGGTTGGAGCGACATTAGAGCACCTCCTATCCCAGATGTTCACTGAACGTTTTGGCTCTAGCGCCCTCAGCCCCCAGAGGCCCGACCTCCCTTCACTGGAGGAATGTGTAGCTTTGCGACAGGAAGAGGCCTTCGCTTTGACCGCGATCTACGGAGAGCGGTTCTGTGAGCGCATCAGCAGTCGTGTTTGGACTATTCAGCTTGATTTGCTATGGTTGGATATTAGCCGGATGAAAATTTCAGAATCTCTGAATTGTAAAAAGCAGTCGGGGTCCGGTCAGATTTGCAAGTTTTACCTAAAGGGGGCTGGTTGTAAGTTTGGCAACCGCTGCAATTTCAAGCACCAAATTCATGAATCGAGCTCTTCCAGAGATTTTTGTAAAGGAAGTCAACCAGGGTTTAGCAGCACAGAAGCTCCCGTTTACCAGCTGGAGATTCGGTTCCAACCAGGTAGTTTTTATCCTTTTCAACCTCCTCTCGTGGCCTTCAGTAGCACAGATGAATCGCTCTCAGGGCCGGGCCGCCTCAATGTCACAGAGTACCTGTTCGGTCAGTCACTCAGTGCTGCGCAGGAAGGTGAGCCGGTGGTCTACACGCTCATTTCCTGTCTGGAGGAGGACGGACCTGTCAGAGAACTGCTGTCAGCTGCTCATCACAAGTACAGTACTCCACCCCCAGTGCTGGCTCCACCCACTGTCACTCCGGCAAGGAATCGGAGCAGTAGGAACATCGTAGACAGCATTACGAATGGTTCAGCAACTAGAGATCGTTCAGTCAAGACCACCGAGACCACAAACCACAGACTGAATCAAAAAGAAGGTGAGGGATTGGATGTCTCAAAACTTGTCATTATTAAAAGTAACCATACTTCATCCAAAAATGAAAATTTACTCGCTGTGTGTTCAATTAGATGCTTCATTCCTAAGAGCGGATGTTGATGAAGAACAAGACGAGGATGATTATGAAGATGTAGAGGAGTGTATCCCTGTGGAAAACGAAAGCTATGTAAACTTGAGGAAGAGGATGGTGAAGAAGGCAGAGATCAAAACTGAGCAAATACAGCAAGAGAACAAGAAACTCTGCAGAGAGTTCATGAGGAAACAGGTAACACACCTTTTGGGCAAGACATACCCTGCCCTCATTCGGTTGGATGGGTCTGAATTACTACTGGTGTAGTAAATTATGAATATTCGCTGTCATTATTGCAGAAAATAAGCTCTGTGACCAACAAAAGTTTATTCTTACACATTTTGTTCATCAAGATAATCTTGACTATTAATACAGATATGGAGCCTAAAACATTTGGCACAAGCAAGAAGCTCCGAAGTCAAACTACTCCATGGTCACATGACTTCAGCTTCACAACCACTAAGCTTCAGACAACTCTTTCAATCTTTAATCTACAAGTTGGAAAGTTTGAGTTTGAATAGTTTGCAAGAGAGGGTTGATGACATTTAATGTCCCCGACAACCTCTGGAGTCCCATTTAACCACTTAACAAAGCAACCACCTTTTTCAAGACACCTAAAAGGTTTAAAAAATATCACAATTGTGGTATTACTGATGTATTTTATGTCATTTGAGTAAAGCGTTTAAATATTTTGAGCTTGTGTTATCCACAGACAAGGGCACTGGAAGTGCAAAAATGCCAAATTGTTTCTGGGTTTTAGGACTCAACTTTCTTTCATGGATCATAAAAATTCATACAAATAGTCCTAATGACCAATGCAAAGTCCCAAATGTTTTGAAATCATATGTTAGTTTTGCGTATCGTACAGACTTAAATTTAAGTTTTATTCACTGAAAATCTTGTGCTCCACTGTAGGCCTACATCCCAATTCGCCTACTTATACTATACCTACTCTTTTTGTGAAGAAAAAGTGCATACTTTTGAGTGTTTAGCAGAAGGAGACAAGCTTTGGGACATAATACTTTGTCATAATTGTTCCTTAAATGGACAGCTCTGTCTCTTAGTTACATGCATCCTGTCACCGTTTAAACGGCCCTGTCAATCATCTTGTCACAGTTAAAATCCTCATACATTCAATTTAATTTAATTTCATACCGTTTTGGAGAGAAATGTAGTAGCACGTTGATCTGCCAGTCGTGGGGTCTTTAATGTGGAGAACTCTCCTCATGTGTTTTTCAATTTGCATAATGATGCGTTTTAACGTTAATGACCAAAGGTATCCTTACAAAACTTCACAATGCTGTTACAGATTAAATATAATGTGGATAACATTGAATAAATATCTATTCATCAGATTAGATACTGATTATTAATCACTCAAACCCCTTTATCTAACCTCTCTACTTAACCATTGGATTTCCACACCTGCTTTGTTTGTTGTTTTAAAAAAAGAAATTGTAGTTCTTATCGAATTCTTGTCCAACGCGCAGTGGGTTGTGGGCAATATTAGCTGTTAGAGTGAGCATGGATCTGCACTTCAGATTCTAACCAGAAAAAGGAGACCATCTGGGTATCTTTGGTATACTCATTTCAAATCGAATACTATTTAGGACGGATAGTATGCGAATTGGGACTCAGCATAGGTTTTAAATCCAACATGCTGCCTTTAACACATTGCTTCTGGTATTATGTCAAATTTCATTGGTTCTGCTGTGTCTTGTGACCAAACCTCATTATAAAGTACTTTTGGAGTGAATTTTTTTGTGTGTCATTTTGGAGCTTGCAACACCCTGTCCCCATTATATGGAAGAGAGCAGCAAGGGTATTGTTCAAATGATCACATTTTCTGTTACACAGAAGAAAGTTTGAAATCGATTTTCCAGTATCATCATTTGGGTTAACTGATCCGTGTGTGTTCTCTCCGTCAGTCTTCGAGGCGGTATACATCGATGCAGGAGCAGAGGCAGAAGCTTCCTGCATGGCAGAAGAAAGATGTCATACTGGAGTGTTTGGATAAGAACCAGGTTCTCGTCATCAGTGGGATGACTGGGTAGGACTATGATCTGCGTTATTGATATTCTGTTGACCAATTTTTCTTTTTCTTTGTTGTTCTTGACATCTCTTCATGTCTGAATTAATGTAACTTTAGGTGTGGGAAAACCACTCAGATTCCTCAGTTTATCCTGGATAATTTCCTCCAGACTGGGCGGCCGGATAGAGTGGCCAACATTATGTGCACTCAGCCACGGCGAATCTCTGCAATCACTGTGGCGACCCGAGTGGCCCAGGAACGAGCAGAGGCCCTGGGTCACTCTACAGGCTACCAGATCCGGCTGGAGACCGTCAGGGTAACACAGTTTTTACATACCAACCACATTTACTGGTTCTATTTTTAAAGATTTTCTTCGTCATTTGATCATCATTTGTTAAATTGCTGCTGCCATAATTGCTTGAAAATGCCACAAATAAGTGATTTAATTTGTTGATTATTACTAGGTGTGTTCACAATTAGCAGGTTTGGTTAAAGTAAAAGGAACTCTGGTGCGATTGCTCTGTAGTGCAGTTCATTTGAATAAGTGTGAACGCAGCACCAAACAAGCCTTTTCATGGGTCTCGGTCCACTTCCAAGCAAACTCTGGTGCGGTTCGACTGAAATATGAATGCGACATGGCCCAAATACATCTAAAATAACCAAAACAGAACGTGATGTCACAAGATGCGACCCTAATAAGGACAGAATGCTCAAGCCTACTTGCGGCTTACCTAGAAGCTATGTTGGCCATTACAGTTAGGTACAGGCGTCAGAAGCGCCGTCGTCTTGCAGCAGATCTTCGTTTGTGTGCAATGGAGGAATTCCTGGTTCTGTTTTGACTCCTTAACACATTTAAGCTCTTCACGAGTTCTCGTCTGGTAAAAGTATCATCAATTGTACGCACATACAACAAACACATTTAGCCCAGCACACAGCATTGTTCTGAAAGTTTGGTAAGTTCCGCCCCGCAAAATATACATCATAAAAGCCGTGTTTTTTGTTTGATTTGTATCTTTAGGTTTGTTGTTAAAAATGACAGTGTGAACGCTAAGCGAACCAGGACTAAATAAAACCGGACCAAAAAAAAAGTGTGAACACACCAATAATGTATTTTCTACTATATTTTAGATCCTGCATTAAACACTTGCAATTAAATTGGTTGCAATAACATTTGGTCCTCCTCAGTATGGTTTCATTCATTGAATAAAATCATTCAAGGCAAATGCATAAATGCCAAGGTGTATATTGTAGATAGTAAAAAGGCTGAAATCTCAAAATATATACACTACCATTCAAAAGTCTTTAATCAAAAGAACTGTAGAATTAAAAACTGTAATATTGTGAAATGTTATTACAATTTAAAATAACTATTTTCTATTTTTATATATTTTAAAATGTAACTTACTTTATGTAAATTTATGTAAATTTACTTTACATAGCAGCTATTACTTTAGTCTTCAGTGTCCAATGATCCTTCAGAAGTCATTCTAATATGCCCAAGAAACATTGCCTATTTTTAACAATGTTGAAAACAGAAATGCAATTTCTTCAGGATTCTCTATTGAACAGAAAGTTCAAAAGATCAGCATTTATTTAAAATAGAAATCCTTTGTAACATTGCAAATGACTTTACTGTCACTCGTCTCCATACCGGCGCAATGACTACGACTTCCAACCACATGGAACTGGATAATATTCTGAATGTTCTGATCCAATCTGACTTCTGACCTGTAATGCTGCCTGAATCATAATCATACACTGTTCTCTCGTTGGCCAGAGGAGAACTGCCCCCGACTGAGCCTGGTTTCTCCCAAGGTTTTTTTCTCCATTCTGTCACCTGATGGAGGTTTGGTTCCTTGCCACTGTTGCCTTGGCTTTTGGCTTGCTTAGTTGGGGACATTTAATATTCAACAATATTTTTGGTCTGCCTTACTTAAGGTAGATGATGACGCAATTTTCTTCTAGAAACAAACTTTGTTGTATTATTTTCATGTTATCACTGTGAAGCTGCTTTGATACAATCTGTATTGTAAAAAGCGCTATATAAATAAAGGTGACTTGACTTGACTTGACTTTTGATCAGCTTAATACATCCTTGCTGGATTTTTGATTTTTAAACCAAAAAATCCTGGTCTTCCTAATGTTATTGTATGTGTTTTCTTGTATCCAGTCCTCTAGCACAAGGCTGATGTTCTGCACCACCGGTGTCCTTTTGCGGAGGCTAGAAGGTGACTCTGAGCTCCGTGGCATCACACATGTGATCGTGGATGAGGTCCATGAACGGACAGAAGAGAGGTCTGTGGAAAGCACACATGCACTTAAAAACACATTCACATGATGCGAGTCTGACAGTAAAATGATTCCTGTCTTGCAGTGACTTCCTGTTGCTGGTTCTGAAGGATCTGATTGTAAAAAGGACTGATCTGAAAATAATTATGATGAGTGCAACCCTGAATGCTGAGCTCTTCTCACAGTACTTCAACAACTGCCCCAGCATCCATATACCAGGTACTCCCATTACACTGGTACTGCTATAAAAATATGTAAACTCTGTAGTTTTAAGGATGTAACCTATCACACATTTCTTACTTGCTTTTTCAAATTGACTTTCCTATCTAAAGGACGCACATTCCCAGTAGAGCAGTTCTTCCTTGAAGACGCCATCGCTAAGACCAGGTATTGACATGCAATACATATTGCTTAGTCTATGATTATTCTTCTACATACTTCTTCACACAATAATACAAATACAGTCTTTACAACACACGTTTTGTTTATTTGTTGTGAAGATATGTAATTGAAGATGGTAGTCCATACCGACGCTCCTCAAAGCAGAATCGTCCCCCCGGTCAGGGTGGCGCCACTGGGAAGGGCCGGGCTCCTGTTGAAGACTTTGATGATGATGGTTGTGGCTGGTCCTTTACCTCCTTGATGAAAAAGGATTCGATCAAAGACTCCATCCCTGATCAGCAGCTCGGTCAACAGGAGCTCACTGTTCGATATTCCAGTAAGTACACTTGAATTTTTTTCTTTTTCTTTTTTTTTTGCTGTAAAAATTCTTTACCTTATTTGGCGTTTCCAGTTGCATGCAAATCTCTCATTAGTTTTGACTTACAACTATTTCAACTAAATGCATATATAATTCATTTGTGGTGGTACTAATTTATCGGCCTCCTAAATCTACAAAGGAGTTTATTGATGAGTTTGCCGAACTTTTGAATGGACTTAAACAAATTATCTTTAAATTGTTAATTATTGGTGATTTTAATATTCACGTTTGCTGTGGTACTGATTTGTAATCAAAATAAATGTTATATCTGGTGGAATCATTTGACATCGCCCAATGGGTAGACAGCCCTACTCATTTACAGGGCCACACACTAGACTTGGTTTTAAACAATGTTGCGCGCATGACAAGTAAGTTACGTAATCGGATTACTTTTTTCAAGTAATGAGTAAAGTAACATATTACTTTTAAATTTACAATGAAATGTCTAAGTTACATTTTCAAATAAGTAATGCAAATTACTTTGTTTTGCCATTTATTTACAGTCCAGCTCTCTACACAGAATGTAATACCAGAGAACATCAAACTGTGCTAAGTTTTCTCAGATGTATAAAGATATTAGTACCATTGAACTATTAGAGAGCCCTAAATATAGATTTGGATGAACATTTTATTCTTTTTAGTTCTACCTGTCTTAAAGAGAAAAATAAGCCATGGTTAAATAAGACTGTATACTCACTTAGGCGGTCAAATTAAAATAAAACCAAGTTCAACTTTTTTGGTCCTCCCGATGGTAGATTGATGCTTTATCCACAATTACATCACCTCACATCTTCAGTTAAGACTTGTCAAGAATCTGGGTGTACTGCTAGACAGTGATTTGAAACTTGATAAGCAAGCTCTGTCTGCTGATCAAAGTAAAGCCTTTCCTTAATTCATGTTTTCATGTGATTCATGTTTCTATCATCTGGTTTAGACTACTGTAACTCTTTGTATAATGCTATAAACTTGGCACAGCTCCAGACAGTCCAAAATGCTGCAGCAAGATTCTTAAAAGGTCTCTGCAAATATGACCATGCTACTCCAATTTTAGCATTACTTCACTGGCTGCCGGTTGATTTTATTTGTTTAAGTGTTTGAATAACCTTGCTGTAACTCTTCCAAGTTCTATCTCTCTGATTTTTTAGTTTTACATAATCATTCTAGAGCTCTCAGATCAGGGACACAAAGACTTTCATCTGTTCCTCGGTACAGACTAAAGCTAAGGGGACATCGTGCCTTCGCTACTGTGGGCCCTAAACTGTTGAACTGCCTGCCCCTTCAAATTTGATCTGTACCATTCTTACCAGTCTTAAAGTCATTACTGAATACTAACTTCTTTGGACTTTTCTTGAATATGGCTTTTGGTTATTTATCTTTTATGCTATTTGATTGATGAAATGAAATATACTTTATTGTCCCTGATAGGGAAATTTGTAATGGACTCCATAGCCAGCATTTCGCCAAAACCTGATTGCTAAAAAAATTACACAAAATATTCATACATACCATACACAAAAGAATAGGTAGACGTCGCTAATTCGCTGTTCAACAATCTGATTGATACCGGTACAAAAGAGTTCTGTTCTGTTTATAATGGAGAGTTCTATGCCTTCTTCCAGACGGTAAGAGTTCATAAGAGGGGTAAAGTACATGAGGTGGGTCACTTAAAATCCTTTTAGCCTCATTTAATGTACATTGCTCATACAGAGTCTGAATACTGGGATAGTCTTTCAGTCCAATCATTTTCATAGAAGTTCGAACAATATATAGTATCTTTGATGTACTATGAAGGCACGTTAGTCAACTGTTACTGTATAAATGGTAATATATAAATAATGATGACTTTTTACATTATGCTATATTATCACCAATTGTACTACAGGGCCGTTGAATGCTTGAATCTGATTGGTTGAAGAACGTTCTAAGGTGTGCATTATTTTCAGGGAAACGCACGGCTAAAGTAGTTCCAGGCAGGTCTTGACCGCATTACAGTTCCATATCACTTCGCGTAGTCAACTGTAATAACGGAAAATAGGATACAATTCATAACAAGAAAAAGCATTTAGCCGCATGCGCTTGATCTGGAATTTTCAATGTCTAGCTTCACAATCAATGGAAACATGCAGTTTAATTTGAATAAATAAAGTATATAGTCCTATCTATAATCAATAGAAAATTAAACTGAATATAGGCTAAATAAATGGATAATCCTGCAGCATGGATTATTATTGCAGATAATATAACAAATAAATAATTATTGATAGGCCTACTTGTTAAAAGGGCTTTGTGTTTCATTTATTTGGCTAGTCTGTCATCTGTCAATAATAGAAAAAAAAGAATGAATTCGAATTAATTAAAAGGAATTGAATTAATAAATAAATAATAATATTGACGCACATGCTTTTCTGTCTCATTATTGCAACATCTCTCTCTCTAATAACTGCATTAATAACTGGGGACACACTTTAAGGCCGGTTATGAATGTAATTTGATACGTATGACTGATCATGCCCAAACGCGTGTTCAGCGCGTTCAGTCTGTGTTCAAAGTCGGTGTTTAAAATCTGCTGCGATGAAAACAGTCAGAGAATGTGTCAGCTAGTCGTGTGTCCTCAGCATTAGTCTGCTATCAGTGGCTCAAACCTCCGTTACTAACTCTAAAATGACGTTTTGGAATTAGCAACGGAGGCATTGGATTAGATGCGTAAGAAATTAGTCCTACATACAAGAGCGTTTTAATGACAAAAACTTTACAAACGTTTTGAAATACATAATCTGAACAATGTTTCGAGGTGTGGTAACTGTAGTATAAGCGGAATAATTGACTTCAGGCCGTTGAATTATTAGAAAAATAATGCACACCCGAGGTGAACGGCCACTCCGTTTCGCGTCGTGACCGCATTACCACCTCGGGTGTGCAGCATTTTTCTAATAATTCAACGGCCTGTCGTCAATTATTCCTTACATAATTCAACGGCCTGTCGTCAATTATTCCTTACATAATTCAACGGCCTGTCGTCAATTATTCCTTACATATTGGATTCAGTCTTTTTGTCAACTTGTTTGTCAATCAGCACATGTTTTGTATTTTGTCTTTTTGGAACTGATTGGTCGTGGCCTCAATGATCTGAAACTTAATGCACCTTATAAAAAAATACTTTTAAAATACTTATAAAAAAAGTTCACTTAAGATAAAAAAACTAAAACAAAAAAAAACCCTGAGGTGCACAAGCTCAGATCGAATCCATTCAATTTGAATCAATCAAATTAAATCCAGTATTTGGCAATAATATAGCATAACAAGATATTTATAAGCTATTTGTTTGTAGGACGGTCATCAAGTGTAACAAGGTGGGAAAAAACCCTCTACATTTTGGGAAGCTATACCCTGTGTGACCAAAGTCAGTACATTTTAGTCATTAACTACAATAACATTAACTAGCATTTTCGGGGAAAAAGTAAATCCTTGTGATTGTGATGGTAAAAAGTTCAACCTGCTTGTTAAATGTATTCTTCATATTATTTCTCTGTGCAATCTGATATAACACACTGAACCCTAGTGAGTAAAATATCATTGTGCTTCTTTTGTTAAGATTACTCAAAGTCTGTAGTGAAAACGTTGGCTGCTATGGATCTTGACAAAATCAACATGGACCTGGTGGAGAGTCTGTTGGAGTGGATTGTTGATGGAGACCACAGCTACCCACCAGGTAAAGAGCACAATAAACCCCTGCACTACATGCCTGCTTAAAATAATTACAGCTTCCTTATCAAGGTTAAAATTCACTTTGATTGACTCTTTTTGTGTGTGTGTGTGTGTGTGTGTATGTGTGAATGCACAGGGGCTGTTTTGGTCTTCCTACCAGGACTGGCTGAAATAAAGCAATTATATGAACAGCTGCAGTCTAATAGGATGTTCAATAATAGACGAACAAACAGGTATATTTTTCTATTGGGGCCAGGAGTATTCAGTTATTGTTAATGTAAATGGGCTTTTTTTTCTTTTTTTAAGTAGTCTGTATGAGTGAATTTAGAAAGAACATGTCCTGGACATATTTAATCTATTTGCACTGTGACACTCCTCTGACCTTGTTTACCTCATTACTATGATGCAAAAATGTAAAAAAAAAAAAATGATTTAATTTTTTTTTTACGTTTTTATCCATAATGGTAGTATTTGTACTACTTTATCTGTAATGTATGCTAATTAACTGGTAAATAAGAGTTTACTGAGAATCACCATTGAGAATAATGGGAAACATGAAAAACAAATGATTATTAACATAATTACTATATCATATTATTATTACACGCTACTGTTCAGAAGTTTGGAGACTTTTATTCAGCAAGTATGCATAAAATTGGTCACAAATGACCGTAAAGAAATGTATAATGTTACGAAAGATTTCTATTTCACAGAAATGCTGTTCTTTTGAACTTTCTATGTGTCAAATAATCCGGTAAAAAAATGTATCACTGTTTCCACAAAAATATTAAGTAGCACAACTGTTTCCAACTGTTTTTTTTTTTTTTTTACAACAATAATAAATGTTTCTTGAGCATCAAATCATGTTGTAATAATATTTCACAATATAACTGTTTTTACTGTATTTTTGATCAAATAAATGCCACATAAAACCAACCCCAAACATTTGAACAATAAATAAAAATAAAACAAATAAAAAATAATAAAACAGTTATTTAGATTTTTGGACAACTGTTTGCCACATTCACCTGTAAGAATCAGATGATGATATTTAGTTTTGTGTGTGTCTAAAATTTCTAGGTGTGTAGTGTATCCTCTACACTCGTCCCTGTCCAATGAGGAGCAGCAGGCGGTCTTTACCCGGCCACCTGAGGGTGTGACCAAAATCATCATCTCCACCAACATTGCTGAAACTTCTGTCACCATTGATGATGTTGTGTATGTCATAGACTCTGGCCGGATGAAGGAGAAGAGGTTTGACTGCATATTGGTTCTGAAACTTGTATTTGTGAAACCCTGTAAAAATTAACTAGATGTTTATTTTTTCTGGAAAACATTGAGTGTTCTTTGTGGATTTGGATGCATTCATAAATTTGCGCGTGTGTGTTAGGTACGATGCCAGTCGCAGTATGGAGAGTCTAGAGGACGTGTGGGAGTCTCGTGCCAACGCTCTTCAGAGAAAAGGCCGTGCCGGACGTGTGGCGTCAGGCGTCTGCTTCCATCTGTTTACCGGCCACCGCTTCACACACCACCTGAGCCAACAGCAGCTTCCTGAGATCCAGAGAGTTCCTCTGGAGCAGCTCTGTCTAAGGTAACCGACTTCATATTGGGCGGTCGTGACCTAAT
This sequence comes from Squalius cephalus, assembly GCF_949319135.1. Taxonomy (NCBI): domain Eukaryota; kingdom Metazoa; phylum Chordata; class Actinopteri; order Cypriniformes; family Leuciscidae; genus Squalius; species Squalius cephalus. The sequence goes on from NC_137142.1 coordinate 11,955,492, forward strand.
GTTTAGAGAGTCAGACTTGTGACTCGAATGTTGTGGGGTTCGATTCTCAATGCCGGCTGGAAAATGGTAGGTGATGTAGATGGGGGTGTGAATGAACCCCCATGGGATCTATGGGATCTTCTACCCTCAATACCCATGTCTGAGGTGGCCTTGAGAAAGGCACCTAACCCCTAATTGCTCTCCGGGCACCGCAGCAAAATGGTTGTCCACTGTTCCGTGTGTGTGTTGTGTGTGTGTGTTCACTACTCACTTCTCCTAATGTGTGTGCCCTAACTTGGATGGGTTAAATGCAGAGGACAAGTTCATGCGTTTACACTGGGGAATATTCGTCAAAGGCTGCTTTTTTGTCTTGTGGTGTTCCGCAGGGATCCATTTTAGCTCCAATTCTTTTTTCGCTATACATGCTTCCATTAGGGTCTATTTTCAGGAAATATGGGTTGTCGTTCCACTGCTATGCGGACGACACTCAAGTTTATTTACCCCTAAAACCAAATTGTGATGGACTGGAAAAAATTAGGGCCTCTATATCTGATGTGAAAGCTTGGTTATCTCTAAATTTTCTTAATTTTAATGAGAATAAAACCGAAATTATAGTGTTTGGCTCATCAAATACTCTTGGCTCGTCAAATAACCCTAGGTAATCTAACACTGTCTGTAAAGACTTTGGTAAAGAACTTGGGCGTTGTGTTTGATGATGGTCTGAAATTTGACAAGCAGATAAGCTCAGTGGTCAAATCCTGCTTTTTCCAGCTCCGTCTTTTAGCCAGAGTAAAACCAATTTTATCTTTTAATAACTTTGAAAGACTAATTCATGCATTTCTGACATCGAGGCTTGACTATTGCAACTCACTGTACTATGGGATCAGTCAATCAGCTTTATCCCAGTTACAGATGGTACAAAATGCGGCAGCAAGACTTCTAACAGGTACTAGAAAACAGGACCATATTACTCCAGTGCTACGTCATTTGCACTGGTTGCCTGTACGATACCGTGTTAATTTTAAAATTCTTCTTTTGGTTTTTAAATCTTAAATGGTTTGGCCCCTACTTACCTTTCGGATCTACTGGTAGAACATCGTCCAGTTATGTCTCTCCGGTCGTCAAATCAGAGATTATTATGTATACCCAAATCAAAGTTGAAAAGTAGGGGTGATCGCGCGTTTTCAGCTGCGGCTCCAAGACTGTGGAATGCGTTACCTTTTAGTATTAGATTTGCTCCATCCTTGTCTGTTTTTAAATCTAGGCTAAAAACCTATCTTTTTGATTTAGCATTTGGCTAAGGATGAAATGTACTGTATTTAGATTGTATTTATATTTGTCTGTTGTATTGATGTAAAGCACACTGGTCAACTGGTGTTGTGTTTAGTAGTGCTATAGAAATAAAATTCATTGACATTGACATGTCACGTCACGTCACTTTCACTTAAAAGGAAAAAACAGCATGGTTTTCCTTTTAATTAATATAAGTAAACCTGATTTCAGTTTCAAATTAATTTCAGGAATACATGGCCTCTCGGCTCATAGTTTCACAAAATCACAATAGCATGGCAGATGCTCTTTCTTCATTCCATGGTATATATACAATGCCGATCTCCATGCATACTTTGACTCACAGACCTGTGACACATCAATACAAACATCACCAACAAGTGCGAGATCACCCAAATATTTTTTGCGCAGATCCACATACAAAGAACAGTCATACAGGAATTGCTTCTTATCTTCAATCACAGAGGTATTCAAGGTTATCTTACAATAGTTACAGATTCTCTCTGCCATTGGTGTATTACTCCATCTACCTGTTTCTATAGCTAAACGATGACCTGAGCATCTGAACAGGAACTAAGATTGTACCAGCTGTATGTTATATAGATGCAATGTAGCTCTCCTGTACCATCAAGGACTTGCATTGTGAATGTATATATATTCAACTTATTATTTGTATTGTGTAAACCTGATTTGAAACCTAAGTATTATTGGTTTAGATCTTAAAGGGTTAGTTGACCCAAAAATGAAAATTCTGTCATAATTTACCGTCCCACCAAACCCATAAGATTTTGTTTTTTGTTTATCTTCAGAACAAAAATCAAGGTATTTTTTAATGAAATCTGATTTCTGTCCCTCCATTAAAAGTCTATTCACCCAAAACTATGATGCTTCAAATGGATAAAGAGATTGTAAAATAAATCCTTATGAATCGAGTAGTTAAATCCAAGTCTTCTTGGACATGATCGCTTTATATGAACAGATTTAATTTATTATTCACATATGAACATTGATCAGCGGATGTACACAGAGCTCTCAAATATGGCAAATGAAAGGTCAAGTGTGCTTGCTGGATCCGCGAGAACGAATGAGGTTTATTCGCATGTCAAGCCTGCACGTTTGAGTTTCCTCAAGAACCAGTGAGGTTTGTTCTTGCGTATCAAGTGCGGTGAGCCTCCGTTTACCATATTGAGTGCTCTGTGTGTTCTCTGATCAATGTTTATTAGTGAATAAAATAAAATCTGTTCATCAAATCAAGTGATCGTGTCTATACAAAAGACTTGGATTAAACCGTTTGATTCATTTTACGATCTCTTTGATTTGTTTTGAACCATCAGATATTTTGGTAAATAGACTTTCAATGAAGGGACAGAAATCACTCAGATTTCGTGCACAATATTTTCACTTGTGATTCAAAGATGGAAGTCTTTGTCGGAACAACATGAGAGTGAGTAACTGATGACAGAATTTTAAATTTAACCTCCCTTTAATAGATTAAACTTGACCCCGTTTCTGCTCTTCTCTCTCAGGGTTAAGGTGCTGGATGTTTTTTCGGAGCGTCCTCTGGACTCAGTCTTCTCCCAGCTGATCGAGCCGCCCACAGAAGGCAGTCTGGAGGCCGCTAAACAGCGCCTGTGTGCCCTGGGCGCCCTGACGGATGAGGAGTCTCTTACTCCACTGGGCTGGCATTTGGCCTGTCTGCCCGTGGACGTCCGCATCGGTAAACTCATGCTGCTGGGAGCCATCTTCCGCTGCCTGGACCCTGCTCTCACCATCGCCGCCAGCCTGGCCTTCAAGAGTCCATTCGTAAGTCGCTACACACATGTATTAGATGATGATACTCCAGTGCAGTACTATGTTACCTGAGATCCATGCTCTCTTGATGGCCACGCTCACAGGTGTCACCTTGGGATAAACGAGAGGAAGCTAATGAGAAGAAGTTGGGTTTCTCTTTGGCGAACAGTGACCATCTAGCTTTGCTGCAGGCGTACAAGGTCAGTACAGGCTCTGATTAAATTAATGACTACAGATACACAATTCATTATGATATATACACACAATACCACTTGCTTGTTTTGTTTTTTTTCTTAAAGAAATATTAGATAATTTTATTTTACAGAATCATATGTGGCCTTGTTTAAATACATCCACAGACTTCTGCAACTGCTGATTCTACCCTCACACACAATCAGTGCATATATTGTGTACTATAAAAAATAAATAAATAAAAAAACTACATATATGAAGAGTTCAGATGCAAAAGCCTCTAAGTGTCATCTGAAATGTTCTTCTAGAATGATCATTTTTATCAAGCTTGTATATTTAAGTTCAATAATTTCACTTAAATGGCAATGCAAATTACCTATTAATTGTCATTTAAGTGAAATTACTGAACTTAAATATACAAGCTTGATAAAAATGATCATTCTAGAAGAAAATTTCAGATGGCACTTAGAGGCTTTTGCTATATATACCATTCAAAAGTTTAGGGTCAGCAAGAGTTATTCAGCAAGGATGCATTAAATTGATCAAATTGATTAAATTGTGGGGGTTTTTTTGTTTTGTTTTTTTCTCGTAAAGACATTTATAATGTTATAAAAAATACTTTCAATAAATGCTGTTCTTTATAACATTCTATTCATCAAAGAATAAAAAAAATAATTTAAACAGCACAACTTTTTTCAAGATTGATTATAAGAAATTAAGTTTCTTGAGCACCAAATCAAGAAGAAATTAGAATAATTTCTGAAGGATCATGTAACTGTTAAATTATAGAACATAGCAAACATTTATTTTAAATTGTAATAATATTTCTGGTTTTACAGTATTTTTTACAGTACTAGATTTTAAATGAAATAAATGCTACCCTGGTAAATGTAAGATTCTTCTTTCAAAAACACCCCGAACTTTTGAACGGTAGTGTATATAGATTATAATATTTAATATAGTGCTCTAGCAATATGTTTTTTTTTTTTACTCTGATAGATACAATAGCAAATTTAATTAAAGTAAATACATTAACTGTAATTTTACATATTATTTACTTAAAATTCACTGAAATATTTTGTATATTTTAATATATTGAAATAGTTTATTTTCCATTTACAAGGCTGTCAGAATTTTTTGAATTTGATGCCAGCAAAGCTTCTTCTAATTAGTGTATCAGACATTTTATCAGCCAGTTTAATAATTAAAAAAGAATCAGTCTTCCCAATATATTGATCTACCTCTTATTATCATATCATATAATGCATTTCTGAAAAGTACTGATGAAGATCTGTGCCTAGTTGATTATTCAGTACTTGTTGATGAAATGTGCTGTTTGATATAATCATGAAGACTCGTGTTGTGCTCAGGGTTGGTGTAACGCAGCACAGAGTGGCTCTAGGGCTGGCTACCAGTACTGCAGAGAGAACTTCCTCTCCATCCGGGGCTTACAGGTGAGAGACTGATCTCTGATCAGCTCAGCGGAGATGCCAGTCTTTTTGGCACACTTGGATAACTTTTCTGTTTTGTGTGTGTTCTCTCAGGAGATAGCGTGTCTTAAAAGGCAGTTTGCTGAGCTCCTGTCTGACATTGGCTTTGTGAAGGATGGACTGAAAGCCAGGGTCATTGAAAAAATGAGCTCAAAGGGAGGTGATGGGGTGCTGGAGGCCACAGGCTATGAGGTATCAGTGATTTTTGAGTGCTGGGTTAATATGGATATTTATATGTTTTCATAAATATCTTGTTGACAAGTAGTAGGGACATAGCTTTAAAAGGGGGATTTTTAACTGTAAAATATTTTTATATTTTAATTATTTATACAAATTTTTACTGGTCTGAGACAGCTGGTATTAGATGTAGTTAGTGATACATCTGAGTAGACAAAATTAAGTGAAATGGTGCATTTGCGTTATGAACATTCTTGTGATTGTCTCTGATTAATAATAGTTTGGAAATTATGCTAGTTTTAAAACTAAAGGCAGGTAAAATGTTTAAGATGTTGTATCCTATATTTCATCTGGATAGTGTGTTTTTTTGACAGCAGTAATATGTGAGATTGTTGAGTGCCGGTTTTTAGACTGTTCGAAAGGTGGTGTAACGTGTAAACCTAAAGATCTTAAATGTTTTACTTTTTTTTTCTATTTTTATACTGTTGTGCAACTTGTGCAAATCTACGAAAATGTTTTTATTAAGAAATATTCAGAATAATATTATGTATAAATTATTACACTCCAGAAATGCAAGGATCAGCAAGGACACATTAAATTGATCAAAACAAAATAAAATACATTTATAATGTTTAAAAGATTTCTATTTCAAATAAATGCTGTTCTTCAAACTGTTCATCAAAGAATCCTTTCCACTTCAGTCTATACCCATTTTAGGTGCACTTGGACGAAAACCGAAACCGAAAATAAATACAGTGCTATGCATAAGTTTAGACACCCATACTAAAGTTGACTAAAAAGAGGAATAAAAAATCATCTTTTGGAAACTGAACTTAATGCCTTAATTAAAAAAATTAGGAAAAATCCAACCTTTAAGGACACCAATTTTCTTTGTGAATGAATAATGTATCGTAAATAAATAAATGTTCTTCCTTAAAATACAGGGTGCATACGTTTGGACACCCCTATGTTAAATTCCCATAGAGGCAGGCAGATTTTTTTTTTTTTTTTTTTTTTTTTTAGGATACTATGCATCCTGATAAAGTTCCCTTGGCCTTTGGAATTAAAATAGCCCCACATCATCACATAGCCTTCACCATACCTAGAGATTGGCATGGTTTTATTTCAGTTAGCCTAATAGCTAGTTTGATTTGCATTGAGAGATGATCTTATGGAAAGTACCCCATGCCAATCTCTAGGTATGGTGAAGGCTATGTGATGATGTGGGGCTATTTTAATTCCAAAGGCCAAGGGAACTTTATCAGGATGCATAGTATCCTAAAAAAATAATTAAAAAAAAATACTTAAAAATAAAAATCTGCCTGCCTCTATGGGAATTTAACATAGGGGTGTCCAAACTTATGCACCCTGTATTTTAACAAGAACATTTATTTATTTACGATACATTATTCATTCACAAAGAAAATTGGTGTCCTAAAAGGTTGGATTTTTCCAATTTTTTTAAATTAAGGCATTAAGTTCAATTTCCAAAAGATGATTTTTTATTCTTCTTTTTAGTCAACTTTAGCATGGGTGTCTAAACTTATGCATAGCACTGTATTACATTATAATCAATGAATTAAACAAACTTATTTATAAATCAACAAATAGCTTAAAATGAGTTATAAAAACATTTAAATTACACATAAGGCAGTTTTTATATCAACTTTTTGTTTCTACTCCACTTTGTTGGTGAAATATAAATGTAAAATATAAATTATTATAATATTATAATTATTATATAAATAATTCAAACATATGTTAAATAATGAAGAGATCACTAACAGGTTAAGTAAAAATATAATGAATTTGTAGCCTAATACAGTGCATTTATTTAGTGCTCTTCTGTAGAGGTTTTTTTTTTTGTTTTGTTTTTTTTGTAGCTTACTAATGAATTTATGGACATTGAATAGCTTTCTTGAGATACATGTAACGTTAAGTGATTTATATAGCCTACAAGCTGTTTTATTGATGTTTTTCCCGGTTGAAACACTGATTGGGCGATTAGTACATGAAACAGGATTAATCTCGGTAAGTTGTAATGTATTTTTCAACATACCTTCTGATGTTCACCTACGTTTATTTTTTGCTGTAACTAGTAGCCTAGTAAAGAGGAGATAAGATTTTTGCGATTATTGGATGGTATGCGCGCTACAAATGTTGGCACGTGAGTGAGTGCCTTGGAATATTTTGCTGTTTCATCTGATATTTACCTCTCATAATGAGCACCAGTGGCTACACATGAGCTTACACCCCTATAGCACACTCAGTTGTCTTGTTTTTGATAAAAAACACATGTTAAGTAGCAGAAATTATTTATGAACTCAGTAGTGCAGTACCCACAGCATGTGACTTGTTCCTTTAACTTTTTAACTGGTTTTCTGTTCCTAACAGGCCAACCTGAACTCTGATAATACAAAGTTGATGTCTGCCATGTTGTGTGCAGCCCTCTACCCTAATGTTGTCCAGGTCAGTGTCGCAAAATGAGTCTAGAACTGGTATATAAGATGTTGAACGTGAACGTGTGTAAAGCGTGCCGTGTTGTGTTTAGGTGAGATCTCCTCAGGGGAAGTATAAGCTCACTAGTAAAGGGGCTGTGAAGATGCAGCCCAAAGCAGAAGAACTGCGCTTCATGACCAAGAGTGATGGAGCCGTCCACATACACCCTTCATCTGTCAACTTCTCCGTAACTATCACACATCTACATTCGCATCTAAAATTATGTATTTGCTAGGGAAAACTAATATTCAGGGCAGGATTTTGTCCATCAGGACTTGATTCAATTGTGAAAAGTAATATTAATTGCCATTTAAGTGAAATTACTGAACTTAAATATTCGAGCTTGATAAAAATGATCATTCTAGATGAAAATTTCAGATGGCACTTAGAGGTTTTTGCATCTGAACTCTTCATATATATATGTATAAATATGTTTATGTATGTGTGTGTGTATGTATATCGGTGCGTGTGTTTTAACATAATATATTTATACTTTTACATATATTAAATATATTTTTTGATAATATTTCATAATAAGTATATATAATTGATTTTATTATTAAATATGATTTTTAATTAAATATAAAACATTTCAGTTGTCTTAAATCAAGTGTAAGTTCCCTCATGTGCTGTCAGATCTGAGAAGTTTCACTCTTTGTAGGTGCGTCACTATGACAGCCCATACCTGGTGTACCACGAGAAAGTGAAGACCAGTCGAGTGTTTATCCGTGACTGTAGCATGGTGTGTGTATATCCCATGGTGCTGTTCGGTGGGGGGCGAGTGAGCGTGGACCTGCAGCGCGGAGAGTTCATTATCTCTCTTGACGATGGATGGATCAAATTTGCTGCTGCATCTCATGAGGTAAAACAAGACTTTCTGTAGTATGTTATGCTATGCTAGTAGTATACGGCTCTAGTATTTCATCAGAAACTCTTTATGTAGGTTGCTGAGTTGGTGAAAGAGCTGCGCTGGGAGTTGGATCAGCTCTTAGAGGAGAAGATCAAAAATCCCAGCATTGATTTGATCACCTGTCCTCGAGGATCTCGCATCATACACACGATAGTGTCACTCATCTCGACACAGTAACACACATTCATCCAATACACAGATTGTCTGTTTACACATCCATATACTGTTCACAATTTAATGAAAGTGGGATGTTCACTTAACAAACGCCTTATGCCATTTTGTTTAACTGTGGAGGCACTTAATACGAAAATGAAATAATTTTCATTTTAGTTTAATTGTCTTTCATTAAATAAATGAATGTACTTTGACATTGTGTGATTTCACACAAACAGCCCATGAATGCCGGAGTCCATATTGGACTGCCTTATTGCAATATTACTGACATAAGCACTAACAGCAGGCCTGTGCATGAATTTTAAATGTATGGCATGAGGTATATGTGAGAATGTATTGTCAAATAAAAAGACATAATGGTGTCTTTAATGGTAATGGTAAAACTTCTATGATGATGTGATGATGAAATCTGTCATATTTTGCCAAAAGATGCATTATCAAATGTATTTAAAAATAAAACGTCATATTAGATCTGTGGATAAACAGTTTGTTTGTTTTTTCTCAATTATTTGTGGAACTTGTTAAATAACATTTGTTTCATTATATTGTGTTGATATAATTTGTGCAAATGTACACATCTACGTTTTTGGGTAACTATTATTCACTCAGATACCTCAAAAAAAGTGTTATGTGATCAAATTAAATATTTTCTATTATTTCTATATCTTTTTCTATTATATGATATTCATATTTTAAGGTTTGGTAATTTAAAAAAAAGTATTTTGAAAATTTCAAGCAATCATATTACAGAATTTCTATTTTGTGAGATTAATATAATTTATATAGGACAATTTAGAGTATGCTGGGGGAATATCCTCTACTAAAACATTAATTATTGAAACACAATGTCATGGTCGTTCTCTCAGGAGGGGAAATGTGCAGTTGTATGTTGTAAAAGTAAAATTCACCTGCTCATGTAGTTTCACACCAATGAGAATGTGAAGCATGTTGTACAGTAAATGTGTGTATGTCTCTCCTGGTACCAGCAGAGCATCAGGAAAATGAGACTGAGACGCAGAGAACAGGCAGAACATCTCATTCATTGAGAACCATTATTCTTTACTATTGGACTAAAGCAAACACTTTACATAAGTATAAACAAGTACACAAATAGGGTTTGTATATGATATATAGCATAATGTGCACCACCGTTCAAAGTTTGAGGTTGGTATGATTTTTTTGTGGTGTTGAAAGAGGTTTTGTGTTCACCAAGGCTGCATTTGGTGTTAAAAAATGGCCACCATTGACCAAAGCTTGGCCATCCCGCTCACAACTGCCATTTCTGTCTTTTTTAATCTTTTTTTTTTTAATCTATCTGTCGAGTTTATTTAAATGTAGAACTGTCTTTACGACCACAACACACAGAATTTTGAGATTTTTAAGATTCTGAGCCTCACTAATTATATATATATATATATATATATATATATATATATATATATATATATATATATATATATATATATATATATATATATATATGCCTTTACTCTAAGGTTAATAAGTATGTCAATATCACCTGCTGGGTCATTATTTAGTAGTAGAGAGAAATAACTCCACATGATGTTCTTCTTCTTTAACGTTAATTTTACTGCACAAATCTAGAGTTAAATAATAATAGTTTAAAATATTACATGTTAAAAAAGTTAATGATAATATATATATATATATATATATATATATATATATATATATATATATATATATATTATCATTAACTTTTTTAACATGTAATATTTTAAACTATATATATATATACACTCACCTAAAGGATTATTAGGAACACCTGTTCAATTTCTCATTAATGCAATTATCTAATCAACCAATCACATGGCAGTTGCTTCAATGCATTTAGGGGTGTGGTCCTGGTCAAGACAATCTCCTGAACTCCAAACTGAATGTCAGAATGGGAAAGACAGGTGATTTAAGCAATTTTGAGCGTGGCATGGTTGTTGGTGCCAGACGGGCCAGTCTGAGTATTTCACAATCTGCTCAGTTACTGGGATATTCACGCACAACCATTTCTAGGGTTTACAAAGAATGGTGTGAAAAGGGAAAAACATCCAGTATGCGGCAGTCCTGTGGGCGAAAATGCCTTGTTGATGCTAGAGGTCAGAGGAGAATGGGCCGACTGATTCAAGCTGATAGAAGAGCAACTTTGACTGAAATAACCACTCGTTACAACCGAGGTATGCAGCAAAGCATTTGTGAAGCCACAACACGCACAACCTTGAGGCGGATGGGCTACAACAGCAGAAGACCCCACCGGGTACCACTCATCTCCACTACAAATAGGAAAAAGAGGCTACAATTTGCACAAGCTCACCAAAATTGGACAGTTGAAGACTGGAAAAATGTTGCCTGGTCTGATGAGTCTCGATTTCTGTTGAGACATTCAGATGGTAGAGTCAGAATTTGGTGTAAACAGAATGAGAACATGGATCCATCATGCCTTGTTACCACTGTGCAGGCTGGTGGTGGTGGTGGTGTAATGGTGTGGGGGATGTTTTCTTGGCACACTTTAGGCCCCTTAGTGCCAATTGGGCATCGTTTAAATGCCACGGCCTACCTGAGCATTGTTTCTGACCATGTCCATCCCTTTATGACCACCATGTACCCATCCTCTGATGGCTACTTCCAGCAGGATAATGCACCATGTCACAAAGCTCGAATCATTTCAAATTGGTTTCTTGAACATGACAATGAGTTCACTGTACTAAAATGGCCCCCACAGTCACCAGATCTCAACCCAATAGAGCATCTTTGGGATGTGGTGGAACGGGAGCTTCGTGCCCTGGATGTGCATCCCACAAATCTCCATCAACTACAAGATGCTATCCTATCAATATGGGCCAACATTTCTAAAGAATGCTTTCAGCACCTTGTTGAATCAATGCCACGTAGAATTAAGGCAGTTCTGAAGGCGAAAGGGGGTCAAACACAGTATTAGTATGGTGTTCCTAATAATCCTTTAGGTAATATTTTAAACTATTATTATTTAACTCTAGAGTTGTGCAGTAAAATTAACGTTAAAGAAGATTTATTATACAATACTTTTTAATAAAAATGTATTTAACATGGAAAATGTGCTTTAGTTGATGATTTCAGTCTCCTGGTGGAAAACAAATGCTAATGACATGAAATTACCAGTATAACCAAAAGGGGGCTGCAGTGACACTCATTAGCCATTTCCACTCCTTTTTATAGTTATTGCACATGTTTTGCTTTTGGATCTGTTATAAAATGACTATTATAACCAATTTTAGCATGCAAGGGGTTCCGTAGCCTCACTTTATCCTCCTCCTGGAAACAACGAGTGCGAGCACCCCGCTTAGCATCAGTGTACTTTTTCATAATATGTTCAGTTGGTGGGTGCACAGGAGCAGATGGCAAAAGCCTGTACATTTGCCTGCCATAGAAGAGTTGAAAGGATGAAAGACCAGTTGCAGCATGTGGAGTGGCACGATACACCTGCAAGAAGTCAATTTCCACAGGTTTCCATGGCTTATATTGCTGGATGGCCAATTGGACAGTGTGTTTCAGTACACGGTTGAACCTTTCTTAAGCACCATTAGCTGCCAGTTAGTAGAGAGAGGAATGATGGTGATGAATATTCCTTCCTTCCAGAAAAGCAGCGGAGGAAACAGACGTGTTTTTTTTCCATTTTTTTATTTTAATTAATCAAGTAGAGTGAGATTTTCAGTCTTATGCCTTTTCCTTAAGCGCTCATACACATTATAAACATACGTTGCCTCTGTACGTCTTGTTGGGTTAATACGGATTACATAAACAGATAATATTTGTTTGCAATTTGAATTGGTTCATTTAAATTTCACATTTAAAGCTTTCTTATCGTGACTGAAGCACGTATACACTAAGTTTCGGTTCATTTTTGTGACAAGCTCCATCAAGGAGACAGAGATGACAGAAAGCACATCCTGTTTTTTTTTTTGTTTTTTTGTTTTTTTTTGCCGCTGTTGTGGCACGTACAAGACATACTTGTTGATCAAGTCGCTCTCATGTCTTCTTAGGCAGTGTCCCACAAATCTTAGCTGCCTCTGTTGTACTTGAAGAACGAGTTGGTTGCGGCCGACTCTTTCATAAATCTCTTTATTGCTTTTCTTGTCCAGACGCTTTCTGCCAAGCATGATTCTGTAGCAGTTGGTGGCAAAACTGTTGAGTTGGTCTCTGAGTTTGCTGCTAAGGATCCAGCTCTCGCAACCATAGAGCAGGATTGAGACACACGCAGCTTCGAATATGTTGATATTGAGTCTAATTGGAAGACTTCTTGACTGAAATACGTTCTTCGTCTTCCAGAAGGCCCCCCATGCTTGGCCTTTTCGTATTTTGACGTCGGATTCGCTAGAGGCGATGTGGGAGCCAAGATATTTGAAGTTCTTGGTCCATTTGATGGTCTGTCCATCTGATGGTCTGTCCATCTAGCTCTATTTGCTGATGATTGTGTATTGCCATGTCCAGTCCGGCATATTCTTGGTTACTCAGTGCTTCTGTTTTGACTTCAAGGCCTACTCTCCTGGCCCACTTTGCTGTTGTTGTGAGTTGTTCCTGTGCTCTGTCCAGGGTGTTTTCAAATAGGGCAATGTCGTCAGCGAAATCCAGGTCAAATAGTGATTCTTCTGGATTTCTGCTGGATTCTTTTAAATGTGTTACGATTCTGTGCATGCTCTTCTTCGGCTTGAGATAATACATAGTCTATGACGATTATGAATAGGAAGGGAGCTAGGGTATCGCCTTGTAGGACGCCTGTTGTAATGTCGAAGTGGTCTGACAGCTTCCCCTCTACTAGTATGTGACTCTTTGACTTGTTGTAAATTGTGTGGATCGCTCTTACTGTTTTGTCTGGGATCTCATAATGTCTTAGTATTTCGAATATGGTTGATCTCTTGATGGAATCGAATGCCTTCTTGAAATCTACAAAGGTCATGTAATAATCGAGTTTCTTGTTTTGGAAGCCTTTGATTATTCTATGCAGGATGTGGACTTGTTCTTTACATCCTCTCCCTCTTCTTAAGCCAGCTTGATTGGCATGAAGAATCTTGTCGATCGAGTCTCTTATTCGGTAAAGAAGGACCTTGTTGTATACTTTGGTGGCGACCGACATCAAGCTGATCCCTCTCTTGGTTAGTGGTACTTTCAGATTCGTGGTGAACTGTTCTGGTGCTTTTTCTTGAACGTATACATCGTTGCAGATGTTGCAGATGTTGCAGATGAGACTGGCAACATAGTCTCCTCCATATTTCAGTGCCTCTGGTGTGATTGCATAATCGCAGCCAGGTGATTTGCCATTCTTCAGTTCTTCAATTGGACACTTTATCTCTATGATAGTGAATCAACTTGTGTTGATGTCAAGATCCTGGGCAGCTGGTTCGATTGGCAAGTCGTCAGTGATTATGTTGTTGTTTAACAGGGTCGTTTAACAGGGCTAATGTCGCTGTAGTTTTTCTTCCAAGTAGTTGATCCTGTCCTGCTCGTATGAATCAAGCAGATCTTGACTGAGCTGTTTCGTGTTAGCTCTCTTGTTTCTCTTGGATTTATTTTGTGCTTTGAGAAGTTTGATCGTTTCACTTGAAACACAGTTCTTTGGTGTTTTTTTCCTGACTAGGCCGACCGTGCTCTTTGCTGCTTCTTCGATGGCTGTTATGAATCTATCGTATTTTGGCTGCATATCATCGTGGTCGTCTTCTCTCCTAAGTGCGTTGTAGCGATATTTGATGGTGACGGTATATTGTTCTTGTAGCTCCTTGTTGTCTTTGAGCTTTCTCCAGTAGAACTTGAGGCGCTTGTTCTTGTTTTCTCTTGGCGCTCACAGGCTGATCTTGATCTCTGTGCTTACTATTCTGTGGTCTGACCCAAGATCTATTGTGTCGTACGCTCTCACGTTCTTCACCGAATTGATCCCCTTGCCGTTGACAAGTATGTGATCTAGTTGAGCTCTGTTTTTCCCGTCTTTTGCGTTTCTGTTGGCATTCGGTTGCCATGTCCAGATTCTGGGTTTTGGATGCGGGAATCTGGGCTGTATTGGCCTTGTGTTTGTTGCTTCACAGAACTCAACTAGTCTACTTCCATTGTCATTTGTTTCCTTGTGCAAAACATGTTTGGCTATAACTCTTGGATTTGACTAATGGCTGTCTTCTCCAATTCTTGCATTGAAGTCGCCTGCAATGACGAGCATATTGTGTGGCGATGTTTCTTGTGCACATTTGATGAGCTGGTTATAGAAGTTGTCTTTCTCTGTCTTTGGTTTTTCTTCTGTCGGGGAATAGGCTACGATGACTGTTGTTAAAGGGTTGCCCGCAAATGTTTTTGTTCCAGAAACATTTTTTGTTATGCTAAATGAAAGTCAAAGTTAAGTGTAAGTTAAGTGGTCTAAATGTGTTTATATGTATATCGTCTGTGGAAGACGTAGGACCATGAAATATCTGCCCATTCATTGCATTCGGTCTGAATCTTGTTTGTGTTTGCTTTATAAGTTGTACCCTCACAGTCACTCTTTGTCTGGTCCCCGTCTATGTTAGAGGTTGTGTTTTGTTTACCTGCCTGTTTGCCTTTGAAGTGGAATATTAAAGACTTATGAAACTTGATCATAATTTTCTTGTTCTTCCTTCAACCTTGTGTGACAGATGACGGACCCTCAAAATGAGAAGAATGGACATTAAGTCTATTAACATCGCCCCAATGAGGGGCAATAGTATTTTGGATGGAGGGACAGTTTTTATGTTCCAGAGTGTCAGAGACCTGGAGCGATACGTGGAGGTGTTCCTTGACATTTGCCATCTTGCCACCTGCAACAACGCCTGTCTAATGGAGGGATTTCGGTGTGGTCTGGACGAAGATATCCACGTCGTCATGCTCCATGGCGATTACTGCTGGACCCTAGAAGCTTACATCATCTTCACACTGTGGAAAAATGGATCCTTATTCACAGTGGGCGAAGCGGAGGATAACAGCAGTCTCATCCAGCCACATCTCACAGACGTCTCCCCCTCGAGCGCTCATCGCTGCTCCCTCTCCTTGGTCTCCAGATCCAGTGGTGTCGCACAAGCCCATCAGCTCTCTGTCTGCGCCCTGCTGTGTTTCAATTGCATTTGATTATCCTCTCGTTTGCTTTATAAGTTGTACCCTCAAAGTTACTCTTTGTCTGCACCCGTTTTGCCCGCGAGGTCGCACCTTCTGGGGAGGGGGCTAATGTCACAAACACTTATTCATTATTAGGGACTTTTAGTTTGTTTTCAAGAGTTTCCTGCTTCCCTTTGTTCTATTTTTCTGCCACTCATTTGTCTCCTTGGTTACCGCCGCTCTAAGATGGCGGCGCGCATAGTCGCAGCGGCTCAGTGCTCCCTAAAACAATGCTGTGTGTGGTTGCTGATTGTATTATTATTTATTGTTAAGACCAGCCGGGGTACACCATATATCTTTTACAACAGAGAGGAATTATTGTATATTGGGAGAACATGCAAATTCCACCGTTCCACCAGTGGAATTCCACCGCATTCCACCGCATTCCACCGGGAATAGCCAGAGCACCGGCGTCTCCATGAATTGCTTCACTGAGCGGCAAGTGCCGGAGACGGAGAAAGGAACGTAAACAAAAGCGGGGCTGCAGGTCGGGCGTCTTGGCTATGCTAAAGAGGGTTCCTAACAGACCACCAGTGCCTAGCATTTTCGTCGCGAATGCCCGATCCCTTGGAAATAAGATGGATGAACTACATCTAGATATATCAAGCCGGTCAACTACACGAGATAGCTCCGTGATAATCATCACTGAAAGCTGGCTTCACCCGGGGATCTCGGACGCAGCAGTTGAGCTAGCGGGTCGCTCATTACATCGAGGCGACAGAACAGAGGACTCTGGTAAGTGCCGTGGAGGTGGACTGTGTATATATGTGAACAAGAACTGGTGTACAAACTACTGTTATCGATAAACATGGCTCACCTGACCTGGAGCTGCTAGTAGTTAACTGTAGACCTTTCTATTTGCCACGTGAATTCGCTGTTGCCGTGGTAACAGCAGTTTACATTCCACCAGATGCTAATGCTAATTTAGCACTGGGCCATGCACTAGCAGCTATAGACAAACAGCAAAACAATTACCCAGAGGGCATTTTTATCGTGGCTAGTGATTTTAACCATGTTAATCTTAAAACTGTGCTACCAAGCTTCGATCAGCATGTCAAGTGTGCAACACAAGGGAATAATATACTGGACTGTGTATACTCTAATATTTAAAAGGGATACAGAGCCTTCCCCCTCGCACACCTGGGCCAGTCTGATCACCTGTCACTATCCCTGACTCCAGTGTATCACCCTGTCATTAAAAAGCAGAAGCCTACTATCAGAACTGTTAAGAGGTGGCCTGAGGATGCATCTCTACAGCTACAGGACTGCTTTGAACGAACAAACTGGACCATGTTTTTTAATCAGGATGTGAATGAATATGCCTTTACTGTTCTCTGTTACATTAGGACCTGCGTGGAAAACATTACTATCAAAACACGCATCAGGATTCCCCCAAACAGGAAACCTTGGATGACTGCGGAGGTCCATGCCCTTCTGAGGAAGCGCAACACAGCCTTTAAATCCGGGGACAGAGCATTATATAGCACAGCTAGGCACGACTTGAAAAAGAGCATCAAGCAAGCAAAAGCTGTGTACAAGGAAAAGATTGAGGGCCACTTCACCAACAAAGATCCAACATGGGTGTAGCAAGGAATACAACAAATCACCAATTACAGGGGCAGTCGTGAACCACATCAATGCCTCCTTGGTAGAGGAGCTCAACCATTTCTACACCCGCTTTGAAAAATCTGGACCAGATGATGGAGCCACTCCTCTCCTTGCTGATACAGACCTCACACTTACGGTAACAGCAGACGAAGTGAGACGTACCTTTAGGTCTGTGAACACTAGGAAGGCAGAGTGACCTGACGCGATTCCAGGAAGAGTGCTCAGAGAATGCGCATACCAGCTCACAGATGTTTTTGCAGACATCTTTAATATGTCTCTGGCCATAGCATCTGTACTGACCTGCTTCAAAACAGCAACCATCATTCCAGTGCCTAAGCAAAGCCACATCAGCACTCTGAACGATTACAGACCTGTAAAACAGACCTTACTAACTCCCATTGTTGCCAAGTGTTTTGAGAGGCTGGTGATGAAGCATGTTAAATCTGCCCTCCCCCTCCACCTGGACCAGCATCAGTATGCCTATAGGGAAAACAGGTCCACAGAGGATGCTATTGTTACAGCCCTCCATTATGCGCTGACACACCTTGACAAGGGGAAGACATATGTGAGACTGCTCTTCATAGACTACAGCTCAGCGTTTAATACCATCATTCCTAACCAGCTGGTCACTAAACTCCTTGACTTGGGCCTCAGCAGCAGCCTGTGTATGTGGATCAAGGATTTCCTGACAGACCGCCCACAGACAGTGAGACTGGGCCCACACCAATCCTCGAGCCTGACCCTCAGCACTGGAGTACCGTAAGGCTGCGTGTTGAGCCCATTGCTCTATTCCATCTACACGTATGGCTGCATCTCCACCCACCCCTCGAATACAATGATAAAATTTGCAGATGACACAAATGTGGTGGGAGAAATCACGAACAGCAACAAGAACGCCTACAGAGATGAAGTTGACAGACTGATAGGATGGTGCAAAGACAACAATCTGACCCTGAATGTCAAGAAAACAAAGGAGATTATAGTTGACTTCAGAAGGTGTAAGGAGGACCCTCGACCACGCATCATAAATGGTGAGGAAGTGGAAAATGTATCCTGTTTTAAATTCTTGGGTATCATGATCTCAGAGGACCTAAAATGGGAGATAAACACAACCGTCATGGTCAAAAAGGCGCAAGAGCGGCTCTACTTTTTACGAATATTCAAAAAGAGCAACCTGTCTGCTGAGCTGCTTAAGATCTTCTATCAATGTTCCATTGAGAGTGTTATAACATACTGTATGGCTGCATGGTATGCCAACTGCACAGGGAAGGATAGGAAATCCCTCAATCCCGCTGCCTCTGCCGAGCGCATAATATTCTGCAGGATGAGACACACCCCTCAAACCATCTCTTCTCCCTGCTTCCATCTGGCAGGCGGTATTGGGCTTTTAGAGCACGCACCTCCAGGCTGCAGAACAGTTTTATCCCCAGGGCCATCACCGAACTGAACAATCATGCCCCCCCACCCCCAATACAGCACAGTTGTACTTTCTAGATAGGGACTTTATGCAATGTGACTTCATTGTAATGTTGGATGCCCTGTGAATGTTATATATATATATATTATTTATTGTGTGTTTATATGAAAGTGAGTATTGTTTTAGAGGCTGCACAAGCAAATTTCGTTGTGGTTCTACTGCACAGTGACAATTAAAGTCTATTCTTCATTATGAGTTCTGTGTTTCATATATAGCCTATTTGATTATCATCTTGTTTGTGTTTGCTTTATAAGTTGTATCCTCACAGCCACTCTTTGTCCAGTCCCCATTGATGTTAGAGGTTGGGTTTTGTTTACCTGCCTGTCTTCGAAGTGGATTATTAAAGACTTTTGAAACTTGATCATCATCTCATCATCTTCTTGTTCTTCCTTCAACATTGCGTGACAGGGTGTCACTGTGGGACATGTTGCTGTATAAATGAGACCAGAATAACTTTGAGTGGTTGAGAAAAAAAGATTGAGTGGTCAGTCAAAAATGATGTGCTCAGTAGTTTCAATGTCATTCTCACAAAAATGTACGAGAATCTTCCCCAGTATCACATTTCTTTGGATGGAGATATGTCAAGAATATTACAATTACATGCAAGAATCCCTTTGGGCAATATCACCATGTTGTGAGGTATGGCATTTACAACTGTGTAAAACTCCTTAGGATGGCAAACAAACTCATGTTTAAAACAGAAATCATTGTAATTGAGAATATTACCATAACTGTCCATCATATCATGTAAAAAAAAAAAAAAAAGGTAACATTTTCCATGTTACCATGAAGCCTGTATTTATAATGCATTATAAGGGTATTCTTAATGCATTATAATATATGCATAATGCCTTATAATATGTTGTATCATCTGATACATAATTACAACAGTTACAATACATTATAATACCTATTTGTGGTAATACATTTTAAACGTACAAAGCATTATAACACCAGATAAGGCCTACATTTATAATGCACCATAAGGGTATTCTTAATGCATTATAATGCAGGCATAATGTCTTATAAACATTATAATGTGTTGTATCATATCATGAATAATCATAACTACAGTAATAATACTTACCAATATGTAGTTATAACTTTAAAGAGTATGATGATTTATAACATGAACATTATCTAATTAAGTTATAAAGGATTATATATCCCACTGTTTCATATCTTTTACTTTCCTGAGTCTCATATCTTGACATTCTTTACTTGCACAGTATCTTCACATCTTCACATCTGCACAGTATCATCACATCTTATGAGTGGTCTTTTATTGCTTAAGTAAAGTTACAAAATAAATTCTTATTTTAAACATCTAAAAAGCTTTATAATGTGGTCAAAATATTTTTAAGTGGTCGTTGTCTGCTTTAAGTAAAGTAACACAAGTTACACAAGTCTGCTCCTCTCTGCCTTGCTGCTGAGAGGTTTGTGTCTGTATGCTCCGTGTAGCTTTCTGTTTTGAATCTTTATTTACTATCATTCCTTGTTGTTTATACTGATAAATATAACTTACTCACCACCACACATTAACCTGACATCACTAGCTTCAATCTAAATCGTTATCGCTAGCACAACATGCTAGTAATTCGCTAGCGTGCCATCCATGCCTGCCGTCTTTATTTATTTATTTTTGAGTCCATCAAACAACTGTGGTGAGTAGGATCAGTCAACAAACACGGTGAGTCATGGCATCTTCTCCTCTTATTGTCACTTGCATTTCATGTAACATGTATAGCATAGCCTTCTCTGTCAGCACAGGATTTACATGTGATAAATGCAGGGAGATAGTCAGGCTGACAGAGAAGATTTCAGAAGTAGAGACACGCATCCAAACTTTAATTGAGGATTGTAAGAGGCATTGGGATTGGCATTTAAAGACATTCTGAACTCTATTATAGTTAGACAACACATGTCAGGACCCATCCATTGTCGTAATCATACTCTAGATCTAATATTATCACATGGAATCGGTCATTTCAGATCATTATCTAGTCTCGTGTATACTTCATTTAGCCAAGGCTGCAAAGTCGACTCCGTGTAACAAATATGTTAAACCTATCACTTCTGCCACTAAAGATTGCTTTATTAATAATCTTCCTGATCAGTTTCATCATCTCAGCATCCCAGATAGCTTAGAAGGACTCGATATTGCGACTGAAATTTAGACACAGTTGGTCCGTTGCGCTTAAAGAAGATTAAAGGAAATAGTCCAACGTCGTGGTACAATGAGCACACTCAGGCCCTAAAGAGAGCAGCCAAAAAAAAATGGAGCACAACTAGAAGAAAACAAAACTAGAGGTATTTCGCATTTCATGGAAGAATAGCACGATTGCATACATAGAGGCCTTAAAAACTGCTAGATCTGCTTATTTTTCAACCCTATTAGAAGAAAATAAACAAAACCCTAGGTATTCATTTGAAACAGTGGCTAAACTAATGAAAAACAAATCTTCAAGCCCAGAAGTTTCCAAGCAGCACAGCAGTAATGACTTTATGAACTTCTTTACTTACAAAATTGATAATATTAGAGAGAAAATTATAACTATGCAACCGTCTGCTACAGTATTGCATCAGGCAGTGCATTGTAGCCTCCTTGAGGAAAAATTAGATTCATTCATTGCTATAGGAGAGGACGAATTTACTAAACTTGTTAAATCATCTAAATCGACAACATGTATGTTAGACCCTGTACCAACTAAGCTATTGAAAGCGATGCTTCCAGAGGTCATAGATCAGGGATGGGCAACTTCAGGCCTGGAGGGCCACTGTCCTACAGAGTTTAGCTTCAACCCTAATCAAACACACCTGAACAAGCTAATCAAGGTCCTCAGGATTACTAGAGAATTACAGGCAGGTGATTTTTTCAGGGTTGGAGCTAAACTCTGTAGGACAGTGGCCCTCCAGGACCGAAGTTGCCCATCCCTGTCATAGATCCTCTTCTTATTATCATTAATTCATCTTTCTCATTAGGATACGTACCAAAAACTTTTAAGCTGGCTATGATTAAACCACTTGTTAAAAAAACGCAACTTGATCCTACAGAATTAGTCAATTACAGGCCGATCTTGAATCTACCTTTTCTGTCTAAGATACTAGAAAAGGTGGTATCCTCACAACTATGTTCCTTTTCAGAAAGAAATGATATCTGTGAGGATTTCCAGTCAGGATTTAGATCATATCATAGTACTGAGACAGCTCTAATTAGAGTCACAAATGATTTGCTCTTATCATCCGATCGTGGTTGTATCTCTCTATTAGTGTTACTCGATCTTAGTGCTGCATTTGATACTATCGACCACAACATTCTTTTAAATAGAGTCGAAAATTATGTTGGCATTAGTGGAATTGCATTAGCATGGTTTAAATCATACTTATCTGACCGTTATCAGTTTGTACAGGTAGCAGCAAATGAAGAGAATGTCTTATCGATCAAAAGTTCAGTATGGCGTACCACAAGGCTCAGTACTAGGACCGTTGCTGTTCACTCTGTACATGCTACCCTAGGAGATATCATTGGGAAGCATGGCATTAGTTTTCACTGTTATGCTGATGATACGCAGCCCTAGTATACACATAACACATTATAGACTTCTATAATTAAATGTTAGGCTGCATAGTTTGGGTCAGCCGGAACCGGGAACACTTCCCATACATCCTGATGTACTTGTTACATCATAAGAAGGATGGCATCTATGTTAATATTAGTCTCTCTGTTTATCTCGAGGTTTACCGCAGTATGCCGGATCCAGGCTGTACCCAGATCTGATGAAGGAACTGGGCCTGGACGCAATGATAACGCAGTCCTGAAGTGTCAGCTAGGCTCTCCCCTGTGAAGGCCTCCTTTCATTCCCTTTACCTCTGTACAGATAAAACCATTTAACCCATATTTCTGGGTCATTCATTTGACACAACCAGTGGGTGAAATTAACCCTCTTGCTGGGTTAAGTCTTACTCATGTGCTGGGTTATTTCCTGTCTCATTGCCTTAAAAAAATTTGTAACAAATATTTGTTTATTATATTACAAATGTAAAACAGTTATTGTCTCTGTAATACAATAAACCAGAGAGGCCACTGTATATGTGATTTCAATCTCATTTAACCCGTGGTGTATGTAGATAGAAATGGCTCATTCTAAGGTAATAAAAACATAACGGTTCATTAAGTAAGGTCATACACCACTGAAAACATAGTTATGTATATGATATTGTCAGGGATCCACCAGATCTGCACACTCCACTCACTCGTTCACTCTCCCCGGAATACTGATTCATCACACCTGCACCTCATCATCACCTCATCATTCACTCCATTTATATACAACCCTTCACCTTCTGTTCAGTGTCTGGTCTCGTCTTTACATGGATGCACAAGACTCACTACCTGTTACTTACCTGATCTACCAACCTGAGATACTCATCTTCATTCTTCATTCCGATCTGCCATCTGCCTTCTCCGTTGATCATCTTCATAATCAGTTCTCCACTCTGGTTTCCACTCCACCAGCAAAGACATTCATATTACTATTCAGCTAGTTCTATCTTCATCTCAAGTTTGCATGACCTACTCACCATTACATCTGCTGGTTCCGTGCTTCTGTTCTCAATAAACATTGTTTATATTTACTCACCTGTTTGAGTCTTCTCTAAACCTGACAGATATTGCATTTCTGTCAACGGTTTCTCCTAAATATTACACAATGTACCCTAAAAAAGTCATTAAGCATCTAATTTGAACTCTTATACGATTACGATTTCATTTATTAAGATGTGTTGATTTATTAAGAACAGCAACAAACATTTAAAATGCGACTAAAAATCATGTGGGCCTGAAACAACTGTTGTCCACAAATTTTACAGTAGAGGACTCTTTTCCATTAATTTGATACATGGCATGCTGGAGTCTGGAGAAACTCCCAGACGGGGAGACACTGTTTTGTGTATTTAACATCACAAACAAAAAAAGCTTTGAAATAAAGATTAGCAGCCTCCAGCAAAGACTCAGTCTTGATGGTGTGGCCTGGAACAATGGCAAAGGTCTGATATGCCCCCCTTGTCTCATCCCTGAGGCACAGAATGTGCAGCAATGCTCCAGTCATCTCATTTTGTAAATATTCAACCATGTTGGTCCCCACCTGTTGATTATACACAATCACTTAGAGTGTTGCAATATAACTGACATGCAAGTTAAGCTTTTTTTTGTGGAAGTATCAAAAAAAAAAAAAAAAAATTTATTAAAAACATCACCAAATATGACCAAATGTGAAAAACAAACAAAATGTCTATTTATATTCAGTATTTGCAAACTGACTTATAGTAATAAAAGAGTAATATGGACTAATATTATCAACATTTAGGCAATACAAGTAAAAATATTACTGTAATGTTGATAGTGTCTTTAACATTAAAACTCACAAACCCAAAAAGAGACTCGTTAATCTCCTGACTGGCAGCACCGGCAGCGCTGATGATCACCTCACTTAGATGATATTACACAATAAAATGAAAGATGACATGCATGGTAGAGTATGTAACTCGAAATTTTAATCATTCACGATCATTCTTAAGTTCAACTAAAGGGGTATAATTTTCTTCTCAGAACAGGCGCCTGTCCATTGACAACAATCCAGGCTGAAATTCCTTTACACTACTAATCAGAGCCAGATGTGATGATGCGTGCTGTGAGGTCTTTAGTTTTCTCATTTAAGGCGAGACACAACTAGCCTGACTACGTCAGACTTCTTACTTCCGCTCAATTTCATTTCGCTTCTGTAGTCAGTCTGAGACAGCGTAATAGCTTTCCGTTTTCCTCCGGCCTGAAAACAGCCGGGCCAATCAACGAACAGAGGGCGGGCTGAGAGCCGTGACGTAGTTGTACCGTGGATGCGTAGATTTTTAATTCACATAATTTGCAAAAGTCGCGCACAGCCATGTTCACTCCGGTATTTCGCTCGATGGTTTTGTTTTCGCATCATACATGTGTTTACAGTGGAAGTTAGATGCGGCTGAGCATGCGCATAACACACGCCATAACCAAACGTTATGTGATTGGCTTACAGGTAACCAATGATTTTAAACTTCAGACAAGCGCCCCCTGCGAGAGAGAAAACACTTCTCTATTATGCCATTCCAGACTCTGTCTACGAAGCAAAGCGAAGTAGCAGAGTTTGGTATTACCAGGCTAAGACACAACAGGTGAATAGGGTAAAATGTTTAATTAACAGATATCACCATGAAACTTTCCCAGTTGATACCTACATTAAGATGATAAAAATGTATTACAAGTTTTCTGTAATTTAATGTTTAAATATCCAAATTAGGCATTATCTAATTAAATATGTGCTAATTTGCAAATAAAAAACGAAATCAGGCTATTGGATAAAGCCAGGTTCAAAATTATTTTTTAATTATGTTCACATATTAGATGGGAAAAAAATTACAGAGGGATTTATGGATATACTTTTGTTAGCCTGTAAATCAGAATATACTGTCAATAGCCTTAAAAAAATGATTTTCACCATGTTTTGTTGGTATAAAATATTATATAAATCAGGCTAGGAATAATATATTTACAAATCCCTTGGTAAATGTCTTCATAATTTAACTAGGTACAAGACTGTAAAGTTTGGTGTATATAGGTGCTACTGAAGTGGAGATTTTGGACTTGGAGTGTGAGAGAAAAGTCATTTTGAGTAAAAGGGCTTTAAAGATTTATATCAGCCAATTTAGAGCGCATTTAGAGTTAAATCCCCCCTTTTACTTTCACGATTAGTTGCTGATAAAAAAGGAAATGACCATATTTGGATCCGACAGCATTGTGCAGGAGAGAGAGCTTTCTAACAGTGTATGTGATGACAGGTTGCAGGCAGCGATCTCAGAGCAGTGGGATGATATAGAACGCCAACTTTTGTTGAACCACAAGTCTGAAAGAAGACATGTTATTGAAGACAAATGTAGCGCAATGACTGAGTATTGCACTTCAATAATGTCATAATGGGTAGTTAAATATAATAATGTTAAAATAGTGACAAATGTTAGTCTCATAGTACACCAGCAGGTGGCAGCGATGTTGCGTAATGTTGGTTAGGGAACCGATCTCTCGTTAAGCCTCGCGTGAGTTAGAGAGCGAGACTTCCCCGTGAGTGATGGTGTGTGATAACCACGAGAGCTGCAACTAAAACGTTTAACTCCTGTTTTGCAGGTAAGCTGGTGAATAGTTTATGAGACTTGTGTATTAATGGTGATGTGTATATTTCCGAAGTGTTTGCTTAGACTGTGAATTAGATATATGTTATATTAACCGTGCTATGCGTTGATTAGTGAGTTGGAACGGGTGTTATGAGTTCATATGGCTATTTACACGAGTGTTGTTGAATATAGCAGAGATTTAGTTACAATGATTACATGCTGAACTAAGAGGATGTTTGCATTTTTACAATGTAATGTTTAAAACGTGTTGTGTGAAGCCTCGCGTGAGTTAGAGAGCGAGACTTCCCCGTGAGTGATGGTGTGTGATAACCACGAGAGCTGCAACTAAAACGTTTAACTCCTGTTTTGCAGAATAAATACACTTCAAATGTGCAACCCCCTGTGTGAATTCTTCATTATACACTGGGAAGTGTTACACAAACATCCCAAAATCTCAAAATTGACCAGTAAAAAAAAAAAAAAAAAAAAAAAAATGTTTTTGCCTGCCATGTCTCTCCTTAAATGTTATTCTTCAGTTAAATGTTTTCTGTTCTTTGTTCATGGTTGTTTACTTGCAGTACATTTTGTTTTCACATTTTCTCATTTACAGGTTTGGTTTCACATTTAAAATTTAATTTGATAATTTATCTTTTTTTTTTTTTTTTTTTTTTTTTTTTTAAAG
This sequence comes from Squalius cephalus, assembly GCF_949319135.1. Lineage (NCBI taxonomy): Eukaryota > Metazoa > Chordata > Actinopteri > Cypriniformes > Leuciscidae > Squalius > Squalius cephalus. Next base: position 11,982,095 of record NC_137142.1, read on the forward strand.
CTCTGTTTAAAAACATAAAATTGCAGGATACTTGAAGCTATTTTCTTGATGTGAATGACAAGTTTAAATTCTAAATAACTGCTGTAAGAACAAGCTACAAACGCAGCACCATCACCAGAAGGCTACTCTGACATGCGATAGAATAGCTGTATATTCTTTGTATACAGACAGAAATTTCCAGTGAAATCGGACCCGACAGCTCAAATTTTAAATCATTGTTATAAATGTACTGTTATAATGGGACAAAGGACACTGATCTTCATGTACTTGCTCAATAACTGATTTTTGTCAATTTTTATCCAAAAAAGTTACAGATTGCAGCTTTCCTTAACTTTTGCTGGTTAAAGCTGCAGTCCATAACTTTTGGTGCGCTCGCAGTTAATAAACAGATCTGCATGCATCTAGCGGAAGATCATTGTAACCTTATCTATGACGCTGTCAGCACATTTCATTAATCATACCTCACTGAATACCTCTGATTTTCACACGGTTTCTTTTGCTGCAAATGTCATGTAGCTATGATACAGGACACATGTAGCCTAATAGAATATTCTGATATATGATAAAGTAACCAGACGTCCGAGATCAAAACTGGGAACATAATCCCCGAAAAGGGGGGGAAAACGGGGACATTTCAAGTTTGACTATCAATCTGATTGAAAAACCTAATATTGTGTCTTCAAAAACAAAATGGGGACAGAGGTCGTTTTTTGCCAGGGACAGGCAACCAAAAACGGGGACTGTCCCCTGAAACTGGGACGTCTGGTCACCCTATGATATGTGATGTAGGCTATGATAGGTAGCCTATTTTGCAAATCACACTCTATAGAGAAGCAAAAACAGATAGTGGCAGTAGTCAGATATTTTAATAAGTTGAAGAAACAATATATAATTATATTATTATTACTTTTGTTAGGGTGAGTTACATGTGAATAATACACAGTGTTGGGCAAGCTACTTGGAAATTGTAGTGAGCTAAGCTATCAGTTACTCTGCCATGAATAAAGCTTCACTACACAAAAGCTACCAGTACCACCCAGTCAAAAATGTAGCAAACTAAGTAACACAATCACAGCAGTAGGCTAGTTCACTACATAGGAATCTACTTTAAGTTGTGCTAATTTGCGCTAAAAGTGTAGCTTGTGTGGCCAAGCTACTTGATAAATAAAGGAGTTAAGCTACTGCAAAGTTACTTGATTAATAAGTATGAACAGCAGCGGTTGTCTTCAACAGCAGTCAGAGTTAGTTTAATCATACATACCGAATTGCATAATTTTCATGACTCATGATGTATTGCAAGAATGTTGTATCACTTACTTGTAGTTCAGCATTCTTATTTCCTAAACTGGAAATTACTTTACTATACTATACTATAAAGCTAAGTGTAAGTCTTTTATGCCATGTGAGAACCAATGCACGTTTCTTTCTTGATAGATTTGCAACCTATGGCCTTCTGGGAACTGATTGAACCGGCAACGCACAGAATGATTCGTGTCACCAACTCCATCTGCAATAACATTTGTGTCTGGACTCTATGCAGGGTCTATTAGTGACCGGGAGTTGTTCAAACAGTCAGGGATCATTAACCTTCTTACCCCTGACATGGCCATAATGGTGGATAAGGGCTTCTTAATAGATAGTTGGTCTGTCTGTTTTAATATAGTAGAGTATGTTAGCTACTTACCCTCATAGTTGTCGATATAGCTGCCGATGTACATTTTAAATCCTTTTTCCCGCTTGCTGTTGGGAGCGGCACATTCTTTTTTTACGAGTCGGTCTACATCATTTACCGTCAGACGAGGTAAGTCCTGAAGACAACGAACGACTATAAAAGAGAGCCATATCTGTCTGTGTATAAACAGGAAGTTGAACAGGAAGTTGATAGTAGGCCTATAGTACAATCGAACCCGGAACTGTGATGTGCATAGAGCCTATTAGTCTTAGTACCTCAAGTCTTAACAACTTGAAATGGGTTTTCAGGGCAAGAAAATGCTTAACATGATATCGATGTATTTCTCCTTTCCTCAGTTGCTGTTTGTAAAGATTGCACGTCATACATTTACTAAAAAAAAAAAAAAAAAACTATAAAGCTCTTGAAAGTATTTTTTTTTTTTTTTGGCAAAAACGATCCTGTTTCCAACAGAGATATTACAGAAGACACACGCATACTGCACTGGAATTTACCCCAGTCGCTTCTTCTGATGAGTATTTCTAAAATATGCCAGCAGACTTTCCACACACAACTCACTAGCTACAGTAGCCTAGATTAATTTCCAGGGGGGTAATGTTTCATAAAAAACTGAAGCTTCCCTGGCGCAGCCATTGATTAGCGGACCCCCACCTTCTGTTAGCATTCCATTGACTCCCATTCACTTTACATCTGAGGCGTTTAAAGACTCCATTTGTCCATTATTTATTTCTAAAGAAACACAAAAATGTATAAAAGGCTCCATTACCTTGTATCTTACGTTATGGCCCCGTAGAAGCAGTTTTTGTAAAAATAGGCTAACGATTGCGTCAAAACCACGCGACTCTCTGTCGCACAGTATATAAATTACCGTATGGACGGGAGGAGAAGCTCGCGGGCAATCGGAGGGACGTGGAGGCGAAATTACAAAATAATGAATCAGAATACTTAGCAAAAGTTGCTCCTACTCCTAGCTCATGGACACCTCCTACTCGCACTCTCCGTTTCTGCAAGTTTCGGAAGGGAATGATTCAGATTTCTCTTGGCACAGCTAATAGAAGACAGACAGATTGCTCACGTCACATCTACGTCATCAAGCTCAGTTTGAGTCTGCGCAGTACGGTCAGCCATCAGGAAGTGAGTGCTTCTAATTGAATTCACTTTTCTCCATTGAATCCAATGGGGTCGCTGTGTCCATTTCTTTTATTGTCTATGCTAATTTCCCGCAGATTTTACGTGCTGTGAGGGACTAAAACATAAGTTGCGCTTGTATGGATTTCATTCAAAACATTTTCCTCACTTTTAAATATGAGGGTTTTCTGTTAGAACGGTGTCATATTAGCGGCCCCTAAGTCAATAACTAATGATCTTCCCAATAACTTTATTCTAGAGCTGCTGTAAAGCCAAAACAATCTCTGTTACTGTAATTCCCTATTATTACTATAATTATAATTAATATTGTTAAAAGCGCTATATAAATGAAGGTGACTTGACTTGACTTGACAAGTTAAGTCTTCTTTTAAACAGCCATAAGATATCATGAAGTGGTTATAAGACATTTCCCTTTAAGTAAAATCCAATTTGTGTGGAAAAGTACAAAGGAACAGTAGGCTACATTCACAATGCAAATCATGTTTTATTCATAAAAACTGTAAGAATATAGGGTTTACCAAATCTATACCCATGTAGAAATAACCGGAAAAAGCATGTAGATTTAATAGGTAGCTTAATATTTATATAAAAAGAAACTACAGAAATCAGAAGGTGAATCCCATTTTTAACAAACATTTATACACAACAAGTCTATGTGCAGCTAATGTTGTTTTTATTAATGTCTAGCTTATGGTTATTTTTGTTCTTCTCCTGGAAATGACAAGTAAATATATACATTTAAATTTACAATATAAACAGTTATATACAGTTTGAGGTGCACACAAATATGTTATTTTACAGTTTGGTTAAACACATTCATGTAAGTTGTATTTTTCAAATGTCACGTACAAAGCTGCCAAGAATGTGTGAGGGGTGGTTCTTGGCAAGCCAATGTTCCTTTTTAATGACCTTTAAGGATTCTTAAGTTTAGTTGCCATGTTGCCACGGTGGCACCATTATATCCATTTTGTACATCTTCCATGCATGCTCTAAATGTTGTATTGTGTATCTTGTGAATGAGTTCAAGGCATAATGCATGCATTAAAATGCATTAAGAATACCCTACAATGCATTATAAATGCAGGCTTCATCTGGTGTTATAATGCATTGTAGTCTTGTGAGGACTACAGTTATGAGAAAATGCTAATTTCCAACACAAGGGAACTGGCAGATGAAAGCCAGATAATTGGTTGCTATAAAATATTGCACCTGCAGAGTGTGTAGAAGCAACTGATTATTTTGTCTCCCCACTGATTTGGTCATACCGTGTTTCTTGTAACATACACAGCGGTGACGGATCGAGTGACAGGTCTCAGAGGCAGCTGCCCCTGCCACGGAAAGATTTTACCCATCGGTGAACTTTATTAACATGGCAAACGACTGATAACTTGGTAGAGCGCCAGAACCCGCTATGTCCGGGGGACACAGTGAACTGTATCCACAATAGCTTGTGCTCCAGGTGAGGAGAAATTTCATCTAACAATGAGACGACTTCTCTTCGGATGTCTTCACCTGCCGTTTCCTTCATTCCAATCACTCAGAGGTTCTATCTTCATTAAATTTCCGACCTGCTCGTCAGGTCTGCATGCGATGCTAGAACAGAGGTGAGTTGTTTATAGAACAAATTAATTTTAGTCTGGCAGTCCTTAATTTCTGCCGCAATGAATTCCACTGCCCATGACAGCTTCACGATCATTGAACTGTGTCAGTGATAATAATGCTTTTAAGGTTGCGTTTTCCATCTTGTAAATCAAACCTGGCGACTGAGGAGCCGTTCACATGTCGCGTCTAAAAACCCGTGGAAAACGCCGGCTGCACCGCTTTTTCTCTCTTTTTTGTTAAGCAATAATGACCCGCGTTCTCCATGAACACGACGAAGCAACGGATAAATTGATTTCCAGCCTTTGCATTAGCTCTATGTCCTACAAACATCACACTGATTTTGTTTTCAGTTTGCACCATCTTCCCTCATTAGTTTTGTGCTTTGTTAATTTTACCATTCTGTTCAGGGGTGATTCTCCAACAGGCACTTTTGTGTCCTTGGCCTTTTTTTGTAAATAAACAAACAAACAAATGGACAAATAAATTGTCATTATGAAGTTCATGCTCCAACATCCTAATAACTACCAAATCTTTCCCCTGTTTCCTTTTAAAAATGTTTTTGCAAGGCTGTTTATTAGCAGATTTTGCAGTTTTATGCTTGTCCCCAACCCAGACTGGCCCTCTTTGAATGTTAAAAAATTATATTAAAGGATCGATTTACATGACATGTTTGTCTTAAGGACAAATAAAATAATATCATACCATCGAAATTCCATATGTATATCACAATTTTAAACTATTTTTTGAATAAAATAAAATAAAATAAAATAAGGGTCATATAACTATTCCAATGACTCCGAAGCTGTTTGGTTAAGGTAAAAAAAGTTACTTAGTTCACCTTTAATAGATCCACCTTAAATATTTTATTTACTTGGTAATCATGGAAATAAAAGAGAAAAGGACATATTAGTTGAAGATGAAACTTCAGGCGCATGTGCTCTTCAGCACAAGAAAATAAATCAAGGTAACTCAAGCTTTTATACAGAGTATTTTTATTCAGCGTCATTTCCACCTTGGCTGTAGTTCAGTTGAATTATGTTCAACAAATATGAAAATAATGTATTTGTTTATTATAAGTAAACAAAAGTTTAAAAGGTGCTAATATTGCAGAAGAAAATGTAAAAAATGAATGCTGATAAAATGTATTTTCCAACTCTGAGAAATTACAGGCGTAGCTTTGGACATGATATATGCCGTTTTTGTGCGCTATTTGCATGTTCTCATGACATTTGTGCTTTTGGACTGAGAATTTATATATCACCATTCCAGTATTTATTTTATTTATCTATTTATATGAATGTTTTGAGCAGATTCATATAATTTGCATATCATTTGTAATCATTTTTAAAACTAGGTATACTGTTCAACTCATGTTAAATAATAAAATACATGGTTAAAAATATTTTGGACTGGCAATTTAAGTAAAAATAAACAGCACTTTTCAACCACTTTCCACCACTTGTCACGGTTTGGTGTAAGATGATGAAAAAAGATGATGAATGCAGAAGATTCCAATATAAACTTACTCACAAAAGGTATTTCCACAGGTACAGACAGGCAGGATACCTGACTAGGGTTGGAAGTGCCGGCCCGTGGGGTTGTGGGGCCCTAGGCAAGATCATGAAAATTGGCCCCACTGGAGTAAAAAACTCATAACAATTTTATGAAGGAAGAGAAAGCACATGATATGACAATTTCAATATTTAAGTTTGTAAATGTGTATTAAGTGTAGCATTCAAAAATGAAAAAAATTTTTTTTTTACATGAAACTCAAATAAAATGTATGAATTGTACATAAATATATATATATATATATATATATTTAAATTGGCTATAGATTGCTCAATATTTAAGTTTATAAAAGTGTAACAACGTACATATGAAAAAATACACTAAGAAACTAAGAGATTTCAGCATAGCCCCTAGTACATAAAAGACAGAAAGCACACATATAAAAAATAAAGCATATAAAATAAAGCATAAATTAAAGGTGTTTTTGTAAATGCATAAGATAATGTTACAATTATGCATAATGACTAGAAATGCAGTAGGCTACTACATTTTAACTTTATGATGATCACAATAATAAAAATGTTTTGTATTATTTAGAAATGTTATGGTGGTTTAAATATTAATTTGGAAAGAGGGAGAAACCTGTTTTTAGCGGGGAGGGAGAATGGGTTGGGTGGGTTAGGACTGCATGATAATAATGGAACTGATATATTTTTGCTCAAAATTATAATAGTGATTATTAATGACCATTATTCTCAGTTGAGAAATTGCAGAGAAAGAGACGGTTAACATAAATTAATTGCATAATTAGCCTTATCAAAAGGGGTAAAACGGCCATTTTGCATGCTCTTTACACCTAGGCCTGAGATGGTCCACCTTAATTGAAAAAAACGACGATAACTTCATCAGATGGTAAAAATCTATACAAAATGCACGGGTAGATAATTCTTAACACGCTGAATGTGGCCCAATTTTTCCATGTATGTCTGTCTGCGATCATGGGCATTGTTACATTTATTATTAAAACTAATAATACAGCAATAAATAACACACTATTTATAGAAGTCAGAGAACATACCTTTACTTTGAGCTTGTCTTTATTCCTCAACCATCCTCCTCTTCCTTTTTTCAGCTCCAGAAAGATGGCGTTTGGATGCCATTTCTACCACAGTTTAACATCTATTATTATTTCAATTAACTAAAAATAGCATTGCTGTATGACTACGACCTACGACTCTGACGAGACTTCGTGACGTTATGACAGACAAGAGGCAATCCAAATATGTGAAGTCGATATTACCATAGAGATTATAATATTTGGTATTTTATTTTTGACATCACATTTTCTGTAATGCAAAATGCCTCATATAGGCCTAAGAAGTTAAGCATTACTAAAGAGTAAGAGCACCACAAAAAAAAATGTTTCTAAAACGTGAGCATTTTGGAGAGAAGTGTGGTGGAATCCGTATGTATGAATACTGTGATAATTACGGTACTCGAGGTATCCCACTATATCGCGGGCGGTATTATGCAAATACGCTACTGTGTATATTTCTTATGTTTTCGTATTTTATTCATTCTATTGTTATGTATTTATTATCTTTTTCGGAAATGTCATGTTTGAACTATACAGAGCTATCCTTTTTATGTATGTTGTAGGTCTGGGTAATATATTAGATACTCACCGTCTTTGTGAACTGTATCATGTTTAGTGAGGTCCATGCAATGCTTCGTGTACTAATTAGAAGTCTAGATGCGCGCACCCGAACTCTCAGTAATGTAATTAAACAACGAAATATAATATATAGTAGTCGTGAGGCTCAGGGGCCCCCTCTAGCAAGGCGGGGCCCTAGGCGACCGCCTATGTCGCCTAATGGACGGGCCGGCTCTGGGTTGGGTATCATTTCATTTTTAGCGATTCCGATTCCGATTCTGCTTATCGATTCCGGTTCTTATCGATTCTTGTTTCCGATTCCAATATTTTTTGGAGGGATACAAAAGGACAAATACTTGAATAAATATTTCTACCTTTTATTCTTGCCAATTTTAAGCAATAACCAATAAAATGGCTGAAATGAAAGGAGTCTCTTCATATAAAGGTGTTGATTACATTATTACTCCAGCAGTAGGTGGCAAAAATCGACTTTTTTTCATTGAATTATTTATTGAAGAAGACTGGAGAGATTCGTTCAAAAACGGTGAATCATTCATTCATTAAACAAGTATTTATGAGACACTGAAATAATTAGTGTTTGAATTAATTATTCAAACTAGTTTTTAAAAAAAATAGACTATTAGACTAAACATGTTATTCTGAGTAGTTGTCTGATGTATGTAATCGTGATCTCCATTTTAAACAAAACAAAAATGATTTTAAGCCACATAGATTCCTGAATTAGGGACCGTTCACATATCACGTCTAAAAATGCATGGAAAAGCACGGCCGCGCCGCTTTCTCCTTCTTTCCACAAGCGCTTGCGGCCCCGTGGCGTCTGTCGTTGCTATGCAACCAACCATTTACTAGGCTACTAGATATATTTATGGAGATGAGAAATAAAAACCCACCCTGTTCATCTATGATCAGCTGTTCAGCCGAGCTTTTGATGTTACAGAAAGGTCAGTTGTTTTTTTGTCACTTGACCTGCGCACCGCTTGCGCCATTCTGAAAAGTTGTTTTCATCTCGCCGAGGCATAAGCGTGCCTGTAAAAACGAGCGCCACGCACCGTATGCTCATCGAGCCCACGGCACTTCTATTATGAACGTGCTTGCCGCGCGCCTACATTTGAAATAACGGATAGTCAGGAATCGATAAGAGGAATCGTAATGCGTGCGTCTTATCAAATACCCGGTTTTTGGAAATTTGTTACCGGTTCTAAAATGGAACCGGTTCTTGATACCCAACCCTACCAAAACCAAAACCACTAAACATAGACAAGAACGGACAAAGACTGACTGAACTGAAGGGAACTAAATACTAACACTGATGAACAGAAACAGGTGATGATAATTAACAGGACACGGGTGATTTAACTGAAATGATAACGACAAGCGGGAAAACTGAACAAGACAGACATGTGACTGGTGACAACAGAGGAACAACACAGAACAAGCGTGACATTACTCCCCCCCTCCGGAAGGCGCGACCTCACGCCGAAGAGGGACCAATGCGGAGCAGACGGAGCAGGTGGCCAGGGCAGAGCAGGCAGTGCAGGCGGCCAGGGCGGAGCCAATGGAGGGAGGAGCCATGAGGGAGGCAGGACTGATGACACTAGGGTGGAGCCGTAGAGCCAACGAGACGGGGCGATGCTGAGGGACTAGGAGGACATGGCGACATCGACGGCTCCGGCAACCAAGGCTCAGGTGGGGATCCAGAAGGCCACGGCGGAGCCGGAGTGACCGAGGACCAAGGTGAAGACGGAGGGAGTGAGGAGCCCAACAGAGCTAGAGGGATGGATGGACGAGGCGAAACCAGAGGAAAGGAATGACCAAGGCGGAACAAGGGAGCCTTGCGGAGCTGGTGGGCTGATGGGCCATGGCGGAGATGAGGGAGGTAGGAGCCACGGTGGAGGTAACGTACTGGCAGCCTGAAGCAGAGTCCAAGTAGAGGAGGTCGGAGGCAGAGACCGGGGATCCACCGACCCTGGTGGAGTTGGTGGAAGGCAGACCCACGGCGACTCCACCTCCTCAAAGGTGGATAGAGGAGCAGAGGGGTTGCCAGGTAGTGGTGGAGAAAGGGTTTAGAGAAGGCAGATGAGAGGAGGTGGGAGAGGGAGGTTGGGTGGGAGTTCAGGCTCTGGGCTGAGTGGAACCAGTGGTGAAATAGTCTCTGGGCTGGACGGGACCAGCGGCAAAAAAAGTCTCTGGGCTGGACGGGACCAGCGGCGAAGGAAGCTCTGGGCTGGACGGAACCAGCGGCAAAGGAAGCTCAGCGGGTATGCCGTTAACAGTCTCTGGCTCGGCGGGCATGATGTGAACAGTCTCTGGCTCGGCGGGCATAACATGATGCGCAGGCTCGGCAGGACTGACGTGAAGTGCAGGCTCAGTGGCGGCCATCTTGTCCGGAGACACTGGCTCGGCGGTGGCCATCTTGTCCAGAGACACTGGCTCGGCGGTGGCCATCTTGTCCAGAGACACTGGCTCGGCGGCGGCCATCTTGTCCGGAGACACTGGCTCGGCGGCGGCCATCTTGTCCGGAGACACTGGCTCGGCAGGCGTGACGTGAGGATCAGGCTGGTCAGGTCCGTCTTCAGCGGCTCCCACAGTGAGGGAGGATCCACACACCCATAAGGTGCGGTCGATGAACGGCAGGTGAACGTCACCTAACAGCAGCATCTGGGCAAGTAGATCATCCATCCCGTTCCAGAACTGCTGTTTCAGAGAATCCTCATCCAAGCTTGCGTCTTGATAAAGGTTGAGGTAGACCTCCACATACTCCTCCAGTGAACAACCATTTTGATATAAACAGTCCTCCATTTTAAATTTTAATTGGCCCGTTCTTCTGTCACGGTTTGGTGTAAGATGATGAAAAAAGATGATGAAGGCAGAAGATTCCAATATAGACTTTTACTCACAAAAGGTATTTCCACAGGTACAGACAGGCAGGATTACACTAACACCAAAACCACTAAACATAGACAAGAACAGACAAAGACTGACTGAACTGAAGGGAACTAAATACTAACACTGAAGAACAGAAACAGGTGAGACAGATGATGATAATTAACAGGACACAGGTGATTTAACTGAAATGATAATGCCAAGCGGGAAAACTGAACAAGACAGACATGTGACTGGTGACAACAGAGGAACAACACAGAACAAGTGTGACACCACTAGCCTTCAGTTTTTAAGAAAAAAAAACAAACAAACAGAATAACCAATGATGTGGATCTAAATGTATTTTAAATCAAGAATTAATAGTTAATTACTTACAATATATGTGAGTGACTTATAATAAACATAGACCTGAGCAAAAATGAAATGACAACTCATGGCATTTAGCTACTTTAAACAAAAATGCATTAAGTTCATGAAGTATTAAGATTTTTATTAGCCACTGATGTTGTTGACTGATAGATAGTCAGTTTTACAATATTATATTGCAATAAAATACATAAATTGAAAAGTGGTGGAAATGACATCTTTGAAAGCGCTCTTCAGAAAAAACTGTTAAAAATAATAATATTCCATGGAATTCTAAAACTGCCCACTGTTATATTGTGTTAGAAGACAAATTAATGAAGCTAGGAAGACTGTTTTAAGTGTGTTTTAAGAGAGTGAATTTTCCATAAGCTCACAGTGCCAAAAGTGCTCCTGAAGCTGTGCACACCTCATTATATTCAGTATTTAAATTCATGCCTTTCACTCCTTAGCTGTTGGGTATTGTTTGTGGCTATTCATTGGTAGCTTATCTCTCTGTTTGGATCATATTGTGTGAATTTATTAAATACTATTTGGATTTATCTTTGTCTTCCTGAGTGTGCTTTGTGGAAATTCTGCAAGCTATTACACAGATGCTGAGTGGAAAATCCCTGGTCCAGATGGCTTTCCCACATAGTTTTTAAAAAGGTTTTCTCTTTAGCTTTCCCTACTTCTCTCGGTTTTTGAAGAATCCCTTAATAATGGTGATCTTCCTCCTTCCATGCATCAGGCGTCCATCTCACTGATTTTGAAACCTAATAAAAAAAATCTAGATTGTGGGTCTTATCGTCCAATTTCCCTTCTTAACGTAGATGTGAAAATCCTGGCTAAGATTCTCTCTCTAAGGTTGGAAACTGTTATTCAGGAAATCATTCATCCGGACCAAACTGGCTTTATAAAAAATAGACAAGGCTTTTTTAACCTTAGAAGGCTGATGAACATAATTAATACCTCTTCAGACTCATCTATACCAGAGGCCCTGGTCTCTCTTGATGCAGAGAAGGCTTTCGACCATGTGGAGTGGGACTATTTATTTTATACTTTATACTTTATATTTTATACAAAATTTTATGTTTGCAACGCAATGTCTCGTTCCCACTTCTCAGGGAACCAAGGTTACGATAGTAACCGGAGACGTTCCCTTTCGAGAGCGGTAACTCTACATTGCATAGCTAACGCTGCGGGAATTGAATTAAATCCCGCCGTGTGAGTAGGGAAAATAAGACTGGAAAAAACGGAGCCAAGCTACACCAGCCACGGAAGAGACAGACAGTCAATAGCCACGTCACTAGCCGAGTGCTCGCATCTGATAGGCAGAACTAGGTCAATGAGAGCTCTGACCCTATCAAAATTTGCATATCCAAACGCAATGAAAGTGAAGGCTGCACTGATCCAGGGCAAACATAACATACTATGCACTCAAGCATGAGAGTTAAATACAGTGTCGACGACGTTAGCGGTAACAGCTATATTAAACACTAGTAGCCATATACACAGAGTCAACAGCATAGCGGTAACTACTACGTACAATTAGAAATTTCACCATTATATGAGTAAGAAACTTAACTCACCGAAAGCACTTGAGACGCCACAGACTGTACATCCAGCTTGCAAAATCTGGCGAAGGTGTTCTGAGAAGACCAGCCAGCAGCAAGACATAAATCCTGGATAGACATACCTCTAGACAAGGCCCACAAAGAGGTAACCGCGAGTCATTATGAGCTCTGATGTTAAGGGGACAATCTTCCCCCTGGCACTCGTAAGCCAATGCAATAGTCTATTTGTCTAGTTCAAGTCTGATAGTCCAAGTTCATTTCTCAATGGACCACAATTCAGTGAGAAAGTGTTTGTTTTGAGACAGCACGTAACCCCGTCAGGAGAGTAACGCTGCAGTTACTAGTCCGAAACAGAGACCATCTAATTGTAACAGATACAATCGTTGTTCACTGAGAACACTTGTAAGTCTCCAATGCGCTTCGCAGAGGCGAGAGCAAGGAGTAAAGCCATTTGTAGGGAGAGCTCCTTAACAGCAATCGAAGCTAGGGGCTCGAACGGCGGTAGAGAGAGAGAGCCCTCAAAACTAGAGCTACTGTAGATCCCACAGCGCTCCCCTGAGAAATCTGGCCACCAGAGTGTGCTTACATATTGATTGCCCATCAACCGGGGAATGAAACGAAGCAATAGCGGCCACATACACCTTCAGTGTGGATGGCAAACTCCCGCTATCCAGTCTGTGCTGTAGGAAACGCAAAAAATCTGCCACGGAAAAGATCACCGGGTCGATATCGATGTCCTGGCACCATTTTGCAAAAACTCCCCACTTTAGAGCATAAAGGCGCCTAGTAGAAGACGTGTGCGACTCCGCGAGTGTGTCCAGCACTCATGAATGCAGAGTGTCTCGCTTATTTAAGGTCCCTGAAGTGGCCACACATGAAGGTTCCACAGCTCCGGGCTGGGGTGCCATATCGTGCCATTCGCCTGAGACAGTAGGTCCTTCCTGAGGGGGATTTGCCATGGGGGAGCCACCATTAACTCTCTCAGATCTGCAAACCAGAGCTAGTTCGGCCAGTTCGGGGCCACGAGGATCACTGACGCCCTCTCTGATTTTGTACAACACCATAGGCAGAATCTTCACCGGAGGGAACGCGAAAAAGCCTGACTTTCGGCCAACGCAATGTCAGAGCATCTCCTATCACAAGGAGCTAGGGCCAGCCCGAACGGAAGCACTAAATACTGGTATGCCATGCCTTCAAAAGCAAATCTCAGGAAGCACTGTGGCGCGTAGTAATTTGAATATGGAAGTACGCGTCCTTCAGATCCATTGAAGCGAACCAGTCCCCGGTCTGTGCCAGTGTTGTCATCCTGAACGTGTGCTTTTAAAGTGCTCGGATGATGGGTCTCATGTCTAGAATCGGACGGAGTCTTCCATCCTGATTTGGCACAACGAAATAGCGACTGTAAAATCTGCTCTCCTGCTCGCTCAGAGGGACATGCTGTATTGCTCCTTTTTCGAGCAGACTGAGAACTTCCTGTCTCAGAACAGGGGCGTTTTGGGGCAATGTCAGTGACAGAACCACTCCATTGAAGCGGGGTGGTCTGCTTCTGAACTGAAGAGAATATCTGTGTTGAATTAAAGAAGACCTCTCAGCTCACCTGCGGCGTGTGGCGTAAAGACTCAGCAGTCGGTTCTCTATGAACATGGGGTCTACCACTTTACATGCCTGAAAGAGGCGCTCTTACTAACCAAGCCGAGGCGGGCCATCAGAATATCATTCTCATCATGGGCCCAGCCCCAGGCCTGATGTAAGAAACGCCTGGGGATTCGGGAGGAGAGGAGAGGACTGAGATGTAACACGCCCTCCGGGGAGATGATTCATCACAGACGCTGCGTGCGTTTGTGCTGGATCACCTCCCTCAAGCCCCTCTTCTTGCGGGAGTCACGCCTCTTCTGCGACCTGCTCCTCCATGAAGAGAGAGGCGAAACAGGCTCTCTGGCCCTGTCTACAATCTTCGGACCGTGAAGGGCCAGGCCCTCCCACCTGTCTAGGTGTGGATCCGGATCTCAGCGGTATACTATTCCTGAAAGCAGCTGAACGTGCCTTCGCCTCACTGAACTTTCCAACCACCGCCTCCACAGAGGTGCCAAAAAGTTCAGAGGGCGAAACCAGTGAGTCGAGGAGAAAGGCCTACTCTTTCTCCCCGATGTCAGCCAGGTTTAACCACAGATGCCTCTTCGATCCCCCAGCAGGTCGGCCTGGTATGCCTGCAGCACCGTCATGTGACCCGCTGCCGTGTATGCTCTGCCATTCAAACGTGCTGTGGTCTTCAGCGGTTTGGATGGCAGGGTTGGAGCTCTCAGTGTCGACGTCCGCCCAGACACAAGATAGTCTGCATATGTCTCGTCAATAGGCAGCATCGGCACATACCCATGCTCTCCAATCCCCTCATCATCAGTGAAATTAGCCCACTGATGTCGGTGGATCCTAGCAGAGTATGGGTTCTTCCATGCCCTCTCGATCTCCGTGTGAAGATCAGGAAGGAATGTAAGTTCTCTCCCCTAACGCGCTGACAACATCCACCAGCTCAGCATACACGGGGCAGGGTGGCTGAGAGGGTTCAGGATCTACCTGATTATCACCCTCATCAGCCATCTCACGCTCATCCGGAAGAGCACTCGCTGCAGGAACAGTAGGAGAATAGTCTTCCTCATCCACCTGCAACTCACCCTCATCAGCCGCCGAATCGTCTGAGAGGTTTACACCCCTCTCAAGGCGATCGGCGAGGCCTTCTGGGAACCCCATGATGCAAATCGCCGCTCTGCCTCAGCACGAGCGGGACCTGAACCACGAGGTCCTTTTTTTATGCTGAGCCCTCCTCACTTGAGAAGAGGGCCAGACGAGAGAGGAGCGTTCTCAGAGAAAAATGCTCACAGTTTGCACAGGCGTCTCCCTCGAAAACCGCCTGTGCGTGCTCAGACAGAAAACGCAAAGTTCATGTGTGTCACCCGGCATCAAATACTACGCGCTATGCTGGGGGCATTCCCCTACGTGTCGTATTGGCGCAGTGTCTCGTTCCCTTCTCAGGGAACAAGGGTTACAGTTGTTTCTTTGAGATGAGTCAGAAAGATTATCTATAAAGCAATCTTTGGTGGTAGAAGAGATAGTTCTACCATATTTGTAACATATTTGTATTGCTTTTTCGTGTAACATACACAAATTTCAAACCATTGTTTTTCAGAAACAGGAATTACAGTTTTCTCGATTGCTTAAACACTTCTCACCTAATTCCCCAAACTTTCTATTTTCAGGTCACCTCAGGCCACCTTCACCTCTTCCTCCTCTTCCTACTGCTCCTACTCCTCCTCCACCTCCTACTCTTCCTCTTCCTTCACCCTTTTCTCCACTCCTTACTACTCTTCGTCCTCCCCCTCCTCCTCTCCAGTGTCCTCGACCTCTTCCTTCATGTCTCTCTGGATCCATTGTTCCAAAACTGAACGAACTGACTTGGGCCCTTTTATCTATCTATTGAAGATTTTAATTTGTGTGTAATCAATTTTGACTCTTAGTGTTTCCGCTTGGGTAATTGTATGCTAACTGAGTTGAAGCTGTGCTGACTTGAATGAACAATATTGAATGCCAGTGCTTTGTAAATGACAACATGGTGTAGGCAATGAGAAATGAAGGGGATTGTGTGTAGAGTTTTGAAGTGACAGTTTAACAAACTCATGTGTCAAAACAGGGGAATAGTATTTATAGTTTAGGGAAATGGGTGTGTTTTTTGATAAAATTGTTGAAATTTTAGTTCAAAAGCCTGGTTATAGTGTTTAAGCAATCGAGAAAAACTGTATTAAGCTATTTAAGATTACAACTTATAAACAATGTAAAACAATGTCCTGACTCCTGAGATCAAGTTTTAAAGTATTTTTCCCCTGTGTAGTTGTATTGTGTGCATTTGTTTTCCCAAAAAAGCTATTCCAAAAAATATGTTAGATTTTAACTTGGAAGGCACAATTATTCTATTTTAATAGGGTTTTGATCAGTGTGCAACATACAACACCACTGCTAAAGAAGCATTTGTGTAACTAGTTTTTTTAATCTGAAACTGGTCTCCCATTTGAAATTTATTGAATAAACAAGGTATTATTCCTTTCCAATTTTAATAAAAAGGAAAAAGAAATCGGAGATTGATCAATTATAAGAGAACAACACTTTGTCTTGCTCTTACCTTGACCTCTCACCTGAGTTCATTTGAAAGTGGACAATGCACATGTGGTTGCCATAGACACATGAATCCTGAGTCAGAGGAAGCATCCCTTAAAATAACTCAGGACAGGCCAATTGGCCACAGCTGATTCAGACTGTAAAATCTCTATTGATATGGTTGTATCTGTATTACAGCTGCATTACAAGTAAAAACAAGCATTTCTAAGGAAAGTAAACATTCAGTGCACTATTGATCATCACTTTAAACCACATGAGTTTGTGTCTCCTTAATATGGTAACTGTGGTTTTAATTTATGCAAAAGCAATTTAATTCAGTCTATCTTTCTAGCTCCCTAAATGGATATTAGACGATTGTGAAGTTTAGAAATAGACCTCTTAAACACAAATTAATAACCATGAATGACAACTTTAGTTCATTCACTTATTTTTGCCACAAGGTGGCGCAGGATTCCAAAGAATGAATCACATCACACGTTACTGTCTATTGTGTAGGTAAACACAGTGTGTTTTTTTATATTATTGAGCACAAATGTGTGATTTAATAGCAATATTAAAAGCAATGAAGAGCTATAGTGTGGGTTTTTTTTTTGTTTTGTTTTTTATAGGCCTACTTTCCCGTGTTTTATCTTAATATGCAGAGCAAACTATAAGTCATTTGGTGGCTGATTCCCCTGAAGACAAAACTTGGGAAGTGGTCAGGAAATCTGTTTGAAAATCACTGCAATCATTCATTTGATGAGGCACAAAATGGCACAGAAAGTACAAGACGTCACGAACCTTATTGCTTGGGTGATATAAGTGAAGGTCAGTTAGGGGAATTCTTTTGTGAAGCTCAAAATGAGAACTGACGATTTGTTATGTTGTGTTCTTTCTGGAAGCGGGTTAAGCTCCTTTAATAGGATTTATGTAATTAGAAAAACGTCTTAGACCTGATCATTCTGGAGCTTAAAGGGATCATTTAGCATGCAAGGTGTAATCTGTTTGTATTGTTTTGTTTGTTTATTACGATATGTGCTAAACTTCTTGCAGGTCTCAAGTTAAAGAATGCTGCAGAAAATCAGACCTGATAATAACTTTCATTATAGAATATAAAGATTAATCAAAGTTATCTTTCATTGCTAATTCACTCTGAAATAAAATATATTATATAAAATATAAATATATAAAATATATTTCTATGTATGTATGATCAATATATTAAATGATTTAAATATATTGAATGTAATAATATGTTATGTTAACATATTACAATATATTGAGTAATAAATAAGGAATTGCTGCTTTTCATTTATTGAAAAATATGTGACAATTTACTTTGTTACACTAATGTGTATTCAAGTCAAGTCAAGTCACCTTCACTTATACTGTATATAATATTGTTTATATTAATATTGCAATATAGATTGTTTCAAAGCAGCTTTACAGTGATAATAGGAAAGTAAAGGAACAGAGATTGTTTTGGCTTTACAGCAGCTCTAGAATAAAGTCTAAAATAAAATAAATAATAAACATGGCACCGTTCTAACAGAAAACCCTTAAAGGAGAACTCCGGTCAATTTTAACATTTTTTTGTAAATTTGGAGTGCTGTCAATACAGAGAACAACGACAAAAATCGGTGTTGCCTACACCGAGTTATTCTATTTTTAAAATTTGCACCCTGTTGACTTCAATGGGGCAAGTTTTAAACCTGCTTTTAGCCTCTTAACATCCTTGATGTGTCATTACAAGTGCACAGCCAATGTGAGTGATTCCTTCAGAGTGAACACAGTGAATCTGACTGCAGTAGATGTGAAAGATATGAATAAAAATGAAGTTTAATTCAGCCAGCGCTCATATACACTTTTTCCTCTACATATACGTGCAAGATTTCAGTCATAGATAAATTGTAAATGTTTGCTTGATTATACATTACCTGTCTAGCGACGTATGTTTATGGTGAAATATAATATTGGTTTGTGTTTAAAATCAGCTATCACATGTCATTTTGTAGTGAACTGTCTCGTGTGATTAAAGTTTTGAGCTTCAGAACTTCCGATAACATAGTGAGTTAACTACAAACCTGATAAAAATGACTGGGAAGTGGAGGAAAGCCTTATTTTGCGCTCTGGCCGCTCATTTGCATAACAACAGTGCCTGGTGGCTCAAGAACGCAAACCTTGAAATAGGTTCCAAGGTGCAAGCGGTGAAAATTTTGTAAAAACGTTATCATCTCTGCGTAAAAACGCGAATCTGTGAAAACGCTGACGACGTGCAAATGCATATTACGTGTTAAGTCTATAGGTATGCGCATTTGAATATATATGTGCATAGGCGTGTAGTCTTTTTTACAAATTAATATCACCAAATTACTTGTCTGGCCTTAAAAATTCATAATACAGAATGTTTTGTCACTTCCGCGTATCCATGTGAACTGGAATCATTTTGACAACGTTTTATCTGTACAGAGGTAAAGGGAAGGGAAGGAGGCCTTCACAGGGGAGAGACTAGTTGACACTTCAGGACTGCGCTGTCGTCGTGTCCAGGCGCAGGTCCTTCATCAGACCTGAACCTCGGGATAAACAGAGAGACTAATATTAGCGTAGACGCCATTATTCTTATGAAGCAACGAGTACATCAGGATTTATGGGAAGTGTTCCCGGTTCCGGCTGATCTATATGCAGCCTAACATTGAATTATAGAAGTTGGTAATGTGTTATGTGTATGCTAGGTCAAAGAGATGTGGTTTTAGACTAGATTTAAACTGAAATTTCATGTGTGTTACTTTCACTCAGTTTGGGTTGTGTTTCCGCTACACAAAGTATTTGAGTTGCATTTATGAGGAAAGTTGTGTTGGGATTTCTTAAGGGTGCATGTTATTAGTTGAGTATAGAATACTCAAAATTCTGATGCAAATTCTTGGCTCAGTTTATATACAGTATAAACTATACTATACTATACTATACTATACTATACTATACTATACTATACTATATATATATATGTGTGTGTGTGTGTGTGTGTGTGTGTGTGTGTGTGTGTGTGTGTGTGTGCATGTTCAAATGAATTCATTTAAATAATTTAAGTCATTGTGTTTCCTATAGAAGTTGTGTTTCCAGGGGTCTTGAGGACCACTAGTGATTTTGCAGTTTAAGTTAGCATAAATTTAGATCTTACAAGTAATAATCCAATTGTTGATGTTAGGATATTTTTACAAGTAAATGTCACTGTGGATTTCACAGATTTTCCATTTAAAAAAAATGCTTTAATATATCTTAGGATTCAAAAATGCAGTATTTCAATCAAAGGTCAGATTTTCTGTTTTCTATCATTTTAATACCATACCAATACTATACCTGTTTATCATAAATTCTACATTTTCAGCTATGTGCTCAACACACTCCGTTAAACCATATTCTAATGTGTTTTTCATCTCTGTCCCATCGACAGTATTGTTGATCTCCAAACTGATCTCATGATGTGCCTCCCAGGTGTTTATAAAACTGTCCATGTCTGTGTGATATGTTTTATTTTCCCTGGAGGATTTTTTTTTCCTATTTCAATGCAGCCATCGCACTCTCATACAGGAGCGATTGTTTCTCTTTCTTCCTCAGCATTAATTTAACCATGTTGTGTTTTCTCACCGCTAATTAAAATTCTTCTTGGCTTCTGTGTGCCTGATCTAGCTTACATTACGCTGTGGGGTAGCTGACAGGTCTGAACGGGGCGGCCTGGACATGTGACAGATACAGGACAGCCGCCTAACGATCTGCTGGCACGCAAAGTGGTCACTAACTAGGCTAAATTAGCAGGTTGCATGCAAAAAGTGTTGAGTCTGAGCCAAATCGAAGATTTTTTTCCTTCTTGCTTTTCAAACACTTTCTTTCCCCTGGGAGGCACAGAATAAGATAATCTCATTAGTCTAAACAAAACATTTCAGAGAATGTCAAAATCTTTGGCCACAGATTTTCACAGAGGCTTAAAGCTACAATATGTGCCATGCAGTGTTTCAAATGTATAAACTAACTGAACCCATGGCCATCTGAAAGTTCAAGCTTTAGTTTATTGACATTATACATTGTTATATTTTTATATTGAGGTTTGTATATTGAGACGGGCCTGAATGCGGTGCAATTTTGAACATGAAAATTTGTCCAGGGTTAAACTATAACAGTTCAGAGTTCAGCTTTTTCCATACTGTGTCCAACTCAGAAAACAAGGTTAAATATCATGGTCCTCCCTGTAATAAATTATTAAAAGACTGTACGCAGTGACTGCTCTTTATCTAACTGATGATTTATATACATTGAAATATTCTATGTATGTTAAAAATATATTCTGAAAATTAAAAAGACAGTTTTCTCAAACTTAGAAATTGAGATGCCCAAAACATCAATCAATCAATCAATCAATCAATCAATCAATCAATCAATCAATCAATCAATCAATCAATCAATATTCAGAGTATTCAGAAATACTGTAAAATACTGTAATTATTTTAGTAATGATTAGTATTAGTAATAGTAATTCTAATAGTAAGGATAAATATATATGAAAAATTTGAATGTCAAGTAATTATGTTATACATATACATATACAGTCAGATAAAAAAAAAATATATATCTAATGAATTTGAAATTACCAAATAACATAACTACTGACATTTCATTCATCATTTTATTGCAGATTTTGGTAACACTTTAATAAAAGGTTTAATTTGTAAACATTAGTTAATGTATTAGCTTTAACCAATTAGCAATTTATTTTACAGCATTTATTAATGTTAATAATAAAAAATTTCTTGTTCATGTTAGTTCACAGTGCATTAACTAATGTTAACAGATACAATTTTTGATCTTAAAATGGATTAGTAAATGTTAAAAAATGCGATAACACTTTACAATAAGGTTCATTAGTAAATATTAGTTAACTACCTTATTTAACATGAACTAAGAATGAACAATACTTCTTCAGCATTAATTCATCTTAGTTAATATTCATTTCAACATTTACTATGTTATTAAAATCAAAGGTTGTATTTGTTAACATTACTTAATGCACTGTGAACTAACATGAAGACTAACAAAGACTAATAATAACTAACAGATGTATTATTAACTAACATTAACAAAGATGAATATAAATACTGTAACCAATGTATTGCTCATTGTTAGTTCATTTACATACATTAACTAATGTTAACTAATGAACCTTATTGTAAAGTGTTACCAAAAATGCTATAGAAGTATTGGTCATTGTTAGTTCATGTTTACTAATGTAGTTAACTAATGTTATCAAATGAAACCTTATTGTAAAGTGTTGCCCATATTTCATTACAGATACTTCCAAAGGGGAACATTTGTAGAAATTAAATTATGAAAAGCCTTGAAAGTTGCAGTGAGAGACTGTTAAATCCTGATTCTTGTGCAATACTAGATTAAACCCACAGGGGGCTCATGAGCTCAATTATGAAAGGTTTGACGATTTCAATTGTAAAACACCAATAACTGATCTAACGCTCAGTGGCATTTTGATTCATACTACAGATTACACAAAAATGGAAACAATAATAGAAAAGAATGTTATATTACCAAATGCTTGTACCTTCCGAAGCATGAAGGGCAACACTATTTCTGAGGTTACAATGCTTGTACAATACTCTCATGCAAACTTTTTCCAAATAATATTGTCTCACTGATTCATACTTACTCATTAAATGAGTGGCATGCACTAAATGTGTGTTTGAGGAAGGAGCTCTCCCTAAATGGGCCTATTTAGTTGTGTAGTTCATGGTCTCTGCCACAGGTTTATTAAAGTGGCTGAAACTCCTCTAAACAAAAGATAAAGTGACATGCTGGCAGCCGATCCAGAAACGTGGCTGTATAACAAACCATTTGCAGCTTATTAAACTAGAGAGAGTAACACTAATAGAGAGAGAGAAGGCATAAGTTATAATGGAGACATGAAAACATTCCTGTATAGAAGAGTCTTGGTGGAAGCTGTCTGGTCTGTTTCATATTGTGTGATTTGCCTCTTCTTCAGCCTGTAGCCCTGCGACCTTTGACCTGTCCTCAAAACTGCTGTCATGTGCCAGAGATACAGACCTAGTTTCCAAAGCAACAGTCCACAAACATCAGTAAATGTTTACTTTTTTTACATGCTCAGCACATCACACTCCACTTGTAGGTTTTTTTTTTTTTTTTTTTTTTTTTTTTTTTAACCAGCTTGGAATTTTTCAGGGATCTTTCCAGGAATTGTTTGGAAAATCCAGCCGTTAGAGTTCAGCCTTACAGTTAAAAAGTAGTTGTACAGAACTGTTCAAGTCTGATGTTGGTAAGTTGACAGAAGTCTCTTATTTATTTAATCAAAAATACAGTGAAAACAGTTATATTTTGAAATATTATTACAATTTAAATGAATATTTCATTTAAAAATACCGTTTTAAATAAAACATTAAAAAAATCGTTTTTTTTATTTGTATATATTTTAAAATGTAATTGTCGCTGTGATGGCATTACTCCAGTCTTCAGTGTCACAAGATCCTTCAGAAATCATTCTACACTGTAAAAAGTGAATAGTTGTATCAACTTAAAAAAATTACTTCAATTGGTAACACCTAAATAAATTAAGTTTTCTCAACTTAAATTATCACGTTTTATCGTTTAAAAGGTATTACCAACTACCTTTAGGTGTTACCAATTGAAGTATTTTTTTAAAGTTGATCCAACTATTCACTTTTTACAGTGTAATATTCTGATTTGCTGCTCAAGAAACATTTATTATCAATGTTGAAAACAGTTGTGCTGTTCAGTATTTTTGTTGAAACCGTGATTTTTTTTTTTTCAGGATTCTTTGAATAGAGAGTTTAAAAGAACAGCATTTATTTTTTATTTATTTCACTGTATTTGAGAATCTTTTGTGACTTTGGAAGTAGTTCTTCAGCTGAAGTATGTGACACTCTGAAAGATTTTTGATTCCAGTCCTCTCTCCCCATCATAACAACACATTTCCAACGTGCCCTTCCTGTAACCGGAACATTATCCAGACATCCACTAACACCATTCCAAACCTTTCCCTGTTTTAAAACACATCTCAGTTGTTACTATGGAAAGGAAATTACATTCATTCTTTCAAATATGGCCATGTTTCAAAACACTTCCCGTCAGTAAAAAAGACGTTCTGTCTTTTTATTTACTTCCATGCCAGGAGAAAAATTGTTGTATGAGAGGTTTCCCCTGTGTAACACCCTCATGTCAGAGACACTGGCGGCTTTATAGCAAGCGCTGCTCTGGACCAGGTGGAAAATCCTTCAGTTTGAATTATGCTTTCTTTGGCACCTCTGTATCATGAGCCAACGTATATTCATCAAGAGTCTGACAGTCTC
This sequence comes from Squalius cephalus, assembly GCF_949319135.1. NCBI lineage: Eukaryota > Metazoa > Chordata > Actinopteri > Cypriniformes > Leuciscidae > Squalius > Squalius cephalus. Next base: position 12,006,053 of record NC_137142.1, read on the forward strand.
ACCTTATTCCAGGAAATCGAGGTTTGCTGCTGTTGTGCTTCTTACAGTTTACAGGCAAGTTGACAAGTTGGAAACACTCTATGATATCTTACAAAGTTTAACCAAAATAAAACTTTAATTATAAAAATGATTAATAAAATATATATATATATATATATATATATATACTGTATATATATATAAGTAAAATTAAGTAAAAAAAAATCTTACTGACTCCAAACTTGTCAATGGGAGTGTGTGTGTGTGTGTGTGTGTGTGTGTGTGTGTGTGTGTGTGTGTGTGTGTGTGTGTGTGTGTGTGTGTGTGTGTGTGTGTGTGTGTGCGCATATATATTATATATATGACTCATAAACAAGCACCTATACCATATAAAAAGCTGTTCTGGAGGAAAAATATCTTTCTGAGATACTTTTTCATTATCTCCAGTAATATTAACTTAAGATTCAAATCTTTTCAGGTGTGTGTGACCGGGAAAAGAAAGTAAGCCTGTCTCTCGCCGCCATGTTTCCTTTATTAGTTGATCAGAACTGATGCAGAACTGATGCAGATAGTGAGACATTTTACAGAGATGTGAGAAATATGAGAACTTTTTGTAATTTATTAAAGTTATAGAGGTACAGATTCATGAAAATGAGAATCTCAAGCTCAAGACTGAGCCTGGTTTCTCCCAAGGTTTTCTTTTTTTCTCCATTCTGTCACCTGATGGAGTTTTGGTTAAAAAATGTCGCCTTTGAGTTTTGGCTTGCTTAATTGGGGAGATTTAATTTTCTCCAGAGCAGCTATACATATATAAATAAACTAAATTAATAACTTTTTTAGAACAAAAAATAACCATCCCCGTGAACCGGAAGTTGCAAACGAAAAAATAACCATCCCCGTGAACCGGAAGTTGCAAACGACTTTTCTCCAGTGTTGTGACGTATTTCCCAGTGAAAAGGAATATTGAACAGAGGGCAGGGTTTTACTCTAGCGCTCCTCCTCTCCATCTCTCGCTCATAGCAGACTAACGGCTTGAGGGGAGTGGTTAAGCGTTGCCCAAACCAATTCCTCAAACCTACGTCATCAGAGAAGGTCCTCCAATGCAGAGGGGAGGGGCATTTTCAGATTTTGATTAAAGATTACCATGGTAAAAAATTTTTTTTTTAAATATTTTCTTGCACGGATTAATTGTTCACCACAAGACTAGTAATATGCGCTAACAAAGTAAATAGGGTCAATTTTGATTTCATGGGGACTTTAAGCCCGACTATGACTTTACTTCTAGATCTGCTGTACAGCAGAAAACAAACTTTGTTGCATTAATTTCCTATCATCACTGTAAATCTGCTTTGAAACACTATGTATTGTAAAAAGCGCTATGTAAATAAAGGTGACTTGACTGTGGTACTTTTATGTGATCTGGCTAAAAGTGGAAACTTATATGACGTTTTCACCAACTCACACTTAATCTTAAAACTGTGGGGTTTAAAACCAACCGTCTTGTATTGTGTGTCCTCTTCAAAGCAGAGCAGAAAGCAATGGGAGGAAGTTATGAGCACAAACTTAGAAACCCTGATGAAAATGAACATTTTTAACATGGCTTCATTTGAAATGAAAGTTATGCAACAGGACACAATATATCCAAGCTCTCACTGAGATTGCGCCGGTTTTATGTTTCCAGTTATGTAAGGGAATGCTTTCTAACTTGATGATGAACAACAGGTGTGTTCTGACATGTTGACAACAATTTGAACTGTTAAAAAACATCTTTAGCCTGTCTTGTAAAAATCACAACTTTTAAATGTTTTTTTTTTTTTTTTTTACAGTGTTTTAAAGTCTAAAAGTCTTACTACAGTATGTGGCAAAAAAGTTTGATCTTTATGGCAAGTTTATTTACCGGTGTGAACATTTCCTCACCGTGACATCCGTACGGTCACATTTATATTTAGGAAATTTATGTTGAGCAATCTACCATATCTAAGTAGAAAACAAGAAAACAATCTGTTTGACTGAGTACTAGTAAATACAGTAATTTACCTAACAGCATATCACAGACTCCAAGGTACAAACTACAAGGTGGTCCAGGTGGATGACTTCATCTCTTCTTCAACTTCAAACGTTTTTGCTTAAGGTATGATCTTCACAGGTCTTCTTGGAAATTCCCAGTGGTTTTATGTCCAGTCAGAGAACAGGTCTCTTGTCTTTTGTGACAAAATTGTCTCTTTTGAACAGGCCCGGAGTGGGTAATCGGGAGAATCGGGAGTATTCCCGGTGGGCCGCTTGACTTTTGGGCTGGTCGAGGAATTTTTTTTTTTTTTTTACATTTCAATGTCACATTAGTTACATTAGGATACACACGTTCCGCATTCTGCCACCACAGCGCGCAACTCAGCATGGGTTGTACCATGTGAGGGAGTTCTCCCCTCCTATAGAAATGTTTGGGTCCATAGCCCGTCTTTTCAAAACGTTTTCTCAGGGAGGCTACCGCGGCTCCGCCGGCGCCTACTGATAGCTGGGCCGGCCGTAACGGAACGCGTCAGGGAGGATGGATGGGAGGAAGAGGCCAGGAGGTATGCAGCTTTGTTTCCGCCACAGAATAAAACATTTTAAAAGATAATTGCGACTTTTTATCTCGAGTTTACATCTCGCAATTCTGACTTTTTTTCTCAGAATTGCGAGATATAAAGTCAGAATTGCCTGAAATAAAGTCGCAGTTGCGTGTTATAAAGTCAGAATTGCCTGAAATAAAGTCGCAGTTGCGTGTTATAAAGTCAGAATTGTGAGATATAAAGTCAGAATTGCCTGAAATAAAGTTGCAATTGCGTGTTATAAAGAATTGTGAGATATAGAGTCAGAATTGCGTGATATAAGAAGCAATTGCGACTTTATAAAGTCAGAATTGCAAGATATAAAATCAGAACTGCGTGAAATAAAGTCGCAATTGCTTATAAAGTCAGAACTGCAAGATATAGAGTCAGAATTGTGTGATATAAAGTCATAAAACGTGTTATAAAGTCAGAATTGCGAAATATAAAGTCAGAATTGTGTGAAATAAAGTCGCAATTTCTTATAAAGTCAGAACTGCCAGATATAGAGTCAGAATTGTGTGATATAAAATCATAAAATGTGTTATAAAGTCAGAATTGCGAAATATAAAGTCAGAATTGCGTGAAATAAAGTCGCAATTGCTTATAAAGTCAGAACTGCAAGATATAAAGTCAGAATTGTGTGATATAAAGTAGCAATTGCGTGTTATAAAGTCAGAATTGCGAAATATAAAGTCAGAATTGCGAAATATAAAGTCAGAATTGTGTGAAAAAGTTGCAATTGCTTCTTATGCTTCTTATAAAGTCTAAGTGAATTATTATTTAACCTTTACATTATTTGTTAACCCATGGTATTAATACTAACTACACAATAGTACGAGCTGAACTGTTGCTTCATTTATCCAATTTTAAAAAAAGTGCTAATTTGGAATTCCACCATGGAAAAAGTGGGCCGGTCTTGGGCCTGAAACTCCCGGGCTGAAAAGTGGCCCCACTCCGGCCCTGCTTTTGAAAGAAGTATCTTATGCTCACCAAGGCTGCATTTATTTGAACATAAATACAATAATTTATTCCTGTGACAGCAAAGCTGAATTTTCAGCTCTCACATGATCGCATTAGAATGATTTGTGAAGGATCATGTGACACTGAATGCCTTCTGAAAATTCAGCTTTGCCATCACAGGAATATTTCACAATATTACTGTTTCTACTTTACCTTTGATCATAAAAAAATAGTTTTGAGAGAATAAGAGACTTCTTTCAAAGACATATTTTTTTTAATGATTATAAACTTAGAATAAGCACATATTATCAGAGACCACCGCATGTTTTTTTTTTACCAACCAACAAGCAAGCAAATAAGTTTTAAAACAGAAACACAGGGATGAAGCATGAATGAACTACGCAAAAGCTGATGAATTCAGTGCGACACCATAGAGTTTGGGGGCGGGGCTATCTGTTTTTTGAAACCTTATAGTAATCAGTCAGTCGAAGAGCAGAGAATAACTTTTTTAAGGACAGGTGTTCCATTTCCAATTCTGCAGGAGCAGATCCCATAGAAAGTTTGCAACCTGAATAAAATAAGCGTCATTTTCAAAGACAAAGCTAAATTATGTTGCAGCTGTCTGGCACTCCGACTCAACTTCAGCATTGAGACATACAAATCTCTGCGTCGCCAAGACACTGCAGCAGTCAGATCTCCTTGTACAGGACAAAGTTTGTCTTCAGGCTGTTAGCTTTTACGACCGTGTAGAGCATGAGAGGGTCATGCCTCAGTCCAATGGCTTTATTTATGGCCGTGCTCTTTGTTTTCTCATAGGAATGCTAGGAATGCTAAAGGCCATTCTCTCTCTGTCTCAACAAGACACAAACGAATAGTACTGGCATCTCCTTTTAGACACAATCTCACCCACGTCCACTCCCACAGCAGGACACAATTTGAGGAATGCAAGATGCTAACAAGAAAAGTCCATTTCTCTTTGTTTTACTCCATCTCCCTCTTTTTTCACTCTCCACCTACAGTTACATGCTCATCTGCTGCAGTATCAGACTGATTTTTTACATTTACATTTTACAGACACTTTTATCCAAAGCAACATACGTTGCATTTCAAGGTACACATTTACATTCTTATCAGTTCTTGCTTTCCCTGGGAATCAAACCCATGACCTTGGTGTTGCAAGCACCAACGCTCTACTGTTTCTTTATTATATCTTTATTTAACACATGCTGACCTTTTTGACAACAAGCCCAAATAGCAGGACATGTTCTCATACTATATGGGGCAAGTTGTCACAATTGGAACCTGTCATTAAAAAAAAAACAATTATAGGGTTTTCAGTTAAATTTAAACACTTTGGGCCCTATCATACACCCGGCGCAATGCAGTGCCAGGCGACACAAGTGGTTTTTGCTAGTTTCAGCCTAACGCAGTTATCATTTTCACGTCCTGCGCCATGTTGTTTAAATAGCAAATGCATTTGCGCCCATTTGTGCGTCCATGGGCGTGCTGGTCTGAAAACGAGGTGTGTTCAGGTGCACTGTTGGCGTGTTGCTTTTTTTTAGGCAACTGAAATAGATGGTGCCATTGACCAACAAAAACCTGGTCTAAAGTCCAGCGCAACATTTTTTTTTGTTTTTTTTGTTATTTATAGAGCGTGTTAGTAATGTAAACCTATAGGCAGGTCCACAATGCATGCACACTCTGCTTATTACACACACAGGGACGCACAGCAACACACAAACATGCCAAATATTAAAAATAAAAGGATTACAATGTAAATATTAATATTTTGTACATAAAGATATGGTGGAATCTGGCTTGTCCCGTAGATTGTCTGCTTGCGCTATAACCTTGCACACGAGCAGATCCGTTTCCTCGCTAGAGAAGCGTTCAGTCTTTCCGCTTGCAAATTCCGCCATGTAAATAGCGAATCCGCCATGGCGCGAGCGCAACTGGCTTTTAAAGGGAATGGGAGATAAGACTCTGATTGGTTTATTGCACGTTATGCCCAAAACACACCCATTACTCATTAAGAGAATAGGGACAACCCTTTTAGACAATGCGCCGGGTGCGCCGACCATTTTTCCCGTCGATAAACTAGCAAAAGTGGATTCAGACACCCCTAAGTGCACTTGCGCCGTGCGCTTTATACCATGTGCTTAGATCGTTAAAATAGGGCAGAGAATAAGGCACAAAACAACATACAAAAATAATAGATAAAACTAAAATTCATCTGATTGAACTTTTGACCTTCTAGTTACTGAGTCTTCCCTATTCCGAAGAAATTAAAAAGAATAATAAAATAACCAAAAAAAAATAAAATAATAATCTAAAAGAGATTTGTTTATTCATTTATTTATTTATTTCGTATTTAGCTTCACAACGTCAAAACATATATGCTGTAGGTACAGGTCTTTAAGGCTTGGTAGTGTGGTTAATGAAACTGTCAGTCTAAACACATTTGTGCGTGAAGGATGTTGTGATGGGAGCGTTGTATATGTTTGCAGAAATGTACACATTATCACACTGATTTTTGTATGATGTTGATGTCGTGCATGAAGAACAGTTAACAGAATAAGCCTCATTTGATCTGCATACAACATCAGTGTCTATGCAACTTAAAAGGCACAAAGGCTGTGTGTCAGTCGCATTATTTTTTTTGCAAAACCAGGTGTGCAAGATACTCTGAAGCTAAAGACAAAAAACTTACTCTGGGAAAGAAAGTTCAGCCTCTTCAGTTCAATATTGCCATGTCATGTTTATGGGCTCATAACTAATAGATTCCCTTTTGGTTCTCTGTGAAAGTCATGACCTAAGACACCGGCTTATTCATGATATTGAGTACGTCATCCAAAATGGATGGGCCCAAGTCAAGTTCGAGAGAGAAAAGGGATCCTGTGATTTGTGTGAGCGACTCCTGTGATTGGCTTTTGCTTTTGGAGATTTCAAAGTCCGAATCACATAGACGACCCTCTTCCACGCCGCTATCTCTGTCCGCCCAGTCGCCCTTGATGCCGAACATCTCCTGTTCGCACTGGAAGACTGAATCGCCGTTGTTACCATTGTTAAAGTTCCCATTGGCATCTCCGTTTCCATTAACAAAGACGGACAAAAACGCTTCAAGCTCGTTTTCACTGCTGTGCATCTTCTTTTTTGCAAGAGATTTTTCAGGCATCTCCATGCGGTCGATCGAAGGTTCGTCCTCCTCCGGGACGGGGCTGGGGTCACTCCTGAAGACGCTGATGGACTGAAGCAGGGTCTCCATCTGCAGGATTTCCAGATCTTCAGAACTGGCTTGAGGAGTAGATGGCTCAGACAAGTGGTCCTGGTTCATGGGAAACACGGTGGTGGAGATCAAAGGAAGTGTCAGTGCTTGGCTGCCCCCGATGGATGGGAGCGAGATTGCATTCTTCAGGACCGGCGATGGAGTTTCGACACACGATGCATCGGAGGCACTATTAGCTCTTGTGAATTCCCCGTGGATACCATATTGAGGTCGAGTAGGACCACCTTTCCCTGGTAGAAGCTCAAACTTTCCTTGAAGGAACGACATGTCACCGAAGGCATCGCACTCGCCACCCTTTCCAATGTGGATAGTGTGTCGAAAGTCTCCGAGAGGTGGGCTGATCATATCTGGTGATAAAATATCCCTCAGACGACATTTCTTCCCCTTCTTACTGTAGTTGGACTTCAGGTAGATTGGCGTTTTGGCAGGCATCCCTGCTTTGAGTCCAGTGTGTATTGGAAGGAACCGAGACCACTCTAGAAGTTCAGATCTCCTCAGCTGTGTGATAAACTTGCTGGAGTCTCGCAAAGTAAAAGGGCAGGGGTTACATTCTCAGAGAGCAGCTGTTTTAAATGTGTCCTCAATCCTCATTGACGATAATCCAGCTCTGATGTTTGAATTAATGTCCTTTACCTGGATAGATGGAGAAATAATTTAGTTTTCTTTGTAGTCAGCATCAAAGAGCTTTATTGTAGTCATAAATCCAATATTTAATTTGTTTAAATGTTAAAGTAAATTTCACATATATCTTAAGTATCTGATTGTAATCTTTCTGTGGAATGTGCAAAGAGAGTTCAAAGAAAATATTTATCTCTGTCTGAAACTGTCTTTTGGATATAGATGAATTAAAATAAGTTTAAGTTGAAATACTAAAATTAGTAAAACTAAAACTGAAATAAAAATACATTTAAGCATTCACACACACACACACACGCACACACACGCACACACACACACACACACATATATATATATACAAAAACTAATAAAAAACAAAAACTAATAAAAAGGACTGACAAAAATAAAAATAAACTAAACTAATATTAAAATGAAGACATATAAAAAGAAATATATTAATAAATACTATAATAATATAATACTAAAAGAACATTGCTACACGATTGCTAATAGATAGATAGATAGATAGATAGATAGATAGATAGATAGATAGATAGATAGATAGATAGATAGATAGACAGATAGATAGATAGATAGATATCTGTTGTTGTCATTTATTTCATAGTGACGGTATGTTAACACACGAGTCAAGAAGCTTTAAAGATAAAGAAAGGATGTCTAGAGATAAAGTAGAAATTGCAGAGAGTTTAGAGAGGCTGAGCGAGAGAGAGAGAGAGAGAGAGAGAGAGAGAGAGAGAGAGAGAGAGAGAGAGAGAGAGAGAGAGAGAAGGGCGACCACATATCATAAGAGAGAGAGAGACTTCTTGCCATTTATGGACATATTTCCTTTTGAGAGGCCTTTAAACATTGACCCTCAACGACAGACTGCAAACACTCTCTAAAGCTGCGACCGGGCCACGGCTAGCCAAATATGTACGACTGAAAAAACATCCACATTCTCTCGGCAGCAGAGCCCAATGTCCTTTCACTCCTTTAAGACCTGCTTCTCTAAACTGTTCAAGACCTGAGGCCTTTTTCATTTCAACAGAGAACCTTTTGCGAAACTGTATGGTGATGCAAAAACATAATAAAGGTGCTGTAATATTTTTTTTAAATAACACATAAAATATCCCTATTATGTAACAGATATCACTGAAATTGGTGCTTTGAGAAATCATAACCATCTCAGTCTTAGAAAAACAAGAGAGTGGCCTTCAGAAAACTTCAGATCAGCTGGAAAAATCATTCTAAAAGTGATTCCAATGATATAATTTATCTGTGCCATTGTCATTATAGTTGTGGTGTGGACTGCTATTCTTTTATATTTAGAATATTTTTTTTTTAACCACATCTTTATATATCCATGCTCATCATATGCTAATTGATATGCAGAATCTTAAACATGCCCATGACAGTCACATTTAGTCCCATTTAGAAATGTCTATATGAAAAATAAAGAGATGCCTAGGTAAACTTCATTTTGACAGTCCACTTTAGACATTCTACTAACTATAATTAACTTTGCAATTACATGTAATTGTCAACTAACGCTTACTAGAGTATTAGTAGACTGTCTGCTTAATATCTGCTAACAATTTACTTTTATGGTCTCCCAACAGACATTCTACTGACAATAAATCACTTTGCAACTATGTCAACTTATTCTACAAACCCGAACCCTAACACCTAACCCTAACCGAACAGTCTACTACAGTAAACTAATACTCCAATGAGAGTTAGTTAGCAAAGTTACTTATAGTTAGTAGAAAAGTGGACCATTGAAATAAAGTGTAACCAATGTTTATACTACAATATCAAACCATCGTCTGTGTCCAAATACGGTTTGAGGCCACTGTATATTAAAATACCACGGCATTGCCATCTGATAACATGGAGCCACCAAAGTACTAAAGATGACAGTCTGAATGATGTCACAGCTCAATGTTCCACATCCCCTGAAGATCCCAGTTAGAGACAGTGAGGGAGGACACTGTTTACAAAACACTAGAAATTCCGTTTCATAGGAATACACGACTCCCCTGAGGTAACGTCCTAACAAATCACAGCTGATAAACAACAGGAGCAAGGTGAAGGTGAGCAGCAGGACAATCCTTGACAAAGATGTAGTCTGTTTTAGTCTGGATGAATGACATTATTCCGATCATCTTACAATCTATGTGTTTTTGCACTTTTTGCACCAGCTCAGAGGTTGCTGTGCGAGTTCAACAGGGCTTTAAAAGCATTTTTGGACACTGATGCAGTGAAACACAAATAAACCTCACTGGAGCACTGAACGGAAATCTATTTTTAAATGTGACAAGCATCATCGGGATGGCTTGAAGAATGTGTGACTGCATGAGTGTGTCAGTGATAGAGGAAAATGTGTGTGTGTGTGTGTGGTCCTGGTAAAGAAGTCCTCTCAAAGATGGCAATATCCAAAATCCTTGTCGTTGTGGGGACATTTTCTGGTCCCAATTTGAAAAACAGCTTGTAAATCACACTGGTTTTTTTTTTGGTTTTTTTGTTGAAAATGTAAAAATGCTGAAAGTTTTATGTGATGGATGGGTTAGGGGATAGAATACAGAAGGAACAATGCAGTACTTTCTTGTGTCAGAGCTGTGATTGTCTCCGGATATGCCTCCTCTTTGCAACTTTCTCATAATCTTTGTAAAACCATATCCAGTAACCCGCTCTTTGTACTTTATTCTTTAAATCAAAGCAGTGTTATTTTTTTGTCTAAAACTAAAACTATTAAAAACAGTATTTCTGTAATTGAAATAAATCTGAAATAATATTAAAAAAATAGAAGTTAAACTTAAACAAGAATTAGAAATATTGCAACTAACTGAAATAATTAAGTTTAACCTGAAGTACTAATACAAATGAAATAAAAATAAAGAAATATATTTAAAAAAATCTATTAAAAATGGTAAAAACAACAGAATTAGAATTAAAATGTGAAAAAATATATAAAATATGAAAATGCTAATTCAAAATATTAATAAATACTATAATAAAATGTAACACTGGACCACAAAACCAGTCAAATGGGTACATTTTTTTTTTAAATTGAGATGTATACATCATATGAAAGCTGAATAAATAAGCTTTCCATTGATGTTTGGTTTGTTAGGATAGGACAATATTTGGCCCGAGATACAACTATTGAAAATCTGGAATCTGAGAGTGCAAAAAAATCGTAACATTGAGAAAATCGCCTTTAAAGTTGTCCATTGTTGTTTGCGATTGTGCTGCATTCACGTTTTAAATAAACGTTTTATATATTCACAGTAGGAAATTTACAAAAAAATCTTCATGGAACATGATCTTTACTTAATATCCTAATGATTTTTGCCATAAAAGAAAAATCGATACTTTTGACCCATACAATGTATTGTTGGCTATTGCCACAAATATACCGGTTTTGTGATCCAGGGTCACATATACCACTGAATCAAACCCATGTGACTTTAATCTGTGTTGTTGCAGATGCATAAACAGCAACGTCTAGAAATGTGCTTGATGATTACACTGATGAAAAGGTTCACATAAGGCCTGCTGTCATGGCATGATCAAAGCAAGCAGGTGTGTGAACCCCTGGACCGGGTGGAATAAATCTCAAAGGGAAGCCTAAATAATGCTTAGGTTAGGTTAAGGGGTTAGGGTTAAAGCTATGGCTAGTCTTCAACTTAAACCCCAGCAGGTGTGAGATGCCTTTGAATAAATTGTACAATGCCATGACTTGTTAAACAATAACAAACAATGCCATTCAGTGCAACAATCTACCACGCTGAGGTTTAGAAGCTGAGCAGCTGCCTCTCACACCCTCTTGATATGGATTTATCTCAGGGCCATATCCTGCCTTCATTTTAGATCTGGAATGAGTCCAGGGGCAAATGTTGCACTTACAAGTGCCCTGACGCCCCTGCTGAGATAGATCTGTCTACCCCCCTTCCCTGGGGGGACGTATCATCACACACCCCTCAGAAGTGCATGTCAGCAGGTCGGCAGTGTGTCTCTCATCTGACAGACTGAATAAGCCGAAGCCTGAGCTACATTCAGAAGAGGAAAAAATGGGAGTGAATTGGGAATGAATAAGATATATTAATGTGATATTCCACCCAAAAATGAAAATTCTGTCTTCATTTACTCACCCTCATTTCGTTCTTCTGCAAAACACAAAAGATATTTTGAAGAAAGTTGAAAACCAAACAACATTGGAGTCTACTGACTTCCATTAAATGAAAAAACAAAATCCTCAAAACATTAGTAACACTACAATGTTTTATTAGTTAAAGCTGCAGTCCGTAACTTTTTTGGGTTAAAAATTATCCAAAATAAATTTTTGAGCAAGTACATAACCAGCCAGTGTTCAAAACTATCTGCTTGCCTTAGCTCGATTCAAAACAGTAAGCTTGTAATAATGTTTTTAATTCCAGTGGTACTGGTGGATTTCCGCTGGAAATTCGAGCATGTCTTTGCGTCATTACGTAACATCTGTGCACATAAAGAAGGTGTCTCGGCTAGTTGGCTATATTGCGTGTGAGAATGTTGGAGATTTATAGCCTTTTCTCACAGCACTTGATATAATTAAACATCAATTCGATGGCTGATCCAGAAAGGTTAAAACGACAATCACCATTGACAACTGGAGATTCACCCACACTGTAAAAAATATTTTCATGATTTGTTATCTTAACTTTTAATCTTTTGTCAAAACAACTTAGATAATTAATGTGGTTCAGATAACATATATTTTGAAGTTCTATTTATTAAACCATAATCTTTTGTCAAATCAACTTAGATAATGTTGTTCAGATAACATATATTTTGAGTTTCTATTTATTAAACCAATCTCTTTGTTGCATTAACTCAATTTTTTAATTTCAATGAACTCAAAATTTTAAGGCAACCAGGTAACTTACATTTTTAAGTTAAACCTTTAACTTAAAAATGTAAGTTACCTGGTTGCCTTAAAATTTTGAGTTCATTGAAATAAAAAAATTGAGTTAATGCAACAAAGAGATTGGTTTAATAAATAGAAACTCAAAATATATGTTATCTGAACAACATTATCTAAGTTGATTTGACAAAAGATTATGGTTTAATAAATAGAACTTCAAAATATATGTTATCTGAACCACATTAATTATCTAAGTTGTTTTGACAAAAGATTAAAAGTTAAGATAACAAATCATGAAAATATTTTTTTACAGTGCATGGTAAAATGCAAAAGACTTCAGACTTCGGAGTGGCTACAGAAAAAAAAAGAGAATGCAACCGGGCCCATGGTAATTAGATTATATTCCAGTTTTAAATATGCACCTGATTACAGATAAGTGTGTTTGTATTTCAAAGAGAACCAGTTCTATGGAACATTAATTTGTTGGTATGACAAACTGAACTACAGGTTCTAATACACATTAAATGTAGTCACGCAATGCTGATGTTGTTAACATTAACAGTTTGAGAACAAAGTATAATTTGCACGGTTTGACGTGATATGATAAGCGATCGTCAGATTTAATCGGCGCGATTTACTGCAATGCTTTTTTTTCCCTTAGTTGGTCAGAACAAAAGTGGATGTTACTTACTTGTTCAGATGACATTTTCTGGTGAAAATTCTTATGTTGGTCATACTTCCAAAAAGTAGAATCTGTGATTGTGAATGACAGTATCCACACCGGTGCAGTGACTGACAGCCGCACATTCTCCACAAAACATTGGATTAATCCGCGCTGTGCCGCACCGAGGCACAACCCACGTAAAGTTGATAATTCCGCAAATAACTGCAATTGCAGATTTCGAACAGAGATGGCGACAAAGAGGAAAAACTACGGACTGCAGCTTTAACATTAGTTGACATCATGAGTTAACATGAACTAATAATGAACTGCACTTCTACAGCATTTATTAATCTTTGTTAATGTTCATTTGAACATTTACTGATACATTATTAAAATCAAAAGTTGTATTTGTTAACATGAGTTAATACACTGTGAAGTAAAAATGAACAACTGTATTTATATTAACTAACATTAACAAAGATTAACAAATACTGTAACAAATGTATTCCTCATGGTCAGTTCATGTTAGTTAATACATCAACTGATGTTAACAAATGAAACCTTATTGTAAAGTGTTACCAAAATATCTTCTTTTATCTTCCACTGAGGAAAGAATGTCATACAGTTTTGGAACAACATGAAGGCGAGCAAGTATGACAGAATATACATTTTTTTGGGTGGACTATACCTTTAAGACTGAACTAAATGGAATTAATGAGACTGAATAAGAAAAATGATGAGACTGAATGTTGCTAAATGTGCCAGAATAGTGTCAGAAGACTTAATGTCATTAAAAATGCCAGACTGAGATTGAACTAGTTAGAATAAATGAGACTGAATACAGAAGAAAGACATAGAGTTTTGCAATGACAGAAGGTGAGTTCAGGTGTTGTAATGATTCTGAAATTTAAAAAGCCTTCATGTGTTTGTATTACTTGTAATTACAACATGTAAACTTGTAATTTTCTGAGAGCTACGATTTGTGCCACCTGAACACTGTGCCACCTGACCACTGCAGATTTAAGGTGTGTTCGACTTGATATGCATAATGAGATCAAAGTGGCGCGAGAGCAATTCGAAAGCATTCAGAGCTTTATTTACAGTGATTGCAACATGGCGTGAACATTTTCTTTTTTGATTGGACTATCCCTTTAAGACTGAACTAGATGGAATTAGTGAGAATGAATAAGAATATCACTGAATTAAAGAAGTAGACTGAAAATAGACTGAATATTAATGAAAAAGCCAGGTTGACACTGAACTAGGCAGATTTAATGAGACAGCATATGCCAAAATGTGAGAAAATAAGACTGAGGATGCCAGAATGAGACAGAAAAAGATAAAATGGGGTGAGAGGTAAGAGCAGGGGTCTGAAGACGGATCTAATTGCATGCTGCTGGCACTCAGGAAATAACTCACGTGTGAGTATGTGGGTCACATTATTATTAGTGTGAGCGGTGATCTAAACAAGTGCGATGATGACATTCACACTGCAGACAGAGATGTGTTAAGACTCTCTTCAGCCCCGCAACTATGCCACCTTTGATTCTCCCTCTGAGCCATTTTAGCCATAGCCTTTTTTGGCTGAAAAGCCCACCACCCGGTCCCGTCTGCTGCAGATGATGATGCTGTATTTACAGCACATCTGCATAATTTGAATGTTTTTGGCTGTTCTTTTTAGATGTGCAATCTCCCACAGCATACATGGCTATTTCATCTGAGCTGGTCAAGCTCTCCTCTCTTGGGAGGTTCAGCTTTTACCTCCTCTCTTGGGTGTTTCAGGCCTAAGCTTTCAATCTTTTCAAATTCCTCCAACCACAAACGACCCTTTTGGACAATGTTCTAAATGATTAAAGACAAATCCTGCACTCGGCCCAATTCGAGGTTTCCAGTGTGTTACATAAAGCAACCCTAAATTACACTCTGGGATTGCTGCTGCTTTTTGAGGAACCGCGGTGGAGCGAAGTCTCTTTCGCCTCAACTTCATGCTTTTTACACCCTGCAATCCACCTCCAATGCTTCAGTTCTCAAGCTGCTATTGTCTTTGGCTTTATGCATGCACGAGTCAAGTTGACTTTCCCAAGTTCTGTTGGACAGAGGAATGTATCTGAGGAATTTTTAGAAGCTCTCTTCTGGTCAAACAGTTGAGTATGCGCTTGAGGAACGGAGAAGAGCCAGGTGTCGGGTTGCTTTGCGCTTCTCAGCCCTTGTTTTGCGGTGTGTAGGAATTTGCTCATACATATTCTGCAGCACCAAAATCTCACATGTCGTAATGACAGCCATGTGCACGAGTGGAAAGAGGTTTCACAAGCCTAACTAGCGAATAACAGCCACATGCTCCATGAATACAGCAATTTCTCAATCTTATCATCTATCAGAGGTTGCACTCAAGCAACACACCCTTAAGAAAATGTAATGTATGTAATACACATAAATTATGAAGCACACACACCTGCAAAAATTCAGCAATATCTATTTTTACCTGCTCGTGTGTCTTTGCAGATTAATGTCCCTGTTTTCTTTGCTCTGTGTTTGCCGTCCTAGAGGAGCCTTGACCCAAACTGTTAGTCAGCTTCTGGGTGGTGCAGCGTATTGCAGTTTTCGTCTTCTCTCTCACTCTCTTCTCTCTCTCCCTCTCTCTCTCTCTCTCTCTCTCTCTCTCTCTCTCTCTCTCTCTGCCCTTGAGGGTTTACTTCTCGCAGGCAGGACGTCTGCTGGACAGCTGTTTCAGAATTCCTCCTCTGAAGCGGTTCGGCGTGTCTTTGCTCCTCCTTTCTCAGCCTGCAGCACCTGTCCCTGCCTGTCTGCGGACAGCGCTGTTGAAATCCAATTCTCTCGTCCTCAGTAGTGTCGACCCGCAGTATTTCCTGGAGATACAGACAGACAGCGCTCAGTCATGGGAGGAGGAACATGAAGAGTCTCTCCTACTGTGCTTCCCAGCTGCTGAACGTCAAAGTCCTTCCCTTCCAAAACAGAGTGGAAGAAATACAACTCCCCTCTCTCTCTTTTTCGTCTTCTCGCTCCCCACCTCCCTTCTTGTGCTTTTTCTCACGTTTTTTTCTTCTTTCTATCTCAGCTCTCACACTCTTCAGAGAAGGTGATCCCAGGTGAAAAAGACGTACTGTTAAATGTATTAAAAATGCATTAAAGTATATTTGTATTGTACTAAAAACATACTCAAGTAAATTTTTAATACATTTAGTACTCTGTCTTTTTGATTCCCTTTCTATTCTCTCATTCTTCATTTTATTTCTGCTGACTTCAGCATCTCTACCTCATTTGTTTGCTCAGCATTTACCAGACACCATTACAACATCCGAGAGATACAATGCAACCTTGCTTGATGGATGGATGGATGGATGTGTAGATAGATAGACAGACAGCCAGATAGATAAATATTGATTACTTATAGAAAAAAGCTGTTTCTTTTTGCAGCTGCACTGTAAACAGAGCTTCTCGTCGCTTCATCCTCAACCTAAAATAGGTTTCCTTGGCAACACACAGTACAGCGATCTGCAGTGATCTCACGTTTGACAGGGATTAGGAGTGGGTGCAGGGTGTGTGTGTGTGTGTGTGTGTGTGTGTCTGTGTGTGTGTGTGAATGAGCTCTGTTCCAAAAGCTATCTATAGTGAGCTTCCTACCTAGACAGCATTTTAAGGAAGTTCCTAAAAATAAGAGACATCAATATGGGAAACCATAAGGGAACATCACATGTATGCTTTGAAAACATCCTAAAATGAATTAATTTAAAATAGTAATAATATAATAGTAATTCCAAGATGCTGGATAAAGCAAGAGAGATTTAAATGCAATGTTAAATTTGAGTTAAATGTTAAATGTACCTCAAAAATACCCCAAAATAATTAAAAAAAAATTACTAAAATGTATTAAAACAGTATAATAATATAATCTAACATTTTACCCAATATTTGTGTGTTCTATTTTTATGCTCATTAGACTATCAAAGTATCACAACGTTAGTTATTAGCAACATGCTCACGTCAAACTGAAATTAATTTATAGTCATGTGTGCTTTGCAGACGAGTGCTATTTGTGTAGTTCACAGAATAGCTGGCTATATAGAGCTTTCCAAATCAGTATCTTATGAGGTTCCAGATCAGTTTAAATGATGCCTTAGAAGGAAGCCGGCTAGGCAGTAGGCAGCAATGCAGCTCACTACTTTAAAAAAAGATATATTCTTAAACAAGTCAACAATTGTATCACTTAAAACTCATCTTTGATCACCAAAATTACATATTTAAAAGTTTTTTCTTTAAAACAAATCTTCATGCCTTAAAATTGCTTGAACGTAACTCTACACCCTCATTTAGTATACGCTGTTCTATCAAGTCAATTCATCTTCATTTATATAGCGCTTTTAACAATGTAGATTGTTCCAAAGCGGCTTTACAGAGATACAAGGATAGTTTAAAGTAACAGAGATTATTTTGGCTTTATAGCAGTTCTTGAATAAAGTTATTTTCCAGCTAAAGTTAATTTGATTGATTCACTTCGGTTGCAACGATCATTAGTTATTAACTTAGGGGCCGCTAACACAACACTGTTTTAACAGGAAACTCTACACAGACTTTAAACGCGAAACCTGTGAGAATGCTGATGGCGTGCACATGCGTATTATGAGTTCAGTCTATTATGTGTGTTTGAATATATGTGCGCAGGTTTGTAATTCCCTACAAACCAAGCCTTAAAAAACTACTTGTCTGGCCTTAACATTTTGATACAGAATTGTATCACTTCGGGGTAGATACGCAAACCGAATTTTCCCGACAACGCTTTATCTGTAGAGTGGTAAAGGGATCCTCCATAAAACTAGTTGGCACTTTAGCACCCCGCTATGACATCGGGTCCAGGCGCAGGTCCTTCGTAAGATCCGGATACAGCCTGGATCCGGCAGGCTGCGGGAAAACCTCAGGATAAACAAAAACACTAACATTAGCATAGATGCCATTCTTCTTATGATGTAACGAGTACATCAGGATTTATGGGAAGTGTTCCCGGTTCCGGCTGACCTGATCTATGCACCCTAACATTGAATTATATAAGTCTATAATGTGTTATGTGGATGCTAGGTCAAAGAGATGTGTTTTTAGTCTAGCTTTGAACTGACAGAGTGTGTCTGCTTCCCGGACAATGGTAGGAAGACTGTTCCAAAGTTTTGGTGCTAAATAGGAGAAGGATCTACCGCCAGCAGTCGATTTTGATATTCTAGGTATTATCAACTGGCCGGAATTTTGAGATCGCAATAGACGTGAAGGACTATAATGTGTTAAGAGCTCGCTCAAGTACTGGGAAGCTAAACCACTTAGTGCTTTGTAAGTAATCAGCAATATTTTAAAATTTATACAATGTTTAATAGGGAGCCAATGCAGAGTTGACAGAACCGGGCTAATATGGTCATACTTCCTGGTTCTGGTAAGAACTCGAGCTGCTGCGTTTTGGACCAGCTGTAGTTTGTTTATTAAGTATGCAGGGCAACCACCCAGTAGAGCATTACAATAATCTAGCCTTGAGGTCATGAACGCATGAACGAATTGTTCCGCATTTGTCAATGAGAGCATATGGCGTAATTTAGATATATTTTTAAGATGGAAAAATGCGGTTTTACAGATACTAGACACGTGAATTTCAAATGAAAGATTGGTATCAAAGAGCACACCCAGGTTCCTAACCGACGACGGAGACTTAACAGAGCCGCCATCAAGTGTTAGACAGTATTCTAGGTTATTACATGAGGAAGTTTTTTGTCCAATAATTAGAATCTCTGTTTTTTTCAGAATTTAGAAGGAAATTATTAGTCATCCAATTTTTTATATCAGCTATGCATTCCATTAATTTTGTGAATTGGTAGATTTCGTTAGGTTGTGAAGAAATATAGAGCTGAGTATCATCGGCATAACAGTGAAAGCTAATTCCATGTTTCCTATTGATATCTCCTAATGGTAGCATGTACAGAGTGAACAGCAGCGGTCCTAGTACTGAGCCTTGTGGTACTCCATACTGAACTTTTGATCGATATGGCATCTCTTCATTTACTGCTACAAACTGATAACGGTCAGATAAGTATGATTTAAACCATGCTAATGCAATTCCACTAATGCCAACATAATTTTCGAGTCTATTTAAAATAATGTTGTGGTCAATAGTGTCAAATGCAGCACTAAGATCGAGTAACACTATACAACCATGATCGGATGATAAGAGCAAATCATTTGTGACTCTAATGAGAGCAGTCTCGGTATGGTACGGTCTAAATCCTGACTCAAAATCCTCGCACATATCATTTCTTTCTAAAAAGGAACATAGTTGTGAAGATACTGCCTTTTCCAGTATCTTTGACAGAAAAGGTAGATTCGAGATCGGCCTGTAATTGACTATGAATATGCAAATTAGCCCCTCCTCCACTCACTCACACCAGCACAGAGATCCACTTGTTGACGATCACACATTGACGTGATTGGTTACAAGGTAGTTTGTGATGTCAAAAACACCAGCGATTTCAAACCGCGATTTTGAGACTGTCTTTCCCTGGTGAAAAAAAAAACAAAACTATGCTAAATATACTTGCAGCCAGACTAATTGTATACTTCAAGTGTGGTAATGATTAGTTAATTGAAGTGTGCTATTTTGAAACAACTAATTTTGTACTAAGTATATTTTAGTTATAATTAAATTGTAGTAAAGCATAACTTTAAGTGTATTTAGTGTACTTTTGTGTACTAAATTGGACCAACTTCAAGTATACTTAGTATACTTTAAGTATATGCCTCTGTAGGGGCTAATTACATGCTTAATTAGTGATATTAAAGTGTACTTTATTTGTGTTACAAGTACATGTCTTCGAAACATACAAGCAATATACCATAAGTGTATTTATATATATTTTAAAAATATATTTTTTTGGCATTTTCACCTTTAGGATAGGACAGTAGCTTGACAGGAAATTTGAGTAAAAAGTATATGCTCATTAATACCTTTGGCTTATTCCAAATACTACAAATTGCATACTTTGTCTTCAATAACAAAACACATTATTAGACAAATAAAACTTAGCTATACTTTGTACAAAATACTATATAATGCATTTTTAAAGTATACTTTGGTAACACTTTATTTGTGTCATTGTTACATTATGTTACATGTAATTACTGTAGTAATAACTATAAATTATGCATAATTACATGCAATTAACCCTAAACCAAACCCTAATCCTAACCCTATAGTAAGTACATGTAGTTAATTATTATTACTCAGTTCTTAAATGTATAATTACACTGTAATACTGACACCTTAAAATAGTGTAACCGTGCAAATAAATACACTTTTACAAAATAAACAGAATTTTCACTTCAAGTATATTTTTCTAAAATATATTTTTAGAAAATATACTTAAGTACAATTATTTTAAAGTCTGTTAAGAGTTGTATTGTGAAAATAGGTAAAAGCATGATGCTAATATACTTTTAATATATTTAAAGATAGTAAAATTTTTGTATATTTGCAATGTACTATTTAAAAAGGGAATATATTTCAAATACAATAAAGTATACTTTTTTTCACTAGGGTTGGTTCATGGAGTTTTAAGGAGAAAATACTCAGCAATGGTGTTGACTTATGAATTTGCACATGTTTTGTCTTAAAGCATATTAAAAACACCACATAGACATATAAATAACATTAAAAACGTGATTTTCACCAGAGGGGGACTTTTGTCTCATTTTCCACTTAAAATATCTTAAAAAAATATAACAGTTGTTGTTGTTTTTTCATGTGTGTTAAGTATAAGCAATTTAAAGTCACTTAAAATAATTTAAATTCCCTTCTGGCAACATGTCACTCACATGAGATCGCATCAATTGACAAAAGACAATGATCCAATCAATTCCCAATGGACAAAATCAAGTCCTGCCCTGCATCTTTTCTTGTTCAAGAAGCTTAAATTAAATTAATTTGCAGTTTAAATTTCTTAAAAAAAAATAAAAAATAAAAATTCAAATATCAGTCATATATCTAACTCATTAAGTCTTTTTGTTGGAACAGAGCTGTGTAGGCACTTAAAACATCAAATGCATGATGTCAAATTTACATTTGTGTTTTTTTTTTCCAAAGCGACTTAGTGCATTCAAGTTAAACATACAGTACGTGTGTTCCCCAGGAACATCTGCTTCTTGATCCAGTGCCATGCTCCTCTGTTACACATCTGACCCTTTATTGACCGCCCACTGAGAAGCTAACCATATTTTCAGGCTGGATCTTACACTTCTGGATGGTCTGTTAAATTTGAACAATCATTCAGTTAAGTAAAACAGCCACTACAAGTGGACAACAAGCTTTCTGAATGAAGTCTTTCTGTGTTTTGTAGGCATGATGTCACATGTGGAGAGCACATGGTCTCAGGAAGAATACTGAGTATTGTCCTGATGTTTGCCAAGCTGCAATCACCATATAAATGCCGTCAATGTGCTTGTAGACTCTACAGTTTAGAGGAATCTGAGAGGAACACCTCCAGTTCTTCCCACCAAAAGAGATTATTTGAGTTCACATAAGTGCAGAATTGGAAAGGCTGTGCTGTTTATGAAAGAATTACCTGATTTTCCAAGTTTCAAATTAGCTTGTTTTGGACCTCATGACAATCAGAGCCTGTGAGGGTTTGTTTGGTTGTTGAAAACTTAGAGAGCTGACTAACTGCTGCCGTTGAAGTCACTTCCTCTTATGTCAGTGTGTTTTGAGGTGTTACACAGACAATGATCCTGTGAGAGAAAGATGGAAAAGTAATTATTAGAGCCAAATCAAACATTGCATGTGATGGATGTCTCATGTATGGGAGCCCTTACTTTCACACTGCTCACTTTTACTCTGTGTTAGTAATTCACAGTACATTTAACAACATGATGATCCATCTCAACTAGGTACAAAGTTGTTTGCTAGTACCTTCACTTCCAACCATCACAATTTTAAAGTCAGCATGAAATCAAATTGACCCTATTTACTTTAATTGCACATTACTAGTCTTGTGGTGAACAATTCATTCATGCAAGTTGATTCACAAAAAAAGTAGTTGTAATCTTTGATCAAAATCTGAATATGCACATCCTCTCTAGAATGGCCTTCCTTCTCTAAAGACGTCACCTTGTTTCACTCGGAAATTACTGAAGTTAAGTCGGTCGCAACTTCCGGTTCATAGTGACTTTAAAGAAACAGCAGAAGACACCTGCTAATATGGATTTCATGACCATAAAAAAACGTCCAATTTAAACTGAAGATGTCCTGTGGTGTCTGGCAGAAAGATGTGCAGCAGATCCTTCAAGTCCTGTAGGTTGTGAGGTGGAGCCACCGTGGATATAATTTGTTGGTCCAGCACATCCCAGAAATGCTCATTTGGATTGAGATCTGGGGAATTTGGAGGCCAGGGCAACATCTTGAACTCTTCATCATGTTCCTCAAACCATTCCTGAACAATGTATGCTGTGTGGCAGGGTGTATTTTCCTGCAGAAAGAGGTCACTCTGATTGGTCTGTGGCCACACAGCCCCATATGCTGCAGAGTGATGCACTGTATGTTGAGACACATTCCTCCCATAACCATCATTAAAATTTTGTGTGACCTGTGCCACAGTAGACCTTCTGTTGGCTCAGACTGGACGGGATAGCTTTCGCTGCCCTCGGGAGCAACACACAAGCCTTGCCGTTTCAGAGATACTCAGACCCAGTTGCCTTGCCATAATAATTTGGCCCTTGTCAAAGTCTCTCAGATCTTTAGTCCTGCCCATTTCTCCTGCTTCCAACACACTGATTATGAGAACTGATTGGATGCTCACCATCTAATCTACCCAGACCTTAAGGAAAAGTGTTTGGATTTGATCTGCCTTCTTGAACTTCAACTTGGTGAATAGGAAACATTTCAGTTACAACATTATGCAAGTCTGCATGACATTTGTCTTCATAATGTTGTTTTTAACTATTTACAGTAATCTGACAATACTGCCATATTTTGACATGCAACTATGGTAATATGTGCTGCTGAAAAACAGCTTAAACCAGCCAAAGGTTGGTTGCTGATCTTAGGTTTAAGTTGGTATTGGTCTGATCTACCAAAACCCCTCTAAAACCAGCGAAACAGACCGTCCAGACAAGACTTAGAATTTTTAAGTAGGAAAGTGTTACACTGCATGTGAGGCATGAATTTGTGAATTAAAGAGAGCACAGAAAACATTACCCACCTGATCTTCGCAGTTTCTTTATGACTGTTGATTTTTCTCTTTGAGAGGAAAGTGGAAAAATTATGACCCAAACATAACCTCAAACAGTCCTTTACTCACTTTCAAAGGCTTTAGAACGTTTTTGAAAGGTCAGGAAAACAAAAAGAGCATGTGTGATGGAACTGGTTGGAAATGCAGAAGTTCAAAATTCATTAAAAGAAAAAGCTAAGATGGAAAGTTATGTAAATATTTGTCTCCTCTTAGAGGAATAAGAAAGAGAGAGATTAATGCCCAGATTAATGTCCATATTGTTGATATGAAAGTTTTACCCCTGGTTTCACAGACAAAGTTTAAGACTAATCCCAGACTAAAATGCATGTTTGAGCTGTTTTAACTGAAAGCAACTTGCATTGTTGCATCTTAAAATATGTCAGTGCCATTGTTTTGTCTCAAGATGGACACCAGTAATGTTTTTTCCTTGGGCACGTTTGTAAAGGCTACTTAAATGTCCTAATTGAACTAAGGCCTTATCCTGGCTTAATCTAAGCCCTGTTTGTGAAACTAGGCCTTAGTCTATCTAGCAACATTCATTTATTTATAAATTCAACAACTCTTCAACAAGGAGAACTGTTACATTTTTGCAGTTAAGCTGCTGCTTCACTAACGCTCTACAGAATCAGGACATGTGAAACTTTATAACCCCATGTTACAGCCACTTAAACTCTGGGTTAAGCGACCCAGATTACACTGATTAATACTGCTTTTAACCCTGGGTTGTGAAGCCCGGCTCTACAGCAGGTTTCAACAATATCAGCAATACTGCAATACTGAATTTTAAAAGTAAACCGTTATCATTCTGGAAAAATAGAGACACATGTACATATGCAGTATATAAGTATTAAAGGGATAGTCCACCCAAAGAGGAACTAGGCACTTCCGCTTCAATAATGGAGGCTAATGAAGGGAGTCAGTGCTCTATTCCCAAAAAAATTCCAGTAGCCATTTCCAGGAGCATGTCGTCTTGTAATCAGATTGTGGTATGGTGAAAAGAACTGGCCAGAAAGAACAACCCCAGAACGCATCTATTTATTTCATGAGAATAGGCTGCACACACAGAGTTTATTACAGGGCGTGTGCGGTCACAGAGTGGGAGTCGCACTGATTAAAGGCTTTGGCTGCTGTCAGTTCCCAGAATGCACTTCTGCAACAGGAGGACTCAACATTGTACTGTAGAATAAAGGGTTGGAATACACTGTATGTTAAAGATAAATAAATACAGATTGTGAAAGTATCTACGTAGGTCACATTCTTGGCTAGATGAATAATAAATATAGTAGGCGTATTGTATAGTTGAGGTTTCTAAAGTATTTTTACCTAAACCTTAGTGGCCAGTCACACATGTCTTTCGGGGTGGATTTATTTTTGTTCTGCATCTTTGTGTTTTGGGGTCATTCCTGTAATGTAGTGCCTTTTGAACTCTGTAAAAAACATCATGTTGTAATTTAAGCAGGAATTTCAGTAAAAGAAATATGCTATTTTAATGCTCAGACATGTAAACTTCATTTATTATAACTTCATTAATAATTAATTGTTGATTACTTATTTATTATTAACATGATGCCTCAAATATAAATGTATAACTTTATAAAATAACATTTATAAAATATAAATCTACATTTATTTTGTAGATTTAGTGCAGCTTACTATTTGGTGTGAATCTAGATTTTTTTTTTTTTTTTTTTCTGCAATTTTATGAAACATTACAACAAAGACAAAATGGAACGTGGAATTAAGGACACAGAAAAAAAAATAGAATTGAAAGTATTCACAGGAATATTAAAACAATATAATTACAATAATTAAAACCATATTCAAAAGGAAATAGAATGGGATAGAAAAAATAGACAACAGAGAACAGAAAAAAGAAACTCTTAGAATATTTCTTAATAATTTGCCAAAATTACAACATCAACTCAAATTAAATTAATAAATTATATAAAATTCACAATTATGTTCACTTAATTGTTATACTGTGAAAGACACAATAATCCATCCTCCAAATAGAAATAGTAAATCTAATATTTTATCTAATATATATGATGGGGACGAGAAAATATACTGCATAGGAATGACACATAGATTAAATGCCCTGTTGGTTCTGGGTATAGTCTGGTTCTCATTAGATCAGGTCTGGGTTCAGGTTATGGTCAGAGGCCATGGAATTGCAGCTATGTTTACGTAAAATATTTCGTAACGCATTACTTCCACCTACTATCATTTATTTCAAATGATATCATGTGATGATGCCAGATATGAGGCTGATTTTGGGATGCTCTTCTTGTCTTTGTATGCTGAGAAAGATAATTAGTTTCCCATAATTATTTTGCAGTCCTTATCTGTAAATTCCAAACGACTTTTTCCTAGTCCCTTAGGAAAACTGCATGTCACTCCCTTCAGAATATCCGGAAAGTCACTCTTTATCAGTACAGTCAGTAAATAACATTCCAAAGACGAACAGATGACCATCAGAAAACTCCCATCCCACTGATTTCATACTTATATTAAAGCTATTTCTAGAGTGATTAGTCATATCCATGTCAACACGCCTTAGAACCAAGCATGTCTCCCACTCCTAAAAAGAAAGAAAATTTAATGAAATAAAATGCTTGTATTAGATTAAGTTCAAATTAAAGTCAATATAAATGGTGCCTACCCATGCAAAACACAGTTTGAGGTATCTAGTATGTCTAGTATAAACAGTCCAGGACTATTTATGTCAGAGTTTATCAGAGATTAGTTTAAAGAACTATAACCGTAAGCTTGAGGAATAATAGTAGAGATGCTGGTAACACTTTACAATAAGGTCCCTTTAGTTAACATTAGATAATGCATGACCTAACTTAACAACGAGCAATGGATTTGTTACAGTATTTATTCATCTTTGTAAGTTAATAAAAGCACTGTTCATTGTTAGTTTATACAAGCTCTGGGGCCATATGCTGCTCAGAGTGTGTCAAAGAATCAATTTTAGTCTTATTCATAGACTTAAGAATACGTGTGATTCATAAAGGTTCCTAAGTGTTAAGACTTGGTCTCAGCTCCTAAATTATTTAAGAGTGCTGGAGAGGTATCCTAACCAAGTTAAAAGTAACCAGATGGCAGCAGAGAGGAGGGGGAACACACACATTCCATCAAAGATATAATATATTGGAGTTTTGTATTATGTTATGTATATTATGATATGATGACTGGGAGTTAAATAAACAAAACAGGCTTGATCGTAAAGGTATTATTTTTGTAACTGAAGAAATGTAATAACTTCTCTCACTCTACTAATCAATGCTCTTACTACAGTAATGAAAGTAATAATGACGTGACTTTTGGCAACTGGAAAAAAATAAAAAAATCAAATCAGTCCACAGTAAGCAGGGTCTGATATAGCACTATTGTGGCACTAACCACACCACACATAATAGTGGCCAGAAGTGATGAAAGTGCAAAGGTTTTTTTAATTTAATTAGATTTTTTATGACCTTAAAAGCTATTCCCTTAAACCGCATCAAAATATGAGGAAATATTTAATTGTTTTATATTTCAAAATATGAAGGAAGAACAAAAAACAATCTGACAAAATGATTTGGCAAAAAAAAGGAAGCTACAGGTTTTAGAAAAACAAAAAAGTTCCAGGAAAAAATAATACATCGACAACAACATAATCAGTTATTACTATTTCACTGGTTCTCTCTAGTTTTTGCATGTATTATTTGCATGATTTGGTACGTTTCATTGCGTCCAAATAAAACAATTGACTCAAAGCACCAATATGCTTACAAAACCTTTAAAACATTTTTAATAATATTTGGATAAAGGGTGAACATGTCAATTTGCCTAGGCTGCTCAACACTTTTGGCCACGACTGTATGGTAGTTCATTGACTTTCTAACTGATCTTCAAACCATGCAACAAAAGCAAGCCACTTTATGAGGATTGCAAGCTTCCCTAGAGTTGTTGAAGCCGCTGATGGAACTCATGTTTGCATCATTACTCCAACTGTCGATGATGTTATTACATTAAATGATTGCTGCCATGCTGCTGTGACTTCACCCTTAAAGGCTCACTATTGGATGATTCAGTGGCTGAGGGCGGCCATTTTGGGTTGACATGATTGTAGTCCTTAGTTCACAACACTCAAGTGCCACTTCAGTCAACACTTAAGAATCAGTCTTAGACTTTGCTGAAAGTTGTTTTTAGCTTCTTTATAAAAGCATCATACTCTTAGACAAGCCCTACTTTTTACTAATAATTTTTTGACACTTAAAGGAGTAGTTCACTTTCAAATGAAAAATTAGCCCATGATTTACTCACCCTCAAGCCATCCTAGGTGTATATGACTTTCTTATTTCAGACGAATACAATCAAAGATAAATGAAAAAATATCCTGGCTCTTCCAATTTTTTTAATGGCAGTGGATTGCAACCAACAGATTGAAGCTCAAAAACATGCACCCATCCATCGTAAACGAACTCCAATACAAGAGTTCAAGAGTACAAGAACTCCGGCTTGTGTGGGTTAATAAAGGCCTTCTGAAGCAAAATGAAAAGCCGGAAGCTAGAATTTTACTTTGTAACGTGTTAAATATGGATATTTTTCTTACACATACTCATCGGTTTGCTTCAGAAGGCCTTTATTAACCCACACAAGCCATTTGGTTATTAACCCACACAAGCCATTTGGAGTTTGTTTATGTATTCGTCTGAAAGAAGAAAATCATATACACCTAGGATGTCTTGAGGGTGATTAAATCATGGGCTAATTTTCATTTTAAAGTGAACTAATCCTTTATGGCAAAGCTCAAGACTATTCTTAAGAGCATTTTTGAGAAGTTTTATGCATACTGGTCCATGTCCATTGAATAATATTAACAGATACAACTTTTGATTATTAATTGCTTTGGAAGTATTTTTCATTGTTAGTTCATTTTAACTAATGTATTTAACTAATGGCAACAAACGAAATATTGAAATTAACACTAACTAAGATTAATAAATGCTTTAGAAGTGTTGTTCATTGTTACTAATGTAGTTAACAGTTAACAAACAGAACCTTATTGTAGTTTTACAGAGATGCTTGCACTGTACAGTCTTATGACACAAATCTCTTGAGCCATAAATTCAGTGTGTCTGTGTCTGATCCAGACCTTCTACCCTTAACTTGTAAAATGTGTGTGTCAGAGTGTGCTTGTGTGGGTCAGGTATACCCTATGTTATGGGGACAAAATTTCCCCACAAAAATGGCATTGAAACCCCATGAAACATGAAAACCCAACGTTTGTGTATGTGTTCTCTCTGTATGTGTGTGTGTGTGTGTGTGAATGGCTGAGGGGCCGAGGGCAGGCTGCATGCCGCAGATACTTGAACATTCTCTGTATCAGCGGTCACTGAGCGATTGTCAGGAGCACACGCAGAGCTATGGAGCTCGTGCAAGACAGCTGCTTTGGAGCGTGTGCTGTTGCACTGAACATGTGACTGCACACATCCACTGGATACTGAAGCATCTTGTGCGTCAATAGAATAAGAACATCTGGCCATTTGTACAAAGGAGTCACATGGTCAATGTCACAAAAATGCTTATTTGTTTAGAGACCTGAAAATAGTGAAATATCTTAAATATTTAGTCTTTATTGTACGTCATAACGCTTCTTTGTTTAACATTTCAAAACCCTAAAAGACTTGTGAGAGACTTTTGGATCACAATGTGTACTTTAGTCAAGTGCTAAGAACTTTCGATGGCTGAATTGTTGTTACATATAGGGATATTGTTAGATCATTTAAATACTTACAGCCTCAGCATGGCATACTGATGTATTCTCCAAAAGTCTAAATGAAAAATTATGGGAGAGAAGTCTACATTGACTGAAATAGCACATAGTCTGGCATATTGCCCCAACATTGTGTGGAAAGTAAATAAATATGCCTGGCTAGGACGTCATTAACATTCCTTCACTGTTTGTAAAAGTTATCATATGTCTTATATAAGCATAAGTTCACATATTTGTTTCCCTGTTATTTTACTTTGAAATGTGTGTTCCGTGTCGGATTGTCTGTTTTTGTTTTATTCTGTGTGATTCTGCCCACTGCCAATTTACCCAATAGTATTTCGACACCCCGGGTTGCCAGTTGGCAGAAAACAAAAAGCCTAAAAAGCCTCGGCATCCATCTAATCTCTATGAACCGGTGTCTGAGCCACATAGAAAGGGTACGAAGCCTGCAGCGCATAACCCTTACCATAAACATGGATTATAGGCCTCATTTACACTGCAGGTCTTGATGCCCAATTCTGATTGGTTGCCTATATCAGATTTTTTTTTACCGTCCGTTTACACGGTCTTTCAATTGTGACCCATATCCGATTCATGTGTTTATACTTGACATACTATCTGAAGCATTGCACATGCTTAAAGGGGGTTCTTGCACAGATGGACGAATGCGAAATATGCTTGATGCTAGCTTTGCGATATATGCGAAGTTCGCCAAACATCACCAAGATTTTGAGGCAGACGAGGACGAAATGGGCCATCATTGCAGCCTGCGCATACTGTATGCTTCAGTTATTGTGTGCTGCACACACACAACTGCACAAACTGTATTCTGTAGCCATTTTCTACGGTTCTCAAAGCCCAAGGAGATAGGTTTGGCAGTAGTTTCCACACTACCAACTTCTCCAAAAGTCTCCATTTTGATGCAGAGTCTGGTGACATAATGTCTTGTGATGCAACGTCTTGTGGCGTAATATCTTGTGACGCAACGCCTTGTGATGCTACGTCTTGTGACGCAATGTGTTGTGACTCTACATCTTGATGGGGGAATGCTAAATATACCGTGTCCTGGGGAACGGTAGGAAGCAATTAAATATTTAACATTTCGCTGGAAACCAATGTCCCCCGAAACAGCGGTGTCATGAGGGTGTCGGGAAGGAGCTACTTAATATATTTTTAGTGCCCTGTCACGAGGGGCTTTCTTCTTTTCTTTTTTTTCCCCAGCAGGTCAGCCTGGTACGCCTGCCATAGTGTGAAGAGCAGCACCAGCATGACCCCTCTGACTGAAACGCCTTCCCTACCAGCGTGAATGTTGTTCTGCAGGGCTTGGTGGGGAGTGCTGACTTTTTAAGTGACGATGAGCTCCCAGGAGAGATAGCCCTCAAGCATCTCTTCCAACAGCATCGCATAACCACGTGCCCTTGCACCCACGATAGTCGAATAAGTCGACGTCGAGGGCACAAAGACATGTGAAGAAAAAGGTTTCCTACATGAATGAGTTTAGTCGTCATGAAGAAGGGAAGAGCTAGTCACTGAGGCCCCTCCCACTGGACACCGGACATAAATGTGCGCCAACATTTTCTCTTTCTCCTGTGGCCAGTCTAGCTGCAATCTGGCCAATGCACGAGTGACCACCTTGAGTAACTCCTCATGCACTTTATCATTGCGGAAGGAGCGCTCAAAGGCGACGTTCTCATAATCCATCTCCAGATGGCTATTTTGCCATTTAATTCCTCAGAATTAAATGTAGCTAAAGAACAGCCAGACAAGATATTAATACAAGCACCTAACTTCTCAAATCAGATGAGTATTAAATCATATCTCAGAATTGAATGCAGCCAAATATCTGCCAGACAAGTAAAAACGGCCTGGATGAAAGGCTGAATATAGTCATTTTCAACGAAGAATCATAAAATAATAGCTTGCAAACACACACAATTCATTTGCACGCGATCATAGGAACAAGAGAGAAAGGGATTCTCCCGTCTGCTCTGTTCGATTGCATGAAATACATATAAAGCGGACCCATAATCTGCGCGTTTCCTCGGCAGACGTGAGATCCGAGCCACTAGATTCTTCATTGACAAGAGGACCTACGTCCTCGGCCCGCTCTGAAGAAGCGCAGAGGTGCTTCAGCAGCGGACGGGAGAACAACGCGATCTAAAGAGAGAACGAGAGAAAGAGAAGGACCCGGCATCTGCTCTTCAACCAGATCGACTCGTGAAATCCGAGACGAGCGCGAAGCACTTTTTCTCAAAATTATTCTCACCTTACAAAACAAACTCCTAACAAAAGGGATAGTTTTCAGAAGTAGAAGAAGCAGCACACAATGCGGTTCTGAAGACAAAATAACCTGATGAGCGCACCTGTCACACATCTATATATAGCCTCTGACATTCCGATGACGTCATCATCAAAGGTTATTTAAGCCAAATTATTGTTCATAACCGGTCAAACAAAGATGTTTTCCCATAGCGCTAAGCAGCTCAGCATTGAGAGTAGGTTTTGAAAGGGAACTACATTTGCGTGAAAGCAAGTACGTGTTTATCTGTTGATGTGAAATGAACCAAAAAAGATCCAAAGGAGTTTAGCATTTTGTTTATGGTTTTACACAAATTGCATTCCTGTAATCTGACATACTGCAATGTGTCATGTCTCAGTATCCCACATTTAAATAATTCCCACCCAAGGCATATGCAAAAAAGGTTGACCAATCCCAACACACTGGTCCAGCTGACCAATCAGAGCACATTGCGCTTTTTGGAAGAAGGGGCTTCGTAGAGACAAGAACTAAACAGAGCGTTACAGACTGGGAAGAGAGGTGCTACAACAACTTTAAAGTTACCTTTTATGGCCAAGGTCCTGGAAAAAGGGTTTGTTAATAAACACCTGTTTTAGAGGATTATAATTTGTTTTATGAATTTCAATCTGGTTTCCGTCACCTGCATTCATAAGCACATATAGTTAACTGTCATTGCTATGCAGATGATATTCAATTATATATTTCTTTTAAGCCCCATGAAATTTCAAAATGGTATATTCTTTTAAATTGTGCAAACTCTATAAAAGATTGGATGGCAAAAAAAAAAATACTTGCAGTTAAATACTGAAAAAAAAACAGAAGTACTTATTTCAGCTCCTGCTGGTGCTCTCCCTAAGGCGATGGAAAGTCTTGGCCCTTTATCTCTCTCTGTTAAACCTACCCTTCATCATTTAGTTCATAATGGGACAGGCCTTGAGTCTTTCTCAACACATTAACTCTCTGGTTTGCACCTGCTTTTATCAGTTGAGAAACATTGCAAAACAGAGGCCAGTTGTGTCCACAGTGGAGATGAACCTTGATTATTGTAATTCTCTTTTTACTTGTCTTAGTAATTCATCCTTGAAACGATTTCAAGTGGTTCTAAATGCTGCCACTAAACTTTAAACTAAGTCATCAAATAGATCACATGTAACCCCAATTTTAATTTCCCTACATTGGCTACCAGACAGAGCCAATGTAAAAATCCTTGTGATAGTTTTTAAAGCATTGCAGGGCCAAGCTCCTGTTTAAAAGAGATGCTGCAACCTTATAACTCCTCAAGTAGGAATCTGAGATCCTCCAAACATGTCTTGTTAGCTGTTCCTCGTTCCAGAATAAAGACTAAAGGTGACTGTGCCTTTGAGGTTGTTACTCCTAAACGTTTGAATACTCTTCCTTTGGATCTAAGATCTGTGGATTTTGGGGACACCTTTAAAAAGCTTGTTTAAACTTTTTTAAACTCGTTCCATTCTGTTACAAAAAGTAAAAAGACAAAAAATAAAGATGGCATCTGAAAGTTGCGGTTAGTGGTCAGTTTGAGTGTAAATGTCTGTTTTTGATCAACGTTTTCCACTTTTGATGTCATTTCTAGCAAGAAATTAATATTGTAGAAGTTAAATATTTGCTTAGTTATCACCAAAGCTTTCTCTAGTTTGTTGTAGATCATTAAATCATTATGCTGCCTCTGAAGTCTGTCTGAAATCCGTTTTTTGAGGTATCTTTTTGCACAAATGCACATGCAAAGTCACTGCTTGATAGGGCAGAGGCAATACGCAACACGAGGCAATACGTCAGCTGCCTAAGCTTTCGGGCGCATTCCAATGTAAAATATGTGAAAAATAATGTGTTTTTTGAACATTCAAGCATGAAAATCGATTCTAGTAGACCCTGAAAACAAAATCAAGACTTTGTAAAAGGGCACTCACAAAGCAGTGCTTTATAGTTAATGGATATACAGGGATAGCTCGGCCCAAAATGAAAAGTCTATCATCAATTACTCACTCCCATGTTGTACTTCAATTTCAGTTAGTCGTAACTGAGGCTCCCTTGTGGCCTCCTCAAAAAAAGAAAAAAAAATCCTGTTAGTTTTGACTTAAAGTTTGACTGTTGTTTATGATTGAATGGGAAGATAGTTGTGACGTACTGTCTCAAAACTCTTGCCATGTTATCTTGCAATGTACTCACAAAAGCCCCAGAGGGTCAGTCTGAGTCTCCAATGGCTCAGCCAGGATTTTTCATCATTTTTGCTTTGTTTTGCATCTGTTACATCATCAGGAAGCTGCATTCTAGATGGCGTCGAGTCTTGTCTGCAGCTGTTCAGTGCGTGTGGAGCACATTCCGTCTGATCTGTTATTCAGTGCCAATGTAAAAGAAAACAGATGCTTTACTATGTGCAAATCCATGTAGCTCTTTCAGAGCAGGGCAACCTTATAAAGGAAACGTCGCTGTCGCAACTTTTATCAATGCACTGCCAAAACACAGATCTGTACGGAATTCTGTCAAAGTGCTGGATATAAATCTTTAGATAATCATGTGATTGAAGGTTGTAAAAGATGGAAATGGCTTTAATGATATCTACTTTATAAATATACTAGTCTATATTAATGTTTTTATTCAGGTACGTTCAATTGAAAGTTTCAGTAAAGACATTCGTAATGATTTCTATTTTAAATAAATGCATTTCCATTTATCAAAGGATACTGACTAAATGTATCTTGGTTTCCACAAAAAATATTTAGCAGAACAACAGTTTTAAAAATTTATATTAATAATAAATGTTTCCTGAGCACCAGATCAGAATATTAGAATGATTTCTGAAGGATCATGTGACACTGAAGACTGAGGACTGATGCTGAAAACTCAGCTTTGATCACAGGAATAAATAACATTTTAAAATATATTAAAATAGAAAACATCTCTTTTAAATTTTAATAATATTTTACAATATTACTGTTTTTACTGTATTATTGATATAATAAATGCAGATTTGGTGAGCATAAGAGACATTATAGAGAGACAATATTAAAGTCCCCCTGTGGTAAACATTTTTTTTAATGTTGTTTATATGTCTATGTGGTATTTTTAACATGCTTTAAGGCTAACCATGTTCAAATTCATCAAGTCAACACCATTGCTGATTATTTTCTCTTTAAAACTGCAGTGAAATGCAAGGTTATCCCGGTATATTTTTCTGTTGATATGAAAAATCAATGGAAAGATAGCATTATTGCATACAGAAAAGCCTTTCAGCAAGATCTGCTTTTTTTTCAACCCTCTTTGAAGAAAACCGACACATCCATAGCAGGTATTTATTTGATACAATGGCTAAATTAACGAGAAATAAAGCTTCAACCCCAGACGTTTCCAAACAGCAGCAGTAATGACTTTATGAACTTTGCTTGTAAGATTGACAATATTTGAGAGAAAATTATAACCATGCAACCATCTACTACAGTACCGCATCAGACAGTGCATTGTAGTGTCCCAGAGAAAAAATTAAATTCATTCATTGCTATAGGAGAGGAAGAATTGTCTAAACTCGTTAAATCATCTAAATCGACAACATGTATGTTAGACCGTGTACCGACTAGCTACTGAAAGAGATGATTTCATAGATCCTCTTCTTAATATCATTAATTCCTCTTTCATTAGGATACATACTGAAAACTTTTGAGCTGGCTATTATTAAACCGCTTATTAAAAAAAAACCAACTTGATCCTATAGAATTAGTCAATTACAGGCCGATCTCGAATCTACCTTTTATTTCAAAAGATATTAGAAAAGACAGTATCCTCACAACTATGTTCCTTTTCAGAAAGAAATGGTAGCTGCAAGGATTTCCAGTCAGGATTTCATAGTACTGAGACTGCTCTAATTAGAGTTACAAATGATTCATTCGATCGTGGTTGTATCTCTCTTTTAGTGTTACTGGATCTTAGTGCTGCATTTGATAATATCGACTACAACATTATTTTTGAAAAGACTCGAAAATTATGTTTGCATTAGTGGAATTGCATTGGCATGGTTCAAATCATACTTATCTGACCGTTATCAGTTTGGAGCAGTAAATGAAGAGATGTCTTATCAATCACTAGTTCAGTATGGAGTACCTCAAGGCTCAGTACAAGGACCGTTGCTTTTCACCCTGTACATGCTACCCTTGGGAGATCTCATTAGGAAGCATGGCATTAGCTTTCACTGTTACACTGATGATGATCAGCTCTATATTTCTTTGCGCCCTGACGAAACTTACCAATTCACAAAATGAATGGAATGCATACGTGGTATAAAACATTGGATGACTAGTAATTTCCTGGCACTTAATTCTGAGAAAACAGAGATTCTATTTATTAGACCAAAAACCCCTGCATGTAATAACCTAGAATACTGTCAAACTCTTGATGGATGTTCTGTCAAGTCTTCGTCGTCGGTTAGGAACCTGGGTGTGCTCTTTGATACCAATCTTTCATTTGAATGCCACATTTCTAGCATCTGTAAAACCACATTCTTTTCCATCTTAAAAATATATCTAAATTACGACATAACAGTTAGTTCATGCGTTCATGACATCAAGGCTAGATTATTGTAATGCTATTATGGGTGGTTGCACTGCACGCTTAATAAACAAACTCCAGCTGGTCCAAAACGCAGCAGCTCGAGTTCTTACCAGAACCAGGAAGTATGACCATATTAGCCCAGTTCTGTCAAAACTGCATTGGCACCACTGTAAACATTGTATACATTTTAAAATATTGCTAATTACTTACAAAGCACTAAATGGTTTAGCTCCCCAGTAGTTGAGCGAGCTCTAAATGCATAAAAGTCCTTCATGTCTATTGCGATCTCAAAATTCTGGCCAGTTGATAATACCTAGAATATCAAAATCAACTGCAGACAGTAGATCCTTTTCCTATTTAGCACCTATACTCTGGAACAGACTTCCAGATTGTTCGGGAAACAGACACACTTTGTCAGTTTAAATCTAGACTAAAAACACATCTCTTTAACCTGGCAAACACATAGCATATTATCAATTTCTATAATTCAAATCATGTAAAATTATTTAGGCTGCATAAATTAGGACAGCCAGAACAGGAAACACTTCCCATAACACCTGATGTACTTGTTACATACATCATAAGAAGAATGGCATCTACGCTAACATTATTCTCTCTGTTTATCCTGAGGTTTACCGTACTCAGCCGGATCTGGGCCGTATCCAGATCAGATGAAGGATCTGCGCCTGTACGCGACCACTATGCAGCCCTGAAATGTCAGCAGACACCGTGTCAACTAGTCTATTCCATGCGATGGCCTCATCGACACAACAAAAGTTTTTTTTTCACAACAAACGTTTTTCCTCTGTACAGATGAAAACTTTATCAAAATGACTCCCGTTCACACAGATCCGCGGAAACGACTAAAAACGCTGTAGTATACATGCCAGACAAGTGATTGGCAATGTCCCTTTGTAAAGAAATACTACACACCTGCGCACACACGCATTTAAACGCACATGCCTATAGACTAAACACAATATGCATGTACATGTCGTCACCATTTTCACAGATTTGCACTTTGTAACCTACTTCAAAGTCTGCATTCTCAGTCCACCAAAACGCAGTTGTGTTGTAAATGTACAGCCAGAACGCATTAAAAGTTTTCTTTTCTCAGATAAAAACGGTGTTGTGTAAGCGGCCCCTAAGTTGATAATTAATGACTTTTACAACATAAATGAATCAATTAAAAGCTTACTTAAGCTAGACAATGACTTACTTCTAGAGCTGCTGTTCAACCAAAACAATCTTTGTTGCATTAATTTCCTATTATCACTGTAAAGCTGCTTTGAAACAATCTGTATTGTAAAAAAGTTATATTAATGAGGGTGACTTGACTTGACTTGCGTAGCTGTCTATGGAGGGACAGAAAGCTCTCAGATGTAATCAAAAATATCTTAATTTGTGTTCCGAAGATGAATGAAAGTCTTACGTGTTTGGAATGACATGAGAATGAGTAATTATTGATGAATTTTCATTTTTGGGTGAACTATCCCTTTAAATGTGACATCAAAGAAACATATGTCAAAAGTAATCTAAATTGAATCAACAACTATTCAGATTACATTATCAAATGCGTAATCTAAGAGATTGTTACTGACTACAAAATTTTGTCTCTGCAGTCAACAATCAGAAACTGATAACAATTCCCTGTAATCCACTGCATACTGAATACTATGATGCTTTTACTCACAAAAATTATCATAGCTGACTGTGTAAAATTCATGCTGCCATATGTAAACAAAGAAGACTTCCGTATTGACCATGACTGAAAGCTCAGCCTCAGATACAAAAAAAGGTTTGTGTAGAAGAATATCATGTGGCTTTCGAACATGGATTTGTATCTTGTGTCTCACACATCTTGCTGTTACTTCCCTCTATGAGGCTGGAGAGGAGCAAAGTGAGGGAGAGACAGAAATATCTGAGGGTGTGTAAGCCAAGGTCTAACCACTGGCATGCAGCAGGAAACAGGCTTCTCTCCAGCAGGAGGATATGTTTGCTTCCCTGACAGAAA
Organism: Squalius cephalus; assembly: GCF_949319135.1. Classification (NCBI taxonomy): domain Eukaryota; kingdom Metazoa; phylum Chordata; class Actinopteri; order Cypriniformes; family Leuciscidae; genus Squalius; species Squalius cephalus. The sequence goes on from NC_137142.1 coordinate 12,043,956, forward strand.
GAGAGATGGTTGTGATTACTCATAAGATTAATAAAAGACACGGTCATAGGCCTACATCTTTTCTGTTGTCAACTACCTTCCGGTCACAACAGTGTAACTGTAACAGAAACCTCGTGCTTTTACACTACTATAACCCCACTTCCAGAAAAGTTGGGATATTTTGTAAAATGCCATAAATTCAAGAATCTCTGGTTTTGTTAATTTTCTTAAATCTTTGTTTAACTGACAAAAGTACAAAGAAAAGATGACCAAAATAATTGTATTTTGTAAATATAAATCATTAGCTGTAACACACTCCAAAAAAGTTGGGACAGAGGCAAAAGTGACTTGTTAACCTACTGGAAAAGCTGCTTTATTTCAGATACGCCAATGAAATGTGTGCATTTAATTTAGTATACTGGCACTATTACTGCTGGTGAGTAAAACATTAAATAAGAAAATACCAGGAAATGCAACAAATGCTTTGAACGGTTTAGTTCAACTGTATTTTGGTAACACTTTACAATAAGGTTCATTAGTTAGATAAAGGATTAGTACACTTTCAAAAAATGTTTTGCTGATAATTTACTCACCCCGATGTCATCCAAGATATCCATGTCTTTCTTTCTTCAGTCGAAAAGAAATTAAGGTTTTTGAAGAAAACATTCCAGGATTTTTCTACACAGAATGGACTTCAATGGCAACCAACTATTCCAATGTTCAAAGAAGGTTCAAATGTCCGTCTCAATGCCGCTTCAAAGTCTCTACACGATCCCAGTCGAGAAATAAGGGTCTTATCTAGCGAAACGATCTGTCATTTTCAAAAAAAACAAACAAAAAAAAAAACTTTTTAACCACAAATGCCCGTCTTGTACCATCTCTGAGATGCTGATGTATTACGTCATCACGTTGGAAAGGTCATGAAAAAACTAGGGCTGTCAAACGATTAATCGCGATTAATCGCATCCAAAATAAAAGTTTGTTTTTACATAATATATGTGTGTGTACGGTGTATAATTATTTTCTATATATAAATACACACACATGCATGTATATATTTAAGAAATATTTGCATACATACTGTGTATATATATTTATATTATATATAATTTATATTATATATAAATATTTTATATATAAATAACACATTTTTCTTAAATATATATGCATGTGTGTGTATTTATATATAGAAAATAATTATACTCCATACACACACATATATTATGTAAGCACAAACTTTTATTTTGGATGCGATTAATCGCGATTAATCGTTTGACAGCCCTAGAAAAAAAAAAAAATAATAATAATAATAAAAAATTAAAACAAAGATGTCGGACGATTTTGAAGTTGGAGGAGAAAATGAGATGACATTTTTCGCCCTTCCCTACCTTTTTGAACCGGAGTACACAGACAAATAACTTAGATAGATGATGTGACGCGTGACCTTTCCAACGTGATGACGCAATGCGTGGCACATCTCAGAGATGGTACACGATGAACATTTGTGGTAAAAAAAAAAAAAAAAAAAAAAAAAAAAAATATATATATATATATATATATATATATATATATATATATTTTTTTTTTTTTTTTTTTTTTTTTTTTAAATGACAGATCGTTTCGCTAGATAAGACCCTTATTTCTCGACTGGGATCGTGTAGAGACTTTCAAGCTGCATTGAGACTTGAACATTGGTATAGTTGGTTGCAATTGAAGTCCATTCCGTGTAGAAAAATCCTGGAATGTTTTCCTCAAAAACCTTAATTTCTTTTCGACTGAACAAAGAAAGACATGGATATCTTGGATGACATCGGGGTGAGTAAATTAATAGGCAACAATTTTTTGAAAGTGAACTAATCCTTTAACTACCTTAATTATTAATGTTAGTTAATATTAATTACAACATTTAATAATGTTATTAGATACAAAGATTAATAATTAATAAGATTAATAAAAGGTTAATACTGTAACAAATGTATTGCTCATTGTTAGTTCATGTCGGTTAATATGCTAACTAAAGATGTGTAGATTAATGACAAATGAAGTGTTGCCAATTTTTTTAGTAAACATGATTTTACTCTTTAGGAGATATTTTAGGTGAAAACACCACCCACTGATGGACCAAAAGCTTGCCTCTTCTTGACCGTTGGAGTTGTTTGGACTTGGAAATCCAAATTAGGCTACATTAAAACTAACACAGGGCATGGTCATAACATCTCTATTAATAGACTCTGTCCCTCCTACAACTGTAGACAAACTTAAAAAATATGAACAAACACCCTCTAGAAATGTCAGCATCTGTTTTTAACCAAATTCCCGCTGGAAAAAGTTTGTCATACTCATTAACACAGAAATACGCACTCATGTTGGATGAATCTCTGTCTTGTTTGCGGGCAAATGAAGCATTTAATGCTAAACTGAGCTGACCACAGGAAAGAACATGCAGTCAAAAGTCACAAAAAACACACACCACAAAAACACCACAGTAGGATCCCTTGGCAGCCGGTTTAACAGAGATGATAGTCGGTGACAGTAATGCAAGCGCCCCCTGCTGGGATATGTCTGCATGTGCACACCTTCACTCCAAGTTTTTTACAGTCTGTAATCTAAAATGTGTTTTTACTGTCAGTTATATACACCGTATAGAATCTATGGTAAAAATCACTGAATATAAATGAACATATGTTCGCAGATGAAGTGCTAATGGCTAAAATGGGAAATTCCGAATCTTAATTTCTTATTGGTTGAGTTGCAATAGATCAATTCTATATTACTGTGCAAGTTGCTTTACAACCGTAAACATTCATATTCATATTCAACTAGATTTCTGACTAGACATTTTAATAATATGTGAAACTATTTACAGAAAACTGGTATCTTTTATCATACGCTTACATGCAATTACAATTTTTATTTATTTATTTATTTTAAAACCAATGTTTCAACCACAAAATTCTAAACATTCTGCTTGTTAATGAGTTTTTAGACATTAAATGGAGATCAAATTGAGACTTTTGAGAAAAGTATCACACTTATTTAAATGCTCATTTGCAAAAGTTCTGCTCTTACTTTATATCAAAAATTGTCTTATTTATGTATATTTGTATTGCTCCCAATGAATGTTAGGAAAAATATCAAGACGACGTGGAAAATGTATTTAATCACAACTGAATATGAACTCTGATAACTGAACTCTATGAACGCCATAGAGTTTCCTGACTAAAAGAGTAAACTTAAATAGTTTGAGACAGCATGCAGGCTTACAGACACTGCACTGATGTGTATCTTCTTCTGCTGGTGTGCGAGGCCACTAACATGTAGCTGAAGCACGTACAGACTTTAGATGGAGAGGAGAAAAGGAAACAATCGATTCATCTCTCTCTCACACTCCCGTATTGGCCCACTGCCAACGGGAATCCTTTTTGTAGCCTATAGTGAGTTATGAATTCATGGGGGCACTGAGTAATGGAACAGGGTCACGGTGAGGAAAATAGCATGTTTTTTTTTTTCTTTTTCTAAAATCACTTTATGCACACGTATGTCTGGCAGCTATTTTACTATATCTCAAAACGTGCAGCTTTGGAATGTGAAACATTTTCCTGGACCTGGATACATCTAAGCAGCATTTTTTGTTGTTGTTGTTTTGTTTTGGAAATATCCTCAGGAAGTTCAGTGAAGTTCAAGTAAAATCTGATGGTTCTGATATGCATTTAACTGCCCTTACATGCATGAACAGACCATCAGATTATATGTACCTTTCAAAATCCCGTTACACAAACAGGAGGCTACTGTAAATGTGGTCATTCTACATGCAGCTTGTGTCAGTAGCTTAATAGCAGGTAAATGCATAGCCTCAGGAACATATTTTATTTGATCATGATACTCAAATGTAGTTTTGGCACTCAGGAGTAATGCCAATGAATGCTTTAATCAAGACCTGTATATTCAGTTTTTCAATGATATCTGGGTGAACATGCAAGTGCCGATGAGTGGTAGTGGAAATAGTACTGAAAAATACACTCAAGTAAACGTATCATTCTTTTACAAAACATGTAGAGTAAGTAGAGTAAAATACACTAAAAAATACACAAAAAAAATACACTTAAACAACATGGAAAGGCTATTACAGAGATGAAAAAGCTATTTTCAGTCACCGTTTAAATAATAATGTTTGGAAAAAAAATTAAAATCAGTTGTAAGGCCTTAATAAACACTTAATACATAACAAAAAAATCAATGTTCAGAACAGTGCAAAGAATACAAAAACTCATATGAGAGTGTAACATCACAACTTCGGCTGGTGCCTAAAACCAAAATTGCGCCAGTTGACTAGGTGAGTGTTCATGTTGATGGTGCTTATAGGACAGCAGTATCAAGTGGTTGTAGCTAGCACGTAGCAGGCTCCCCTTGGTAAGTGAATGTAGAGTACAACCCTCCCGTCCTCTGCTCCCCACTGGAGCTTTCTCTACTGATCTTTAGCACCCAATAAAGAATGGTCTTTTGTCTTGTATGTTTGCAAACCTTTCTTGTTGTAGGACACGAGGGAGTGTTGAAGTCTGAAGTCCGGTACGTATCCTGGGGACAGCATTATCGATAGGTTGCAGCTATAGTGCTTGGCAGGCTCCCCTTGGTAAGTAAGTGAGCAATCCAGGTTGAGTATAGAGTAGAACCCTCCCCCATGGTTTTGGGCTCTTAAAGTAGGATCCTCTTCTCCCCTTTATCTCTTTCAGTCTGGAATAAAGGGTGTCCCCCAAGGTACAATCTACACTATTGACCCCGTAGGGCTTATTATTGGACCTCAAGGTAGCCTACATATATGTACCTTTTTGAGGGTTAAAAAGCATTAAAAGGTACATGTACCGTTTCTTTTAAAGGTTAAGGTACAATATTGTACCCTTGAGGGTACAGCCCCAGTGACAAACCATTGTACCCCTAAAGGTACAATTATGTACTTTATTTTCTGAGAGTGTAGTTGTTCTTGGAAGAATGAACTCACAAGGTGACGAGCACACAGAACGCTGCTGACAGTTTGAGACAATGTGTTCTTGCTGGTATTGCGCAATAATACCCCCGCACAGACGCCGTCTGCACTGCAGTACCCAAACATATCGAGAATTATTGACGATAACAGCCAGGCTTTATCGCCCAAGCCTACCCTCAGCTCAAGGGATTACTCTACAACTGTACACTATAATGTAATGTATATTCATAACAATAAAGCTACGCTTATGGAGATTCTCACTTCCGAAAACATTTGAGCACATTTTCGATTAGCCATAAATTTTCGTAAAAATGACAATATTTGAAATCTACACAGTTGATTTCTCGCATCAGATGTTCTCAGAAGTGAATTTAGTGACGAAATAGTGTACGAAATTGTAGAAAAACGACTTTATTGACCTGCCTGTCTTTCCTCTAATGCCGAAATGAATGCTGGGATATTTCTGCCGTCAAGTTCACACAAGTTACCAACCTATGCATCCTCGGTAAAATGGGCGTGTCAAGAACACTTCCGGGATTTTTAACCGTTCTTGCCAAAATGCAAACTTGTGTATTGGGACAGTACTTGGGCAGCGACTGATGACGTTTCACAAGTCCACAAGAACACGAACGCATATTGAGAAACGGCCAAAGACAGCATTTCAGGTGGTTGTAGCTTGCATTCTGCTAGCTCCCCTTGGTAAGCGAGTCTTCAGGGTTGAGTGTAGAGTTGAACCCTCCTCCACTGCTGAGGGTCTTAAAGTAGGGTCCTCCACTCCCTTGTGGGTACGCTCGGTCGGATCTCCGAGAACCTGATGAAGATTGTTTTTTTCGCCTGGAATTAAAAGCCCTTTTTGTTACTGGGCAACTTTGGGAGTGCTGGTGTCTTGAGATCCCGTAGGAAAGCTTGAGTGGTTGGAGCTAGCTCTTTGCCAGCTCCCCCTGGATTGCAAGTCTTTAGGGTTCGAGTGTTCCTTCCCCACTGCTTGGGCTGTTAATTAGAGCTCGATCTGAGAGATCGTTCTGTTCTTAGAACCTGATGGGATGTGGCTTTCGCCTTTAATTGCGAACCCTTTTCATTGGATCCAAATGACTTTCATTGCGTGGACAAAGATTTCAAGTATTGACTGAATGACAGAATTTTAATTCTTGAGTGGAATTTCCCTTTAAATGTGTATATTTATTTGCAAATCATAATTTAATATGACAGTTATGACATCTCTGATTAGAAATTATTTTTTGCAGATTGATGGTTTAAACATGTCTGCATAACCTATTTAATATTTATGAGCTATGATATCAAGCTATTTTCAGCACATTTTAAAACATGTGCTGGTATCTAAAGGGGAATTAACATGCAAACAATTCTGATGACCTCAATAAAATATTAATAGTGACAGAATCTATATATGGAGTTGCATAAGTTGGCTTTTATGCTGTGGTTGTATATCTAACATCTTTAAAAACCACCATGAGAGATCCCAGTTATATCAAATATCTTGGATGACTTTATGTAAGAGTCTTTATCTTCTGTATCTATCAGTCTTCCATTCATACCACAGGCGTCTGATGCTTAGATAGCCGTTGATCTTTATATATAACTTCAGTACAGTTTCAGCATGTGTGTCTTTGAATAACATGCCGTGACATTGGTGATTAATCTGGATCAGAATGAGTTCTTTGGTGGATGACACCTATCATTCAATCTCATGTGAAGCAGCACCATCTTCTGCTTTGGGGTTGGTTTGTGTGTTTATAGGTTGAGCGAATACAGGTTGGTTTGGAACAATGAAGTGTTTTCATGAAAAGAAGCACGTCCGTGAGACTGCACGTAGCAATCGAAGCCATGCATGCAGGCTCCACCTCACACACCTTCATGTGGGCTTCACCATCACTACACTGTGTTTAAATGGGGCGGTACAGGCTAGGTTCATGGTTGACTGCACGTTTTAAATAAAAATGCATAAATAGCCTATGTTACATAAAGAAATTAGACTGTGTGTTGCATCATCCATTGATTTCAACTGGCAAAGATGCATCCAAGAGCCACTTTTAAGGAACTTTTATAGCGACTTTTTATCTCACAGTTCTTTTCTTTTAAATTTTTTTTCTTGTAGTTTATATCTTGCAATTCTGAGAAAAGTCAGAATATGAAGTCGCAATTCTGAGAAATGAAGTCAGAATTGCAAGATATAAACTCCCAATTCTGACTTTATAACTCACAATTGTGAGTTTAAATCTCGCATTCCTAAGAAAAGTCAGTCAGAATATAAAGTCACAATGCTGAGAAAAAGTTTATATCTTGCAATTCTGACTTTTTTCTCACAATTGTGAGATATAAACTCACAGTTGCAAATTATAAGATATGAATTGTGAGATATAAACTTACAATTGTTAGGGAAAAAAATGGATACAGTATATAATTGTGCAATTACTCATTATTCATTTTTTTATTTTTTTATTCCGTGGCTGAAACAAGCTTCCATATGCAATAGAAGAGAAAAGAGAGAGTCATTATAACAACCAGATGTTGTAAAGTATTACCAGGTGAATCCTAGACTTTTATTGGACTGTTGAATGTCAGAGGTCTCATTCAGCTCTTATATGTTTTGAGTGGTTCTCACATAATTGGGCATCTGAACATCCCACTCTTCATGGACAGGAGCGGGTACCGTAGGTGTTTCTCCCTGCCTTCTTGGCTGTTTCGATGATCAGTTTGGCATATTGGAACAGGTTTTCCTCCTCAACGATGAGAGTGGTGTTCCTCGCCACAAAATCCTGTTCTCTTAGTTTTTTTTTTTAGCCATTTCTTGTATGTAGATGATCTGTTGAGTTTTTCCTTCTTCTTCAGTTTTAGCTCTTTGAACTTGAGGTTCTTGCTTTTCCAGGAAGATTTGATCTGCTTCCTTCTTTGATTTAGCATCTCCAGAGCTTTCTTATGTTGTATTAAACCCATAAGCTTTATATTTTCTTTGAAACACAAAAAGAGGGAATTTAATGCAGCATTTCCATACAATGATAGTTTGCAGTGAACACAGCTTCTTTATTGTGTGCCTTCTGTCGATTGCTTTGTGTGAGGAAAAGGCTGAATTCAATGGAGTTATCCAATAAAGTGGAAATTATTCCCTTTGCTCCACATATTCAATATACATGTCTATGTTGTTTTTATTATTATTTTTATTGGACTATGAGAAAAAGAGACAGAATTGTTGTTTATGTGTGAATAATTCTTAAAATCAATGCTCTTGCTTGTCTGAAAGAAAATCACAGAGCATTCTTGATTAGGGCAAGAAATCTTTTTGAGAAATGGCAGTTTAAAATCAATCATGCTTAGACACGGCCATCAATGGTTCTGCTTTTAAAAAGGCTGCCATTGAAAGTGCTTTCAGATCATAAGGCTTAGAGACAAGATTGTACTGATGATAAGCAGATGTTACGACAGTACATAATAGTTTGACCTAAAAATAGACATTGTATATCATTTTAACAATTATGTATAAATATAAATATGAATTAAAAAATAAAAATGAATTAAGTGTAGATTTGGCTATTTTATTAAGCAAGATATTATTATGTAATATGACTCCATTAAGAAGTTAAGGGTTATCCATTAAAGCTATATTTACATCATAAGTTAGACAGTAACTCTTTACAAAAGAGCCAATTCTCTATATAAATAGATTTAATTTTATTTACATCGATATATATATATATATATATATATATATATATATATATATATATATATTATTATTATTTATTATCTTAAACAATAATAATAATAACCATGTATTATTCATATAAATTTTAAATTGAACGAATTGGCATTCTGTTATGTAGATATTATATAATATGACTCCAGTTGAATAATTAAATTATTATTAAATGATTATTCAATATTTATGTATTTCATACAAAACTTTCAAACAATCTCTGAATGAAAATTCAAAGGGTCCCTTTCACCTGAAGCAAGTCGGATCAAGAACTAGGAAAGAGCCTCTGCGGTACATAAAATAACTTGTATATGTGCAATGATTCGTTTCATATTCAACCGGTCTGAGAGACCAGCTGTCACCGAAGAGAGGCGTTTTTCAGTGATAATGTCACATGCCTGTCCTGTCTTGTCATGCACTTGGGTGTTTTATTGTTTTGAGCCATGTGCTCGTGTCTGTCGTTTAGCCCCTCCCATCTTGTTATCCAGTTATTGGTTAATTTGCCCCACCTGTTGTGTTCGTTACCCTCCTTTGTTTGTTCCCCTATTTAGCCTCCTTGTGTTTGTAGTCTTGTGCTGGTTCGTTGTCTTGTAATGTTCTCCTGTTCTCCCGTGACCCGTTTGGTATGTTCCTTTTTGAAGTTGTTGTTTTGTATTTAGTTATGTTTTCCCCTTTGTGGGTTTTGTTTTGTGTTTTGTTTTCTCTTTTGTAAATAAACATTTATTTCCTTTTGCAATTGAGTCCTCCCTGAGTTTCTTTAGTCTCTACGTGACAGAACGAACCAGCCATTTCGAGGACTCAGCAAAAGGAAGTATGTTTAGATCCAGCAGTACAGGTTTCCGAATCTGTTCCCCTACCACCAATGAAGAGAGGAGGGGACGACTCAGTAATCTAACATCATTACGCCAACAGGGACAGTCGGTGGGTGGACTAGCTCAATTTTTTTGGACTCTATCAAGAGGTATGGGATACAATGAGGCAGCATTAAAAGAAATTTTTAATTCCTGTCTTGATGACCCATTGCCGGGGTGGGAAATGAAGGGTCTGGAAATCCTGGACTTTTGGGGTTTTTCCAGATACCTTGAGCATCGGAGTCAGTGGGATACAGCAGTCACGTCTGGGTCTCCTGAGAAGATTACCAACACACCTGAGCTGGTGAGTGGAACTTCCCCTAAGGCGGTGGGCTCGGTGCTACCGCCTTGCCGTCGTAGGCGGAGAAGGAGGAAGGTCAAGTCTGTCCAGCCAGAGCCTGTTCAGGTCACGTCTGCCCAGCCAGAGACTGTTCACGTCACGTCTGCCCAGCCGGAGACTGTTCACGTCACGTCTGCCCAGCCAGAGACTGTTCACGTCACGTCTGCCCAGCCAGAGACTGTTCACGTCACGTCTGCCCAGCCAGAGACTGTTCACGTCACGTCTGCCCAGCCAGAGACTGTTCACGTCACGTCTGCCCAGCCAGAGACTGTTCCTGAGCCTATGTCTTCGGACAAGATGGTCGTCACTGCCGCCGAGCCTGTGTCTTCGGACAAGATGGCCGCCACCGAGCCTGTTCACGTCACGCCTGCCGAGCCTGTGTCTTCGGACAAGATGGCCGCCGCCGAGCCTGTTCACGTCACGCCTGCCGAGCCTGTGTCTTCGGACAAGATGGCCGCCGCCGAGCCTGTTCACGTCACGCCTGCCGAGCCTGTGTCTTCGGACAAGATGGCCGCCGCCGAGCCTGTGTCTTCGGACAAGATGGCCGCCGCCGAGCCTGTTCACGTCACGCCTGCTGAGCCTGTGTCCCCTGACAAGATGGCCACCGTCGAGCCTGTGTCTGAGCCGGTGGTGTCTGTTCCTGAGCCTGAGCCCTCAGTGACCGCGACACTGGCCATTATGGCCACAGCCATGTGGTGTGTGTGGGCTACGCACACACTTGAGCCGGTGGTGTCTGTTCCTGAGCCGGTGGTGTCTGTTCCTGAGCCGGTGGTGTCTGTTCCTGAGCCGGTGGTGTCTGTTCCTGAGCCGGTGGTGTCTGTTCCTGAGCCGGTGGTGTCTGTTCCTGAGCCGGTGGTGTCTGTTCCTGAGCCGGGGCCAGTGTCTGTTCCTGAGCCGGGGCCAGTGTCTGTTCCTGAGCCGGGGCCAGTGTCTGTTCCTGAGCCGGGGCCAGTGTCTGTTCCTGAGCCGGGGCCAGTGTCTGTTCCTGAGCCGGGGCCAGTGTCTGTTCCTGAGCCGGGGCCAGTGTCTGTTCCTGAGCCGGGGCCAGTGTCTGTTCCTGAGCCGGGGCCAGTGTCTGTTCCTGAGCCGGGGCCAGTGTCTGTTCCTGAGCCGGGGCCAGTGTCTGTTCCTGAGCCGGGGCCAGTGTCTGTTCCTGAGCCGGGGCCAGTGTCTGTTCCTGAGCCGGGGCCAGTGTCTGTTCCTGAGCCGGGGCCAGTGTCTGTTCCTGAGCCGGGGCCAGTGTCTGTTCCTGAGCCGGGGCCAGTGTCTGTTCCTGAGCCGGGGCCAGTGTCTGTTCCTGAGCCGGGGCCAGTGTCTGTTCCTGAGCCGGGGCCAGTGTCTGTTCCTGAGCCGGGGCCAGTGTCTGTTCCTGAGCCGGAGCCAGTGTCTGTTCCTGAGCCTGTGTCTGTGTCTGTTCCAGTTCCTGAGCCGGAGCCAGTGTCTGTGTCTGTTCCTGAACCTGAGCCGGTGGGGCCAGTTCCAGTGCCCGAGCCGGTGGGGCCAGTTCCAGTGCCCGAGCCGGTGGGGCCAGTTCCAGTGCCCGAGCCGGTGGGGCCAGTTCCAGTGCCCGAGCCGGTGGTGCCAGTTCCAGTGCCCGAGCCGGTGGTGCCAGTTCCAGTGCCCGAGCCGGTGGTGCCAGTTCCAGTGCCCGAGCCGGTGGTGCCAGTTCCAGTGCCCGAGCCGGTGGTGCCAGTTCCAGTGCCCGAGCCGGTGGTGCCAGTTCCAGTGCCCGAGCCGGTGGTGCCAGTTCCAGTGCCCGAGCCGGTGGTGCCAGTTCCAGTGCCCGAGCCGGTGGTGCCAGTTCCAGTGCCCGTGCCCGTTCCAGTGCCCGAGCCGGTGGTGCCAGTTCCAGTGCCCGTGCCCGTTCCAGTGCCCGAGCCGGTGGTGCCAGTTCCAGTGCCCGAGCCGGTGGTGCCAGTTCCAGTGCCCGAGCCGGTGGTGCCAGTTCCAGTGCCCGAGCCGATGGTGCCAGTTCCAGTGCCCGTGCCAGTTCCAGTGCCCGAGCCGGTGGTTCCAGTGCCCGAGCCGGTGGTGCCAGTTCCAGTGCCCGAGCCGGTGGTGCCAGTTCCAGTGCCCGTTCCAGTGCCCGAGCCGGTGGTGCCAGTTCTAGTGCCAGTTCCAGTGCCTGAGCCAGTGGTGTCTGTTCCAGTGCCCAAGCCGGTGGTTCCAGTTCCTGAACCCTGGCCGCCCGAAGGGTCGTCTCCGCCCTGGCCGCCCGAGGGAAAGTCTCCGCCCTGGCCGCCCGAGGGAAAGTCTCCGCCCTGGCCGCCCGAGGGAAAGTCTCCGCCCTGGCCGCCCGAGGGAAAGTCTCCGCCCTGGCCGCCCGAGGGAAAGTCTCCGCCCTGGCCGCCTGAGGGAAAGTCTCCGCCCTGGCCGCCCGAGGGAAAGTCTCCGCCCTGGCCGCCCGAGGGAAAGTCTCCGCCCTGGCCGCCCGAGGGAAAGTCTCCGCCCTGGCCGCCCGAGGGAAAGTCTCCGCCCTGGCCGCCCGATGGAAAGTCTCCGCCCTGGCCGCCCGATGGACGGTCTGTTCCTCCCGTCCCGCCCTGGTCTCTCCCTCCCGTCCCGCCCTGGTCCGTCCCGCCCTGGTCCGTCCCTCTCGTCCCGCCCTGGTCCGTCCCTCCCGTCCCTCCCGTCCCGCCCTGGTCCGTCCCTCCCGTCCCGCCCTGGTCCGTCCCTCCTGTCCTAGTGGAGCGTCTGGTAGCCGCTCCTTAAGGAGGGGGTTATGTCACATGCCTGTCCTGTCTTGTCATGCACTTGGGTGTTTTATTGTTTTGAGCCATGTGCTCGTGTCTGTCGTTTAGCCCCTCCCATCTTGTTATCCAGTTATTGGTTAATTTGCCCCACCTGTTGTGTTCGTTACCCTCCTTTGTTTGTTCCCCTATTTAGCCTCCTTGTGTTTGTAGTCTTGTGCTGGTTCGTTGTCTTGTAATGTTCTCCTGTTCTCCCGTGACCCGTTTGGTATGTTCCTTTTTGAAGTTGTTGTTTTGTATTTAGTTATGTTTTCCCCTTTGTGGGTTTTGTTTTGTGTTTTGTTTTCTCTTTTGTAAATAAACATTTATTTCCTTTTGCAATTGAGTCCTCCCTGAGTTTCTTTAGTCTCTACGTGACAGATAAGGAGACCTGTTACCACAACTTAAATAAATGCATGGATGCAAGTTTAAAAAAAAATAATAACATATGCAAAAGTCTAGTGTGTAGAAACATTCACAAATTTAGTAAGGTCAAACAGTCAAACAGAGATAAAAAGTCCTTGGCCATAGCACAGGCTTTCTGATCAACATGTATGTTAAAATCACCCAGATTCAGAATTCTCTTAAAGGCCCCCTGAAATCATTAGTTCATCTGAATGAACAAAAAACAAGTTCACTCTCTGAAGCCGCAGTGGTAGCTGATGAGTTTGCACTTACACACAGTTTCTGTATATTCTGTATTTGCTGTGCTGAAACGCTCAGACCGCAAACGTGTCTGTTTTTATTGCTTATATCCAGGTCACATAATAACTGACTGCAAAGCATGGAAACAAAAGACTGCTGCTGAAAAATCCAAGAGTGTAGCTTTTGCTCAAGCTTGTTCTTTCTCTGACCACTCATTTCCACAGCTCCAGAATCCTGGCTACCAACCCTTCCTTAACTGGCTCTGTGTCTCTTTCAGCTGTCTTACCTGGCTGACCTATATCCTTCCTGCGAGATACGGGGGCAGCGCAGTCCTTTACTCTCAAGTTTTTTTCAGCTTTTAGTATGAATATGCTAGCCTTAAAGGAGAACTCCGGCCAATTTTTAAGTTAACCTTGATCGTTATACCTTTGTGAGTACTGTCTATAGAAAAAAAAAAACGAACCGGATTGGTGCTTGCAACATGGAGCTGCTAAAGCTAATGCCCAGAGCTCCCACTCAGCTAAAACGGCAGTTACAGTATGGGGGCATATACATAAAGAGAGTCTTTGTGCCTCTTAACAGACACAAAATGCAATTAAAATGTCTGTCCAACATGAACAGGGCCCTTACATGACAACAAGATGCGTTTAGCAACTTAGCCATTGTTTAAATTCACCTAAATAGTGTTTTAGACGGCTAGCTGTAGTCTCACGCTGAAGTCCCGTGGGAACTCAGTTGTAGCCGGAAAAAGGTAAATAGCAGTGTGCAGGTGGGAGGAGCGTCGTGTGTGTGAAGAGTGAAGATCGGAGTTGCTCACAAGTGAAGAAGAAATGGTTCGCGTTTACCTCCACAGTGGTTGCACCCGTCTTCGTCCACGGAATGGCATTTTTCTTCAACCGGCCCCGCTGGTGTTGTGTCTGTGTAGTCATCCTTGTCAAAGTGTTCACTGCAAATGCGGTAAACTTTAGCACGTAGTACTTGTATGGGAGTTTGCACATCAAGTTGAAGTACAACTAGCCACAACTGCAGAATCTCGAGGTCATGGAAAGGAAGACGATGAAAATTTAAGTTCTTGTATTTTCGCATTCTGTTGCCACAATTCGGAACGGCACAAACGCAAACCATTTCTTCTTCACTTGTGAGCAACTCCGATCTTCACTCTTCACACACTACGCTCCTCCCACCTGCACACTGCTATATATACAACTGAGTTCCCACGGGACTTCAGCGTGAGACTACAGCTAGCCGTCTAAAACACTATTTAGGTTCATTTAAACAATGACTAAGTTGCTAAACGCATCTTGTTGTCATGTAAGGGCCCTGTTCGTGTTGGACAGACATTTTAATTGCATTTTGTGTCTGTTAAGAGGCACAAAGACTCTCTTTATGTATATGCCCCCATAACTGCCGTTTTAGCTGAGTGGGAGCTCTGGGCATTAGCTGTAGCAGCTCCGTGTTGCAAGCACCAATCCGGTTAGTTTTTTTTTCTATAGACAGTACTCACAAAGGTATAACGATCAAGATTAACTTAAAAATTGCCCGGAGTTCTCCTTTAAGGTTATGAATAAGCTGGTGTGTTACAAAACAATGACACAATTTGCATTTAGGAGATATAAGTGTCACCGGGTGACGAATAGGAACTACGATGAACGGAACGAGTTCCCTTGGGGAAACAGTTCCAGTGTAACACCAGGCTGGTTCCGGCGGCCTGTCATGGCCGCCCATATTGATGAGCAACAGCTGCGGTGGATAATCAAGTGGCTATTTGAGCGTGTGTTGGGAACGAGTGAGTGTGCGTGGCGGTTTGAAGAGAGAGAGACGGCAGGACGGCAGCGGAAGTAAAGACGGTTGGTGTGGCGAGGGAAATGAGTGGGGTTTGAATTGCAGATTGTTGGTCGAACTCGGTGTCTCCCTTTTGAAAGTATCCTCATAGTGGATCGGTCGGCCCCGACGAGCTGAAGTGAAGGTACAGTTTTTCACTGTTAAGCGGTGTGTCATTGCAGTGTCTGACGAGTGAAGTGAGCACGTTGAATATTTAAAGTGGTTTGATACATGCACGAGTGTTTGAACGTTTGATGTTACCAGCACTTTGAAAACTTAGTCGGAAACCGTCTAGTCTGGTGGAGTACCAAGAATTAATGTGAACATAGAGGACCTGATATCCGCCACCGCATGCTGCCATCGCTGTCCTATGGTAAGAAGACTCAGATGTTAACTGCTGGATTCTGTGCTCACCACTGCTGTTCTGTGAACATAGAGAAACTGCTATCCGCCGCTGCATGCTGCCATCGCTGTCCTATGGTAAGAAGACTCAGATGTTAACTGCTGGATTCTGTACTCACCACTGTTGTTCTGTGAACATAGAGAAACTGCTATCCGCCACCGCATTCTGCCATCGCTGCCCTGTGAGGGATCCTATTATCCGTCGCTGCACTCCAACTGCCGCTGGCCTGTGAAAGGAAGGTGACACCCAGTTAGCTGACGCTGTCCTGTGAAAAGAGAAAGCCCACTGTCTGTTGCCACCCACCTGTAGTCCCTTGTACCCTGCCCGTCACCTACTGCTGACTACTGCATTTGATCTGACGGTTATTGCCTTCTGCCTACCATATACTGCTCGTTGCTCCCCACCAAAAAGGTCCTGGTCCTCCGTCCAATCCCCGTTGTCCTGTGAAAGAGAGGTGACACTCAGTTATCTGATGCTGTCCTGTGAGAAGAGAAAACCCACCGTCTGTCGATCCTTACCTGTAGCCTCCTGTGTCCTACTCATTACTTACGTTGGCCTGCTGTCTGCCATCTGAAGGTCCTGGCCTTTGGACCAATCTGTCCCTCGTCCTTTTTCCCCTCCCCCTTCTATTGTGGTCCTGTGAGCAGAGTTTCTCAGTCCCTGCTGTTGCTTAACCGAAGGCATCCGTCCCTTGTCCCTTCCCCTTCCCCCTGTACTAATCCGTGCAAGGAGGTGATCAACTGGCGGCTGACCTGAGCCTTCCTCCACTGAAGCCCCGTTCCGATGAGTGGCCCTTATGAAGAGTTCTGGGGCAGTGACATTCCTTAAAGTGTTTTTATATTCAATAAAAAGAATCAAGTTTTTACATCACGTCGTTGTCTGGCTTTTGGTGTGTCTTGGTGTAGCTCCTCCGGAGTGGTGGTTGTCCTCGGCCCTAGGGGTGACATAAGCATTCAAACTTGCAGTCTCTCACTTCCTCTAAAACTGATTTTTTGACATCACCGCAGACTTCAGCTTCTCATGTCAAGTCAAGTCACCTTTATTTAAATAGCGCTTTCTACAATACAGATTGTTTCAAAACAGCTTCACAGTGATAACATGAAAATAATACAAAGTTTGTTTCTAGAAGAAAATCGCATCATTGTCCACCTCAAGTAAGGCAGATCAATAATATTGTTGAATATTAAATGTCCCCAACTAAGCAAGCCAAAAGCCAAGGCGACAGTGGCAAGGAACCAAAACTTGCCACAGCTTCTGCCCAATCAAATGCTCTCTAGAATCTAAAGCTCCACCCCCTATGCTATAAATACCACCTGACCAAAGCGACCGTTGACAAGTCACAGAGCAATATGGGTTGGAGATGTGTGTTCGGTTGCTCAAACGCTCGAGTTTTATTCCGTTTTCCAACTGTATGTTGGTTAAGAATGAAATGGCCAGAATTTATTCATACCTCTACTATTGAATCCAACATATCATCAGCGCTCATGTTCGCTTCTATGGTGCTGTCAAGTACGACTTGCAGTCTGTGAGTTAAACTAATCCCTATTGGCTATTTGAAAAGGGGGAGGAGCCATTCAATATATCCTGCCTTAGCTTCCTGTTTCAGTGAAAATTACGTCAACGCATCATACAAAGCTACGCGTTCCAAGGCACTTCAGTGGGCCTTTAAATTTAACAAACAACATTGTCAGCAAAAAAAAAAAAAAAACTCTGACAGAAATTCTGCATTTGGTTTTAGAGGTCTATAGATCGTAGCAATAGCAGCAATATTAGGAGCAGTTACACTAAGTACAAGGCATTCAAAACATGTAAAATTAAGTAATGCAGCGTTTAAAAAGTTAAATGTACCTCAGCGAATGGATGAATGGATTGCTGTTTCTACGACAACCTCAATGAAATGTTAGGTGCAAGCACTTGTGCTCGTTTGACAGATGTTGTTGAAGGTGGAAGTGTTTACATGCAAAATCTTTTGAGGTTGTGGTGTGAGTATTTTCATGCATCACAGTGTCTAGAGTTTACAGAGAATGGTGCAAAAGTTGGTTGCAGTTCTGTGGGCATAAAGGTCAGAGGAGAATGACAAGACTTTTCAGTCTCACAGCAGCTGAAATTTCACAATATTACAACAAATCTATGAGGAAGAGCACCTCTGAACACACTGAAGTTTGGATCATTGAAGTGGATGGGATACAGCAGAGAAGAACTAGTGGGCACAGGCATAACAAATCTGGACAGTTCAAGAGTGTGAACACATTAAAATATTGCAAGGTCTGACCAGTGGGTCAAAGTTTGATCGGTTAACATGACCTCATTGGACCCCTTCTGGTAGATGCTGTAACTACACCATCTGAACCCAAAAGCATCTTTCCCCATTCAAGTCTATCAATAATTCCTATTTATAACAACTTTCTCCAAAACTAAAGGTTACTTTACATAGCCAAAATCACAGGCAAGAAATAACATATTTTTCAAACCTTTGACTTTTAAAAGTATTACCTTTTTTTTTTCTGTTACTCTTGATCAACTGAATGCATCCTTATTGAATATATATATTCTGTACACCCCCCCCCCCCCCCCCCCACACACACACAATATTTATATTTTCACTGTATCTTTAGTCAACTAAATGCAGATTTGGGCACACAATACTTCTTTCAAAAGCATTTTAACATAGGCTATATACAGTGTAATGTATACTGTAATTGAGTGCAGTGTCATTAAAATAGGCTAAATGTTTGAGCGAAGATACTAAAAGCCAATCAGAGCAGCTGAAACAGCTGGACCACAGTTCAAGGTTGATCAGATACATGTGTGTATAGAGAGAAACACACCATAGCACTGAACTCCACCGCAGTGAAGGCCACAGACCTGCTCCATTACAGTAAGTTTTCCAAACTGAAGTCAACTTCTAACATTGCTTTGACGGTGAGTCAGGGTTTTCTCTGTCTTATTTTTTGGAATATGATTACAGGTTTTGCTCAAGAGATTTTTTGTGAGCATATGTCGTACAGATTACTTAAATGCAAGACAAGAACAGCTTGTTTTTTAGCTTAGTTGTACATTTTCTGCAGGTCTGTTTTAGAGTCCGTTTTTGTAAACCAGTGTATATTAGCAATGTAAGTGTGACTCTGTTAATGAGTGATTTGAATGAACTTTGATTCTTTGCTTCATCTGTTTTTGGTAGGTCATTAACATTGATGGTGATGGTGCCTCTTTATATATAGTTCAATTAGTTTAAAGTACAAACATGTATACAGTAAATAACTATAAGAACAAACAAGACCATGTTACTAGGCTACCATGTTTCTTACTCTCAAAAAGCAATTTTGATGCAATATTACGTTTTTACAAGAGAACTTGAAAGTTCTCTTGTAAAAACATAATATTGCATCATAATTGCTTTTTGAGAGTGTAATTTAAAAAATAAATAACACGATATGATACCATGGTACCATCTTTAGTTGTTATTGCAAAGGATTTTGTAACATTTATGTTCGACTTAAGTTGTGTAAATGCTTGCAGTATCTGGGCGGAACCTTCACTATCGAGCACTGGAGCGAAACGGACTGTTTTTGCAGACGAACCGCGGCGCTCAAGGGAATTTAAACAGGTAAAATCTGCTGTTTTTATTAGAATATCGCTGTTTTATGCTTTTGCTGATGGTTCTGAACGGATGTACTCTGTTCTGAGGATGGTAGAAGTTTTTTTTTTTTCCTCCGCTAACGTTACATGTGTATATATATATATAGACAGATCGCATGCTGCCCGTAAAGACCTTGACAGCTGATTAATATGACCACTGCTGCTATTTAAAATGTTTTTTGCTCTCTCTCTTCCCCCCCCTGAACTTTGAAACTTATCTTTAAGTTGAATTGAGAGCCTGTATCAGAATAAGTATGTGCTTTCATTATTACTGCTGCTTTTATTGCTGCTCTTGTTTTGCTCTCATGTGAAAATAATGTACCACTTGCCTGGGAAAATATACGTGGAAAGGTTTACTAAACGTATGCTCTGGTCAAGCCCAAACACCTAGCCTAAACGTTATTAAACACCTAACTTGATTAAGAGTTCTGACTTAAAATAAGACACTTCTCATTGACTGACAGCTTTTGAGGGTTTCAAGTTCAACTTGTTCATTTTGATGTATTTAACATCTTATGTTGTCAATGTTGAGGACAGTTGTGTACACAATTTTTTTCAGGATTCTTTGATGAATAGAAAGTAAAATAAATAAATAAATAAATACCAGCATGTAGCTATCTGAAATATAATATTTTGTTACACTACTGTTTAGAAGTTTGTGATCAGTAAGATATTTTTAATTTAATTTTTTTTATTTTTATGGAAAGAAATGAATACTTTTAAGCATGGATGCATTAAATTGACCAAAAGTGACAGTAAAGACATGTATAATCAATGTTAGAAAATATTCTATTTCAAATAGCCAACAGGATAAATTTTCTATTCATCAAAGAATTTTTTTAATTTTTTTTATTTTTTTTTAATCAATTAAATGCAGCCTTGGTGGGCATAAGAGACGAGACTTCTTTTAAAAACAAAAAAAATCTTACTGTATTAGTAGTTATTTATTTATTTTTTATTCACCCTGTACATATATTTATTCACTCAAAACTATACAAATACAGTGTAAATAAATAAACAAATATATTTATTTATTTGTTTATTTGTCAGGGACAATGCAAAAGAGACACATTGTAACAGGTTACAATAACTTGAACAGATGTGTTGCATATAGGGTTTGTAGCTGAAGCTAATTTGCAACCCCTGTCCCTGGTTAGGCTACATAGGCTACATCTCCATTACCAAGAGAACAGAAACAACAATAAAAAACAACAAAAACATAACATTATATACATATATCTGTGTGTGTGTGTGTGCGCGTCTATCTCTCTATCCGTATGTACATGTCCATTAATAAGTGTGTCTGCACAGTGACATAATCAGTGATCATCACAGATTTGGTTTTGTTTCAGCCAGTGTTTCACCTTTTCATTAAACGGTTTCAGATTGGTTCGTTTTTTTTATTTCTGTTGGTAGGGCATTCCAAAAATGTATCCCTTTT
Source organism: Squalius cephalus (assembly GCF_949319135.1). Taxonomy (NCBI): domain Eukaryota; kingdom Metazoa; phylum Chordata; class Actinopteri; order Cypriniformes; family Leuciscidae; genus Squalius; species Squalius cephalus. Next base: position 12,064,497 of record NC_137142.1, read on the forward strand.
ACAGAAAAAGATGACTGACCGAAAGTGGTTTTGCGCTGTGCCACCCTGCAGTTGCCATTTGCTGATCCCCTAGTGGTGATTCTATTAGTATTTGTTTTTGTCACATATGGACAAAGTACAGCTGGTGCGAGATTATTCACACATTTAAAAATCAATTTGATAAAAGAGAACTTAATAAAACTATCATAACTAAGCAAATTATACTTTTTCAGTATTGTACAATGATGCCATTTCGTTTGTTTTTGATCCATTATTTTCAATGCTTGTTTATATAGTGAAATAATGGGTTTAACAGTTGACTGTGAAGCCTGGCTCCATACAGTAACACAATAAGAAAGATGGGAAAATATCATGGCATGCATAAACAGTTGAGCTAAAATACAGTTTGTTCCTCTCTTTACAATATTAAAAATGTAGCCTATTTGACAAAGTGCAGGGCTATTCAATTAAACTGCAAAAAAGTGTAATTTTGGTGAAATAAACCGTTGAAATAATATACAAACTTTCCTTTAGTGATTCCTATTATTTTTAACCTAAAGTTTTGATTCAACAAGCCATGAAATGATCTTCTTGTGTAATTAGCTGTCCCTTAGGATCATGTGTTTGTTTGTTAGCAGAATACTTATGTGCACTGGATGTGAAGTGTTTAATCAGTGGGTTATTTCTTTCTTTCTTGTCTCTGCAGTGTAGGATGGCTCAAGCAGACAGCAGGGCTGTGGCTTTGGGAGTTCTGGCAGGGGCTGCTGGGATCAGCTTGGCGATCGCCTACTTCCGGAAAGTTGGAGCAGGTGATGGCAGAGTCGTACACCTGAGCAGCAATGCAGATCACGCGGGAGGCAGTCTGGGTCTGCAGACGGGCCAGGCCGAAGTGCTGGATCGGCTGGGTGCTCTGATCCATTGTGTGTCTGAGCTCAAAGAGGAGGTGAAAGCCCTGAAGGAGGCACTTCCGCACCTGCAGGACAACGTCAGAGATCAGCTTAGGGGCCGAAGCAGGGAAGAAATTGGTGCTCGCAAGGCAAGTCCACTTCATCGAACTCCCGCCAGGAGAAAAAGAGCAGGTGTCCCAGATAGAACTGAAGGACAAAGCTCGGAAGAGGCAGAGAGTGAAGGAGGGTGAGTTTACTGAGATCCCAACTTGGCAGGTGTTTCAATTGTGCGTTTTTCCCCCCCGTACAAATTCTTCTAACTGACACATATTTATTAAAGGGATAGTTCACCCAAAAATGAATATACTGTCATTAATTACTCACTCTCATGCAGTGTCACCGTAACCCCTTCTCTTATGTTGTTCCAAACCCATAAGGCTTTAATTTGTCTTGGAAACACAAATTAAGATATTTTTCTGTTCAAACATTCATAATGTGATTACAAAATAAATCCATATGGATTGAGTACATTCGCATTAATACATTCACTCAAACATCTGTTCATATGGATTTATTTTACAACTCTTTATTAATGTTTTGGAGCATCAGAGTTTTGGGTGAATAGGCTTTCAATGGAGGCACAGAAATCTCTCAGATTTCATTTAAAATATCTTCATTTGCATTCCAAAGATGAACAAAAGTCTTATGGGTTTGGAACGACATGAGGGTCGGTAAATGATGACAGAATTTTCATTGATGTGTAACCTATGCCTTTGATTATATTTAATGATATCACATTTGTTTCTATGACAGCCCTAGACTCGCAGTCAGATTCTTTGGTTATCCGATGCACCTTCTGTCTATCAATCATTTTACGCATTAACAGGGCTTCACAAATGTGGAAGCAGGAAGCTGAGAGCGTTCAAAACATTCAAATTCATAAGCAGTGTGTCAGTTGTTAGTTTGTCTTGACAGAGCACCAGTTTGGTACCACTTTGGTACTGTCCAACCATCTTACTGGTATGATGGTATTTTTGTTGAACAGGGTTTTGAAAATAGTTGACATCAGTGGCTAAGTTCCAGAGCAGCTAACATTTAAGGTTGGGAATTGCATTTTTTATTTTATTTTTTGTCAGACCAAATTACTCTTATGATTTACTCACAACCTGCAAATTATTGTGTAGAAAGTATAGTTGTTGAGAATAGACATTTTAGATATTAGAGGAAATGTTAAAGCCTACAAATATGGTAAAAATAATAATAGTATGAATGGAATGATTATGCCTAGAAATAACTGTGTTTGATTAAATATTATTTGGGCAATTCCACGCAAAAATGTCACATCCATAACGCCAACTAAATACCATGGCATTGTGTTGGTGTTATGGATGTGACAGTTTTGCGCGGATTTGCCCATTTTGACTAATTCTGTTTTTTTTTTAACTAAAAGCTAATCAACTAGTAATTAAAGGGACAGTAAGCAATTTCTTAGAAACACTGTTGATATTTGAAATCATCCCAAGCACACCCCTCCCTTCATTGCTCCGCCCCCAAAATGCACAAACTCGCAATAGACCTTTCTCACAACTTCCGTATTTGTGACCGGAAATACGCAATCGTCGTGATAATCTACTTCCTCCGCAGTCAAGGCAACAGAAATAATAAATGGCGCAAGCAACTAGCAAGAACTATTGACACGCTAATGATTTGTCATTTTAGTTAACAGTTCAGTAACAGTTAGCCTCGCTCTCTACTTACCTTGATATCTATGGACAAATTCCTTGTGGAAATTTTTTTACCCTTTATTTCTTTTTTTCTTTTTGGTGGCGGAGTTTTTCTCCACGAGTCGTCACATCAGCAAATGTAATATGTGGCAAATCCGTTAATGAAGTTGTGTAGACTCTTTGATCCATTTTAAACTTGCCCGGGTTTATGTTTTTCTGGTGTGTTGACGCTTGACAGGAACTCCGCTTCCACAACGATTATGTATTTCCGGTTATTGTGAGAAAGGTCTATTCAAGAGTGGTTGTCTCTTTATCATAGCTGAAGCGAAAGCAAAATAGTGCTTCTCGAAAATGAGATTCGAACATATACAAGCAAGAGTTTGTTGTTAGTCGCCTGAAGCACACCAGCTCCAGTAAAACAATGCCACTCAAAACTGTCCTGTTATTAGAGAAAACATTACAACAACAGCATATCTTGGTTCTGTGAAAACCAATGTTACTCGCGTATGGAGCAGAAACAACGCAACCTCGGTTGCCTACAACCTACAAGCGTGTTGTGGTGCTCGGTCTGATCCACATTCAACAGCGTTTCTCAGAAATTGCTTACTGCACATTTAAAACAAAAAACATAACTAATGCATTCCTAGAAAATAAACAAAATCAGGTTTTTAAACTGTATTTAGACATGCCCCTAGTTTTGGAAAATGCCCTCTGCTGATTTTAGTAGAGCATTGTTCGTTCTTAATTAAAAAACATTTTGGATTTTGATTGGTTTTTGACATCTCTGCACTGGACAAATGTAACATAATTTTGAGTTTTAGGAGGATTAGTAGTGTGCACATAGCTGGGCCATGATTCAGGGAGAGAGAGACGAGAGCGTTCGTCTGTACAGACGAGGTGAACTCCGCTGCCTCCAGTCATTCATTTGAACGATTGTTCACTAAATTCAGCATTAAGCACTTTACAAGTCTGTTCCAGTCTCACTAAATTCTGCTCCCGAAGCCATTCAGAAATAATCTGTTTTGTTTTCCATAGCATTAAACTTTAGTTCTTGTCATTTTTAACACGTCATGTTCTTCAGCGCCTTAAATATCCAAAAAAATGATTTGTTATTTTAAGCCGCTTGGTTTGTGCAATTTCGCCTCCACGTACTCGAAGTGTAAAAATAAAGGAAGCCCTGGAGGCGTCTAAAGAAACGTCTCTGCGATTGGTTTTCATAAGTTGTTTTTATGTCTGTTTTGAGCATTTCTAGACCATGACTGTGTTTTGTGTTGCTCAATGTTCGGTTATCATGGTTTTGAGCAGCTAGGATGTGTTTTAACACCACAATGCAGTGCAGAAAATTTATTCAAGAGCGTGTGTATGTAGTTTGGGCTTCAAAGGACCGTTCATCTGTCAAAACAGTTTCCTCCTTTCTGTCTCTCTTTAAAGCACCGGCCGACCAGTCTAAAAGAGTGACTGCTGATGAGTTATCACAGCCTAATTTTTACTGTCTCGTGTAGGAACTTGCAATTCTGTCAAAGTTCCCACATTGCTAGAATGAAATCACGTCACAGCTCGCCTTAGTTGTTGAAGGATCTTAATACTTGAATGTTTTAAACGATACCATTTATTATGTTTGATTGCCGTAGATTTAGAAAAAGTTATTGTTTACATAGAGGCAGACGTCAGATCACTCCAGCTTTTATAGGATGGAAATGAATGAATGCTCTTTAATGAACTGTTCTGCTAAATGGACTGTGACGTTTATCTGTGACTGTACAGTATTGCTAGAAAGGAAATGTTTTTGAAGATGCAGACAGCACATCACTGTGTAACTTTCTTGTATTTGTACTGAAATAATAGTTTATTTGTGACTTAATGTGGCGTCTCACTTGCCGACTTGGTTTGGGGTCGGTAATATTTTTTGATGCTCAAAAGAAGTCACTTATGCCCACCAAGGCTGCATTTATTTGATCAAAAATACAGTAAAAACACGAATATTTTGAAATATTATTACAATTTAAAATAACTGTTTTCTATTTGAATATGTTTTAGAATGTAATATGTGATGGCAAAGCTGAATTTTCAGCATCATTACTCCAGTCTTCAGTGTCACATGATCCTTCAGATATTATTATAATATGTTGATTTGGTGCTCAAGGAATATTTCTTATTATTATCAATGTTGAAAGCAGTTGTGCTGCTTAACATGTATGTGCAAACTGTGATAAAAAAAAAACAGGACTCCTTGAATAGAAAGTTCAAATGAACACCATTTATTTGAAATAGAAATGTTTTGTAACATTATAAATATCTTTACTGTCACTTTTGACCAATTTAATGTGTCCTTGGCTGCTGAATAAAATAATTTATATATATATATATATATATATATAAGTTTTACTGACCTCAAACTTTAGAGGAATAAAGAACTGTTTGTGGGTTCAAACTCTCGGGGGAGCGGATGAAGTCATCTGAATGTGTCACAGCCAGTGAGTGTTGGGATGGAAACCGCGTTCCCACTGAACAGCTCTTCTTTTGAAAGGGTTTGCCTTTGTCTTGCATTTTAAAGGCTTGAGTTTTAATCAGTTAAATGGAGGTGTTCAGCATAACCACAGTACAAACCTACACTCTTCACTGTTTGGTCTATCTAAAGCCATTATAGATACCATCAAAACCATAATGTTACTTTTTACCATGGTAGTGACATGCTATGCTTGGTTTCTGACTGTTTATCATGATACTATGGAAGACCAACTGTAATTGTCTTACAATTGTAAAACTGTAAAAGTTCTTACTCAAAATTTTCCTTTTTTTTTATTATTATTATTTATTTTATTTTTTTACAGATGTTACTGTTTTTGCTAGTACAAATAAATGTACACTCAAGCTACTGCTGTCAACTCATGCTACTTGTCCACAACATTGAATCTGTCCCCCTTTCAAAACAAGTTTGGACACCCCTGATCTAAAACATGATTTTAAAGTCCAAATATAACTTTGTGCACTACAGTGTCAGATATTTTATTATTATTATTATTATTATTATTATTATTAATATGCCCATTTTTAGGGGCAATATGTGGCCCCTAGAGAATTTGCTAAACATTTTTTACCTTTTATAATGTTTTTTTTCTTACATTAAAATATGATGTTCCATTTGTTGAAACATTTCATCTGAATCAGTTAATTTCATACACTCTTAAAAATAAAGGATACAAAAGTGGGTTTGCCCAATGCCATAAAATAACCATTTTTGGTTCCTCAATGAACCTTTCAGTAAACAGTTCTTATAAGAACCATTTATTTCTTACTGTGAAGAACATTTAAATAATATGAAAAAATCTCTTCATATAATATGAAAAAATCCCCCCCCCCCCCTCCATAAATAACCTTTTGTGCAAAGGAAAGATCCCATGGATGTTAAAGATTTTTCACAAAACCATAGATGCCAATTAATAAGCTTTATTTTTTAAGGTACACTATGTGACTTTTGGACCTCTAGCAGTTAAAAAACAAAGCTGCATGCATTTTGTAGAAGAATATTGTTTTGGTTCTGTAACTTGTAACTTTGCAGATGTTGTCTATGCTCAAATAGCAACATTATACTAACTAAAGTTAAAAAGGGAAGTCATAATCAAGGACCCCTTTAACACTGACTGCAGCGGCAGGTTTAGGCTGCTGTCACTTTAAAAACTAAAGCACTGATCCATTGATAAACATCTGATTTTCTCTCAACTGTTTAGTTTAAAGCTGCTTTGAAACCATTCATATTGTTAAAAGCGCTATATAAATGAAGGTGACTTAGTTTCACTTAAGACATAACTGACTGTTTAAATGAATCCTCGCCAAAATGAGCAGTTTGATATATTGGGCTGGTCCCAATACCATTTTTTGAGCTTCGAAGCTTCGGTAGTAATGAACATCGAATATTCTAAGCTTCGGAGAGAGGGGGCTGAACATATTCTTCTCTCTAATAAAGGCAGGAATCTCTATGTGTCTGTTTGTCCGTTTGCATTTTGATTATTTCGAGAACCGTTCATCCAATCGACTTCACGAGGGAGTGCAGTGTCGCATTTGGTGCAATATAGATGGACACGCGAGACGCAACACGTTCAGAATTAATAAACTTTTACTAAACTACAGAACAGCGCGAGCGGGAAGCGGTGCACCTCACGCGGGCAGGGCTTATATGCTCCGAGAACGGACACTGCACTAGTGATATAAAACGCACACACACACAGGTCTGTTAACTTAAGCAATACTTTTATGGTAGTCTAATATTTTTCTGACTATCAAATTACTGACACAGTAAAGGGTAGATTTAAATAAAGAAAAATGAAATTTAAATAAAGAAAAAACGAAATTTAAATAAAGAAAAACGAAATTTAAATAAAGAAAAACGAAATTAAGTTAAATTAAAAACGAGATTCATTTAGATTGATAATAACGGGTAAAAAGGCTAATACATTTTGTTTCTGTCATTCTATTTTCCACAATGTCAAAGCAACGCAGCTTAACCCAAAACACAAGCTCAGGCATGCACTTCGGTCCATACAAACTCCGCTGTTCTGCGCTCTAGACAGAGAACACTCCCGTTGCTGGAAGCCTGGAACACTTAGGCGTCGGTTCTATTTCTAGCATGCACGCGTTTTCCGCGTGGCTCGAGCCGCGCCTGAGACGCGTGTCTCACGCAGGCAGTGTGCAAACTCCAACCTGTTAACATGGGAGCCGAAATAAAAACGGACACGCCACGCAGCTGAGACGCTCAAGCCACGCAGCCAGTGTGTCGCCGGCCTTATTCAAGCGCGAATGAGAACCGTTCCGTGGGGGATCCCAACAGGTGTGCAAAAAAAAAAAAAAAACGAATATTCGAATGTCAAATTTTCTAATCGAATACCAACCCACCGAACGAATATTCGAATATTCGGGTCCAGCCCTAATTGTTTGTGTGTATTTGTCCTTTCAAATGGGATAAGACACAAAAGAAAACCCAATTCAGGACTCGTACGCTGTCAGAGAGGCGGCTTTCTGTGTGTGTCGCTGCACACTGAAAACCGTCCGAATTAAGTTCTCTTTCGCTTCTTCCTGCTCTTAAAATAGTTTATAATTGCTTTATTGTTTAAATTGGCAAAACACGTGCAAATGCATGATCAACTTTTTGTTGACTCCTTCAACTATCCAATGCCATCATGCAGTCCTTATTGTCGAGCCGTACATTTCTTTGTGTTTTCCCAGAGATTGTTACGTCACTCTACCAGTTTACAAATGGTCTCATTTTCCTTGACTTCAAATGTGAAATTTATTCATATGTCTGTTTTTCTCTTTCTCACAGATGTTGACATTTTTAAACATTTTATAAGGCATGCAGCAACTGTATGCAGTTAACCCGCCGGGTAGATAACCTCGCCATAACCTACTTACCACACAGTTTCATTGTGATTGAATCTCTTCCCAAATCGTCCCTCCCTAACATTTTCATCTCGTACTTATTCATTGAGATTATATATATTATATATATATATATATATATATATATATATATGTATATAATTATATGTATATAATTATAATTACAGTGAGGAAAATAAGTATTTGAACACCCTGCTATTTTGCAAGTTCTCCCACTTGGAAATGATGGAGGGGTCTGAAATTGTCATCGTAGGTGCATGTCCACTGCGAGAGACATAATCTAAAAAAAAAATCCAGAAATCACAATGTATGATTTTTTAACTATTTATTTGTATGATACAGCTGCAAATAAGTATTTGAACACATGTCTATCAGCTAGAATTCTGACCCTCAAAGACCTGTTAGTCTGCCTTTAAAATGTCCACCTCCATTCCATTTATTATCCTAAATTAGATGCACCTGTTTGAGGTCGTTAGCTGCATAAAGACACCTGTCCACCCCATACAATCAGTAAGAATCCAACTACTAACATGGCCAAGACCAAAGAGCTGTCCAAAGACACTAGAGACAAAATTGTTCACCTCCACAAGGCTGGAAAGGGCTACGGGGAAATTGCCAAGCAGCTTGGTGAAAAAAGGTCCACTGTTGGAGCAATCATTAGAAAATGGAAGAAGCTAAACATGACTGTCAATCTCCCTCGGACTGGGGCTCCATGCAAGATCTCACCTCGTGGGGTCTCAATGATCCTAAGAAAGGTGAGAAATCAGCCCAGAACTACACGGGAGGAGCTGGTCAATGACCTGAAAAGAGCTGGGACCACCGTTTCCAAGGTTACTGTTGGTAATACACTAAGACGTCATGGTTTGAAATCATGCATGGCACGGAAGGTTCCCCTGCTTAAAGGGGTCATGAACTGGATTGTTTTATTATTTTATAATGTTGCCTGGGGTGCCCTTATAATGTTAGTATGATTTTTACATCAAAAATTGTCATAATTTATAAATAAAAGCCATTTTTCCAAGCCTGATTTCAGCCTCAGGTTTGAACGCTCCGTTTTAAGGGGCGTGTCTGCTGTGAGACTGCAGTGCAATCGCCCACTGCTGTGATTGGCTGACATGCTTGCATATGAAATAGCTAGTATTACATGAACTCTCTCGAAAACTTTTACTTCGTTTTTACTATTACAGCTATCGAGATAACAAATCGTGAAAAGTATCGTTTAGAGCATTATATTTAAATCTATTCCATCACATGAAAGGTTGCAGCATGATGAGCACTGAGCAGATGACAGACAGTCTGTTGATCGCGTGAATAAAGATCTTATCATTGCAACGCAATTTTTGCACTCTCACAAATGCTTACACCAAATCACAATGCAAACACGATGTGAATACACAGTAAGAGCTTCGTTGTGTAGTGTAACACTGTCATTATTTCATCACGAGTTTGGTAGGTGTCCAGATAAGCTCTCGCGGCTCGCGCTGTGCTGTTTGATTGACAGCTTGGGCGAATGGAAAGGGATCGTTCTTTGATCGCTTTCTGTATATAATTTAATAACAGTTTAAAAAAGATTATTTTCATAATACTACGAGAAATTATGTGAAGTTGATCGTTTAGTCACTGATGCATAAACAGTATTGAACGATTTTAAGAGAAAGATATCTGAACTTGAATAATTACACATCAGAAATCACTGATCGCAGATCAGGCATTAGAATACACATGGTTACTTACATGTTGCTGGCAGATCCGTCGGGAAATTGTGATCGACTGATTTAATAAAGTTTAACCATGCTGGAATCCTAAGGAAGCTTAATGCAGACTGTCTTCTTCCACAAACAGGCACGCACAATATTTAGTCAACAGCATGTTTATTGCTTGGAAGTAGCTCGATCCAGTTTAGCAATCATCATGTCGTCCTATGTTATTTAGCATGTTTGGGCGAATCGGTGGGCGGGGCTAAACAGGCCGTGTTGAAGTAGGTGTTGATCTTCTTTTGTGGAGGCGGTGTTTTATCCTCTTTGACGTCATAGTTCCCCACTTTGAAAAACGAGTCGTTTGCTGAGCCTGATGTCTATAAAAGCTTTTATTGGACTAACAAGGTAGTTTTCAGTCCTGAAACTTACAGGATATTATTATAGTATGATGATCTCTTATATGTCAAAAGCTCAAGGAAAATTTGATTTCTCAGTTCATCACCCCTTTAAACCAGCACATGTCAAGGCCCGTCTTAAGTTTGCCAATGACCATTTGGATGATCCAGAGGAGTCATGGGAGAAAGTCATGTGGTCAGATGAGACCAAAATAGAACTTTTTGTTCATTATTCCACTAAACGTGTTTGGAGGAAGAAGAATGATGAGTACCATCCCAAGAACACCATCTCTACTGTGAAGCATGGGGGTGGTAGCATCATGCTTTGGGGGTGTTTTTCTGCACATGGGACAGGGCGACTGCACTGTATTAAGGAGAGGATGACCGGGGCCATGTATTGCGAGATTTTGGGGAACAACCTCCTTCCCTCAGTTAGAGCATTGAAGATGGGTCGAGGCTGGGTCTTCCAACATGACAATGACCCGAAGCACACAGCCAGGATAACCAAGGAGTGGCTCTGTAAGAAGCATCTCAAGGTTCTGGCGTGGCGTAGCCAGTCTCCAGACCTAAACCCAATAGAGAATCTTTGGAGGGAGCTCAAACTCCGTGTTTCTCAGCGACAGCCCAGAAACCTGACTGATCTAGAGAAGATCTGTGTGGAGGAGTGGGCCAAAATCCCTCCTGCAGTGTGTGCAAACCTGGTGAAAAACTACAGGAAACGTTTGACCTCTGTAATTGCAAACAAAGGCTACTGTACCAAATATTAACATTGATTTTCTCAGGTGTTCAAATACTTATTTGCAGCTGTATCATACAAATAAATAGTTAAAAAATCATACATTGTGATTTCTGGATTTTTTTTTTTAGATTATGTCTCTCACAGTGGACATGCACCTACGATGACAATTTCAGACCCCTCCATGATTTCTAAGTGGGAGAACTTGCAAAATAGCAGGGTGTTCAAATACTTATTTTCCTCACTGTATATAATATTATTATTATTATTATTATTATTATTATTATTATTATTATTATTATTATTATTATTTATTTAATTTGTAATTTTATTTACTGTACAAAAGACAAAATAATAGGGGTGTAACAATATATCGTGTCACAATATATCGCAATAGAAAAATGCAACAATATGTATCGTGGATAGTGAAAATATGTATTGTGTATAGTTCACCCAAAATGAAAATTACTGTGTGAGAAAAAAAATAAAAATCAAGTTTACAGAGATTTATTGTCAGTACTACATTAAACTACTATATAATGTTGAATATAATGTATACTAATGCAGTGGGGGAATATTTGTGGGACCTGATAATGCCAAATATCTTCTTACCAGTAAAAAGTGGCCTGCATTATTTTAAATATATCTAGTCAGTGACAGAGTGCAAGCATATTCGTCGTATTTTAAGCTTCAGAATCATGAATATTTTTATTCTGGTGCCACCATTGTCCTGTGCATTGGGTTTTCAGCACCAAGTCCAAGCCTATTCATTTCTACCCCCAATGTAATACCAAATTTTGCATTTTAATCAACAGTAATTTTTTTTGTTAACCCTTTATCATATGACTTGGAGTATCGAAATAATATCATATCATGAGTTCAGTATCGTTATATGTATCGAATCGTGACGAGGGTATCGTTACACCCCTACAAAATAACAATAACAATAAGAAAATGCTTTTTTTACCATGGCTGGACAGTGAAAAATAAATTGCTTACAGACTTAAAGCAATATGTCATTTCATTTTAATGCTGTTGATTATTTTATCATCCAGATGTTTTGAGTAGGCACTAACTCCCTCAGAGAAAATGTCCCTGATTCATTGTAATAGATCTACAGTATTGTGGATCATGCTGGAATGAGACCAGAGATGAGCTTCAGATTTATCTCATGATCAGCAACGTTCATTAACACCTCCCCTGAGAGAACATGCTCAGCCTATAGAGAGGAAGACTTTTGCTGATGAATGAGAGGATCAATGAATGAAAACATACAGAAAGGCAACCCCCATGATGTTTTTTCACAATTGCATTGAAAGCTTTGACTGATGGAAATGTTGGATTCACTTCAACTGCAGGTTTGACTCTAGAAAGTCATTCATATATTTTTGCCAGTCATTTTGGAGGGTTATTTTGATTTCATAATCATCAAGGCTAGGAGAATGAGAAGATAACTATTTGAGTTTTATTGCTCATACTTTTTGTTCAAATCAAAAGGGTCAAAAATAAAATGCACCATTTACTACTGTTCATAAAGTACTTGTTTTTGGTGTGTAAAATGCAAAAGCATTGGCAAAAATCAGTTTCAATTTGTGTTTTTGTGTTTGTTCGTCAAAGATGTGATGATAGGACGTGGTTTTCATTGCTTTGCAAAGATAAACAAATCAGAAGCAGTAGGGATGCACCGAAATGAAAATTCTTAGCCGAAGCTAAAACCAATTATATTATGAAACACTTGGCCAAAGGCCGAAAACCGAATACCGAACACGTGTTTTTGAAATTTTTCCCATTTATTTTTCCAATTTTTCACCATTGCATAAATTAAATATTCAAAATGTGCTTTATATTTTGTCTTGCTTTTCAATGAAATAATCAATTACAAAACTACAATTTAAAAATATTGATTTAACACTGAACATTTTCATTCTAGCAGACATTATAGCAACAAAGCACAATATGACTTAACTTAAAATAAATAAATTGTTCAATTAAATTATGTAACGTACTTTGTATGCCTACAACAAAAAAGTGCATTTAAAAGTGCATTGAAAAGAGTGCAAAATTATTTCTTTTCAAATTGTTTTATTATTTCATGATAACAATATAATTTAGTTATTTTATTTTTGTTAGGCCTATATAAAAAAGAATGAAGCAAATTACAAACAGCTGACAAATACGAAAAAATATGAAATGAACCATCTATACATTTATTTAACATCTTTTGTTGCTTGATTAACATTAGTGACACAGACTGGTATTTAAAGCTGCTGACACTTTAAGACCGAATGCTTGGATCTACCGGTAATACTGACACATATATCCGGTTTTCACAGAGCGATAATTGACTGTGTTTTTGTGAGATACTCCACATGATTTGCATTTTGACAGCTGTGTCTGTATTTGACCATTCACATGCAAAGAGAAGTGAATTCGGGATTGCACCGAATGTTTGGCAACCGAAATTATTCGTCCGAAATTGCTTTTTTTTGTGCTATATTCGGCCGAATAATTTCTGTTGCCAAATATTCGGTGCATCCCTAAGAAGCAGAGAAGTAATGCAAATGCAAAAGCAAACGCTAATGATGTGGGTTAAAGTTTGTCCAGATGATGCGTCAGAACTGAATGTACAGCCAGATCCTTGACAGTTGTTGATCTTTGCTGAGGACAGATGTGATTGCTCTCAAACAAACATTGTGCTCTTGAACCCACCGTTCTGTTCATGGTGGCCACACAAAGAGGGAGATAAAAGATTGGCATCGGAATAATCCTTGTTGAAGATTCTGTGTTTCCTGGGTGTGGCTGCATCCTTCAATCCAGAGAAAAAACAACTTCATTCAGATTCTGGCTGTGCGTTATAGCAAAAAAAAGTTTTGGCGATATTCGCAATGTTTTTGCGGGTTTTAATTTTTATTTTTTTTATAAAGTCTTAATTATCTGTTCCACATATTAAGGCCTTAAAAAGGTCTTAAATCAGAGCATTATCCCATTAACTCATCTTTGATAATCAAAGTGAATTAAAACGTTTTGTTCCTGTGAAAATAATTTCTTCATGCCTTGAAGTACCTTGAATGTAACTCTACATTAGTATACGTGGAACCATTAATATGCAAATTAGTCCCCGCCTCCACTCACTCACAGCAGCTCGGACTACCTGATCCTGGTCAACTTTAGTAAACGCTGCTACACAATGGCAAGTGGAAATATTGGTTTAAATCAGTCATAAATGTTTGAACTAGAAACTGTTTGAGAAGAAGAGGAAGACCTATTATCAGAATTATACAGGGTCGTCCATAAGCCGATGTATCAGAATGGGAATGCGTTTTATGTGTCGCTTTCTACAGCGTCGGACACATACCGGGATTAGATATGATTAGCCTTTGGACTGACTACATTATCAAACAGCTAATAATGTGTTGCTAATGTTACACAAACTATGTCCTCATTCGCCATCTCTGAGTCAGACAGCTGCCTTATAAATATCAGTATCTTTAGAAACGTTTTGAACATCACATAGAAAGTCAGTGGAGAAAAGCCCCGCCCCACACGTTGATGGCATTAGTTACATGTTTGTCATGGTAGGAAACAAATTGACAAATTTGCACTTTTTGTTGTTTGTTGATGAGTTCAAGTTTGTCTTAAAACAATCAAAAACACCACATAGACCACTTATTTATATGAATGACTGGATTGCTCATTGTCGTCAGGCAGTGAAGCTACCCAAAGTGTTCGAGCAGCCAACTTATTATTCCCTATGCTGACAGAGGGACCCATTGACTTACAACAAAAACGTTGACCTAAAATCACCCGATTTTCAGTCTCAGTCTCACAGGATTGTAAATTAATTGTTACTTCAGATGTTATCTGTAATGTGTATGTTTTTTTTGGAGAGGATAAGTCATATATTGAAATCAACCCGATCTTATGAAATGCATCACTATAGCACGCTTTGTATTTATCGTACAATTTATACACTAAAATTTGTTTTTACGTGCATATGATACGCACTGTAAACCCCTTGGGTTGCATTAGTGGTGTGGGGTACGTGGATGGTTTGTGTATTATACGTTACAATTCAAAGTTTACCATGCATTATCTTGTAAATAAAGCAGTCAGCATTATTTGTCTGAATAAGTTATAATGCATGTATTTCCTGATTGAGCAAAATCTATTTCAGACTCCTAAAGAATTACTAGAATTACAGTTTCCATATGAGTAAAGTGTTATGTAGGCTATATGTTGTTGAATTATTAACTTAACCATCGTTTAAATCATTAACCGCTTCGAAATGCATGATGTTAACAAAATCATTGCAGTTAGCCTACTATATGAATAAAAACAATACTACAACACAACATAAATACATAAACCCAAGAGTACAAGACAATTTAAGTTTTTATGAAGTGACTTAAAAGTAATGGAGATCAGTAGGAGATTGTCGAAACTGTTACTAATACAACTCGTTTGCTCCCTAGACATTTACATTTACGTAGGCCTACATATTGTTCCTTTCACTTTATTTCTTACATTTTCTTTACTTGGTCTTATAAAGGTCATGAAAAAATCTAGTTTAGTTTAGAATAATTAACATAACAAACACTAATATTGTGAAATATTATTACAATTTAAAATAACTGTTTTGTATTTTAAAATGTAATTTATTCCTGTGAAACAAAGCTCCATTTTCAGCATCATTACTCCAGTCTTCAGTGTCACATGATCCGTCAGAAATCATTCTAATATACTGATTTGCTGCTCAAGAAACATTTCTTATTATTATCATCAATGTTGAAAACAGCTTTTGCTGCATAGTATTTTTGTGGAAACTGTGATACGCTACTGCTTAAAAGTTGGGGGAAATACGATTTTTAACAAAAAGTTCAGCAAGGACACAGTAAATTAATCAAAAGTGACAGTAAAGACATTTATAATCTTACAAAATACAAAATTACAAATGAATGCTGTTCTGAAGACTGGAGCAATGGCTGCTGAAAATTTAACTTTGCCATCACATGAATACATTACATTTTATTAATATGATAAAACAGAAAACATTTTAATTATTGTGGGTTTTTTTTCCCCCCTTTGCCAATGCTGCTCGATGAGAGAAATAAATTTATTGTATTTGGGAGTTTATTTTTTTATTTTTTTATGTGCTGCTCAACTTAGTTAATTTTGGGATGTGACTCACAATTATGTCTGTATGACACTGCTGAAGAAGTGAAGAAAGACATTGCAGAGTATACGTTTAGCAATAATGAGGGTCTGAGAAAGACATCACTTCAGACAGACAGATAAGAATGGCTAAAACGACTCAGATGGCTGGCAGTTAACATGTAACTATAGCCCCTGAAATCAAAAACATCCTGGTTTTAGAAGAAAGTTCTATCACTAAGTGTATCTTTGATTCCTGGGGCTGTGATCTCCTTTGAATGTCATGAGCGACCTTCGCGTATGTAACATTGAAGTGCCCAGGGAGGTTCCAGCTCCAACACATCTCTGCAGAACTATCGCTCGCAGTCTCAAATGTTCTCACGAACAGCATATGACGCAAATGCTGTAGGTGCCAGCTCTTAATGGAAGCCTTTTATGTTTTCACTTTTTGTCAAGCCTTTCATTTGTACCTTAACCTGTAATTAATGTTTTTTACGCACTCATGTCAGCTGCTGAAAGTGTTAGTGCACACCTATGGTAATTGAAAAGGGACGTTTTTTCAAAAGCTGTAAAAGTTAGGCAGGTATCGCATGCCTTGTTTTAAGAAAAATAAACAACTCTCACAGTGCTTTTACACAAAAGCCTTTAGGTGTTAGTACTGCAAGCAGCAATCCCAATAAATGGTTAATTACCCTGCTTCACATGTACACAACCCTGTGTGATATTTAGCATGCAAACACTTTATGAATGCATACCCCTTACTGACTGCATTAGTGACCAACAAAAATTCCCTTTTTTTAACGTTTATTACCAAATTTATGCTCTGCCTCCAAAAGGGAATTCCTTCACCTTCTGTCACTTGAGAAGGAAAAATAAAAACAGAGGTTGAAAGCATAGTCAAAAGCAAAATCTTTAACTTCTTGTTTTTAAGCATGTTGTTTCTTTTAGGTTAAAGATACCTTAAAAGCATTTTTGAAACTTTTAGAAACCCACTTTGCCTCTGTATTGTGAATACAAGATGCAAGTTATTTTCTTTGACTTATAGAGTCACTTCAGTTTCAATTCAGCCCCAAAATACATTTAACGCAGTTACCATGTAAGTTACATCCTTGTTGTCAAGAATTGACATTCCTTTAAAACATAGTTAAAGTTATTCATTCTCATAAGAAGCCAGTGTCATCACAACAGATGCATGATCACTGTCCTCTTTACTGTGTGCTACAGATATATAACCGCACTGACCGACTCTGAGGAAGAGGAAAGTGACGATGAACGAAAACCACTGCAGGAACCAGTGGATGAACTCATGGCTCTGTTGCAGAAAGCAGACCGACTGCACAGCTGTAACGGGGCAGAGAAAGCACAAGGCCTGAATACTCTGCTAGAGAGGAAAGAAGAGGTATGTAAACTAACTTTTGAAAGTTGTGTGTCAGGGTTTATGTTTTTTGGAGGGGAAAAAAAATGCTTTTATTCAGCAAAGGTGCATTGAATTGATCACAAGTAACAGTAAAGACATTTATAACGTTACAAAAGATTTCCATTTCAAATAAAGGTTATTCTTTTAAAGGGACATTGTGCAGGAATTTCTCCCATCTAGTGGTGAAATTGTATTTTGCATTCAAACGAATAGTGCTCTCCAGCGCCTCGCTTTTTCAAATGCGTGTTGCATCTACGGTAACCGTTATGTACCATAAAGCTATGACAGGATGTCTTTTAATAGCACTTCATCGAGTTCTACTGTCTGTCTATATAATAAAGTACACAACCAAGCAATGAAAAAAAGCTTGTAATTAAGACCGTAACATTGACTTACCTGTCGAGAAGAAAGCAGGCAACTTCAGCGTCTCTTGAAAGCTTTCTCCTGCATTAGCTCTTTCCACCTGGAAAAAGCTATCCCGACATTAACCCTTGTTTTTTGTAATCTCCGGTCACGTTTCGTTTTTACGGTCTACTTTGGACTTTTTCGACGACGAGGACTCCTTATCCTGTGACTAATAACCGTGCAGTGCAGCCTTTTAAACTTGCCGGGGCAGTGACAAACGCGTTGGCCTAGTACTTTTTGTCCCTCTCTGCTATTATAGTTTTTCAAGGTGACGGAACTACATCGAAGCCTCCGTGGACCTACCCGTCTCATGTATATAAAGATAATAAATTCTTCGTTTACGAGGATAAGTCAGATCATTGGCAGAGGTATTTGTACACCATTGAGGACATATTTGAGAGTAAAAATATTGATTTTAAATAATAAAATACCTAAAAAACTACACATTGTCCCTTTAAAGTTTCTTGAAAAAACATATATCACGGTTTCCACCAAAAATTAAGCGGCATAATTGTTTTCAACATTGATAATAATAGGAAATGTTTCTTGAGCACCAGATCAGCATATTAGAATGATTTCCGAAGGATCATGTGACATTAAAGACTGGAGTAATTATGCTGAAAATTCAGCTTTACATCACAGGAATAAAATTTTGTCACAATAAGTCCAAGACATGGCTGATGTACACCTGTGAAAGGATTCTTGATATCTTGAATATTGTTGTCATGGCAACACATCAGACTTTAATATTCTTTTTGGTTGTTTTTGAGACTCTTAGCATGGTTTAAATTGCATGATACTCAACACACACACCAGAGTTGTCGGCCAGTAGACATGGGCAAAGCCTTAAAGGAATAGTTCACTTTAAAATGAAAATTCTGTCATCATATACTCACCCTCATGTTGTTTCAAACCTGTATGAATTTCTTTTTTCTGCTGAACAGAAAGGAAGATATTTAGAAGAATATCAGTAACCAGACAGTTTCTGGGTCTCATTGACTTCCATAGTATATTTTTTTCCTACTATGGAAGTCAAGTCAAGTCATCTTCATATAGCGCTTTTAACAATGTGGATTGTTTCAAAGCAGCTTTACAGAGATAAACGTATAATTTAAGGTAACAGAGAATGTTTTGGCTTTACAGTATAGCGGTTCTTTAATAAAGTTATTTTACAGCTAAAGTTAGTTTTGATTGATTCGCTTCCGTCGCAACGATCATTTGTTATTAAATTAGGGGCCGCCAAGAAGACACCATTCTCTCTACACAAACTTTAAACGCGATCCTGTGAGAAACGCTGATGGCGTTCATATGCGCATTAAGAATTGGTTCTATAGTTATGTGCGTTTGAATATATGTGTGCAGGTTTGTTATTCCCTACAAACCAAGCCTAAACAAATTACTGGTGTTTCCTTATAGTTTTGATTCAGAATTTTATTTTATTTTATCAATTCGGGGTAGATACGCAAATTGAGTTTTCCCGACGACGCTTTATCTGTAGAGTGGGAAAGGGATCCTCCATAGGGAGAGACTAGTTGGCACTTCAGCACTGCGTTGTCAGATCTGGATACGGCCTGGATCCGGCAGGCTGCGGGAAGACCTCGGGATAAACAAAGACACTAAAATTAGCGTAGAAGATGCCATTCTTCTCATGATGTATCAAGTACATCAGGATTTATGGGAAGTGTTCCTGGTTCCAGCTGACCTAATCTATGCAGCCTAACACTGAATTATAGAAGTCTATAATGTATTATGTGAATGCTATGTCAAAGAGATGTGTCTTTAATCTAGCTTTGAACTGACAGAGTGTGTCTGCTTCCCGGACAATGTTAGGAAGATTGTTCCAAAGTTTTGGTGCTAAATAGGAAAAGGATCTACCGCCAGCAGTCGATTTTGATATTCTAGGTATTATCAACTGGCCGGAATTTTGAGATCGCAATAGACGTGAAGGACTATAATGCGTTAAGAGCTCGCTCAAGTACTGCGGAGCTAAACTATTTAGTGCTTTGTAAGTCATCAGCAATATTTTAAAATTGATGCGATGTTTAATAGGGAGCCGGTGCAGTTTTGACAGAACTGGGCTAATATGGTCATACTTCCTGGTTCTGGTAAGAACTCGAGCTGCTGCGTTTTGAACTAGCTGTAGTTTGTTTATTAAGTGTGCAGGGCAACCACCCAGTAGAGCATTACAATAATCTAGCCTTGATGTCATGAAAGCATGAACTAATTGTTCCGCATTTGTCAATGAGAGCATATGATGTAATTTAGATATATTTTTAAGATGGAAAAATGCGGTTTTACAGATACTAGACACGTGACTTTCAAATGAAAGATTGGTATCAAAGAGCACACCCAGGTTCCTAACCGACGACGAAGACTTAACAGAGCAGCCATCAAGTGTTAGACAGTATTCTAGGTTATTACGTGAGGAAGTTTTTTGTCCAATAATTAGAATCTGTTTTTTCAGAATTTAGAAGTAGGAAATTACGAGTCATCCAATTTTTTATATCAGCTATGCATTCTGTTAATTTAGTGAATTGGTACGTTTCGTTAGGTTTTGAAGAAATATAGAGCTGAGTATCGTCGGCATAACAGTGGAAGCTAATTCCATGTTTCCTAATGATATCTCCTAATGGTAGCATGTACAGAGTGAACAGCAGCTGTCCTAGTACTGAGCCTTGTGGTACACCATACTGAACTTGCGATCGATGAGACATCTCTTCATTTACTGCTACAAATTGATAACGGTCAGATAAGTATGATTTAAACCATGCTAGTGCAATTCCACTAATGCCAACATAGTTTTCGAGTCTATTTAAAATAATGTTGTGGTCAATAGTGTCAAACGCAGCACTAAGATCGAGTAACACTAATAGAGAGATACAACCACGATCGGATGATAAGAGCAAATCATTTGTGACTCTAACGAGAGCAGTCTCGGTACTATGGTACGGTCTAAATCCTGACTGAAAATCCTCGCAGATATCATTTCTTTCTAAAAAGGAACACAGTTGTGAAGATACTGCCTTTTCTAGTATCTTTGACAGAAAAGGTAGATTCGAGATCGGCCTGTAATTGACTAATTCTGTAGGATCAAGTTGCGTTTTTTTAACAAGCGGTTTAATCATAGCCAGCTTAAAGTTTTTTGGTACGTATCCTAGAGACAAAGACGAATTAATGATATTAAGAAGAGGATCTATGACCTCTGGAAGCATCTCTTTCAGTAGCTTAGTCGGTATAGGGTCTAACATACATGTTGTCGATTTAGATGATTTAACGAGTTTAGTAAATTCTTCCTCTCCTATAGCAACGAATGAATCAAATTTTTCCTCAGGGAGACTACAATGCACTGCCTGATTGCGATACTGTAGTAGACGGTTGCATAGTTATAATTTTGTCCCTGATATTATCAATCTTATAAGTGAAGAAGTTCATAAAATCATTACTGCTGTGCTGATTTGGAAACTTCTGTGTTTGAAGCTTTCTTTTTCGTTAGTTTAGCCACTGTTTCAAATAAAAACCTAGGATTATGTTTATTTTCTTCTAATAGGGTTGAAAAATAAGCAGATCTAGCAGCTTTTAAAGCCTCTCTGTATGCAATCGAGCTCTCTTTCCATGAAATGCGAAATACCTCTAGTTTTTTTTTTTTTCCAGTTGCGCTCCATTTTTCTGGCTGCTCTCTTAAGGGCCCGAGTGTGCTCGTTGTACCACGGCGTTGGATTATTTTCTTTAATCTTCTTTAAGCACAAAGGAACAACTGTGTCTAAAGTGCTGGAAAAGAGAGAGTTAAAAGTTTCTGTTGCAATATCAAGTTCTTCTAAGCTATCCGGGATGCTAAGATGATGAAACTGATTAGGAAGATTATTGATAAAGCAATCTTTAGTGGCAGAAGTGATAGGTCTAACATATTTGAAACACGGAGTAGGCTTTGCAGCCTTGGCTAAATGTAATTTACACGAGACTAGATAATGATCTGAGATGTCATCGCTCTGCTGCAGAATTTCAACGGCATCAACATCTATTCCATGTGATAATATTAGATCTAGAGTATGATTACGACGATGAGTAGGTCCTGACACGTGTTGTCTAACTCCAATTGAGTTTACAATGTCTTTAAATGCCAAACCCAATGCATCTTTTTTATTATCGATGTGTATATTAAAATCACCAACAATTAGTACTTTATCTGCAGCCAATACTAACTCTGATAGAAAATCCGCAAATTATTTGATAAAGTCTGTATGGTGCCCTGGTGGCCTGTATACAGTAGCCAGCACAAATCTCAAACGTGATTTATCATTTATACTATATATTTTTACATTAAGCACTAACACTTCAAAAGAATTATATTTAAAACTTGATTTCTTAGTGGTTTTGAAAATATTACTATAAATTACAGCAACACCACCCCCTTTGCGTTTCAGACGAGGCTCATGTTTATAAGAGTAATCTTGCGGGGTGGACTCATTTAAAGTAATGTAATCGTTTGGTTTTAGCCTGGTTTCTGTCAAACACAGCACATCTAGGTTATTATCTGAAATCATATCATTAACAATGAGTGCTTTTGAAGTAAGCGATCGAATATTCAGCAACCCAAGCTTTAGCATTTGCTCATCTGTATTATAGCTGTTTTTTATTTGTTGAACATCAATTACATTTTTAACCTTAGATGGGTTTAAACGTTTTTTGGATTTCCAAATTCGGGGAACAGACACAGTCTCTATATGATGATAGCTAGGTGAAAGAGGCTCTATGTGATGGGATTTATCTGACCTGGGTGACACGAGGCCGCTAGCAGACGGTCGGTTTAGCCAGTCTGTCTGCTTCCTGACCTGGTGCCCAATTTGTCATGTTTGAGCTCTAAGACTATGAGCCATATTACTAGAGAGAAGAGCAGCACCATCCCAGGAGGGATGAATACCATCTCTTTTCAACAGGTCAGGTTTGCCCCAAAAACTTTTCCAATTGTCTATGAATTCTACAATATTATGCGGACACCACTTAGACAGCCAGCGATTCAGTGAACACAATCTACTAACTATCTCATCACTCCTGCGAACAGGAAGGGGGCCAGAGCAAATTACAGTGCTTGACATCGTACTTGCGAGTTCACACACCTCTTTAATATTAATTTTGGTGATCTCCGACTGGCGTAGTCGAACATCATTAGTGCCGACATGAATAATGATCTTAGAGAATTTACGATTAGCATTAGCCAGCACTTTTAAATTTGCTTTGATGTCAGGCGCTCTGGCTCCCGGCAAACATGTGACTATGGTCGCTGGTGTCTCTATTTTCACGTTCCGTGTGATCGAATCACCAATTACTAGGGCACAATCAACAGAATTCTCAGTGGGTGTTTCACTGAGTGGGGCAAATCGATTTGTTATGGTAATCGGAACGGAAGAGTGGTTTTTTGATCCGTGACTAGAGCGATCCCTCACTGTCACCCATTTGCCCGGCTGCTCAGGCACTACTTCAGCTGGAACCGCACCATGTAAAGAGTTCACGCTAGGCGCATGCAAAATAGTATCTAAAGCTCTAGCACTCTTACTATCCTCAATTAAAGTTTGGATGCGTGTCTCTAGTTCTGAAATCTTCTCTGTCAGCCTAACTGACTCCTTGCATTTATCACATATAAATCCTATATTGCCAACAGAGAAGGCTATGCTAAACATGTGACATGAAGTGCAGGTGACAATAACAAGACATTACTCACCGTGTTTGTTGACTGATTCTTACTCACCTGAGCAGCTTTTAATGAACTCAAAGGCGCGGGCGCGCAAGAGAAAAATAAAAAAATAAAAAATAGCTGAGCGCACGGGTGGCGCGTTAACAGGCTAGCAGTAGCGAATTACTAGCGTGTTGTGCTAGTAGTAACGGAAGCTAGCGATGTCAGGTTAATCTGAGATGTTGGGTAAGATTTATTTAGTATAAACAACTACAAATTGTAGTAAATGATGGTTCAAATCAAAGAAATACGAGGCTAAGACGGAGCTTACAGCACCAAAGCAAACAAACTCACAGCAGGCAGCGAGGCAGACAGGAGCAATCGATCAATGGGAAGTCAATGGGACCCAGAAACTGCCTGGTTACTGACATTCTTCTAAATATCTTCCTTTCTGTTCAGCAGAAGAAAGAAATCCATACAGGTTTGAAACAACATGAGGGTGAGTATATGATGACAGAATTTTCATTTTAAAGTGAACTATTCCTTTAAGAAATGGGCATGTAGGAAGGGCTTGACTAAAGTGGGGGGTTAGTTTTACCTACATTCATCAAACTCAGTACATATATTGTTCTCATCAAGCCGGACAACTTTCTAATTTACAGTCAGTAGCTCCGACCATCAGAAAGTTAGCTATTTTTGTTT
Organism: Squalius cephalus; assembly: GCF_949319135.1. Lineage (NCBI taxonomy): Eukaryota > Metazoa > Chordata > Actinopteri > Cypriniformes > Leuciscidae > Squalius > Squalius cephalus. Next base: position 12,088,652 of record NC_137142.1, read on the forward strand.
GAATGTGGATTTCTTGAATCCAGCCATGAATTTTTAACTACTGCTCCAAAAGGCTTCATACGATTCACACCAAACTTTCTCAACATGTCAACATTTCAATATAGTGAAGATGCTTAATTGCAAACGGGTATTGGATATCTTCTAAATGATACATTACACCATTTATTTCTATATAAAATAATATAAATAAAAAGTGAATTCATGCTATCTGGTTGAAAGAAAGAAAGAAAGAAAATCAAATGAAATGCATACTATAAGAACTAGATGACAGCATAGCCCTATTTTTACACAGGGTTGAGAACAGTAGCTTCGTTTACATGGACACCTTCTGTTTAGATAGGAATGAATTCATTCCGATTTATGAATCCGAACATAGAATTCGGTTTACATGAACTCTAAATAAAGTGATCGGATTGATGTGGCCGTTTATATGTCACAAGCTTCAAATCGGAATCGGATTTTCTGAAATGCGCACATTGCATGAACATACAGTTTCCCCACTGTTTGCACATACTATTCTCCTAAATTACTCATTTTCTTTGATTTCGGGACGGAGATGACGAATAGAAGGAGAATTTTAGAATGACACAACATTCATTTATAACACTTCATTCAACAACAACAGTTCGTTCTTTGCATCATACATCATTACGCCATTTCTACGTCATTGCACATGCACAGTACTTTCCCAGTTTCAGATCCAATCCTATCAAGTGTTTACATAATCTTGATCGGATTACTAAAGGTTTAAACCACCGCTTACAATCCGAATAAAATTTTAAAAGTATTTGGCCAATTCATTCTGATTGACGTGGTTACATGAGACTTTTTTTATTCTGACTCTTTTAGTAGTCCGATTACATTCGGATTATTAGGGTTCATGTAAACGCAGCGATTGTTTTCAGACATAATTAATTACTTTTATTAGCTACTGTATTTTGATATACTATACAGTATATACTATAATATATATATATATATATATATATATATAGGCCTATATATATATAGGTTGAGTCTATTTTACACTCTTGATGGTTTATAGTTTAACCTTTTATTGCTGTGTGGTTTTGCCTGCATTACAAGATAAGAAATCTCTCAGGACTTAGGATCTGTTTCTATGTTTTAATGGCAAAATGCCTTTATTTTGCCATTAAAACATAGAAACAGATCCTAAGTCCTAAGAGATTTCTTAGAACCAGATATAACCAGTTTATTTGAAGTGCACTGACAACATAGTTTTATATAATTAGTTTAATAATAAATGAAATATATATATATATATATATATATATATATATATATATATATATATATATATATATATATATATATATATATATATACTTTAAGATAAATACCTATGGACTTACAAAATTTTGAGCTGCATATGATAACTTCACATTCATTTGAAAGTGACCTTTAACATCCTATAACATAAAAATGCATCTACATTTAAATGATCTCATGGATGTGGCTGTTATGGTTCATGGTAGTGGTACCAGCTGCTGCAGTAACACGCAAGTTCACACTTTAAATGCATATTGCCCACCATGTCCTAAAGCCACCGGGGTGGAGGTGGCGCCGGGGCTTAGACCCGTCATCGCTGCTTGCGGTTATATTTTTAATCTGACATAATATTTCACAATATTACTGTTTTTGCTGTATTTTTTATCAAATAAATAAGAGACTTCTTTCAAAAACATTAAAAAGTCTTACTGACACCAAACTTTTTAATATAGTGTTCTGGTTTAGTAATAAAAGTTACGCACACGTCATGTATGTGCTTACAGTTTGATCAGAAGTGGCAGTACCTTTGGCGGTTGTCCAGAGCCTATGCAGATGCACATGATTTTGCCATGGACCTTGCAGAGAAGAAGAGCTACGCTGAAAACGGTAATCACCGCTTTCATGATTACGGGTTGATATGTACAGTATATATACACTGTAGACATTTGAATTGAGAATTGAGAACTGAATCACATGACATAATGTTGAATTAAAATTCAAATTAAACTTAAAATTAAACATTTGGTGGCTTTTCTCATTAAGTTAATTAATTATTTGGCATATAATTTGATTGAAGTAGATTAAAATAGTTAAATAATTAACTAATTAATTTATAACCCATCTTGACTTATTCATGAAAACACTCTTAAATTTGGGTGCACTCTCCATCTCTGCCTTCCCTTTCTGTTCCTGTTTGTCCTTCTCTCCTTGCTAACACAATATCAACTCAGTCCATGTGTGTATGGAGGGACAGGAAGGATGAACTAGTTCAGTTTCTGATCCTTCTTTTCTATTGTGTCTTTAATTGCTGTTCTCCAGTCACTTCTCTGTATGAAAGCTTCATTAGCTATGTTTCCATCCGAAGTTGCGAATTTAACTTGTGCACACATTTGGAATACCGCATAAAACATGTACTAAAATCGGCAAAATATCTGTACTAAAAATGGAAGTTGCTGCAATCGGAGAAAGCCACTGTGACTTATTTATCCTACATCATAAATTACGAAACGCAATAAACGCTGTCATGTTATCTTGCATTCGGATGCCTGTCCTCAGTTGCATAACGCAGTGGTTCTCCACTGGTTTGGTCATTGTGACAAACACACAAGTACCATCCCACTTTACTTAACATAAACATAAATTGTTAGTCTGGCTATCACCAGACCAAGCTCAATATTTTAAGATTGAACATTGGTCTGGGGAGTCTGCTCTGTATTTTCTACTGCACAAGAGGTGTGATCAATGGGCATAGTTCAAATGACTCTGTACGCAACTGGATAGTCCTTCAACCAGTCAGACCAACGATCCAGGTGACGTACTTTGCAGCGAAAACTCCAGGCAGGAAACTTATCAACAAACGTGTTGGTTTGGAGCATTGATCAGCGGTTTGCATAAGCAGCAATGGCATCGAGCGATTTTTGCAGGTTGTGCAAAAAAAACAAACATGAAAGTGAGTGGTATTTACAACCACTCGAGCGATTTGTTGGCTAAACTAAAGAAGCCATTGAGCATCGTCGAGAGGTTAAAAGGAATTGGATTGGATTAAACCCGCCAATGGCGTGCCAGGTGGATAAGCCAGTTTGTGATTGGTCCCCGCATATTTGTAACGGAAGCAGGATAGAAGAATGTACAGGTTTCCAGCCAGAGCTGCAGGGCGAAATCAAATCGCCGGCAGACCAGTCTAATAAATTGTTAGAATATCACTAAGAATGATGAATAACACTATAAGGTAAGGCTATTATTAGCAGCCCCATTCAAGTATTACAAAAAAGTTAATACAAAAAAGTTAATAAGTTGGTATGATGACCACAGTCATCAAAAATATAGAAAATAACAAAATAAATGAAAACAAAGTAGTATTGTGGAAACTACTGAAACTACATTTACAATGATGGTAAATACACAACACTAACATGAACTGTAAATAAACATATGGACACTGATCCTGATGAATAGAATGAACATCATACCTACACGTAAATCCTTCCCAGCACGACGTACCAGTTACGTAATTTATTGGTGCTTTTTGGTAATTTCATGACTTACTAAACGTAACTACGATGTTACATGCTTATGATTTGCTCTTTATAGTGAAGTGATAAAGTTTGTTTTTCTAAGGTGAGACTATTTATTATGTTATAATGAAACTGACATATACGTCTACGATAATATCTTGTTTGTTGTTTTAATGATGTGCAATCTGATAGTAGTATTGAGTATGTCCCTCACTTTACAAAGACACACCTGGAGAGTGCACACATACTTAGACGAGTGCGCTTGCACATTTAGTGCACGCTTTCACTGCATGATTTAGTCTACTAAAATGCATTTAGAATGTCCCCAATATTCAAGATAAGGGGGCAAAAAAACCTCTGGATGTCTTTTACAGTCATAATATGGTTTATCAGTATCACACGAAGAGTGCCATTTTTCTCCAAATATCAGCATGATTACAAATGTTATATTGATTTTATACAACAGTTCAATAAACAAGTTAATATTAAGTGACTTACGTTTAGACACAGTATTGCCAGTTTTTGCTCTATTTCACAGACAAAAATAATTCATCATCATTCTGATGACAGACTTTGGCTCAGGTATTTCAGAATGATCAAACAAACATTTGAGATGCTGTGCAATGAAATTAGTCTGCTGGTTAGTCTAGTTATCCAACCACATCCGTGTGAGTTTTTTGTTGCCCACAGAGGGATTTATTTGGTAGATGTGTTTCAATTTTAGTTTATGCGCATGTCGTCTTATCATCGGATAAAAAAATGTATCCGCCTCAATTGAGCTCATGTTTTTTTACACGCATTTTTTGAATTTATGAGCATCTTGGTGTTTCCATCCAGCACTGTTTTTTTATACGATTTCCCAAACTGCTCATAAAAATCGGTGGATGTAAACACATAGCTAATGTCAAAGAGTTTAGAAGCAGGTCAATTATTACTGCTATTTAAACCTCTAGAGGAAGTACTGTATGTGTGTCTTATTAGTCCATCTATGAGCAGGTGTGTGATCATCTTCTGCAAAAGGAACCTTTGAATTTAGTTTTATTTAGGCTATAGGAGTTATAACAGATCGGATGCTGCTGGAGTGTTTATTTTGTATGATTTTTTCATTTCAGGAAAAAAAGTTGGTGAAGAGGCAATATCCATCAATCCACAGTGTGCAGAAGGTCATCAGTGGTGAGTTCATGTAGTGAATTAATTTGTTGTCCAATTAGGCAGTTTTTTTTTTTCATTTTACAACTGGGTGATTGAAGAAGTTTTGTAGCAGTATGAGACTGAGTCTTCAATTTGCGGTATGAGTTATCAATTTATGAATTCACAAACAAGAAAATTTTGGGGAAAAAAATGAGAGGGGTGAATAATATGTAGCTGTATGTATGAAAAACAATTAATGGTCATCTTTATTGTCATTAGGCATTTCATGCCAAGGTTGACATAATTGCTCAGTGGCACTGTTTTTTAAGTGCTGCTTACTACATGCCAAATGACGTCCATCTCCCCCTCTCTGGCCGTAATGGGTGGAGTTATATTTAGCAATATGGATATGGTTGGACTCTAGATCGACCAATTACATCCAGTAAAGGGGAGCTGGATGTCAAGCTCCACCCATTGGCTCTGCAGTGAGCATGTTTCAGACAACTTGGATCATGAACCTTCACCGCTGCAGCTCACTCTCTGCCTTCCGCTATTTTCCATATGTGTTTGTCCATAGAAATTTAGTAATGTAAAGCGACGTGATTGGCTGATGGTTTCCCGGGCACTGCACGCAGATGCGACTAATCATTAATCAAATTAATTTCATTAGTCAAATTATTTTCTTTATCGATAATAACATTTTATTGAGTAATCGTTGCAGCCGTACTAGAAACTTTAAACTTTAAACTTGGTTTTTCCCATCTGCTGTGACTCTTGTGCCTGTGGTTTGATATGTTTTTTTTTTTGTTTTTGTTTTTTTGGCTTTCACCCACCTATTTAAAAGTATTAATTCCCAGCACTTCCCGCTGACAAATTTTTGCGTAGACTTACTAGAATGTACTGTGCCATTCTATGGCCCTTTTTCCACCTCAACAATTTCAGTGTCCTCAAGTTGGATTCGAGAGGTTTGCAAATCTGTCCCTCATAAGTGAAACATATTTACATACTTGTTTGTAGCACCTGGGCTCCTGTGTGTGTTTGTGGGTATCTGAATATATATGTGGGTGTGCTTGTTATGTGGGTGTCCTGCACCGGAGGTGATTTTCAGGCCTGTCCCTCTGGATATACTCATCTTACAAAACTCTCTCGATAGCATCACCACACCCCAGGAATGTAAACACATGCAAAGACAGCCCCAAGCTGACATGACACACTCACCTACTTAATTGCAGTTGCTTGAAATTTCTGTGCTTTTATTCCATAATTAGTGCTGTTTACACACTACTGTTTAAAAGTATGGGGTTGTTTTTCAACATTGATAATATCAAAAATGTGTCTTGCGCACCAAATAAAAATAAAACAGAATGATTTGTGAAGGATTATGTGTGATCCTGAAGACTGCAGTAAAGGCCCCGATATACTTCAAGTGTAATCGAAAAACGAACTGGTGTGATGTCATTTCATACAAAATCAAGCCAAAACAAAGTTCGTTTGGAGTTTGTTTAGGGAGTTCGAAACAAGTTTTCTCCGGTTGGCAAACGCCTTCATACCACCATTGGTCCGTGGTGATTATGTAATAGGTTTGTTTTAACCCTAAGGCTCCACCTTCTTTGATGTGGAAATCTTCTCCGGTTCATTTCCTCAGATGAGTCTGTCAAGGTCAGACATCCACGAGTGAAAACAAACACTGGAGAGCTGCTTTATAGTAGAAATTAAATTGTAATTCTAATTGAAAGCAACACTGACACAGTTTTTTCATGTTTAAAACTGTAAAGATGTTTGGTTTAAAGCAATCTATGTATAAACTGCTCCATAAATAAAAGTGACGTGACTTTACTTGACATGAGTGTCGAGCTCATGCAAACATCCAGATCGCTATGATCAGATGCTTTCTTGACTGCTGTTTTCTCACTGATGTGCTTTTTAGTTGTGTAAATTACACTTAAAATACATTAAACTATATATGTATAGTTTAATATATATATATATATATATATATATATATATATATATATATATATATATATATATATATATATATATATATATATATATATATATATATATATATACATATATATTTCCTCACATTGAAAGTCCAGTGATGACAATTTCATCTGATGACAAGCTGCCTGTTAACTTTCTCTTATTTGAAAGCAGTTGACTGCAACACAGCTTTCTTTAGATCAGATCAGTTTTGCTCCCTTTAGTTTATTTCTTTGTGAGCTTTTATGGTTTGACTGTTTATAGTGGCCAATCAATTAAATACTGTAATATTCAGTGTTGCTGTGGTCAGAATCTTTGTGATTTGTTGTGTGTTTGCATTTGTTTGGTTACAGGGTGTCTTAATGAAGTATGTTTACTGTTCTCGGTATTTTGCCAGTGTAAATCCCTTTGCAATGCTTTCCGTTCCCTCACAGATGCCAGGATTATCAAATAGAGCCCTGTGGAGAGTCATTGTGGCGTACGCACAAGCATCTCCATTACAGCTGCTTTTATCTGTCCTTGGCATTACAGTTGCTTTTCATTGAGGATCTAGCCTTCAGCTCATTTGAAGTCTGTCCTTAGCACACTGCCATGACTCTGCTTGTTGTTGTATTATGCAATTTTTTTTTTTTTTTTTTTTTTTTTGTGTGGCCATATTCATGTATTCATGAGCAGAACCAATTTCAGTGTAAATCAGAAGTAAAACATTTTACATGTAGTTATTTAAATTCAAATAGATGTACACTAAGTTTGGAGTCGGTAAGATTTTTCTTATTTGAATTTTTTCTTATTTGAAGGGTGCATTTATTTGAAGTAAATAGAGTATAAAAAAACGGTAGTATTGTAAAATATCATTACAATTTAACATAAACAATAATTTGTTTTCTGTTATATTTTAGAATGTAATTTATTTCTGTGATGGCGAGGCTGAATTTTCAGCATCATTACTCCAGTCTTCAGTGTCACATGATCCTTCAGAAATCATTCTAATATGCTGATTTGCTGCTCAAGAAACATTTATTATTAGTATCAATGTTGAAAACTGCTTAATATTCTTGTTGAAATTGTGATACGTGATTTTTCAGTATTCTTTGATGAATAGAAAGTTTATTATAAATGGCTTTACTGTCATTTTTTGACCAAGTTACTGTATTCTTGCTGAATAAAACCTTATCAACAGTAATCTTTTGAACAGAGTGATTTACATTGGTAATCAATTGTATATTAGACATTTGAACAAACAACTAACCCCAAGTACTAAATGTTCATACATTATCCAGCGAAAATAAATCATTCCTCAAAAGGTGAAACTTATTATCTTTCTTTTTTACATATTTATTTATTTTGATTTCAGTATGATAAAAAAGGGGGAACATTTTAAATTAATAGTAGCTAGACATAGCTTAAGTCCCTTTTTCATAGTTTTTATTAAGTACTAGTCGAAAATCATAAATATGATTCCTTAGAAAAGTAATGGCTTCATAGAGACTTAGCAGCCGCATAGCAACATCCTGGCAACCACACACAACTTTCTAGCACAATGGTGGTGCACTAGCCAGAAAATGTAAAGCTGTAATTTATGTAGTTGTATTTTTTTTTAACCTGTATCTGAAAGTCCTGATGCAATGCAGAGTTTGTGTCTGTCTTGCTCTTCTTTTTATGTGCAATTAGTTCAGTTTATGGGGTTTGACATTTATTTTGTCAGATTATCTGAGCTGAAGGTTTCTGTCAGTATCTCATGGTTTAAAAGCGAAATGTATCCTTCAATTTCACGTCATAGCTGGTTTTCTTCGCACACAGAGCGGCAGTTTGACCTTGAATGGCAATGGCAGCTCTTGTCATTGAGACTTTACTGAATGCTCAGCCCAAGGTGACGAGAGAGAACATTCTGTTCTGAGCCAAGAGGTGAAAGGAATCAGTTTAACTTTTAGACCTCTTTGTTTGTGGCCAGTTGCTCAGGGGATTTTTTTGCCCTTGAGGAAAATGCTGGGTAAACTTACATAAGCTTCTGGCTGCCACAAGTCTTACTGTTCTGCGGAAATTTTTTTTTTCTTTCTGTGTGGTGCATGAGTGTGTATGAGTCTATATAGCATGTCAACTCACCGAAAGTTCTCAAAGCAACTGTCAGAAACAGCCTATGGCCAAACCACACATTTATTTGTAGTGTCATTTTTGTTTTGATTTTTTTTTTTCTCTCTGTCCACCTGTTTTTCTCTCTGTCCACCTGTCCTCTCTGTACCCCTCCCCTCCCCCTTTTTACGGTGGCCGAGAGAGCTCAACGCGCTGCAACTGAAGAAAACGCATGCCAATAGAAAAACACCCGCAAATGTAGAAAACATCTTCATCAGTTTCACAACATGTGTGCTCCAAATACTCACAACACAACCAAATACAGAAACGCGCTGCAAAAGTTCACAACACAACCAAATACAGAAATGCAAATAGCACAGACCACAACTGAAATGTTTCCAGGGGACCCTAATAAGAGACGAACCCGGCTGAGACATTTTTATTGCCCGTGAGCATCCCTATGCCCTACTCCCTTCGAAGGGCAGATGGCAGAGCCCTTGAAGTGGGACTTTGGAGTGAGCAGGGCACTTGTGTGCCATTATGTAGCCGTTTGGATCGCACTTGGCGAAGGGAGCAATGAAAGACAACATAATTCCCTCATTATTTTCATCTGGGATGTTCCAGTGACAACGCAGCATAGTGACCATAAGCTGAATACCTGTAATTACTAGAAATATCTTATTATTGCTGTTAACATAACTGTTGCAAATAAATTTATATATATATATATATATACAGATGGTGGACAACCAGAATGAGACTTTTACCGCCGCCGTTCCCGCGGCGGCAAAATTGGGATGTGTATTTGCTGCCTTTTACCGCTGAGTGGCGCTGTAATCACAGACTTTGAAAAGTGTCAGTTTATTCTCTTTATGACGTAATCTGCCGCGGCAGTAATCTGAGCTGAGGTCGCAGATAAATTCAAGATAAATATTGTGGTTAAACGAATTCAAATTCATTAAATTTAAACAAAGTAGACACGTTAACATTGTGTGCCCAGTTTTTCTATAATTTAGAAAGGCTATGTCAATAGGTTACTTGTCATTTACTTCGTGTTATTTTAATGTGTTTGTAGATTTATTAACTGAAACATAACAGTGAAATAAATTAAAACAATTTACCGTAAAATTAAAACATTTTCAAGACTTGCAGTTCCTAACCGATGTAGTCGGTTTAAGCATTCTTTGTTATATTCAGAATTAAATAGGCTTACATGTTGTTATGATTATCAATTGAATTCTTTAATAAATAATCAACCACAATGCCTATTACTACCGCAGCAAAAATAAACCAGTCGAATTTCAAAGTCGTTCGCGAAATGACTTGGCTATACCGGGTGGCCAAGTGACAGGGCAAAACAGCAGCAACTGCGGCATTTTAAAAGGTAAGTTTCCTATCTGTTTATTTAAAAAAAAAAAACAAAACATGCATGGCGCAAGATCTTGTAAAAAAAAAAAAAAAAATGCATTATTTGAACAAAAATGAGACCAAAATGAGAACAAAAATTTAATATGTAAAAATATAAACAAATCAGAGAATAAAACAAACTTTTAGGGAAAAAATATAGGCCTATTATGCTACAACAGAATTGGTTAACATTAATGAAAGCAAAATATGTAAAAATACATTTCAAACAAAATAAAACAAAACAAATTCATAGCCGAGTGGTAGGCTATAACTTACATTTCAATAATTCAGATGACACGGGTTCTAATCCCGAACAAATATGTGCTACTTTTTTATTATTAATGCAGATAGATTTGATAGTTCCAAAATATTGCTACACCATATTGTTTTTTTTTCTCCTATAGCCTATATTAAATATTTTATATTTATAAAATACAATTACCATTCATTTCCATTTTACATTAGGGACAATTTTTATCCAACAGAATGGCTGAATTAACATCTGCATAATAATAATAATAATAATAATAATAAATAAACAGCACAAGGTCTTGTAAAAACACTTTAAAAAAAAATTTTCGACACAATTTCGAGACAGTAAATAGCCAATTAAAAAATAAAAAAATAAAAAATAAAAAAATAAAAAAGAATATAACAAACTTTTAAAACAGAGAAAATAGTAGATCTAGGCTATTTAGACGATAGCTCTGTGGTCAATGCATTAACTCTCGGAGCTTCAAACGATCTGAGATCGAATCTCAGTGTACGACAGTGTTTATGTTTTTCCGTTCTTGATGCTTAAAAATTCATCTGTTTATTAAAGTCAATCATCTTGTTTAATTATCAATTGTACATTACAACATAAATTTGCTACATTCCAGTGGAGCCGCTGCAAAGACAACACATCTGATGAAGGACTGTCAGCCGATCGCACCAGAAAATGAAGATGATGAAGCTCGCCTTTAATCTGCTAAAATATTTTTACAGTTTATTTATTTAAACAGGGTTGCATCGAGTTTATTCCCTTTGTGATGCAAAATAAGAAACACTGAATCTTATTCTTGCAACATTTTAAATTTCTATTGTCAAAGAAATTGCAGCTAAATTAAAAAATTAAAACGGTACAAAACGAAAAAAGTTCAAAGCAACATAAATTAAGAACAGGCGTTTTTCTTTGCCTCTCTCGCGCTGGATATTTTTTTAGTAAGTTTGGTCTCCCTCACTGCGCGCGGCGGGTCTCTCTCGAAATTAAGCATTTCAGCGTAAAAAACACCATACAGCTGATAATACTGTAGCCTATATGTCGCTGTGTGTCATCCACACAAATCACGAAAGAAAAAACTGTAACAAATAGCTTTTGTTCCTTCAAAGATACAACATGCCTTGCATAATTCACCTTACAATAAAACGAGGTGGGTCGCAAATTAAAGAGCTCTGTATCTGCTAAATTGAAATTGTGTGTGGAAAACCTTTAAATACAATCAATAAAACTACTATATATAATTTAATAAGATATAGGGCCTACTGTACATAGGCTATGGACTTTTGGAGATTAATCCTTAAAAGAATGTTGCCTTTGCCTGCTCATCAGGCTGGCTGCGACACTCTCCATATGAAAGACGGAACATTAACACCTCTGTCCTGCACCCCCACGATAAAGCAACTATTGCCTTCTCCAACCCCCCACAGGCTAGCTGAGTTTACAAAACAAAACAAAGAGTTTGCCACTCGTCGTGGTGTGCCAAAACACTTAATTATAAACTTCAATATTTCATTCAAAACAATCTCAAAAGATTTGTGACATTTTGAAAAGCCGTGGATGCATTACTGCCACAGTAACCATGAACGCAACAGAATACTGGTTCTGATTTTATTGTTTGTCGTTTAAACGTATTTCAAAAGCAGTTCTGTTAAAAAATATATATATATAGCCTATATATATGATTTTTTTTAACAGAACTGCTTTTGAAATTACGATGGGAATTATTATAGGCTACAGAAGTAAAGTCATTGTATAATATTTGTTCCTTCCTTAGTGTAAAATGGAAATGCATGGTGATTTTATTTTGTAAATAGGTTTTAGAACTAGACAAATCTCTCTGCATTAACAATAGACTATAAAATGCATTAATAGGCTAAAAATAAAAGTAGTGCAAGTTAGTTCGGGATTCGAACCCGTGTCATCTAAATGATCGTAACGAAAGCTCAACCACTCGGCCACGATTCACTCGTTGTGAATTGGCCTAACGTTCCAGTGTGTGTTCGCTCGCACGAGCGAGAAGCGCTCTTCATTCAAATGAACGCGCCGCCGCGTTTGTCGAACACTAATTCAACATGCCAGAATAAAACCTGGCTTTAGAACAATCGATGCATAGCGCCACTCGTCGTGGTGTGCCAAAAAAATTACAATAATTTAGTTTCATTTTTTTCAGTGTTAATGTTTGAGTTAAAAAAAATCCTCTACAAATTAAATTAACACAAAGTCGGCTATAAGAGCCCTTTGGCTACGTAAAAAAGCAAAGGGCTTACAGTCTTAACATTTAGGCTACTTTGCTTAAATTCGATACATTTATTTTCAGTAGGGCCTAATACATTTAGGGATGTAATTTCAGTATATATGCTTTACCAACGCTTTATATTCAATTAAAGTTCCAAGAGGTCTGGTCTCTATATTTCCTTCTAACTTGTATATTTCTAACTTGTGCTTGCTGCGAACGCAAGTTATTTAAGGTGTCTCAACTGAATTCGTTACAAGGTTTCATTTAATTAAATTAATGTGCAGCAATTTGTACAAATAGAGTGTATATTAGGCCTACTATGTTGTAGCCATTAAATAATCTCATTTAGTATCATATTTGTTAAAATATTATAATGTTATTTTTTTCCATCTATGTTGAATATGAAAAGTGAACAGCACGAGTAAGATAGGATACATTATATCGAGACATGGATATGGAGTGGGTCAGACATGATTTTGACCACTTCATTAAGTTTTGTTTAGTAGAAAACCTTTCTTTAAAATGAATTTCGTTTTCTATAAATTGTATCTTAATTTTAATCAATTTTTCATCAACCAATTTCATGGATTAAATAAGTAAGAGAAGCAAATATAACAGACACTTATCATGCAGGCGCCCGCGCGGTCACTTGCATTGCACGTCAGCTGGAGCGCATCTCATCCTCCTAACTTAACGAAACTCAGCATATGCCTCACACAGATAAATACATCAAATACACAAAGCTTCAAATGTCTTCAAACGAAATAATTCAAAACGAAAAGAAAAAGGCTACTCTCTGATTAATATTTATTTTTTGTGCATTTCTCTCTAGGTGCGTTCACTACAAATATGGCGATCGTCAACTTCATCTTTGCAGTCGACACTGTCAGAAAACACTAGTTTATTGATAAAAATCAATGCACGCACACCGGATTTACAAATACACATCTTGCTTGTTGCACGCACACATCGCTATTATGTCGAAAAAACGAAATATTATGTTGAAATAACATTATTATTAATAATACATCTTTTAGAATATTTGATTAAATGCTGATTGTTGCGCTTGTTCAATTTAATAAAATTAAAACTTTAATTGTGATAATTAAAATAATTGAAAATTAAATATTTAGTGGCCAAGTTTTGCTAATTTATTATATAGGCTATTATATGCCTATTGCCTATATTAAGTAGGTCATATTAAGACAAGGCATATATTAAGTTATTTTAGCTGTTATGAGAAAAATAAATCTAACGAAATCTAAAATCTAAAACGAATAAATCTAAAAAAAAATTCTAACGCCAATTCAACATGCCAGAATAAGACCTGATTTTTGAACAATGCGTAACGCCACTCGGCCAAAACACTACATTTTAAACTTCAATGTTTAATTCAAAACAATCTCAAAACGCGTTTTGACATTTTTTTTTAAAGCCTATATACATTAAGGGCATTGAAACCAGGATCTTAACTAAAACGCGTTCCGCATAATCTCTCAAAAATTATGCCACACTACTCCATGTATTTTTTTTTTTTTTTTAAGGACTGCTTTTGAAATCACTATAAATTACTATGTAATTGTATCGCTCACGAGAGCTCTTCATTTATCTAATTCCTCAATAGAATAGTAAAAATATTCAGCGTCATTGCTCCTAATATCGTCTCTATTTTTAACTTTTGATTCTATTTTTTCAGTTCTAAAATTTATTCTATCTTTGGTTCTATTCTGTTGTAGCCTAATAGGCCTATTTATATATATGAAAAATATGCATATTAGGCTTAGGGTTTTACATTTAACCCACTTACATTTTAAAATACGGCAATTGCTGCTGTTTTGCACAATGTCCCTTTGCGCCACCTGGCGGTCATTTCGGGAACGACTTTGAAATGCGGCTGGTTTATTTTCGCCGCGGTAATTTCGCCGCGGCGGCTGGCGCGGCGGTAATAGGCATTCTGGTTGTCCACCATCTGTATACACCTAAAGGATTATTAGGAACACCATACTAATACTGTGTTTGACCCCCTTTCGCCTTCAGAACTGCCTTAATTCTACGTGGCATTGATTCAACAAGGTGCTGAAAGCATTCTTTAGAAATGTTGGCCCATATTGATAGGATAGCATCTTGCAGTTGATGGAGATTTGTGGGATGCACATCCAGGGCACGAAGCTCCCGTTCCACCACATCCCAAAGATGCTCTATTGGGTTGAGATCTGGTGACTGTGGGGGCCATTTTAGTACAGTGAACTCATTGTCATGTTCAAGAAACCAATTTGAAATGATTCGAGCTTTGTGACATGGTGCATTATCCTGCTGGAAGTAGCCATCAGAGGATGGGTACATGGTGGTCATAAAGGGATGGACATGGTCAGAAACAATGCTCAGGTAGGCCGTGGCATTTAAACGATGCCCAATTGGCACTAAGGGGCCTAAAGTGTGCCAAGAAAACATCCCCCACACCATTACACCACCACCACCAGCCTGTACAGTGGTAACAAGGCATGATGGATCCATGTTCTCATTCTGTTTACGCCAAATTCTGACTCTACCATCTGAGAATGTCTCAACAGAAATCGAGACTCATCAGACCAGGCAACATTTTTCCAGTCTTCAACTGTCCAATTTTGGTGAGCTCGTGCAAATTGTAGCCTCTTTTTCCTATTTGTAGTGGAGATGAGTGGTACCCGGTGGGGTCTTCTGCTGTTGTAGCCCATCCGCCTCAAGGTTGTGCGTGTTGTGGCTTCACAAATGCTTTGCTGCATACCTCGGTTGTAACGAGTGGTTATTTCAGTCAAAGTTGCTCTTCTATCAGCTTGAATCAGTCGGCCCATTCTCCTCTGACCTCTAGCATCAACAAGGCATTTTCGCCCACAGGACTGCCGCATACTGGATGTTTTTCCCTTTTCACACCATTCTTTGTAAACCCTAGAAATGGTTGTGCGTGAAAATCCCAGTTACTGAGCAGATTGTGAAATACTCAGACCGGCCCGTCTGGCACCAACAACCATGCCACGCTCAAAATTGCTTAAATCACCTTTCTTTCCCATTCTGACATTCAGTTTGGAGTTCAGGAGATTGTCTTGACCAGGACCACACCCCTAAATGCATTGAAGCAACTGCCATGTGATTGGTTGATTAGATAATTGCATTAATGAGAAATTGAACAGGTGTTCCTAATAATCCTTTAGGTGAGTGTATATATATCCATTATATATCTGTGTGTGAGTGTCTCAACTTTAAAACTTGCCGTCTCATCTTTGGACCCTGCATTACGTAACATTTCTTATGAAACTTATTTAAACATAACATGACAAAATGTGTACAATGTAACTGATGTATAGATTCATATCTTTCCCTCATGTTCTTTTTCTATCTTTTTTATTTATTTATTTTAGTTTTCAGCTCATTTTTCCTTTCTCATTTGTATTCTGATGACATTGAACATATTGTTAATACATTTTGTATATTGTATACAAAGTTGTATGTCATAAACATGCCATATCTGTATGTTTTGCAAAAAAAAAAAAAAAAAAATGATAATGAAAATAAAATAAAATAGACTTTGAGCTATAAGCATTTCTCAGCCGGGTTCGTCACTTATTGGGGTCCCCTGGAAACATTTCAGTTGTGGTCTGTGCTATTCGTGTTTCTGTATTTGGTTGTGTTGTGAGTATTTGGAGCACACGTGTTGTGAAACTGATGAAGATGTTTTCTAAATTTGCTGGCGTGTTTTCTTCAGTTGCAGCGCGTTGAGCTCTCTCGGCCACCGTAAACATTTCAAGATAGAATAAACTTTACAGAAGTTTCACTAGAACACTGGAAACTGCCTGAAGCTCACAAAACCTCCCCGACCTGTTCTAAGCATGAAGAACTACATTAATAGAGTAACAAACATCTGCTTGTTTTCTTTAACACTTTTTATGGATTTTATGGACGCATTTCATCCTTCAGTGAACTGGAACTTATCTGCTTTAAATTGTCTTTTTAATAATGAAACTAGATTTGCATTTCCTGAAGGAAATATCAGTGCTTGCGATACAGCATAATAATAAAGATGTAGGTACCGGGATTTAGACTTTGGTTCACAGTGACACCATCTTTGAACTTTAAAGGAAGTTATCAAGGGTTAAATAGATGCATGGATGCACCACTCACATGTTAGTATACAAATAAATGCTACAAATAATTAGTTCGAAAATGCATATGCTAGGAGTGTAATGAGATCTTGCAATATTCAAACGTGGCAATATTTCTCTTCAAGGTTAAAACCTGGCTTGCGAAATCAGCATGAGAGTGTGCAGAAGTCTTTTACTGCACATGATCATTCATTCTCAGAAAGTAAAACGTGGAATTCATTACAAGATGATTAGTGGGTAAAACGTTTAAAAATGCAGCTGCATTGTTTTGCATTTTGTGACTTTCTTTCGAATAAAATACACATTTTCTGGTCATATATTTCGTAAATTAAGATTTCTTAAAAATAATGTAAAAATATTTACTCGTTCTTGTGACCCCAATATCGTGTATCGTCTTGTCTCGTGAGCTAAGTGTATTGTCGCACCCCCAGAATATGTATTTCCAAAGCGACTTAAAAATGAGGAACATCACAAGCAATTTATGATGCATAATTCAATATACACTGCCATTCAAAAGTTTGAGATTGGTAAGATTCATAAGTCTCTTATGCTCACCAAGGCTGCATTTATTAGATCAAATATAGAGTAAAAAATAAAAAAAATAAAATGATAATCGTGCAAAATAACATTACAAGGATTCTTTAATGAATGTAAATTTTAAAAATAAACATTTATTTGAAAATAGAGATTTTTCTGTAACAAATTATACATTTATTGCATCCTTGCTTCTTTTAAAAACAAAAATCTTACTGACCCTAAACCTTTAAACAGTATTGTATATTACATATTGCAGTAGTTTACAATGACTGCATTTACAGATATAAAGATAGGATCAAAATTTGGTCATATTTGTGTCTGTATTACCCAGCGGCATTCTGAGTATTATTAGATGCCGTGCAGACTGCTGTGAATATTAATGCGAATTAATAAGTTGATTTAATATTCCAATAGCTGTAGAGCATGCCATTTATTATAGATTCCATTTATTAAAAAGGAAAACAAAATATATAGAAATTGAACTGAATTTGTTGCAGGGTAATTCTGGAGAAGGATAAATAATAGGAATTTCAATACATCGCTGCCTTGCAAACACATCTGTTGCTTGTTTATTTCTACTGGTATTAATTTCATACAGTATTTTGTTTTATACTTTCTTGTTCACAAAGTATTATGGTAAATTATAGGGGATGTTTATTCTTAATGCCTCTGTGGAGGGAAATCCCAGATTCCTAGATTGGGGCAATGTGTCAGGTGTGTGACAGCAGACATTCTGCCACTGGCTTCTATTGCATAGCTGTGGTTAAATGTTCAGGCCTCTAGACATTGCCATAACATGACAGCAATTAATATAAACACTTCACAAACCAATCTGTGAAAGGAGGGGGAAGGAATTAGCCCCGGGAACATTGAGCAATCATCTCCCCACCTGTACTCTCTCTGCCAGCAGTTGTTATTAGTAATCACTTCTGGTATGTCTTTATGTTGTTTCAGTTCAAATTTATTTGCAATTCATCATGCTTTAGACACATTAAAAGTTATTTGTGGTGATCTCTAACTTCATGTCCATGTTAGCTCTGTTCCAAAACCTACTGTGTACTGTCTACATAGGCGACATCCTAACTACAAAGAGTTCGATGTTGGCATGTTGTTGTTGTTTTTCTTTGCGTTTTCCACGCACAGATGACATCATTGTCCATGAAAACAACTAAATACGCTGTATTATGCATTCCAGCCCAGTACCAAAAAACCTGCAAAGTGTTACAAATGTATCTTTATAAACCCCTTTCATCTTGGGTAGCTTAATTCACTTAGCTTGTTGCAATGCATTTTGGGATTACATTATCCGTGAAGGATATATTTGATGCTGTCTTAGAATTTGGCCAAAGCAGCATAATGTTAGAAATTTGATTACTTTAAAATGCTGTCTATGTAGGCAGCAGATTTGGTTTTGTAACAGAAACAAATTTCTGTTACCCCCCCCCCCCCCCCACCCGTTTACTTTAACAGTCCTTCTTTGCACCATTGTGTCACAGTAGCCAATAGCCAGACAGAGAAATTGCTAAGACTTGCCCAAGTTTTAGTTTACTTTGGGAGGAAGTTTGTGAAATATGTTCTTAAACTGTCTGGCCTGCAGCGATGCCAAGTTCAGAGAACTAGCTCCTCAACAAGGTAATGCAATATTCAATCTCAGTCATCCTCTTTCCTAAACAGATAAACTGATGATACATAGTCAGAATTTCAAAGAATTTGAAAAATTTGAACAAAACATTTCAGCTTTTTCAGTCCAAGAACTGCCCGCTTTCACTGTTTGAGCAACGCATAGAGTGAGTTCATTACATTTTTTACATGCCGTTTAGCAGACACTGTGTATAGACGTTCTATAATAATGTATACTTCTTACACTTGGATGACATAGACATAACTTGGAGAACAAAGCAGAATTTGCCTTCTTGTTTGTGCATATCTAGTTTACTTGCTGTTAAGTACACAAATAGCCTGCAAACTTTAAATTTCTCTTCTCATTGATTCAACCTTAGTAAATCTCATTTGGTTTCTAGTTATACATAAAAAAATAAACTGTATGGCCTTTCTCTTGAAAGTTGCACAAAGTCAGCCAATCAGATTACATCTTGCTAGACTGAGATGTTCAGATGGTCAGTGAACAGACTGTGTGTGGTCCATGGCCTGTGGCTGAGGCCATTCAGTACGGCACAATCTTGACTTCATCAATGATTTAAAATGCTTGAGAGGGAATTTATATTGAAATAAATGCTCTTGCAGTCTTTTTGTTACTTGGATCCCTTCCTGCATGCATTTAATTTTCCTTTATTTTGTCATGGAATTGCAGTCTAAACAGCCAGTAAAACAGATTAGTTCCCACAGAGCGCGCACACACACACACACACACACACACACACACACACACACACACACACACACACACACACACACCAGTGTAACTGAGTACAGTAAGTCTATCTATCATGTTACATCTGTGCTTCTATTGAGTTTCTCTCTGGTGAGCTCAAGGTCAAAGCCTTTTGGATACAGGCTCTATCCCCGATTCAAACTCAGACAAACGGAGCCCCTCTCACCTTCTGTGACAGTAATTCGACCTCTTCACCCCTTGATCGAGCACATAAAAGGTGTTTGTGCCTGACTCCATTGTCTGACTGTGAGTACCAGCAGGATTTACATCGCTATGGTGGAAAAGCTTTGATCATCTCTCACCCGGCCCCTCAAACACTTTAACTACAGCACACGTACACACGCACATCAGCCCTTTCACCTACTTACTTTCTTTTTCTTTCTACATGATAAAAGACACCAATCTTTATCAAATAGCCTTGTTAAAAGTATTCATATTAATCAGAATAATTCTTCTGCAGTTTATTACATTAGTGTAACTGCATGTGGTTTACCAAGAAACTTGGCTTAGGTGTACAATTTGCATTTTACATTGGCTTTGAATGTAGTGCATTGGATGTCTTTGACAATTTGGTTGCTGTTTTGCCATTTCCAGGTTTAAAAACATAATAATGTTGTCTCTTTATCTCTCCCCAGAATTAAATGCTACTGTAAAGCGTAGTCAACATCGTAATCAATGCACATTGTGTGTTAATATTTACCAGAAATTGGTGCATATATACAGAAACTATCCTGGCTCTGATTCAGTTAATCATTATCCTGTTAACCATTATCCTATATGCCCTCAGTTTGTTCTGCTCTGTCTTCGGTTTTGTCTTTACGTTCTTGTAAAGTTGTTGCGTTGTTTAATCTGTATTTTTGATTTCAGTTTTTGATTATACTTTCTTGCGATTAACTGAAGACACAGGTGCACAAATCAATTGCTAACCATAGAAACAAACAAGAGAGTAATGAGTAACCAAGGCAACTAAACAGAGCGGGAAAACAGGATATAATACATGTTTTATAATAATTAATTAATTAATTAATTAATGAAATTAAGCATAAATTATATTCATGTATTAGTAATTGTTCTCTTTTCTTTCTGGTTTTCTCTTTCTAGGTATGCTATTCTTTGTGGACTCCTGACTGAATATGAATCTATTCAGAATAAAATTCAAAATGGCTACCTTTTTAAGGTGAGTGTTAAGAGTCTGTGGTTTGTGAATATGTGTTTTTAGGCAGTGTTCTAGATGTTCTTACATTTTAATTGGATTGCAAATATGTAGACATGTAGAGAAGGCTTTGAAAGCAGTGAATGCATCTCAGCATAAGTTGATTTGAGTTGATTTGAGTGGTTGTATGTGTTGATAGGAGCATAACATTAGCTTCTGTGAGAGTAAGTATTCATAATCTTATCTGAGACAAGAGGAAAGGGAATGAGGGTACCACACACACACACACACACACACACACACATATTTCATAAGAGCAGATCAGTCTCTGATACACGTAGCATTTTATCTTAGCTGTCAGCTAGATTTCCAAACAGCACACACCTGCAGAGCACTGGCAGGTGAGCTAGCAGTGAGAGAGAGAGGATCTGAATGACAGATGCGTGTGGTAGGTTTTTCTATGTTCGTGCGAGATAGTTCAGGAGAAAAATTTGTGGTATCTCAGCTGTAGAGATCAGCAAAAAAGACAAGTCGTGTCACAATGAAGAAATCTCTCTCTCTCTCTCTCTCTCTCTCTCTCTCTCTCTCTCTCTCCCCCTCCCTCCCTCCCTCTCTGGCTCAAGGATCATCTGCATAAAGCGATTGAGTTGAAACCTGAAGATCCTCTGTCATATTACCTGCTGGGCCGCTGGTGTTATGCTGTGAGTGACAGAACATTTGGCATATTTGTGATATTGTCATAGTTAAAGTCTGTATCAGGGTTCACAGTCATAAAAATCCTGGAACATACATAACCAAATTTTCCTTTCATTTATATATATATATATATATAATATTTAATAATATTACTATTTAATTAAGGAACATTTCTGTAGTGAATACTACCATTCAAAAGTTTGGGATTGGTAAGACATTTGTTTACATTTTGTTAAGAGTTCTCTATATTGTGAAATATCATTACAATTTAAAATAACTTTTTGTATATATTTTAATATATTTTAAAATGTCATTTTCAGCATCATTACTTCAGTCTTCAGTGTCACATGATCCTTCAGAAATCATTCTAATATGATGATTTGGTGCTCAAGAAACATTTCTTATTATCATCAATGTTGAAAACAGTTGTGCTGCTTTACATTTTTGTTGAAATCAAGTTTCATTTGGTCAGGATTATTGGATGAATTGAAAGTTCAAAAGAACAGCCTTTATTTGAAACAGAAATCTTTTGTTAAATTATAAATGTCTTTGCTAATTTTTTGATCAATTCAATGCTTCCTTGCTGAATAAAAGTGTCATGCTGACCTCAAACTTTTGAGCGATTTTTATAGTGAGTATAATCTGTAAAAAGTAAATAAATAAATAAATAAAAATAAATGAAAGTATGTAGAGAGAAAAATCTTGGAAGTTGATGATCAAAAATGCGTGAACCCTGCTGTATTCTGACTAAATGAGTGCTGCAAAAATTATTTTTAATTCAGCATATATGGGCCATTCTACAGAATTGGTGCAAAGTCAGAGTTGGAAACATCTTGAATTTTTTTTGTTTTTTCCCACAAATTTTGCATGTATGCAAATTGTATAATATCCAAGGTACGCTTTTCTAGTAATTGTGCAGTTAATTCTCATATTGTATTTTCAGAAAATGCTGGAATATTTTCCTTCTCCCCAAATTTGTCACTACCGAAACACAATATTAAATAATTTATTAAGAAGGCTTATAATGACCTATTAAGATTTTGTTTACATCTACCTTATAAATATATATTTTTTCTATTTAAAAAAAATATTTTTACTGGTGAAATCAATAAAGATTATAATTTTAATAATATTTTAAGTGTGATTTATGAGATTTGTTGTATTTTGAACCCAATCTTTCTTTGTAGAAGGCATAAAGTTTATCGTACTGATTTCAAAGTTAAGGATTCATTAGTTTGAATATGCATTGAACCAAACACTATCATAACATCTTAGTTGATAATTCAATATACTTTATTTTTGACAAAACATCCCATGTTACGGTAGTGACTGCACATTTTTGGTAGTGACAGTAATGTTTTGGTAGTGACCACAATAATTAGTTTGCCATGGCTGAATCAGACTGTCCACATTTTATGTTAATATAAATAAATAACTATGATGCACATATGCAGTCAGTACATATAGCAGACACACATCTGACAGTAAATATCTTATAAGAACACCTAGAGCTATTCTATACTTTGGGTCTTGAGGTGCAAGTGAGAAGAGGTATGCTCATAGATTTTTCTTCCCAAAAAAACAACAACTTACAATGTAGACTCAGAACCACTTTGTTTTATTTGCACATTTTCAACATTTTGTTTATGAGTCATTCAGATAAATCTCCAGAACCACTGAACTGTGTGTGTGTGTGTGTGTGTGTGTGTGTGTGTGTGTGTGTACATAAAACATTAATTTCAGAATAATTTTCCTCATTCAGATAAATCTCCAGAACCACTGAACTGTGTGTGTGTGTGTGTGTGTGTGTGTGTGTGTGTGTGTGTGTGTGTGTGTACTGGTGTCTGATCACCCTCACTGGAAGTGCTAGGTGGTGTGGAAGCCCTGCAAAATGTCTCCACCTCTTTTTGTCTTTTCACCATCATCCTGTGTCTTTTCCTCCATGCTTTTCTGACATCTCTTTGCTCCCTGTCAGGTAATTCACTGATACTCTTCAACTTTCCTTCTTCCCTTCGTTTCTTATTTCTTTCTCTTTCTTTCCTTAAGTATTCCTCGTACTTCACTGGGTCTTCCCTCAACCTTTGTTTGTATTCTCTCTGTCTCTCTGTTGTAGTTTTTCTATTTTTTTTAGGCATGTTGGTGTTTTATGTCATTCTCCCTGTCAAGTTAATCATATAAATTAACATTACTGACAACAACCTTACACCTAAGCTAGTATCATGGACTGCAACCTTAAGTAATTGTAACCTCATTACATTACAGAATTTTAACAGAATATTGCATACTAAAACACTACTAAAACATACTACAGTAGTAATTATTTGCATAACTGTACTAAAATGTAGTTTATTCCTCCAAATAAAGGATTATGTGTTCCCTTTTGTCACTACCAAAACAATGTCACAACCGAAACTTCAAGAAAATGTTTCGGTTGTGACTGTTTTGGTAGTGACAATTTTAGATACTTTTGAGCCTAGCTCGAAGATGCTAATCAGCACATGGTTAGCCATCACTGGTCAGAACAGTTGAACACATATAACAACTAAATTTTATGGAATAACATCCAAAAAAAAAATTCTCAATAGCAGAAAAAATGAGTTTGGTAGTGACATTCCTTAAAGTTACACACAGATTTTTAGACTTTAGAACACATTTACCTCAAAATGATGGGATCAATCTACTCACCATATAGCACATGAGAGAGAGGGACACAGGAATATTTCCTGATCAAAAATGTAGGGCTGTGGTTAAAATCTGTCTCAGCCAATGGACTACAACATTCACTGTTTTGGTAGTGACATGAAAATGCGGGACATGTTTTTTTTGATAAAGTTTCATGATTTAAAAATAAAATATAAAATAAATATTTTTTTTAACTTCATTTTTTTAAAAAAAACAAAAATATTTTTTTTAAAACAAGAATGGAAAAATTTGCAAAAAATGTTTCAATATCATTTTCACAAGTTGAAATTTAGGGGTTAGGGTTTGGGACAGCCACCTCCTAATTGAAAGTAGCCCATAAATTATGATTTTATATATATAAAGCTTACTGATATCTTAAATATTATTGTGGGTTTCAATAGATAATTGAAGGATCTTAGTAAACATCTAAGATTTTAATAATTAAATGCTTTTCAAATGTGTTTTTTGGATGAGGGACAGCAGTTTGCACCAATTCTGTAGAATGGCCCATATATTTTGTGAAGCATCCTTAAAATAAGATAATTAATTGCCTTATGTAATTAGCTTTTCAAATAAATCTAATTTCTTGAATTAAGTGTATCTTAATATATCTTTTGTTGTTGTTGTTGTTGTTTTTGTTGTTGCTGCAGTGAATAGGCCTTATTTTCCATCTGCACATTTATAAGCTGAGTTCTTATTTATGATTTTCTTATTAACATGTTGTGTGTGCAGGTGTCCCAATGTACGTGGATTGAGAGGAAAATCGCTGCTACTCTGTTTGGAGAGCCACCCAGTGCCACTGTCCAGGACGCCCTGCAGAACTTCCTCAAGGTAAGACGTGCCTCTAATCACCTGCCCACACCGGTGATTGACTACCCTGGTAATCCAGAGTTCTTGCGAGAGCACAAGTTGAATTTGCTCAGCGAATTACTCTGGCGTCGAGTAATGATGCTCATTAAATATGCCCCTCGATCTGAGCTGCACCAATCACATCGGGTTATCTGATATAGGCGGGCCAGAGGCGAGCTAAACAGATGACGACAGCGCTGTAAAGTCGAAGTCATTAGTAAACATTGCAAGATGGCTATGGATGAACACCAGTTGTTTGAAACGGCTTTGGCCGCTACAATGAACGAGTTAGACTTGGCTTTTTATCTGTGTAACAAGCCTCTCTATTCAACACCCAAACGTTCCATTAAATGTTTGAAGTGTATGTCATTAATATTTAGATGGCTGGTATGACTGTCCTCAAAGAAATACAATTAAAAAACATGTTTTTCTTAAATTGTCATCATTTTCTGCATGCCAAAAAAAAAAATTAAGCAATTGTAGCCATTTTTTCTTGTATTTATTTCATTAATTTGTTACATTTTTACCAATTTGTCATTACGTTATTTAGGTAGACAGATTTTCACCTCTTGCTTCTGTAGCTCCAGCTTCCTCTGCAATGAAATCAACCAGTCCAATTTCCAGATTTTCCCACCATAGACTTTCACACTGCAAGCCTTAGTGCTGCTCAATTCTGATTTGTTGCTCAGATCTTATTTTTTGTTTTGTTTGGCTGTTCACATTATTTTTTTAAATGTGGCCAATATCAGATTTGAGTGTGAACTGACAAGCATACACAAAAGAACAATAACAAGATAAAAGGTTAACACAGAGGTATCTGAAGTCAGCATTTATGCTTTTATTTCTGAGCTAGTGTGCCGTTGAAGCCCGCAAATTTATGCGCAAGCGATAAGGAAGACAAAGACGAGGATGATGAATAAGAGAGTGGATTTTTTTCTAGTTTTACCTCAAGTTTGTTTGTATAGAGCTGTCACTCACCGTGATACTTAAAGTCCCACTGTAGTCAATAATTTTATCCCTTAAAACTCATCTTTGATCACCAAAATGACATATTTAAACATTTGTTCCTTTCTGGAAAAAGAATTCTCCGTGCCTTAAAATAGCTTGAATGTAACTCTACACTGTTGCATCATTTAGTATACGCGGTTCTATGAATATGCAAATGAGCCCCGCCTCCACTCACTCAGAGATTCATATGGAAGTAAAATAATAACAAAGTTTTTGAAACAAAAAAGCTTGTTGAATTGCACTACTTGAAAAAATATGCATTGCAATAACCCTGCTTGCATTTTAATGCATTGTATTTTTAGGGCTTGCATTTTTATGGGCTGAAATTCAACATTCACATTTTCATTATTAAAAATTCGATAATCCATATTCACCTTTCAGTGAATATTTCACATTTCACTTCCAAAATATTCATTATGTTTAAAAATACAACCTATAATATTCGACAGGCAATTTTCGGTCCATTTTATTTCGCTTTACAAATTCATTGGTTCAAATCCAACAGAAAATTCAACAGTTGACATCTGAGAACAGCAGGAATATCATTAGATTGCTGATTTATAATCTCCATAACTGTTAGTCAGCCTCACCACACACAGCAAGCGGCTGTTGGCGAAGAAAACTATAGAGCAACGGGTGAGAGAGTCATTCATTCATAAAAATGGATTTACAGAAATGGAGCAAGCGTAAGTATTTGTGATGATTATCAGGGCCAGTATATATATGGAAAAGCTGATAAAGACACAAAAGCTGTGTTTACATTTAAGTCAAAGTTAGTTTTGCACATGTAAGCAGCTTTCTCTACTGTGAACGAGATTATAATGTTATTCCCTGATGCTGATGTACAGATAAAACGTTAAATCTGAGGTAGTAGACATATTTCTCTCGGTTGTTTAGTTTTCTTAACTTTACAATATGTCATTCTCCAGGATTTGGCATTTAGCCTATTATAATGGATTTATGTGAACATTGTTTTTGTAAGTTCACTTACATTAAAATTTTTTGCATTTTTGCTGTAATTGTTAATGATAAATAATAACAATCTGATAATTTATAATTTGCAGTTTATGCCTACAAAATGTTAAAAAATTATGGCTTTCAATAAGGTTAAATGGCTATAAATACTCATTTTATGAAAAAAATAATAAATAAATAAATAAATAAGGGCATCAGTATAGGCTAACGTTTATACTGGCCTTCATTCACAAGGGTACTGTTGTTTCCTTAACATGTCTGAATAGTGTTCCCATTAAACTAGATTTAAAGCCCTGGGAGTTCAGGGCCTAATTGTAGAACTTTTTTTTTTTTTTTTACTTTACCATTTTTTTATGGACCATTTAATTTCCCGAATGGGCCAATGCAGTTGCATCAGTCATGGGTGACACTCAATGACACTCAAGGGTGCGTTAAAGATGACACTGGGGCTTAAAGTGTAATACACTAAGTGTAATAAAAATCCATATTTTTAAAAATGTTCACTGTACCCCACCCTTTTTTATGGACCTTTAAACTTTGCATATGGACAGGCAGATGAATATGCCAAGTCATGTATGGGAGTTTTTCTCGGTCACAAAAAAGTTTTTTGTTTTTCATTCACTGAAAGTGAATGGTTATAAGACCAACTTGACTGTGACTGTTGCATATGCTATATTAATTTTCTTTTTATATTATAATGATTTCCATTAAATACCATCACGCTGTCAGCATGGCTTATGTTTTTAATTGCTATGTGCTAGCTTCCTTTATAGTTGATATTTGTGCTATTGTCGTGTCTTTCTATTAACACACCTCCATGATGAACCACTTGGAGTTTCCCGCCTGTTCGGCATAAGTCCCTTCCTCTTGGAGGTGTTGAGCTGCAGTGATACATACTTGACCATCACGGCTGTCTGCCATATTAACCGAGTGACCAAAAAACTACTGTTATGTAAATTCTTTGCACTGACTCCTGTCAGATTGTGACAAATGATGATTTAGAGCAACACAAAAGTCTCATGAATTCCGAAATGACCGGTCAGATTTGCAAAACATGCGACCTATATCTGATTTAGTACCACATATGGAAGTGGCCCAAATCAGAATCTAAAAAAAAAAAAAACAGATTCCATGTGGTTTGTGCTGTTTACAATATTTATTTATTTTTTTATTTTTTTTCAGATTTTGGCCTCTTTTGTCTGCAGTCTGAACGTAGTCTTAGTATGTTCTGCAAAGGGGTCACAGTTTAAGTAACAAACCATGTTAATTTATGAAAGAGCATGACCTGTGTTCCTACATTCACCGTTTTTACATAACGTTGCTCTCTCCTCTGATGTATTCCTGTCCTTTGTATCTCACCCATCACTTCTTATTTAAGGGGTCTGTGCTTAGACTTGTTGCACCCTGCCAAGACAACACAACATTCTGGAGGGTTATACAACAGCATGACTGATTAAAGGAGAGAAATATATCGTTCTTCATCATTAATCATTAATAATCCAATAATTATAGAGAAAAAATGGAGCAGCTGTGTATGTCCAAATAACATGATATCTCTTTATCCACACACTGAATGATCTATCAGAATACAGAATTAAAAGTATGTGGAAATCCCCTTCACAGTTATGGGTTTCAGCTACACCTATTACTAGTGCAGTGTGCATACAATCAAGCATCGATACAGCCGTGCATCTCCTTAGACAAATATGATAATTCACAAAGCAAGTTTCATACAGAAATGTCTTCTAGAGGAAAGCCTGAATATTCTATTGGTTCAGCAAGAACATGCAAAAGTTGGAGTCGGTCAGATTCTTTTTTTCCTAAATGAAATGAATACATTTATTCAGCAAGGGTGCATTAAATTTAGCAAAAGTGACAGTAGAGACATTTAAATTGTTACAAAAGATTTCTATTTTAAATAAATGCTGTTCTTTTGAACTTTCTGTTCATCAAATAATCCTGAAAATGTATCACAGTATGTACCACATATTGAAATAGAAAACAATTATTTTGAATTGTAAAAAATATTTCATAATATTACTGTTTTTAACTAACTGTATTTTTGATCAAATAAATGCAGCCTTAGTGGGCTTCTAAGAAACATTTAAAATATCTTATCAACCTCAACATTTTTAACGGTAATTTGAATGATGTTTGTCTGTCCACACACTTTTGGCCATGCTGTTTATAGTCATGTTTGTGTTTTTGAGAAAATGTTTTCAGTCCTGGATGAACCCTAGAAGCAATGTAAAATATTTGATGGCCATGTTAAAATGTAAGTCTTTTGTTTGTTTGCTATGGTGGGTTAAAACTAAGGAAAACTTGAAAATATGAGTTTTTTTTTTTTTTTTCATTTCCAGCGCTGGGAATCATGAAAATTAACAGTCCTAAAATGTTGAAAATGTTGAAAAAGTATATATATACAGTGAGGAAAATAAGTATTTGAACACCCTGCTATTTTGCAAGTTCTCCCACTTAGAAATCATGGAGGGGTCTGAAATTGTCATCGTTGGTGCATGTCCACTGTGAGTGACATAATCTAAAAAAAAAAATATCCAGAAATCACAATGTATGATTTTTTAACTATTTATTTGTATGATACAGCTGCAAATAAGTATTTGAACACCTGAGAAAATCAATGTTAATATTTGGTACAGAAGCCTTTGTTTGCAATTACAGAGGTCAAACGTTTCCTGTAGTTTTTCACCAGGTTTGCACACACTGCAGGAGGGATTTTGGCCCACTCCTCCACACAGATCTTCTCTAGATCGGTCAGGTTTCTGGGCTGTCGCTGAGAAACACGGAGTTTGAGCTCCCTCCAAAGATTCTCTATTGGGTTTAGGTCTGGAGACTGGCTAGGCCACGCCAGAACCTTGATATGCTTCTTACAGAGCCACTCCTTGGTTATCCTGGCTGTGTGCTTCGGGTCATTGTCATGTTGGAAGACCCAGCCTCGACCCATCTTCAATGCTCTAACTGAGGGAAGGAGGTTGTTCCCCAAAATCTCGAAATACATGGCCCCAGTCATCCTCTCCTTAATACAGTGCAGTCGCCCTGTCCCATGTGCAGAAAAACACCCCCAAAGCATGATGCTACCACCCCCATGCTTCACAGTGGGGATGGTGTTCTTGGGATGGTACTCATCATTCTTCTTCCTCCAAACACGTTTAGTGGAATTATGACCAAAAAGTTCTATTTTGGTCTCATCTGACCACATGACTTTCTCCCATGACTCTTCTGGATCATCCAAATGGTCATTGGCAAACTTCCCACGAGGTGAGATCTTGCATGGAGCCCCAGTCCGAGGGAGATTGACAGTCATGTTTAGCTTCTTCCATTTTCTAATGATTGCTCCAACAGTGGACCTTTTTTCACCAAGCTGCTTGGCAATTTCCCCGTAGCCCTTTCCAGCCTTGTGGAGGTGTACAATTTTGTCTCTAGTGTCTTTGGACAGCTCTTTGGTCTGGGCCATGTTAGTAGTTGGATTCTTACTGATTGTATGGGGTGGACAGGTGTCTTTATGCAGCTAACGACCTCAAACAGGTGCATCTAATTTAGGATAATAAATGGAGTGGAGGTGGACATTTTAAAGGCAGACTAACAGGTCTTTGAGGCTCAGAATTCTAGCTGATAGACAGGTGTTCAAATACTTATTTGCAGCTGTATCATACAAATAAATAGTTAAAAAATCATATATTGTGATTTCTGGATTTTTTTTTTTTTCAGATTATGTCTCTCACAGTGGACATGCACCTACGATGACAATTTCAGACCCCTCCATTATTTCCAAGTGGGAGAACTTCCAAAATAGCAGGGTGTTCAAATACTTATTTTCCTCACTGTATATATATATATATATAATCTAAAATCATGAAAAAAAAATTCTCAAAAGGTGTATGAACCCTGGAGTTTACTTTTGTTGAAAACATAAGCTCATATATGTGGCTAGTGCAGTCTTTATATTTTGTGTTATTGTGTAAGTCTCTTAAATTTTGACAGTGTTATTTATTGCTCTTATTATAGAGTGTTGGTTTACAGCCTTCAATTGTAATTGTTTAATATCTCATTTAACATGCAAAATGTTGAAGAATTCGCCCTAGACGTTTGCCTGGCAGCATTGCAAGCCTTCTTTAAAGTGATTGTGTTTTTCATGATCACATTTAAGTAACTCCACCTGAAATGCAAAAAAAAAGAAAGAAAAAAAAAAGGACATATTGTGTTTGCTTACTTTGTCCTATGTTTGATTCTACAGGCAGAGGAGATCAGTCCCAAGTACTCGAAATTCAACTATGTGTTTTTAGCCAAGGTAATGACTCTCTTGTTTGAGGTTTTGACTATTTATGATCAATATTAAGTTAATGACATTATGTATTTTGTTGGCTCTGTTCCAAACCTAGTGAGCTGTCTTGCTGTTTACCACCTATATAGATAACGACTTCACATTTTTTAAAGCCGACATTAATGTGATGAAATTCGAGTCGACGTCGACTAGTCGCTGATGACGTCGTTGATGAACAAATTAAGCCTGAACCTCGGACTGAGACTGAACGCGGGTTGTGCACAGCTATGGCATATGACACAGCGCTCCTACATAACAGCTTATTTTTATCAATTCTTTTGTCTTTAGGTGATATTTCTGCTCATGCTAAATCAGATATAGATAAAGTAGCACAGTAAAGATTACATTTATATGAATGCATTAGTGTGAGAGTGAGCGATTGCATTTCACTTGTACGTACTCTCTACTAATAGTGAAGCTGTGGGTTTTAGTCACTAAGAAATATATGCTAGAACTTTCCGTTTCTAAGCTATTTAATTGATAAATCATAGAACAGAGTTTACAATATATTTCTGCGCTACTGAATGATTCTGTGCGCTCAATTTTCAAGTGATATGCGCGCTACTGTCTGTGTGTTGTGTGTGTAATGCAGCAGCAGTTTCGAACGCAATTAACTTACCTGTACAATAAGCTGAGTAAAACGTACATTCACGCGATCAATTCTGAGCATCCAGATGGTATAATCAGCATTTATTTGTCATTTTAACTGAAACGGTGTAAATGGACTTTTATTATCCTGTTGCGCCCTCTGTAGACCATGAAAGATCAGCAACTAGTCTGTTCAACCCCTAATTGTTACTATACCTTCCAAGACAGCATCCTAACTGATGTTTACACAACGCCATTTTTAAATAAGCACAGATTTTTTTTTTTTTTTTTTTTTGTGCATTTTTGCAGTTCATTTACACAACAATGGCATTTTGGGGGCCTGAAAATGCAAACTTTTGAAAGCGGGTTTCAAAGTGCATAGATAAGAGACCGTTATCGTCTCCATGTAAACTACAAAAACTCGAATTTGTGAAAACGGTGACGTCATGCACATGCATATTACGTGTTCAGTTCTATAGGCGTGTAGTTTTTCTTTACAAAGTGACATCGCCAACTACTGGTAAGGCAGCATAATAGAGCGTTTTTAGTCGTTTTCGCAGATCCGTGTGAACGGAGATGGTTTTGAGAACATTTTCGTATGTACGTGAAAAACTCAAAGGAAAAAACGTTCAGTTTTTAGAACATCATTGTCATGTAAACGCACCCCAAGACGAGTACAGACCAAGAACAACTCAAACTGGGGGCTATATATACACACAGAGTAACAAAATGATGAACAATGAACTTGTGGAACAAGTCAATCAATCAATCAAGAGTAGCTCTTTCAACAAATGAGAACTTTTTAGTGAGAATGAGAATGAGGAAATGAGAACCAAGGAAACAGTAAACATAGATTTACAAACTAAAAGTCCAGGAAAATGAAACCGAAACAAAACATTACAATATCTTACTTACAATACAAATATGATGGCCATAAACTTAAAAAGAGGAAGAGAAAGACTGAAATCTCCTGAACTATCTGTAATGGTTACATTTTAATAGCATATGTCAAATCCACATTTAAATCTGACTGAAGTGGGATCATAAATTTAGCTTTTTCAGCTCCAGTTACTCTAAAATAATGTATTTTTAGGCATGTTCAGCTAATGTGTGCTAATTACTATTTTTATTTCACTGATTTCAGTTTTTGGTAATGAATGAAGTACAAATAGATTTGCACTACCATTCAATAGTTTTTAATACCTTTGCCATCACATGAATACGTAAAAAAAAAAAAAAAAAAAGAATTAGAAAACAGTTATTTAAATGGTTATAATTTACATTAGTGTTGTTTTTACTGTATTTTTGATAAGTTCTGCAATGGTGAGCATAACAGAGTTTTTTTTTTTTTTTTCAAAAACATTTTAAAAATAATACTGGCTCCAAACTTTTGAACATTATAGTAGATAATTGACATTTCTCCAATATCTTCCTCCATCTTAGATGATTTGTTTTTCTTTTTCTTTTGGAACAGCTTTTACATAGGCAACACACATATGTCGTCTACATAGGCAGCTCACTAGGTTTTTTAACTGAGCCAGTAAAGCCTTAAAGGGTTAGTTCACCCAAAAATGAAAATTCTGTCAGTAATTACTCACCCTCATGTTGTTCCAACCGCGTAAGACCTTCGTTCATCTTC
This sequence comes from Squalius cephalus, assembly GCF_949319135.1. NCBI lineage: Eukaryota > Metazoa > Chordata > Actinopteri > Cypriniformes > Leuciscidae > Squalius > Squalius cephalus. Next base: position 12,122,262 of record NC_137142.1, read on the forward strand.
GGAACATAAATTAAGATATTTTTGATTAAATCTGAGAGTTGTCTCACTCCTCCATAGGCTTTCAGAGGGACCGAAACTTGCTGGCCCAGAAAAGTTATTAAAGAGATCGTTAATATAGTCCAAGTGACTCCAGTGGCTCAATCTTAAGTATATCAAGCGACGAGAATACTTTTTGTGCGCAAAAACAAACAAAAATAACGACTTTATTCCACTATTCATTTCCTTCTCTCTGGGCCTCTAGTTGGTTCACGTAGTGTTTTTGCGTAGCGCGTCTGTGTTACACGTCACCACGTAGGCTCACAATTGGCCGAAGCGGGTCATGTGTGTGATGCGTGATGACGTGCAACACAGACGCGCAGCGCAAAAACACTACGAGGCCCAGAGAGAAGGAAATGAATAGTGGAATAAAGTCGTTATTTTTGTTTGTTTTTGCGCACAAAAAGTATTCTCGTCGCTTGATATACTTAAGATTAAGCCACTGTAGTCACTTGGACTATATTAACGATCTCTTTAATAACTTTTCTGGGCCAGCAAGTTTCGGTCCCTCTGAAAGCCTATGGAGGAGTGAGACAACTCTCAGATTTAATCAAAAATATCTTAATTTGTGTTCCGAAGATGAACGAAGGTCTTACGCGGTTGGAACAACATGAGGGTGAGTAATTACTGACAGAATTTTCATTTTTGGGTGAACTAACCCTTTAAAAGAAAATGAAGAACATTGAAATGGTTGACTGTAACTGCGCCTACTGTATATCTCTTTTCTCCTGTCAGTGTTACAAAGACTTGGGTCAGAGGAGTCGTGCCCGACAGATGTGTGACGCTGCCTCTGCGATGAGCATTGTGACTAAAGAGGTGTTTTTCTTATTCGGATTAATCAGATTTATAGTTTGAGTCTCTTGTCATTGTTATTCTATGTCAGTAACTGAATTATTTTTGCACTTTCTCAAAAGGACGAGGAGGCACAGAAGGAATTGGACTCTCTTGTTGCATCACTTTAATATACGTCTCCAACAGAAGGGAAAAAGGCTCTCTGTCTTTATGTTCCATCTCATTAGACTCGACTGTGACTGGACTGTAGCCGTTTACCCACAAACCAACATTTGAACTATTAATGTTGGCCAGGACACATCATTTATTGTGCATCCATTAGAATGCACAATATACTGTATTTGTTTTACAGGACAATTTCTTTTATTTTTTTTATTTTTCCCCCCAGGAACATTTTAGACATTAACACTAATAGTTGCAATACACAACATGGCTGTCATCTATTGACAACGCCATGACTATCAGTGGCTAGAATGAATTTCACATTAATGATATCTTCAAAACCCACAAAATCTTTTCGATTTTCTAAAAAGGATTAAAAAAATTATAATTACAGAGATTATTTGGGTGAAGTGACACTTGCAGCTTGCAACATATTCTGACCAAAAACCACGGGAAATATCTTTTTGACCGGAATTAAAAGCATCAAATTACTTTTGTTTTAATGTGCCTTTTAGGGGCATGTTTTTGTGTGTACTTTGTAATCAGGATTTCATCCAAAATTATGAATATACCTACAGATTATTTCATAAAATAGCATGGCTATAAAGTTATATTTGTGGAATCTAGTTTACCTCCTAATAAGTGTCTGATACAAACCTTTGAATACCTTTCGAAGAACTTCAATAATTAGTTTGTCCGGAAAGACGCTGAAATTAGACTGTGCATGAAAGCTGAAATTATGTCATATATATATTATACTTTTTATAGCATGTATATCCCTCCTGTCTTTTACGGGTGTGTTTTTTTTTTTTTTTTTTTTTTTGTTAGGGATACCCAAACAGCTCAATCTGGATTAAATCACTTATCTGAGTTCTCTTTGTGGAATCTGTATTGTTGTTTGTTTTTCAGTATGATATATAAGCAGATAACTTGGGTGACTTGTGTACATTTTAATTCATATACATTTTTTTGACCAAAGATAATCACTAAACCTCTACATTTAAGAAATTATGGGGACCATGTAAAGTGGAAGATAAGTTTTCCTCTTATGCAATTGCTAATATTGTTTTAATGTCATTTTTAGTGTTTATACGATCCAGCATTAAGAATGTAATAATTGTTTGTATATTTACATGATTGCACTTGCTTTATATGGTACATTTTAGATTGTTGGTGATCTGTACAGAACATTGATACTGTAACCATGCATATGAAGACATTCACTTCATTGCTGCTGCTCATTACAATATACAATAAGGTGAATTCAGACTGTGTTGTACGTTGGTCATATTTTTTTATGTTTTACTGTATGTTATTGGTGTGGCATGAATTGGTCATTTCAACAGCATTAGCGACAGAAAACATAATTGCAGTCTACTTGAGCCTAACTTAGAAATTAACCAGTGATGTGAGATTTTTTATTGTTTTCATTAATATTTTGAATCCGTTTTTTTTGTTTTACATTTTCCGTTTTCATTAGAATTTTAAAGTGCCATTATTTTGCTTTCATGAATATTACCTTTCATGCAGTGTGTTATATAGCTATTTGTGAATGTAAAAAGATCTGCAGAGTTTTAAATATCAAAGTGCACAACAAAGTTATTGTCTTCTAAATGAAAGAATTCATTCTGAACTTGCCGAAACGAGTTGTCAGCAATTCCAGTCTCACTTCCTGTTACATAGGTATGTAACAACAAATTTGCATAATGCCAGCCTTTGGTCTTCATTGGCTGCCGGCGAACAATGTCTCCTTTCCCCCGCCCTCAAACACTGTAGTTGTATTCTGAGGCCTGGAAGAGTGTTATTCATGTGGAGAAGATGCTGTTTTCAGTTTTTTTGGTAATAGGCATTTCGTTTCTGATGTGCACTGTAAGCGATAGACAAATCTCAACAGACTGGGCCTTCTGACCAATCAGAGCAGAGTAGTCTCTTGGAAAGGAGGGGTTTAGAGAGACTGAATCTTTGAACAAACCGTTTTCAGGCTTTCAGTGTATATTATGAGAAAAGTGTTTTTGACCTTGTATGCATGTAAACCTGATGTAGGAGACTTTTGTCATTTTTATTCGTTTTCTTTTTTTAAATATGTATTCGTTTTATTTATTTTTATTTTTAGCTTTAGGTTTAGTTGTTTTAGTACATCAAGTTAAACTACGTTCAAATGAGAAATGTTGCTATTGTCAACTAGATGAAATAATATATATATATATATATATATATATATATATATATATATATATATATATATATATATATATTTTTTTATGTTTAATTTTCAGTTAACATTTTTTTTTTTTAAAGTAACAATGCTGATATTACAGGTAATATTATTCTTTTACTGCCCTAAAAGTGCCTGGACATCATAAAATGTAAAGCACTGATACACCAAACTTGATATGATGATGCACAAATTTCACCCACTACTCAAGCAAGTGTAATGACACTTACATTTTTGCTTGGGAACCACATAGAACCAAATCGAATGTCTAGAATCAAGTTGAATTGGACTATTGATCATGTGCTCTTCAATTTCCGTCTACAAAAAAGTTCAGACATTTTCAAATTTCTTTGTTCAAAACTTCTGATGACAACATTTGTTCTGTTTCACGTTGTGCTCAATGTGCTTGGACCTTAATAATTGCCATTATTTTTATTTTTACAATTCTGTTTAGTGGAACGGAAGTTACACTTCACTTTCAACTTCATAAATGTAGGTCAGGTAGTTTTCAGTCAGTATCTTGCCTGTACACTCTTGTCCAGAGAGCAGCCAACCATAGGCAATGCCAGGAAGACATGATGAAAAGGGCTGATTTTCAGGTGTCACGGGTGATATTACAGGGCACTCATACTGACTCACCCATCAGTTGTAAACAGAAATAACCTTTTCATGTCTGGACACCTGAACCAAGCACTGGGTTAATAATGTCTTCAGCAGCAACAGCTTCTGATTAGAGACTCTTCTGTACTGACATGTTTTATGTGAATTGACATCATGTAATGAAAGGTAACATTACTAATGTAACCCCCATTCCCTGAAGGAGGGAATGGAGATGTTACGTCAGTGACTGACCAATTGGGATCTCGCCTGAGAGCTGTGGTAGATTCTGCCAATCACCTTCGAGAGGTAACAAAACAAGCCAACGGACATTGGCGAGTGAGATTTGCATCGCGAACCACTCCCCGTGATACGGGGATATAAGGAAGCGTGCTGTACTCACTGATTAAGTTTTTGCTGAGGAGCCAAGACAGTGTCCTGGCCACTCAGCTGTGGTTACAGGGTTTGTGGCGACAGGACGTAACATCTCCATTCCCTCCTTCAGTCAATGGGGGTTACATTAGTAACCTAGATTAGTAACCTCACGTTTGACGTTACGTCAGTGACTGACGAATTAGGATCCCTAAGAAACACAATCGATGTGCCTTCCCAACGCCCCTTGTAAGCTGCCTAATCTGGGGCGGAAAAATGGACAGGGCTGTATGTGTGGAATGTTGACCACTGCTGTTCCTTCTTACCCTTGACTAATTGGATAGCACTATTACTAATGGAAAGCAATGCTACAGATACTACATCCTGCCTGTATGGAGGTAACATGTGGAGTTACACATATGCACTGGCCATTAGGGAAGTGCTACATATGGAAGGTCTCTGTGGTAGATTCTGCCATTCAGTACCATTATAGAGACGGCAGAGTGGACCTTGCCAAGGAAGAGACACTGGCTGTGTGCTAGTGCATCCGTGCAGAGGGTCCCTAAGGTCAGGGAATAAAACAAATGTCAGTGGCACATGTCCGGAGAGGCAAACAGGTTTACCTTTGCGGCTCCAAAGAATCTCCAAATCAGCTGAAACACCTGGGGGTGGAGTCTCCACTCTTTCGGCCCGGGAGCGTGAGCTGTTGTGAGAGCGTGTCGGCTGCATGATTGAGCTCGCCCGAAATGTGAATGGCATCCCATGCGATGGTACTGGACATCCGTTGGGGGACGGCTAGATGCTCCTCCGCCTCCTGGCGGATGTCGATGGCTCCTCCAGTCGAGGGCAGCCGGCAGTGAGTACCCCGATCCCTGCTCCGCCCCCATCATGGTGGACGGCAGCATGCTCTGGCCCACAGTGAACGGGAGCGATGACTCCGCTCCCTCTCGGACGGCAGCCACACCTCCTCGACCCAGAAGCATGGCAGCAAGCGTGAGCTGTTGGCATCCTACCTGCTGTTCAATCGCTCCAGCACCACCGCCTCGGGCAGCCATTGGATTCACCGCTCCTTTGCTGCCTGACCTCCTCAGCACTGCGATCCCCCTCTGCAGCGAGGGCTCTCCATATCCCTCCTTCCTCCCGGGTTTCGGCACCAATGTAGTAAAGTTTGTTGTTGTAATGGGGAGGAGGAGGTGGGAACTGGTGAACATTTAAAGACTTTTAATAACAAAATACAAAACGAAATTACAGCCCCTCATGGATGACTGCTGTCACATATGAACAAAACATAAAATAAAACAGCCCAGGCCTGGTCCTCTCTCGTCCTTAACTGTCGCCGCTCCTCCTTTTATGCTTCCACTCCTCCGTGAGAGACACAAGACCGGTCCATTGTCCAGGTGTCGCTCATCCTCAATCACGCCACCTGGCTCGTGCCATTCTCTCACGGCCCTCAGCCTCGTCCTGCACGCCACACTTCTGACTCCAGAAGAGATGATGGCAGGCGAGTTGTGACATGGGTCAAGAGTGTAGACCACCTTGACGGTTGATGTACGCAACACTCGACGTGTTGTCCGTTCGGACCAGTACTGCTAGCAGTTCAAGGCAATTCTGCCGTGCAAAGGCAAAAGACCGTAACTTCGTTTTTGGTCGAAAATGAGTTATTTATATTTTTGGCACATTCAAGACCTTCTTTATCATGTGGATAAGTATCTTGAAAGTATCTTGAATTTTGGAACGCTCAAATTACGAGTTACGGTGCTCTGCCTTTGTTTAGCCGTGCGTCAATATGAAGTTACTGTGCCGGTGTTCAATCAAATAATGCTACCTACCAGATTGTACGGTTATCTGCCTTTGTTTTAATGTCCATTCAAATTAAAATTACGGTGTAGCCTGTGTACTTTGTACAGCTGCCATCAGTCGCTCTAACTTCTGATGTCCTCAGAGCGGTCAGAACATTTAGTATGGTCTGCTCCATCGACAAACGTGCGATATCGATCGCGAAGGATTATGCAGAGTTGACAGAAAAACGTTACACATTGCCGTATCAGATGAATACAACCAAGAATTAAAGCTCGGCAAACTAGCTGGCAGAGTGCCAAAACTTCGCCTTCAGCCCCGCCCTAAACGCGGTCGAGTCAACGCTGGACTAATAGGAGGTATTTTGTCATGTCAAATGTATTAATAATGCCATCAGAATGCAACCAAAGCACAGGATAGCAATAAGTAGATGGCTATAAATAATTGTAAATCATACAAAATAAATGCCATGATCACAAGATTTTATACAGGTGTGTACTATAATGATTTTGTTAATGGTGATCAGCAACTAAATATTGATAATGTGGAAGTTACTGCCTTTTACCTTGGCATGACTTCTCACTTTTTGCTGACAATACAAAGGCAGAGTAAAGTAACTTTAAAATAGTGGTCAAAAGTCAAGTTTGAGCTCAAGATTTTTTTATGTATATAATTTCCATTACTTTTTCAGTTTCAGATTTCCAGTGTCCTACCTATAATTAATTTGGCGGGACAACTAAAAATCTTTAAAGTCATTTTTCTCAGTTCCACACTCTAGCGACTTAAGGTCTTTTGCCTTTGTAGGGCAGAATTGATATGCCACTGCAGTCGAGGTCCTGTCCAGGAGCCAGAGGATGCATGCCCGTTGCATACAGCACCCCAGCCGGTGGTGGAGTCTGTTAAGACAACAACATGCCTGGACACTTGTTCTAGGGGTACCATGCCCATCTCTGGACTCGGCCATGTAACCAGTGCTGAAGCGGTCTCATATGAAGCAATCCGAGTGGCATGACCATGGATGCCATATGCCCCAAAAGCCTCTGAAATACTTTCAGTGGAACCGCCGTCCTGCCCTTGAAATAAATTCAAGCAGTTAAGCACTGCCTGAGCGAACTCTCTCATGAGACGCGCCGTCACGTTGAACAAGTCCAACTCCATACCGAGAAAAGAGATCCTCAGCACGGGGACAGTTTTCTCTTTTTCCAGTTGACCCGAAGCCCAAGATGGCTGAGGTGCCTGAGCACCAGGTCCCTGTGTTTGCACAACTGTTCTCGCGAGTGGGACAGGATGAGTCAGTCGTCGAGATAGTTGAGAATGCGAACACCCACTTCCCTTAGCGGGGCAAAGGCAGCCTTTGCAACCTTCGTGAAAACGTGGGGCAACAGGGACAGTCCGAAAGGGAGGAACTTGTACTGATATGCCCGCCCCTCAGACGCAAAGCGTATGAATGGTCTGTGTTGAGGGAAAATCGAGACCAAGCAGGACAGGAGCATCTTTGTCTGCCACTGAGATAAACTGGACTACGCTGAACCTGAGGGGACGCCGGGCGAACTGAATCGCATAGCCCAAGTCTGATCGTCCGAGTGAGTCAGCGAGACGGGCTGTAAAGCACTAGCCAGGCTCCTAGACGCCATGTAAGTAGGACCTGTGGGACTACAGACGTACTCTCAGTTATGCAGCGAGATGGAGCACAGGGGCCGGACCCAGAAGGCACAGCGTCCCGGAGTGGGGACTGAGTGTGCGGTGCAACACTACGCTGGCTCCATGGCGCAGCTTCGTGGGTACCTCGGCCTGCGATGGGGGTATGTGGCAAGCAGGACAAGGTAGAGGGCCATGGAAACGAGCTAGGCAGGGCAGTGCGATTGTTAATGAGCGTCACCTGCGTGCCCCGCTCCAGGCCTTGAGTCTCATGGAAGGAGATCCAGATGAATAAAAGGAGGATTGATGACAGTGCAAGAGGAGAGAGGACCAGGCCTGGAACTTTACCTGATGTTTTGTTTATGTGTTTACTTGGTTTTGTGTTTGTTTATTTTATGATTAACATGTTTAAAAGTTCACTGGTTCACGCCTCCTTCCCTGAACAACTAACCTTGTTACAGTTAGTCATTGACGTAATGTCGCACGTGACTGATTGATAGGGAACTGAAGCAGTCTTCATTTATTGATGCTTTTGATTACTAGCCATTTTATTGTTTCTTACTTTTAGGGTGGGTTGATGATAGTTTTGAAACAAGGCTCATTAAATAAGGAGATGATTGTGTACTACTTTAACCAGCCAATGAAATCCTTTGTCATTCGTTCAAGTGAGTGAGAGGCATTGTTTGTCGCCACATCACAGATGAAGAGGGCAAAGTCTTCATATAGGATCATTTAACTTCATTGTGATTTCTCTGTACATTTTACCACTTCCATGTGGAAGTGTCATATAACAGGACAACTGTTTATCCTCAGGAACTGAAAACCATCTCATAGTCGGTTCTCTCAGATACAGCACATAAATAATACCTGAAGGCCATTACCTGGATTCCTGGAGGTCTCTTCTAGATCTGAAGACTTTTAGAACTGGCAGCAGAGCAAGCAATGAGACTGTCAAAAAGTCTTTAATTTCTGAGCTTTATGCAAATTGGAGAACCATGTGTTCTACCATAAGTATTTCAAAATTGAACTGTAGCTGATGCAGCACTTTTTACGAATCAGTGCATCCATTACATTGCTATACTTGCTGTATTTCAAATGCAGTTTGGATGCTTTCATTATAGTTAAATTTTGTTTGGGTTAACAACATGCATTCAATTTACATCATATTTTAAAACTTAGGTATTTTAAAAATGGCCATTCAAGTAAGCATTATATGATATATTGAAAGTAATCATAGAGAGAACAGAAACAGAAGACAATCACATTAACTTGAAACTTTTTTGTTAATTGAATATATATAGAAAATACCATAATACTAAAAGCAAAACAAGAAAACAGAAAATATCAAAAACTAATTTGAAATATCAAAAACAACTATGATGTAGTATATGATAAATATAAGTCGTTGGCGGTGTAATAGTAGTAGTTTCCTTGGCGAAAGCACTTCTGCCACAGTCCTACTGTTGATCCTACAACAGTGAAGCGTGCTTTCTTTTCTTTACCAGGGATGGGATCTTGGATAGGATCAGGCGGCTGTTGGTGTATCAGTAATCAGCTGGCTTTATCTGGACTTGTCACGCACTCAAACCGCTAATCAGAACAGGATGTGCTGGGAAAGCAAGATAAAGCACTTCATAGGGAAGGGTATATCCTACTCACTTTCCTTCTATTTTAAATCCCCAATTGAGTGGCTGCATGCAGATATGATGTGTGTAATAAAGTTAGAATGGTTATTTTTTACTGGTCACTATTTTCCTAGGGTAGTAGGGAGCCACTTGTTTTTATACAACATTAAATCAGCCAGTTTTGTTTTACAGACTCAATTTTTTTTATTATTTTTTTTATGCATTTGTCTTTTTATGCAATGTCTTTTTACAGCATTTATAAAGCATTTACTATCTTACAAGACTGAGTAATGATATTTACACATTTATTTACACATTCATATATATATATGCACTACATTTAATCACAAAACTGTAAACTGTATGCAGTTTAGAATTTCAAATGACAGAGCTTAAATGAAGTAGAAAAATATAATATTTCATGTTGGCATCACATGGCCTGGGAACTAAATATTAGCAGTTCAGTAATAAACTTACATATTAATGTTTTGCACAAAAATATATAGTATCTAGCACAGTTCAACAGTCTATTAACATCAAATGTTATTACAGTACAAAAAGATATTACCGCAAATCAAACATCGCTATTACAATTCAAAATTACATCGCAGCACTGCAGTTAGAAGCGAGAAAAAATTGTCACAACACACACTATACAGTTAGTTAACAAGCACTGAAATTCCCCTTCAGGATTCCCCTAACTAGAAGGGACCCAAGGAATACAAAATGTAGAGGAAGGAGGAGGCTGCGGTGAGCACAATGGAAGTGGACTGCGTTAAACCCACCTATGTTTATTTGGTAATTATAGATTAATGGTAAGAAGTCAGTAATAACAAGGCATCGACCTCAACAATGCTGTAGTGAGAATCAGGAAATAGTATCAAGGTGCACAGGGATTAAGAGGAACAATAAAGTGCTGTAAGAGTATACTGTACAAATTCATCATTTTATGAACATTATATAGTGACGTTTACAATGCAGCACAGGGCTAGTTTGAGCTAAAGGACCCTAAGCAACAACTAAACAAGGAAAAAGTACTTTAAGCTCAATGCAGTCATGTAAAATATTAACAGAACATTGTTAATAAAGTCAACACAAATAGATAAAAACAATTGTATGTCTGCATGCTATACAGACTAGGAGAACTAGAATTAGTAACATACAAATCTCTCGACTAAATAATGCTATGCATGTAAATGTCTCAAAACTCTTAGAAAACAAACATGGAAGCTTTCATTTGTATGAATAAAGCAAGCCACCATGTCATGTCCTGTTATGTAGCTTTTGCTTTGCTGCTCTTGCAGAGTATACCATAAATCAGTGCATTGTGTAGTTACAGTCATGCATGAGTGTGGTTTTATTCCTGTAGCTCGTTCTGAGCAGGAAAATGTTTTGCCTGAGTATATGACATCTTTAAATATATTTATATTTATATTTCACACATGCAGATATGAGATATTCTTCAGTGTTTGTTTTCATATCCAACCTTCATTTGCCAGAGTATTTAAGTTGTGTGCTTTGATTTCACTTCAAACTTGAGGTCTTTGTCTCTGTTCTGTTCTTTGTCTCTGTTCTGCTCTAAGTCTGAGACATTTCTACCAAGCTGTCCAGGAGTTCTGCGCTGTCACGGAGTGAGACAGACACTTTAAAGGCTTTGGGTTTAATTGTGAGCCCATACTCACAGTCCATGCTGGGGATACTTTCTGCTGTAAAGCTACACTGATGTAGCAGCAAGGAAGTGAAGAGGAAGAGCTGTATCTTGGACAGGTCTTCTCCAATGCATCTGCGCTTCCCCGCAGAGAAGATCAGCACGTTGGTGGTTAAGTCTTTGTTGAGCGCTCCATCCTCGTCCAGGAATCGCTGTGGGTTGAATACCTCAGGTTGATCCCATTTGGTCGGGTCATGGTTCAAAGACCATTGGTTGATGAAAATTATGGTATCTTTGGGGATGCCATAACCATTGATGGACGTATCTGTGGTCGTGCTGTGGGGGATCGTTACGGGGATGAATGAGGTGAATCGCATGACTTCGTAGATGAAGGCTGTGAAGTATGGAAGATGAGGCTGGTCTGCAATGGTTGGAAGGCGACTGCGATCCACCACTCTGTCTACATCCTCCTGAAGACGTTTCTGGACTTCTGGATACCTGTAATATAAGTGAAGACCTCTTTCAGCATTTTCAACTTTCTACTGCTTGAGTTCACCAAGTCACCAAGAATTTTTTTATGGACATTGAATGTTGACATTGAAAACACTTGTATTGCGAAGCAGAATAGCTGTTTCATTGAGGATTTAAATGATGTTTTATTAACAAAGTTCGGGAGGAGCACGTTCAGATAAGTAACACGAGTGGAGAGCACTCAGCAATCAACGATAAGAGGTGTATATATATATTCAGCAGTCTCACCTCAATTCATTGACAGTTTAGCAGCATCCCTCCACCACCCCTTCTCCACACTTCTAGGGCCCTATTTTAACGACCTGAAATGCAAGTATCAAGCGCGAAACACAAGTAACTTTGTGGGCGGGTCTTGGGCACTGTTGCTATTATACCGGCGGGATAAATGATTCTTGCGCCCGACGCAAATCTAAAATGGATTGATGTGAAGTAGCTTCATTATTCATAGGTGTGGTTTGGGCGTAACGTGAAATTTCCCTCGTGAAAAAATGAGAACTGCTGCATCTGTGTGTAGATGAGATAAGCAAAGTGCATGCGTGTTGTTCACATGCTACATTTATTATGGCCAAGCATGCGCCCTTAAATATAGCATATGAATAAAATGCGCAATGCGCCACTGACTTTAGACTAGGTTTTTCCTGGTCAGTGGCGGAATTGTTTTCTAAACCTGCAAAATAGCACCAGGGAACGTTTGCACCGGAACACGCCTCCTCTTTTCGCTGCACCGCCCCCGGGAGCGCAAGTTCATTTCCTAATTTACCGACATGCGTCTGTGGAGGGAAAAGTCCGCTCTGCGCAGGTGCAAAATAGGAATGATACATGCGTCGGTGTACAAAGTAAATTGCGCTGGGTGCAGGATAGGGCCCCTAGTCCTAACCATTTAAATACGGGGGGAGTACTCTGGGTTCGGGCCAAACTCCGAGCTCAGAGCCCTCCCCCGGACAGCACACCAAATACGCATTAAACTTTACTCCCTCTAATTGTATGTAAGTGTGAACTCGTGAAATGTAATTTGTACCCCATATCTGTTTATAAAATAAACATAAAGTCTCATCTGTACTAGTATCCTGCATGAAGCAGTCATTGTGTTGAGTTTCACAGAGTGGCCTACATGTTTAAAAGTGTTAGTGGGTCAGATTTCATGTTGTGTTTCTGTAACCTGCCCTCATTATTTGCTGCCAGTACCTGCACGGAAGAGTTACATAACACACGAAAGCTGTTGGGTGTTATTGAGATCCGTCTGTCTCTTGTGGACTCTTGTAAATCTGTAAGTTGTCGTACTGCAAAGCTAGTTCACCCAATAATAAAAATGTTGTCGTCACTTACACACCTTCATGTTGTTCTGAACCTGTATGAGTTTCTTTCTTCTGTTGAACACAAAAGAAGATATTTTAAAGAATGTTGGTAACCAAAGAGTTGATGGCAGCCATTGACTTCCATAGTAGGATAAAAAACATACTATGGAATTCAATGGCTACTTTCGTCAACTGTCTGGTTACCAACATTCTTCAAAGTATCTTCATTTGTGTTCAACAGAAGAAAGAAAGGTTTGGAACAACATGAGGGTGAGTAAATGATTACAAATGTATAACTTTTGGTGAACTATCCTTTTAAAGTGCTGCATAGTTCACCTAAATAAATAAATAACAATGCTGTTATAACGTACTAATGTATATAACGTACTAAGGTTTTTTTTTTTTTTTTTTTTTTTTTCAAAAAAGTTTTTTTTTTCTAGGCAACATAAGGAGATTCATTGCAGCGGCTCTTTTTCATGCAATGAATGTGATTATTGATTGATAGTGTCAAGCAGAGTATATTGAATAAATCATGTTGCTTTGTTCCTTTTTGGAGCTTCACAGTAATAAATCATTGTCCACTGAGCAGATTGAACGTCCAGAAATATTTCTTCTTTTGTATTCCCACAAAAGTAGTTTATGTATTTAAAGCATTTACCTGACTAGTAACAGAATGATCCACTGTAGAGCTGTAGATAGAGTGTCTTGACCGGCTCCAAAAATATCTGACATGGTCGATGGCACGAACTCATCCAGAAAGACCCTCGGCCCCCTTGACATCCCTTTATCCATAGCTACGATGAACGCGTCCGTCATGTCACGGACAAGGCTCAATGAAATAGTCTTGCGGTGCTCCACCACTTTGGAATGAATAAACTCGTAAAACTCCATGTTGAGTGCTTTAAACTGGTCAAAGAGAGTTTTGATTGGGTTTGGGAAGTACTGCAGCCAGGGCATCACATCCACGATGCTTCCAGCTCCGACTGTCTTGGTAAACTGATCATTTCTGCCCACCACCTGCTGGAACTCCGCATCATCAAATGAGTACCGGTTCCCGAAGCACACGGCGCTCATGGTGTTCGCCACAGAAACCACCAAATACCGATGCGGTTCGAAGAATTGCTGCTCGCGTGTTTTAGTCAGAAACAAACGGATGAGCTCTCCGATCTCGCACACGATGTGCTTCTCAAAAGTTTGTTTGGTTTGGATGTTGGCTGTGGAGAAATTTCTCACGGTGCTTTGGGCGATTTTTCGATGCAGTTTCCACCACTGGCTGTAGTTACTGAACGCCAAACTTTTCCCACCGGACACGAACCGGAACGAACCGAAGTCGGGTCTGCCGGCAAAATCGACAGCTTTTTTTACAAGCGCCACTTTAATCGCGTCTCCGTTCAGAACCACCACGTCTCGGCTGCCAAGTTTGATCTGAAACACGTCGCCGTATTTCTGGGCCATTCGGGTGAAGAAAAAGTGAGGACAGTTACCGAGCTGAGCGGCGTTACCGATGACCGGCCATGGGAACGGACCCGGTAACTGACACCGACCGGGTCGCCGCCAGAACATGAGCGTTAAACACACCAGCAGAGATAGTAAAGCACTCCGCGACGAAAGCTGGATGAAATCATCCACAGCCGCTAGGAAATCCATTTTTTATATATATATTTGCAAGCCTCGAAATCAATGCAGAATCACTTTGAAGTGGTCAAACACAATTTACCTGTTGAGCATCAATCACTGTTAAAGTTTCTAGCGCTTGCGGCGTGTCTGAGTAATTCATATGAAATTATAGAGTGGTGATAAAGTTAGTAGTGATGTGATGGTTGGCCTAAGATGAAATGAGTTTATAAACGAATTGATCCATGACTAAATCACATCACTGAGAGTCTCCTCCTTTACACACACACACACACACATGCATGCACGCACGCACCCTCTCTCTCTCTCTCTCTCTCTCTCTCTCTCTCTCTCTCTCTCTCTCTCTCTCTCTCTCTCTCTGAATGCGTGACTTCAACTGCTATGTATTTTGAACTCTATCTATCTATCTATCTATCTATCTATCTATCTATCTATCTATCTATCTATCTATCTATCTATCTATCTATCTATCTATCTATCTATCTATCTCGCGTGAAAAAAAAATGTCATCACGCTGTTTAAAAAAAAAACTAACAAAACCTGGTAATCGTAATTTTAATTCACCAAAGAATTACTGAAATTACGGAATATTGCAAAGAAAAAAACGTGAGTCTAGCCTACATATAATGGGCTAAATTTGCGGTGAAACTGTTTAACAAGGCAAAACGTGTAGCCTTCCAGGGTAAAATAAATTATATTTTATCGTCTAAATCTAGTTATCCACTGAAATGGGTTAATATTTTTTGCTTAATTCAAAGCTGTTACGTTTTGAACATTGTAATGGGGAAGATTTAGTTTTCTCGTGTTTGCAACTTCAAGTCAGAACAGATCGTATAAAGAATGATGATGTGTGCTGAAACTGTGGATCAAAACTAATGTTTGACAGGACAATATACAGTAGTGTACTGTACTTTCATTACTGTGGAAAATGCAATAGAAAAGATAACAAGTGATGGAAAATTATGCAATGCTGGAGATTTTTGATAGTATTTTCCTCTTTCTCTGTTTCCACCTGTTGCCACTAGGAGGACCACATTCCCAACCAGCGCCAAATTATATGACACTTAAATTAAGTAATGAAGGGAAAATAAAGACCTGCATTTATTTGTTTGTAATTCTACAACTTTTGTCATCCGTATTTTGTATTTAAAGTCTTACTTGAGATGCAACATTATAGGCCTACTTCAACAAATGTAAGGCTATACATGTAACTTTATATCTTATTATAAATTTAATTAATATTTACAATAAAAACATAAAAAATAAAAAATAAATATATAGCCTATATATATATGTTTTTTTTTTTTGTTTTTTTTTTTTTTTGTCCAAATAAATCACATGCATTTTTCTTACAGGAGGACAAACTCCATTCCAGGTCACGATCCACTCTGTTTTCACAAAGCAGATGCACAATTTCAAAGTGTGCTTAAACAGCTCGATTAATGTGTTCCAAGTGAATCATCTTTGAAAATCGATTCATAATTGCTTTTTTTTGCATCAGACTATTTTGATTTTTGTTTAAAACGTAGGCTATATAAAAATAAATATGCCTATTATTACAAAATATTATAATAATTATTATATACATTATATTAACATTATTATAAAAGAGACACATTTCATATAAAGATAAGTTCATAAAAACGAAATACTTATCTAAAAGTAGCCTATGCCGAATTAGTCCAGCGGCATCTCGAGAGTTCAGTACCACGGACAGCGCGCGTGCGGCGCGCACTGATCACGCCATGACATGTCAAATCACTTAACAGGTTTTATAGATCCCCAGAAGAACACTGACTCTTTACAGCAATCAGGCCTTGACAACTTCAAATGGGCTATTATAAATAATAAAATAAGATAAAATAGTAGGCCTATAGGCCTACATGTGCATCAATACATGTGCATCAGTAAGTGGCTATATGTGCACAACACACCTTATTACGTTCCATTATTTTCCAAATTTTAAAATGCTGTATATTGATACGCAAATATTGTAAGGCTGAATTATTATTCTATTTTGTTATTAAAATATTGTGTTAATATCTGTCAATGCGGCAGTGACATCATTGACGTCTTGTTTGGTTATTTTTTATTTGACGTTTTAACAGATAATGATGTAGTTATTTCTTTAATCCTTCATTTTATAACATTAAAAAAAAAAAAAGAAAGAAACAATCGAAAACCATTCCTGACTGACATAGCCTGTCCATTATATCCACTATGTGTCAGAGCGGAGGCTTTCGGGACCGCGCGTATACGTCACATCGTTTTGATTTTCCCGGTGAAAACGACCCGAGACCTTCACGATCAGTCAACCGGCTTTCATAGAAAAACCTAAGAAGTCGCGGAAGGTTACTTTTTTAAGTTTCGTTAGAAGCTGTTCACACATTGGCAATAAAAAAGCGATTAATACATGAACATTCTTACATATGCCCTTTCCGATCTGTTAACATAACATAATGCACTGCAGCCTAAATTAACATCGATATCAACGATTTTATAAACTATAAGAAAGGTTAACAAATGCTGTAAGAATTGAGTCAAGTCAAGTCACCTTTTTTTTTTACAAGATTGTATCACAGCAGCTTCACAGTAATAACATGAAAATAATACAACAACGTTTGTTTCTAGAAGAAAATTGCGTCATCGTCCACCTTAAGTAAGGCAGATCAATAATATTGTTGAATATTAAATGTCCCCATAAAATATTGGGGGGGGGGGGGGGGGGGTTGTCCTCTGGCCAACGAATGAACAGTGTATGATTATGATCTTATGACACACACACACACACACACACACACACACACACACATTCATCAAAATCATCATTCATTCAATTCATATTCATTCAATTCATATTCATTACTTTTAACCTTTTTTTCTTTTATTACAAATAAATCTGGGGAACTATATTTTTGCTAAACATACACTTGTTTGTATCATAGGTTATCTGTTTGGAACAACATAATTTCAGGTAGAGATGAAATTTTATTTTATCCATTAGATTTATTGCTTCTGTTTCGTTTAGTTATAGTCTCTACACAGTTTACCTTTTTGTGAAAATTGGAAAATTTTGACTTATGGTACCCCTCCGCACAAACTCTGGACCCCCAGGCCTCTTTACTGTATCAAAGACCAATGCAGGCCATGCTGAGACAGGCCCTGACAGACACAAGCAACACTTTGCTGCGGTCCAGGTGTTTCCAATTGTAAAGCTGTTTGTTGTCATTTTTATATGCATGTTTTATATAGAGCTGGTGTCAGTTTGACAGACTGCATCCTGTGGAACTCTAAACATACAGGTTCTATATTTATCCTTAAAGGATTCTGTCAAGCGCTTCAGCTCTTTCAAAGAACTTGTAAAAATATATCACTAGAAAAGATTACAAAAACAACCCATTAAACTTGAATGTATTATGCAATAATTTAAGACATTTCTCCTCATATTCAACCTTATTGGCATACAGGTTCTTTAAAACTCAGTCAAGAACTCTAGGGTTTTATATACCCTTTAATAATAATAAAAAAAATAATAACAATAATAAATTATTTAAAATAAGTAACAAGATGGCCAAAATATAATGATTTAATATTAAAATATCTTAGATGATCTAATAACTTGAAAAAAAATATGGTGCATGCATCAATTATGATAAAAATATTTGTTAACACTTTACAATAATGTTTTGTTTGTAAATCTCAACATTTTCTAATCCATTTTTGAAGGGGCTATATTTATGTAGATTCAGAAACCATTGTTATTAGTGACACTAGTGGCCGTTAAGTGAACTGCAGCCAGCAACACACGTTACGTACAAGAGACTAAACGTGATTCAATGCCCCGATAAACTCATGACACATTTATTTCTGTTATTCGCTTAAAAGGTAAAAAAAAAGTTGGAAATACCTTTGCAGGGATATACTGTTGACGAACATCCCGACATCATCCACGCTGCCAAGAGCGACGTTAAGGTGAATAAAATGAGCTGCGCTCTTCCCTCTCAAAAACAAAATAAACACACAACAAAAATGACAGCGGTGAGAAAGCAGCAGTTAAGAAAGCATCTGATCATAGCTATGTGGATATGTTTGCACAAGCTCTGCAATTCACTAGCAACATGTCTTGTCTGTGGACTCGTAATTAAAATTGCATGTAGCCTATGTTTGAATTTTACAAGGTGGCTAATTCGTATGAATTCATACGACCTCACTCTTACCAATTTGTACAATTTTTGCTAAATCGTACATATTTTACGAGTTGCCCAATTCGTATGAATGACCTACACCCAATGATCTATATAAATGTCATTCTATATAGATCAGTGCCTACACCTGGCCCCACCCCTAAACTTACCCATCACGTGGGTTTAGACAAATCATACGAATTCCTACGAATAAAGCCGAAGTAGTTCGGGAGCTGCGAGGAGTTTCGATCATATGCATATATGCGGAAATTTCGGATCCGAATTTGAGCTTTGGATGCGTTGAAATATCTGTGATGTATTCTAATCAAAACTATGAGCGCAATGCTAGAATTACCAATATTTTAACACTTTATTTCTGTAAAATGGTGGTTATTAATAATTATGGCAGAAATAACAATTTTATAGTTATAAAATCAATGTTTATATTGATTAGCTATAAAAAAAATCTACTATGTTTTTTTATTTTTTTTTATTTATATGTATTGAGGGTCATTTGTTTTTATGTGGATATATTCATGCATGCATTCATTAAAATAAGTCATTTTACCATGGTAAATAAGCCGGGGTAATGGTTGTTTCACGACCAAAGTTCAAAGTTCCGTGCGACTGCCACTAGGGGGCGAAATGCGACAATCGTATGTGAATTTGGTCTTTCCCTCCTTTTACTCACTCGTACGAATTTGGTCGTGAGATAGCGTTATTATAGCCTATATGAGGCTTTAGAGTTTAGACTATGCAGATCTGGCTATGTGAGAATATAGTTGTAATTAGGCTGTTCCCTTTTCTTTGTATGACACATTGGTACAGTAGGCCTACAGTACCGTATAGCTCTTTCGGTATTATTCTGAATATTGCATAATCATTCGTTTCATGTGTCATTGAAGGCTTTCGGGAGCGCTCGTAAAAGTCACATCTTTTTGATTTTCCCGACAAAAAACGACCCGAGTCCTTTACATAAAAGTCAGCCGCAGAAAACCTAGGAGGGAATGTCTCGTTTTTAAAGTTTCGTTCAGCTGTTCACACATTGGCAATAAAAAAGAGATTAATAGGCTACATGAAAAATCTTTTCATCTCAAACAGACCCTTTCAGATCTGTTAATATTAGTTAATGCACTGTGAATTAACATGAATATCAACAATTTAACTTAAAGAGATGTTAATAAACGCGAAACAATATTGATCATTGTTAGTTAATGCATCTAATATAACAAATAAAGACTTCTTTTTTTAAGTTACTTTCATTTAAGGCATTTAGCATGACAGAGTCTTGTCATTGAAGTCACTCAAAGTAAAATGTTTGAGTGAAGTAATGATGACCTAATCCCTTGAACACTAGGAACAGGAAACAACTGACATCTTATCTTATTCGAAATATTTATAACTCCTGCTCCTTTCTGACTGGACAAAAATAGTATGATATATGGAAAATGTATAGATAACTGCTGAGTAGTGTGACTAGGGCAGGCCAGTGACTAGCTATATAAACTAATATGAAGTAACAAATCAGGAAAATGTACAATATTTCACTCAGTAATTGCAATGACTGCCGAAGTTGTCTCACGACTATGAGCACATTGATAAAAAAGTGCGTGCTTGAGACTGGCTTATCTTCTTTGCTCAGTCAGAACAGTCAACTTCTGGAGGAAACAGACTAACAGGAGAAATCGCCATGGGGCGTTGAGTTGAGTGTTGCAGTCACGCACAGGCACTTTATCATGAGAGGTGATATCAGACACAACTGGAGCTGCCCGTTTAAAGCTTAGGCTACAACTGTTTTGCTGTGTTGCTATGGCTTAGCTGATTAAGTAGATCCTAAAGACTGGATTGCCTGAGTTATTTACAGGGTAAATGAACAGGAAGAGCCTGAGAATGCTAACATGCCATATTCTGTTTTGTGTTTTTTTGTAAATTTATCAAATAATTTTGTTATAGTTAAAATTTGAGTGGAAATTTGTGCCTTTGAGAAAAAAAAATCGCAATACGCTAAGATTATTCATTAAGAACAAAACAAATATTAAAATACTAATGCATTATTTTTACCTACAAGCGAAAAGGCTTTTCCCTGCCACTGTCTGTGTAACTGTAAACAGTGTGAAATGTGATATTGTAATTGTGTTGTTGAATAGTAGGTCATAGAAGTTCATTTAGTAAAGAATATTTTACTTCCTCCATTATAACAATATACTTTGTGTGGTTTTGCACCAGGAGAAAATGACAATTGGTGATCTTTTTTTTTTTTTTTTTTGCATAACTGATTTTAGAGCCTGAGATCATATGTGAAAATAATTAATACATAATTTCCATTGCAAATTATTGCAAAAAAATGTACATTTGTTTCATTCTCAATATTTCATATGTCCATTTTGGCTTAATTGACAGCACCACTGATGATTTGAAAAACATTCCAAAGATCTTCAAGCTATGAAATCTGCTTTGCTTTCATTTGATTATTGTCCTAAAAATAATGCAGAATCTTAAAGGTGCAGTAAGCGATTTTTGAGAAACACTGTTGATTTTTACCTAAACAAAAACATCCCTCCGTTCATTGCTCCGCCCCCAAAATGTACAAACATGCAATGCAAGAGTGGATGTCTATTTATCAAAGCTGAAGTGAAAGCAAAATAATGCTTCGCAAAAAAATAAAGCAAAGATGACGAATGAACGACAATGAAGAACATTAAATAGACATACAGTACACCAGAGTATATACAAGCAAGAGAACTCAAAACTATCTTGTTACTATAGCTAATATTACAACAACAGCATATATTGGTTCTGTGGAACAACAACACCAGTATGGAGCAAAAACAATGCAGCCTCAGCCTCCCCTTCTCCAGCACTGGAAAGCTTTTCTAATATTAACACGGGTCCTGAAGCTTTTTTTCCCGTGATATTCCTCTGATATTTTCTCATTTGTAATGTCTCTCAGCCATCTCTCTTTCTACAGTCTTTCTTCAAATCTCCCTCTCTACTCCCCCATCATGAGTGTATACGCCCTAGGGGTGTACGATATTGACAAAAAATTATATCTCAATATTTTCTGGGATTTCATTGATAACAATAATTTGACAAAATTTTACTGAGAGTTTATGATGTTGGTACCTTGGTAGGTTTAGGACTGCTGTGGACAGCTGACTCCTAAAGTTTTTGATATTCTTTATATTCTGTGTAGTGGTCAATCAGTCGCAGCAGTGACAGAAATTATAATTTCCAATAAGTTTAAATCGTTTTTTACCATTATGGGCATTTTTACCTTTATAAAGCCTTTTTTTTTTTACCTAAATAAATGTATGCATCATATTTTGTGTCAAATTCTTACATTTTGTCAATAAATCCAATTAGAATAATACATCTACAATGTTATAATGTTACAATCATCTGAAATCAGTATCAACAAAATTCATCTTTGCAATGCAGAGGAAACACAGAAGCTGCATCTGAAGTGAGATTTAAATGTATTTATACAGACTGTTTAATGCAGCTCAGAGGGGACATGAGTGCATTTAACCTGCAGTTACAAATGCAAATGTCTTGATGTTTTAAACATAAAATTTTGAATATTGATATTTGAAATGATAAAAAAGTTGTTTTTAAAACCGCCAGTAGGTGGCAGCAAGTCACTGTTAATGAGTGAGTCTACAGCCGTCTCATTCCGAAGGCTGCATCCTCCGGAGGTCGCATTTGCATACGTCATTGAGGCTGCTTCGTTTCAGTATACTTACCACTTCATTCCATAGTCATTTACAGATTACAATTTATGCTTCACTATGAATAACGGTCAATTTTATAATAGTTACGACATAATTTATTACGCATGTGGTCGACAAATGCGACCTCCGGAGGACACAGCCTTCGAAATGAGACACACATTGAGTTTCAACCGATTCATTAAAATGGCCGATTCATTCAGGAACAAAGCATTTGACTGTCTAAATGAGTGAGTCATTGAATTATTCATTCAACGATTCGTTTACAGAAACACCGCCTTGTGTTACTCAGAGACGCAAAACAGTCCTGTGGTTTTGTTTAGAACTATTTTTGTCTGCATAATAGAGCAAAAACAGGCAATATTGTTTCTTAATATTAGTCACTTAATATTAACTGCTTGTTTATTGAACTGTTGTATGAAATCAATATAACATTTGTAATCATGCTGATATTTGGATAAAGAAAACGGCACTCTTCGTGTGATATTGATTAACAGTATTAAATTTTATAAATATAAAAGACATCCAGAGGTATTTTTGCCCCCTTATCTTGAATATTGTGGGCATTCTAAATGCATTTTAATAGACTAAATCATGCAGTGAAAGTGTGCACTTAATGCGCAAGCGCACTAGTCTAACCTACTAGTATGCATGCTCTCTCTAGGTGTGTCTTTGTAAAGTGAGGGACAGTGCTGATACTGTTCAACATCAGTCGGCGCGTTTGTCGACCCTAGAGGGTTAAAGTCCAACTGAAATCAAAATTGACCCTATTTACTTTGTTAGCGCATATTACTAGACTTGTGGTGAACAATTAATCCGTGCAAATTAATACACAGAAAAAAATTGTTTGCCGTCGTAATCTTTAATCAAAGTCTGAAAAGTTACTTCCGGTCTGGAATGGCGTTCCTTCTCTGATGATGTAGGTTTGACGGCTTGGGTTGGGAAACGCTGAACCACTCCCCTCAAACCGTTAGTCTGTTATGAGCGAGAGATGGAGATGAGGAGCGCTAGAGTAAAACCCTGCCCTCTGTTCAATATTCCTTTTCACTGGGAAATACGTCACAACACTGGAGAAAAGTCGTTTGCAACTTCCGGTTCACGCGGACTTTAAGCAGTAATGTACATAAAGTATTGAATGAAAATGTCTCTGAAAAGTGTGTGTATTTGACAAAAATTGCATTTATTTCACTTACCTCAGCTGTGGTAAAGTATGCAAACAACAGCAAGCGTCACTACGGGAAGCAGAAAGTGTCCGACTTGACGTTTTCAGCTCCTCTCGCCGATCGGTTACATCCAGCCGATGTCGAACACCCGATATCGCACACCTCTAATACACACCCTACTGCTAATCGGCTACGATCCCCTCCACTTATCGCCTTCTGCACCTTTAAATGTTTTTAAATGCTTTTTTTCTACTTGTTTGTTTGGTTGAAATCCATTTCAAATTATAACGAAAAGAAAATATTCAGATTTGAGAGTGTTTTTTTTTTGGGCCCCACTGTGTGTGACCGTAACTTTTTACAATAATATTTGCTGAATTTACCCATTCTGCATCCTGAGACACTGTTGTGTTGCCACACCGTCTGATTTCCCCTCTTTGTTTGTCCATGTTACACTCACACTCATACAGACACATCTGCAAACGCATGCAAGCAGGATATTTGTATTTATCAGCTTCACTCTGTGTGGTGGTGTCAGAGAGTTTAATCCAGAGCATCACCCTGCCGCTGTGTTACGGCCCTGTTTCCCACATTACAGCACAATGACCCTCGTGACGCCACACTCTCTTCAACCTTTAGTTTCCCAGGAAAATGATAAAACCCTTTCTTTCCTCCCCCTACAAAAGCTCAAAAACATACTAAAACGATTGAAAAGGCAAACAATGCTAATGAGTCTACGAAGTATCCTAACGACCCCACAAATTAACAACCAATTGAGGTACAGCTTCCATCGGGCTGCGCGGCTTTTTTTGTCTAGCCAACTGTTGCGGAGGCCCTTGCCAAAGCGAGTCACTAGTCCGTGAAGGCGTCTCCCTCTTCCTGACACTAGGAGGGCATTTTTACCCCAGAATTTTGAACTGTCACCCATGTCAGATTTACATTCTTTTTGTTTCTTTTCTCTCCTTTCTCTTTTTGTGGAGGAAACGTTTGCAGCCGACATCTAAAAATGGGCTCTTTGGGGAGAATGTGCAGGAAGCGACATGGTGGTGCGTGATCAGCCGCATGACTGCACTTTAATGTCAGCCCACACTATTTTCAGCTGGCGTGATTGCCCAATGCTGTTTTTTAATTTGACGACACATATACAGTAAGCAATGAATGCTTTGAAAAATCGTTACAGTAAATTGTGAGCATAAAATAATTCAGACTTGCGGCGACTTAACGTTATTGCTAATTAAATATGTACTTTTTGAGTAAGCGTATTGCATAGACTATATCTTTTATGTTAAACAGTGATTTAGTGGGTCAGAATCTATACTACAAAAACAACACTTATCATGTGAATCTGGTGAGTCTGTGATGTTGAGGTTGACTAATATTTTCCAATACTTTATATACAGTGCTGTAACCACTATAGAATTATTTATAGTACTTAGATTAGTGGTTAATCTTTATTGAGTTTTCATTTGCAGATTACTAAAATATTAACTTTTGTCTCCCCCAATATTGATTATTTGATGGTAGTCTTGTGTACATGTAAAAAATGTTTTTCATTTTTTATAATAGTTTTGACAAGTATTTTTATTGTTCTGTTTATATGTTGTCTACATAAGTTCCCCAAACCAAATATGAGAACTAGAGCCTTGTGACTGTCCAGTGTTGGTTTCTGTATAAAACTAATTCAGCATGAGACTGAGTTTTATTTTTTTATTGTTTTATTTGTTTATTTGTTCAATTTTTTTATTAGCAATCTATAGCCCCGACAGCCCAAAGTACTATGTTCCCAGCATCCACTGTGGCATGAATAAATTAACCAGTTGATTTTTTTATTATTATTATTATTATTTGCAGGTTTATTTTTCTGTTGTTGCAGTTTTGTTTAGTATTTTATTTTATTTTATTTTATTTTATTTTATTTTATTTTGTCTGTGCTGAACACAACAGATATTTGCAGAACGTTGCAGAGACAGGCTACCTAAGGGTACGTTTACATGTCAATGATGTACTAAAGAGGGAAAAGTTTTTCTTTTGCTTTTTACACTGTCCAAAATTTTCCAAATGATCTCCGTTCACACAGATCCGCGAACACGATTAAAAACACTGTATTATGCTGCCAGGCCAGTAGTTGGCTATGTCTCTTTGGAACACTACACACCTATAGACAGAACATATAATACGCATCACCGTTTTCGAAAATTCACGTTTTTTTATGGTTTTCATGGATATGATAATGGTATCGTTTTCACAAACTGTACTTTGAAACCCGTTTTCAATTTCAGGCCCCCAAAACGCTGTTGTCGTGTAAATACAGCCAAAAAGTTTTCCTTTATTGTGTAAACGGCCCCTCAGTCTCAATTAACTTTCTTTGCATCTTTTTCCACACTGTGTACATTACTACTCATTTTGTGTTTAGTTGACGAAGTCTCCGGAAATTTTGGAACGACGTGAGGGTAAATAATGTTTGGGTGAAATATCCCATTAATGCTGTTGCCTAACAAACAGTTCCTTACACCTGTTTTGCCATTCATATCAAGCTGTGTTGAGTTGCCAAATTCTAATCCTATTGTGATCCAGCCTGAACAAACTGAGTTTTTACGTGTCAGTGGACTTCAACTCTTTACCTCCTCTATTTTATCCAGCCCCCTTGGAAGAGTTCAAAGGTCACCCAGTGCTCAAAGAGATGTTCTGTCTCCCCACTACAAGCCATGACGGCAGTGTTTTCATTAGCAGTTAATGATGACAGACGGTCATGCATGAGTGACACCAGCTTCAGAGTCACGCAAGGCCTCTAAGATGGAAGACACACCATGAAAGTGTTTTTTATTTTTGTCACGAATAGCTTCTAAAAACATAATCCAAGGAAATCCAGTCACCATGAAATGAGGAAGTGACCAAATTTATCCTCCACATATTCTTGGAATACATATTTTTTTTTTTTTTTTTTTTTTGGATAGTTGCCATACCTTGACAAGGTTTTTTACAGTAGTAATTATTTATTTTTTTGTAGAGTTTATTAATATTAATTGAAAAATCACAGATCAGACAGCCCATGGTACTATGCTGGGACTTATTCCTACCATGCATTGTGACAACAATAAATTAAGCAATGGATTTTTTACAAATTATTTGCAGGTTTATTTTTCTTTTGTAGCTGTTTTATGTTGTCATTTATAGTTTGGTTATAATCAGTTTATTTTATTTTATTAATTATGTTTTAATACTTATTTATTTATTTTATTATTATTTAATGTTCCATGATTTTTTATTTTTTATTTTATTTTTTATTTTTTATTTTAAAGAAGTATATATATAACACGTACATACACAAGCTGTTCCTCGGAAAATACTTCAACAGGTCAATCTTCTAAAAGTATACCAGACCATTACGTAGACAAGACTGTCCGTCGCGTGCAGAGAGGGCAGAGATGTCACTATTCAACATTGTTATTATTTTTGCACTGGCATGAATTCTGTTTTTCTAGCGTTTCTTCTCTCGTTATTTCTGTCTAGCTTTTGTTTCAAGGAACTTGCGTGACATTGTACAGAGTGGGGAGGAGGAAGAAAAATCCCCTCTTGGCAAGACACGGCTACATGCTGAATTTTCCCTGCAGCTAGTAATATCTGAGGCTCTGCCTGCCCTCAGTATTGTTTCAGGGAGGAATTTGTATCATTTCCTCTGGACTTTTTTGTTGTAATTAATACATCACTCTTTTTTTTTCCATCAGAATAAGTGGTAAGATATAGAGGTTTCATCACCTTTGTTATGCATACTAAGAATTACACAGACCTTTGTGTGTAAAACAGTTGCTAACGTTGTTGTTGTTGATGCTCTTGTCCGTTTTATTGTGTTTGTATCTCCAGGTTTATGGTACAGTCATGCGCGTGGTACCCCTCCAACAGCCTGTAAGAACAATGCAAGGTGAGTGCTGAAATCGCACGTACACATGCTACAACCAGTTGGCACGAGTCCACGCCATCCCAAACAAACAAGCCACTTCCTCTCCACCCATACAATCTGGCTCCAAGATAAAGAATGTACAGTTTTACAGGAGGACATCAGAATAGACAAAACCATGTACAGGTACAAATTGTTGATATTTCCAGATTCATCTTAACCATCGCAGGAATAAATAACATTTTAAAATACATTCAAATAGTAAAATATTACATTTTAAATTGTAATAATATTTAACAATATTACTATTTTTACTGTACTTTTGATCATATAAATGCAGCCCTGGTGAGCATAAGAGACTTTTGGAAGCATTTCACTTTTGGCAGTATCCATATTTTTGTAAGTTTTATACGTTTTTGGAGACTTGATCTGATGGCGCACATCATGGCGGAATCATTTTTCACTAAATTGCATTAAATAAGTAGGCTTAGTTATTTTATTTAACATTATTTTATTTATCCGTTATATATTTTTTTAAGGATATTGGTCTACTTATGGCCATTTTGAGCACTTTAGGTTCACTGAGACGAGTGTAGGTAGACATTTAAGAGACTGTTGTGTTGACCTTGATTTACAGATAGCTATTGCAATACTGAGGTGTTCAGTTTTATTCGGTCTTCACAAATCAACTGTTTCTTGTTCTTCACTGGCATGTCTCTTAGGCATTGAGGACTAGTGCATCTTTGAGCCTACATTCAGTAAGAGTAAAATACTAGTAGTGTAAAATAAGTAGTGTTAAAATCAGATACTCTAACCCCCGGTTTCACAGACAATGCTCAAGCCTTGTCCTATACTAAAATGCAAGTTTGAGCTGTTTTAACTGAAAGCAGCTAAAGTAATGTTTTTTTCTAAGGCACGTTTATAAAAGCTACGTCCTAATCGAACTAAGCCCTAATCCTGGCTTAATCTAAACCCTGTCTGTGAAACCAGGTCTATAAGACTTTTACTCAAGTCGTATTAGAATTTGTGACTTGTAACTTGTAATGCAGTCTTTTTCACTGTATCTCTACTTTTACTTAAGTATGGTTTTCAGGTAAAGGCCTACTCTTTAGTCAAGTCAAGTCAAGTCGCCTTCATTTATATAACGCTTTTAACAATATAGATTATTTCAAAGCAGCTTTACAGTGATAAAAGGAAATTAAAGTAACGGAGATTGTTTTGGCTTTACAAGTTTTCCTTTAAAATCACAGCTGAACATATGAAACAAGTGCATTGATTCTATCTGGACCTGTGTTTGTGTTGATGAGATTCACCGCAGCTGAACGGATATACCTGCACACACAGGCACTAATGAGCGTTCGGCTTCACTGGCTGTAAAATCTTTCTCATGTCCAACTGAGCTGTTAAGGAAACATGAATCTCCTCTAACAGCAGGAGCCAGACTGTTCAACCAAGACCATCTCGCACTGTTGCCATAACATGGCAGGAATGTCGGTGAATATGAATATTACAGTAGATGCCAAATATGATTTTGCAGAAATGCACAGAAGGACAGTGACCTTCATCTAAACCCGTTGCAGACGTGCAGGATTTCAGAGCATGTGATAAACAGCCAGATGTCTTATTGGGATAAAGGTAAAATACTTGTATGGTGTTGGATGGCAACTGGTGGATTTGCAGGCTAGTAGATCAAAGATTTCATACATATCCTGTGTATGTGTGTGTAATCGCACTGAGCATCTACAATGGCTCAAGCACCTGTAATCATGGTACGCGGAAATTTCTATTTGCAATCAGATAATTTTAAACCGCTAAACTCCTGGCAAGTTCAATGATCAAGTAAGAGGACACACTTAACGACTATAGGTGAAACATTCTAAGTCTGAACTGAACACACTACAGACAGATTTTAAACACCGACTGAACGCGACTCGGCGCGTTTGGTCATGATCAGTCGTAAGTAATCGGCCTTACAGTCGTTAAGTGTGTCCCTGGCTTAAGTGATTTTATTCAAACAATCAGTCCAAAACAGTAAAGAAAACCAGGCTAATTACACCAGAGATTGCAGACTCAGGCAGAGAGTAGACTCATGTTGCGTTTTCAGTGAATTATTCAGTGTATGTTTCGAGCTCTGTCATGCTGTGATTGTTTCTGAAAAGCGCGAGCTGCGTTGGAATGGAACGTCAAAACATCCCTCCGCCACGCAAACTACCCCAGCAAACACGACCGTGTTCCTGGTTAAAAATAGTCGCGGTAGGACTGCATAAATCGGTAAAAAAAAAAAAAAAAAAAAAAAAAAAAGGGCCTCGTAAGTAAGCACGATTGAGTGCGTTATATTGATGCGAAAACAAACCGTGAATGTGTGCTCTTGATGCACTGCTCGCACATTGTATTTGTACACAAACTCATTTCAGTAGCTACACGTTGCAGTTTTCTCGTTGTTTTTAGTTTTTTTGGCATCTCCATGTTGTATGAAATGTAAACAAGCTTTGCTGATGCACACATAGCCTATACACGGTATATTCCAACACTATCTGTAATGTTTTTTGTTTTCATGGGTGCTTAATAAAATTATGAATTATATGAACCCTTATATAATTTGGTTATTAAAGTGTCCTTTTTTTGGAAAGACACCTAAATTTACCTTGAAAAAAGCTTGCAGAAAATAGTTTTGTGAGACTCATCCTTAAATCCAATCTCTACATATATGCTTAATTTATCGACAAGTGTGTGATTAATTAAAAAAAAATTGATCTATTAACATATGTATATATATATATATATATATATATATATACATGTGTGTTTGTGTGTATGTGTGTTGGTGTGTGTGTGTGTGTGTGTGAAGTAGTCCAATAGAACAACATTTCAAATAGTGTTTATATATGATCTTATAGTAAACACCATTGGCTTTTTTTTAAATGTTCTATTCATCAAGGAATTCTGAAAATATTATCATGTTTCCAATATCAAGCAGCACAGCGGATTTCAACATTGATAATAATAAGAAATGTTTCTTGAAATCAGCATATTAGAATGATTTCTGAAGGATATTGTGACCAATTACATTATAATTTATATCAAAATACTTTTTAGTGAGATTAATAATAAGCTTTTTTCAAAGACATAAAAAAATCATATCGACCCCAAACTATATGATTTTATATATTCTTTTTGTATAATTTGTAGGCCTATCTGTTTTTCCCCCAGTACTTTGTTTTATTTGTTATTTATTATATCAATTGTATAGGGACAAATGGCAGGTTTCATGTGAATGATCCAAGAATATTTAATACTTTTTTGGTTAGATAATGTCATTGCCCCATGTTTTTAAAACAGAAGAGAGGAACTAATTACTGGACCATGACCCTTTTGTTTGGGTTTTTGCATTCCCGAGTCCTCCAATATGCTCTATTAATTCTGATATTTCTCTAATTAGATCGGCCATTAGTTTTGTCACTGTGGACTGCAGTCCAGTCCTTCTGTTGTGAAATGAAAAGGTCTCGGTGGAACAGAAGCTGCCCCACAGCGGCCCCAAAAAGCAGAAACCCGAATTCACCTCATCACAAATCCTCTGCACACAAACACATGGACGTGATTTGGGAGTTTTATCCTTTTACAAGGCCTCCCTCGTTCCATTATGTTTTCTATAACACAGAACAGATTTGATGTCAAGCTTTAAAGGCATTGTATCATAAGGAATCAAATGTATGTTCATTTATCAACATTTAAAAATTCTTTTACCTATAGTCAGTAGAATATCTTTTGGTGGACCATCAAAATAAAGTGTTATCGTGTTGCTCTATTGGCAGTAGTTGACATGTAGTTGCAAATTTTTATATATATATATTTTTTTTTTTCTATTGTTGTATTATTTATTAATTATGTTGTAGTCAATGTATGCTTTTTCCTGTGAGCTTTTTTTTCTATGCATTTTTTTTTTTTTTGCATAGTAAAATAAAACATGTAACTGTAGTTTGCCTTTTTTGCCATATATATTTATTTTGCCCTATATATGTCAGTGCAGTACATCCTTGAATTCTGACAACGTGCATGTTTAAGGTTGGTCACCACCATAACGGTTGCTATAGGAGTTGTATTTGGTTGCTTTGTTGCTTCAATGAGCAAGAAAGGAGAGGTGTTGCCACAGGTAATCTGAAAAGAAGAATGGCTGGCCTGTCAATCTGGATTATATGTGTCTCGCTGCACTTTGATGTGCCATGACCGTCTGAAGCATTGCACACACACTGCTTCCTTCCACTGCTGGCCTGTGTGAGAGTGTGTTTATACAAACTTTCTTAAACTAGAAAAGATTAGACAGCTATGAACTATTTGCATGCTAATTATCATGCAGAAAACTCTTCCAAACCTGTATGATTCATTTAGTTGAGACATTCAGCAGAAAGTTCACCCTGATATTTCTGTCCTTTCAAAGAATTTGAATGATGGCAAGGTTCAAAATGACAAAACACCATGAATTTAATTTAATTTAATCACCTAATTTTGTTGAATTAGTAATCATTTTAATAATAATTAATGTATTTTGTTGTATTTTTTTCAACTATTTAAAAAAATATATATTTAATAAATATTTAAATATTAAATACATTTTAATAAATATTTAAATCAAATCAAATAATCTACTTTTGTTAATTTAATAATCGTTCTGTTGTAATATTTTAATAATACATTTTTAAATGTAATAAACTTTTGAATATTAGATAAAATGCTAATAAATATTTAAATGAAAAATTCAATTTTTAGTGCAGTCAAAATGATTACCGTACGTATATATATACACACACACACACATGCGATTAATCAATGCGATAGCACTACAGTTTTTTCAAATTGCTTACACACTAAAAGTGATACTTACGGCTCACTCAGTGAAACCATTCACTCATGTACCGAATCTTAAGACCAAGTCTGCAAAACTGCAAGCACATTATCTGCTTTACACTCAGTTTGCAATCGAAAAACTTTTTGCAAAACTCTAAACACAGTTCTCTACGTCATTCAAAACTAACAGCTCTTTTGTTTCATTTGGGAAAAACTGATGACCTACACCCAGTTATCATGTGTGAAAACACTTATACATAAATTGATCACTTAGATATCAAAACTCAGTGTTTTGAGACGTTTACCCCCTTAAATTTATATTTATAGTGTAAATATATATATGTATATATATATATATATATATATATATATATATATATATATATATATATATATATATATATATATATATATATATATACAGTTTTACAGTTGTACAGTAATACAGTTGTATTACAATTTTTTTTCAATTACTTAAGCACAATTTTGAAAACAGGGCCCGGTTTTTCAAACCCCTTCACACAATTAGCACAACACTACACCTAAGTAGCACAACACCTCAGATAATTTGCAAAATGGAACACTTTTGTCAAAACTATACAATGACTTATAAAAACCTTATTTTGTTATCATAACATAAACACAATCATCATATGGGCTGATTCTGTTTGAATCAGTTAAACACTCCTGTGCTCAACCTAAAACACTTTTAGCATTTAACAGAGAAAGTGTAAAAATAAATTCACCAACACCAGATCACAGAAAATATCAGTCAATAGTCAGTCAATAAGAACATTTCAACAAAACATTCATAACAAAACATTTTCCAGTTTTCATACAGTATTACTGAACTACTGTAACATAAATTACATATCCAGATCAGTACCAACCCCCCAGGGCCTCGTCAGCATCACAGGCTATATTTTCATTTGCAAGGCAACGTGGGAAGAATCTTTTGGAGTGACAAATCCACCCTTGTATGGATGCTGCATGGTTCAATTTGATCACATGCTTCCTCCATAGCTTGAATGAGGGGCATCTGGACATAGGGCCGGAGATCATAAAACTTGAACTTCTCGATGGGGTTTTTAGGAAGGGGCAGTATGGTGGAAGGTATTGAACTGTAAATTGTGGGTGTTGATGAAACCAGTTTTGGGCCAGAGCAGAACGATGGAAATCTACATTGTCCCAAACGACAATGTATTGCATCTGGTCCCTTTGGTTTGCTGCTGTGATAATATTGTGTAATCTGTCTAAAAATGTAAGAATGAGGTCAGTGTTGTAAGGACCCAATTTGGCATGGCGGTGGAGGACCCCATTCTGTGTAATGGCAGCACCAAGGGTAATGTTACCCCCACGTTGCCCTTGTACATTGACAATAGCCCTGTGGCCAATGATGTTTCTTTCCCTTCTTCTTACTCTTGTCAGGTTAAATCCAGCATCATGCGGGACTTCCTCCGCATCCATTTGCAAACTCTCTGAAATACAGCAAAAGATCACATTGTGTAGATCAATATACTGTAGGTCTGCTATACAGTAAAATTACATGTACAGTAAAAAGGTGATGTGTCACAGTCAGTGAACGAAACGTACCACCACACATTCACGCCGCAGGACTTTCACCCTGTCTGAATTTCTTTCAAATGGCACTTTATACAGTTGTTTCATCAGAACTTGATGTTTTTTAAGGATACAGGCTATTGTTGACAGAGAGTCCTGTTGGGCATTATTGAAAATTGGGTGATCATTGACAATAAGGGCTTGAATTTCTCTAAGTCTGATTGCATTATTGGCCAAAACGAGGTTTATGATCTCTCTCTCTTGCTCCTGTGTGAACATGGGGCCCCTCCCTCCTTGGTGTTCTCGACGTTCAGTCCTATGTTGGCCAAACAAAATACATGTAGCTTACTGTAAAATGATACAGGAATAGATACTAAAACTGTTGATACTTGCAGTAAGCTATGGATTTTCTGTTGACAGAAGATAAGTTTCTCACCTGTGCTCTTGACGAAATGTCCGAACTATTGATGCCACCGTGTAACTGCTTAGGTTAGACTGTACTCTCAGTCCAGCCTCCCTCAGTGTTAGTCCGTGGTTTATTACATGGTCCACAATTGTAGCACGAATTTTGTTACACAGATTTGGTTGTCTTCTTCTTTGTGCATGTCCTACCCCTCCTCCAGGTCTTCTTCTCCCTCTTCCTCTTCCTCTACCTCTACCTCTACCTCTTCCTCTACCTGGTACTCTCTGGATTCCCCCTCTCATCATCCGCACTCTCCCTCTTCCTCTGACACCGTTCATTTTTGTTGAAGACAGGTGAACTTACCTGTTGCCTTTTTATAGTGCTTAAAACTGATTGGTGTGTCTACAATTAAGCACCAGTGTGTGTTTAACCAATTGGTTCATAGTTGTGTTCATTTGAAAGCCTTTGCTTTGAAATTGCAAGGAAATGACACCATGATAAATTTCTGTGTCAAATGCATACAAGTGTGTTTAGTGTTTTGCAAATCACTGTGTGTAATGTTTTGCAAAAAGTGTGAAGCTGAAAATGTGCTTACAGTTGTGCAAATCTAGGCCGGTGTTTTGCTCCGTGATTGTAAGGTTTTGCTAATTGTGGGAAAGTTTTAATTTTAGTGTGTAAGCAATTGAAAAAAACTGTAACATGCCTAAGACTTTTGCACAGTACTGTACATACATACACACATACACATCGCTTTAGAAATAAAGTTGACTTTCAGACTTGGCTTGTATGCATTTTCAGTGTGTGTGTGTGTGTGTATATATATATATGTTTATATAGCCTATATACACTCACCTAAAGGATTATTAGGAACACCTGTTGAATTTCTCATTAACGCAATTATCTAATCAACCAATCACATGGCAGTTGCTTCAATGCATTTAGGGGTGTGGTCCTGGTCAAGACAATCTCCTGAACTCCAAACTGAATGTCAGAATGGGAAAGAAAGGTGATTTAAGCAATTTTGAGCGTGGCATGGTTGTTGGTGCCAGACGGGCCGGTCTGAGTATTTCACAATCCGCTCAGTTACTGGGATTTTCACGCACAACCATTACTAGGGTTTACAAAGAATGGTGTGAAAAGGGAAAAACATCCAGTATGCGGCAGTCCTGTGGGCGAAAATGCCTTGTTGATGCTAGAGGTCAGAGGAGAATGGGCTGACTGATTCAAGCTGATAGAAGAGCAACTTTGACTGAAATGACCACTCGTTACAACCGAGGTATGCAGCAAAGCATTTGTGAAGCCACAACACGCACAACCTTGAGGTGGATGGGCTACAACAGCAGAAGACCCCACCGGGTACCACTCATCTCCACTACAAATAGGAAAAAGAGGCAACAATTTGCACGAGCTCACCAAAATTGGACAGTTGAAGACTGGAAAAATGTTGCCTGGTCTGATGAGTCTCGATTTCTGTTGAGACATTCAGATGGTAGAGTCAGAATTTGGCGTAAACAGAATGAGAGCATGGATTCATCATGCCTTGTTACCACTGTGCAGGCTGGTGGTGGTGGTGTAATGGTGTGGGGGATGTTTTCTTGGCACACTTTAGGTCCCTTAGTGCCAATTGGGCATCGTTTAAATGCCACGGCCTACCTGAGCATTGTTTCTGACCATGTCCATCCCTTTATGACCACCATGTACCCATCCTCTGATGGCTACTTCCAGCAGGATAATGCACCATGTCACAAAGCTCGAAACATTTCAAATTGGTTTCTTGAACATGACAATGAGTTCACTGTACTAAAATGGCCCCCACAGTCACCAGATCTCAACCCAATAGAGCATCTTTGGGATGTGGTGGAACGGGAGCTTCGTGCCCTGGATGTGTATCCCACAAATCTGCATCAACTGCAAGATGCTATCCTATCAATATGGGCCAACATTTCTAAAGAATGCTTTCAGCACCTTGTTGAATCAATGCCACGTAGAATTAAGGCAGTTCTGAAGGCGAAAGGGGGTCAAACACAGTATTAGTATGGTGTTCCTAATAATCCTTTAGGTGAGTGTATACTGAATATGCATTCAAGCTACAATATATTGTTTCACAGCAGCCTCACAATTGTAAAACAAATTCTGCTGTAAAGTATGTGTTCAATAACTGTGTAAAGTTCATCAATTGTGCATACATACAGTGAATTTGTGCACATACATGTACGTGTGAGCAGGGGCGGATCTAGAAAAATATTTTATGGGGTGGCGAGAGGGGGGCAGGAATTTTTGAGGGGTGGCAACATATGGCAGACGTATATATACTGAATTTAATCACAGTTAAATTGGCCATAACTTTTAATTCGTTGCTGCCTGCCAACTGGGGTGGCCGCAGGGGCAGCAAGGCTTTCTTTTAGGGTGGCATTTGCCACCCTATGCCACCCCGGTAGATCCGCCCCTGCACCGTGTGAGAAACTCTTGTAACTCCACTGCACACTGAACAAGCAAAAGGCACGAGATATTGGTGTTTTACATTTTTCACATTCGTGTGTAGTCTGGTGTGTAAGTGGCTAATCATTTTATGTTTGTGTGTAGAGTTACTATGCAAACACACCAGTTTTGGAAGAGTTAAAATAGTTTTGAACGAAGTGTTTGCTTTTGCAAGAGACGTCTGATGTTTTGCATGTTTTGTGCGTGTTTTGTGGTTTTGTGTGTAGAGTTTCAAGAAATGGAACCATAGTTTCAGAAATTGGGTCTCATTCATGAAACATTCGTAAATATACGAGTAAATATGTGAGTGATTTGCGCGTAAAGAGACCTTCCCGAAAACTCTTCTCCTGATTCACAAATACTTCGTAAACGTCAGATGTGATAGTGAAATGTGTGTGTGTGTGTTAATGAATTCCAATCAGTCGTAAATGGGACGCGCGTGCACGCTCATTCTCAATTACCATAAATCCCGCCCATTAAATCCGACTGACAAATTTAAATGGGCATCATGTTGGGCACTATGACACCAAACGAAGGATTTCATGTTTTCTCAAAAGCGAATGAAAAAGAGAAATTTCTCAGATGCAGAAATTTAAGTATTATTATCAGAAGTTCATTCAAAACGACACATTTTATTTTCAAGCGTACATAGTGGCGTATCAGGTCCTAAAAAAAGGAAGCTTGGCAGCATATTACAGATGCAGTTAATGGAGTTTCATCTGTTAATCGAACAGTCCCAGAAGTGAAAAGAAAATGGTTCGACATGAAGCTTGACTGCAACACTTGTGACTTGCGGACTTGTGTTCCGTTTGCAGATGCTA
Organism: Squalius cephalus; assembly: GCF_949319135.1. Lineage (NCBI taxonomy): Eukaryota > Metazoa > Chordata > Actinopteri > Cypriniformes > Leuciscidae > Squalius > Squalius cephalus. The sequence goes on from NC_137142.1 coordinate 12,159,676, forward strand.
TTACTGGCTCTCATAATAAAAGTAAAAAGAAAAACCGTATGTAATTACTATATATAATATTTTTTCAAAATGCTGTGTAAATATGTACCCGATTAAGGTGAATTAAAATGCAGCCTTACGGCCTTACTTGCAGCCTTGAGCAAAACGTTCGGATGTTAAACGCACTATTTACGCGTGGCTGGGAGCAGGTGTAGATTCCTTTCGTACCAACTAACATTTGGAAAATACAAACATTTGAATGAATCCGAAAATTTACGGCAGAACCACTTTACACACGATTTACACAAAAATTCATTTCATGAATGAGACCCATTGTGTGTAAGCAATAGAAAAAGCTGTAATTTTGTTAATTTCATAATAATTTAATATTTTAATTTTAATGTAATCATTTTCTTTAATTAATGCATTTATTTAAATGTAGTACATAAAAAAAAAAAATCCAGATTCCTCCTGATTAAAGAAAGAGCTTTGAATCAATATAAGTTGGGTGAATTATCTATTTAATTAAATGAAATCATATTTGCACTGCAGCCACAGTCTGACTAACAGCATTCAGGTGAATTTATGAATGACACATGAAGTACCTTCCTCTTGTTTCCATTGATGAAAGGTTTTTCTGATGTGTGAGAAAACAGCTGTATATGTGGGTGTGTGTGTGTGTGTGTGTGTGTGTGTGTGTCAGTCAGTAAGCTCTGTGGATGTTTTTACAAGGCAGCACATTTAGTTCTTTGTAGTTTACACTAACTTATGCAATCATGTAACAGAATCGGTGTCAGTGTTAATGGAACACACCAAACTGGATCGGCTAGATGAGGGGGAAGAGGCAGTTTGCTCACACGCACACATACACCTGTGTTACTGCTCTCTGCAATTATCTCTCATTTTTTTCTGCGCTGGTCACTGTGACCGGGGCACACAAAGCAATGCAATGTGCAAGAAATAGCTGAGAGCTTGCACATTAGCTGCAGCGTTCTATTTAGGTCAAGTATGTGAAAGTACATGTCGTGAGTCAGACCAACGCTACAAAACTGTATTGTTATTGCTCTTTGTCAGTGGACATGGAAGCTGATTTAGAGTTTCTGTTGTGTTCTTATTGTCTCTGTACTGCCATCGCTTGTGTTTGGTCCACCCTAGCAACTCCCTAACAACCATATTCTCACGGAAGGTCCAGAGAGGGAGCGAGAGGAAAGGAAACATTCTCTTTACAGTGTCATGGTTTTTTGTGGATTAAAATAATTGTAAAGTTTTGTCTTTCTTTTGTCTTTTTTATTGTGGCATGTTTTATTGACATGACATCTGTTACTTAAATGGCTTGACTAATGAATGAAATATTTCTGTATGCTCAGTCTAATTTATTTAATTAATATATTTTACTATATATATATATATATATATAGTAGATGCTTTTTAAAAACATAATAATAATATAATTATATTTATATAATATAAATATGGCACTATTAATTATTCATATTTAGCATTTTTTGCAAGTAGTCTCTAACTTTTTAACTCTATTGTATTTAGCAAATTGTCATTTTCTTTTGGTTACAACTGAAATGTATTGATGATTTGAGGAAGTACACTATTCCTTTTTTTATATACTTTTATGACCTCGGCCTCCTATTCAACAATACATCTATATCACATTTCGCAATGTTTACACTCAGTTACACAGACAGTGACAGGGGAAAATAAAAATCACTTGTGCAATAAACTTGGCATTGTCAAAATTCTCTGTTCTTAATGAGTAATGTTATTGAAGTTATGATGTGCTTAATCTCCAATAGAAGTAGATTTTCTTATGTGTTAAAGTCCCCCTGGTGAAAATCAAGCTTTTAATGTTGTTTATATGTCTATGTGGTGTTTTTAAAATGCTTAATAAACACTGCTCTTGACATTCAGAAGAGATAACAGATGTAAAAGATTTATTCTACATCTCCCTTACTCATTATTATTGGAGAGCATAGTTTGTATGCTATTTATAGATGAAGTGTGTACTTTCTATTCCAATAGTGTCACCAATGGGATTTGCATAAATACAGTTATAATCAAAATGATTCAACCCCCATTGCAAATCAGGTTTATTGGCAAAATTGACAGAATTTCAGCTGTTTACAATGAACAAATCAAACAAAAGTAATTGAAATAGCTCAACGCAATGAATGTTTCAAGTGGTTTTCCCAAATTCAACTGAAAATGCAACTTTTAATGACTTCTGCGTTCTCAAAATTATTCAACCCCTTCATGGCCAGCTTCTTTAGTGATTAGTAGAACACTCTTTTGCTGTTATGACCTGCTGCAAACTACATGTATAAGCCGGCACCAGCTTCTGGCGGCGTTTCTGAGGAATCTTTAGCCCATTCCTCATGAGCAATGATTATAGGCTATTTTTGGGTTTGCATGCTGCAGCCGCCTTCTTCAAATCCCACCAGAGATTTTCTATGGGGTTCAAGTCAGGTGACTGTGATGGCCTCTGTAAAATCTTCCAGGACTTCTTCTGCAACCAAGCCTTGGTGGAATTTGAGGTATGCTTGGGATCATTGTCCTGTTGGAAGGTCCAATGAATGACTGATACTTCAATGAATCCAGCTGGCCTTCCACACGCTGCAGGTTTCCAGTGCCAGAGGATGTAAAGCAGCCCCAGAGCATCACCGAGTACCAACATGCTTAACTGTAGGCAAAGTGTTCTTTTCAGCATATGCTTCATTCTTCTTCCTACATATATACCGCTGATCCATTGGGTCACGAAAAGTTCCAGTTTTCAAACTTCTGAGGCTTATTTATATGATTTTGAGCAAATTTGAGCCGACTTTACTTGTGCTTTTGGGTCAGTAGTGGTGTATGTCTTGGAGTACTGGCATGTCTTTAGTATGCGCCTTACTGTGCAAGCTGAAACCTTGTTTCCATAAATTTGAGACCATAGACTATATACTTGATCTGGCTAGCCTTTTATTTTCTTTGCATTACATAATGCATAGTAGTTCTTTCAGCATTATCCTGAACATTGTATAAGCATTCATTTCATGTGTCATAGAAAGGATGAGAGGCTCTCGGGAGCGTGCGTAAACATCACATCTTTTTGATTTTCCCGGTATTGTGTAAAATGCAGTTCCTGTGAAAAATTGTTCCAGTGGTTTTAGTATACCTGAATATTTATGATATTTCCCCTATTGTGGCAGTGTCCTTGATACACCACGGAAACAAATGGAGCTGAAAATATTAGTGCACACTCCTCAAATCGTAACTTATTTCCAAAAGGTAATGAAATTTCAATGTTATACATTAACATTCACACTTTCAAAACAATGAATAGTTTGTGTACTATGATAAATCGTCTGAGCTGTTTTGTCTTTTTGCATCTTTTTGCAAACTTTGCATCACATTTGCAGGCTTATTTTGTAAACATGTTTCCTATTATCCTCTGACTGTATAATACTGCCCTGCCTCTAGTATTAAAACGTTTTCTTTTCTTGCCAGCCAGTTGCTGTAATGACAGTGGTAAATCTCTCTTTTAATTTACAGCAGGCTGATAAATTCAACACTTGTATTTGAGCCTGGTGACGGATTGTTGTGTTTGTGTGTTGCCATTTGATGTCAACTGGATGGTTTTCAGCATCCATTAGTATGTATTCGTCATTAAAGGAACGGTGCACCCAAAAATAAAAAATGACATTTTTTTAGTCATGATTTTTTAAAAACCCATATGGTTTTGATTCTTTCATGTAACTCAAAAGCAGCAAAAGCTGCCCTTTTTTACACAATTAAAACTTTCAAGGAAATATGTTTAGGGACTCAAATATATAGGCCTATGTGTTTGTTTATAAGAGATGTTTGTGTACATTCTCTTGATTATGGCTGCAGAAATGTAAAATGTCGACCAAATGATTATGTGCTGTTAACCCAATTTGCATAATTCCTCTCACTGAACTGGCTACTAAAACAACACGGACCGAGCATGCAAATAAATAACGCAATCAGCGGGCAAAATTTATAGTACCCCCACCCCCCACCCCCCACCCCCCATAATAATATGCTATTCATACTTCAGTTTCCTTGCAACTAAGGACAAAAATAGATGGCTTTTAAAGAGCAAGCTCTTATATATAGACTCAAAGGCCATCAGATCATCATAATGGACTTTGTTGAACTTTCATTTAATTCATGGGAAACCTTTGCAGACTTGCATCATTCACTTATCTGGTGTCTATCATTTATCCTCTCTTAAATTTCAGTGACATGTCCTATTATTCACCCAACACAGCAGATATGTTGTTTGTTTTGGGCAAATATTCTCATTCATCTTGGGGTGAAGATTGCATGGACATGTTTCTGGCAGATGGTGTGAATTTGCTTTGGATGTAAGAAAATGCCACCTATACTAATGGTTGCTAGAGATCACTGTGGTGCCATTTTGTCTGTGTCTATTATCATGCGATTACAACTTCCTGGTATTTGGAAGATATCCTCCCAAAAGCAAAGAAAAAAGCTGTTCATGAAAAAATGAGGTAAATAAACAGTATGCTGAAGATCTAGTGTCTTTTTGATATCCATTTACACACAAGATCATGAAAGATGTTGGAATTCCATTTTTGTAGACCCTCTCTTTGGGGGTGTTTCATTGTACACAGAGTTGTATTTTTGTAACTTAAAATGATTTTAGTCATAAACATAGCCCTATATATATATATATATATATATATATATTTTTTTTTTTTTTTTTTTTTTTTTTTTTTTTTTTTTGCATGATCAATTAAACGGTTCTGAGAAATTTCTAGCAAATGTGGAAAAAAAATGGGCCGTTAAAATCTCCCTCTCTCCCACACACACATATGTATCATGGTTTCCACAAAAATATTAAGCAACACAACTGTTTATAACATTCATAATAGTAATAAATGTTCCTTGAGCAACAAATCATCTTATTAGAATGATTATACAGAGGAAAGATAATCATCTGTAGTTTATGCCTCAGGGGAATATGATTTGTATTGACATCACTGTTTTAAGGGAAATAACATTCACATAAAATTTTCCACAAGTGTAACTCCGACGTCATTATTTGACATATACAGTAAACCCTTTTGACAAAACAAAATATTTTTCGTTTTAATTTGAGCACACATATTACTATGTGGTTTCTTCTGAAATGCGCTGGTGGTGTGATGCAAGACCTCATTGTTCAGCAGGAGTTCCCCTCTTATCAGGATCATGTTTCTATCACTCAGAAAGACATCTGTCATTAGATACCTCATTAATGACCATCTAACGCTCAGTATGAACCAGAGACACCATGAGAACTCTTAACAACATGTTCCTGGTGCATTTTCCATTACCTCAATTACCTTATTGACATTTAGGTCAAACAAGCATCCAAAAAAAAAACATGTTGTGTGTGCATAAAGTTGATAATTTTGCTAAATGTAAAATTAATTATTAAATGTTCATCTATATGACTGTTCTTTAAAAAAAAAAAAATACGGTAACACTGATTTAGGGTGCAATTCTTACTATTAACTAGTTGCTTAGTATGGATATTAATAGGAAATTGGCTGTTTATTAGTACTTATAAAGCACATATTAATGCCTTATTCTGCATGACCATATTCTACATCCCTAATCCTACCCAATACCTAAACTTAACAACTACTTTAATAACGATTAATAAGCAGTAATTAGGAGTTTATTGAGGCAAATTTGTAGTTACAAAATTGTTAAATTTTGTTAAATTGTTACAAAAAACGATTTCAAATAAAACCTGCTTTTTCTATTGATCAAAGATACACAAAATATAAATATTATGTATATTACATTGTTAACAACAATAATAATATTATAATAAAATGTTTCTTGAACACCAAATCAATTTCTGAAGGATCATTTGCATAGGCACTTGATATACTTGACCCCTGATCCTCACAATAATATGAGAAGTACAATCAAAAGTTACATATTTAAGCTGCATGTCTTCATTATATCAATTATACAGTCTTTTAATATGCCATTTTAACAGCTTTTCGCCCCTGAGCCTTAGGACCACAACTACAATATTATATTATAACTTATTTATTAGTCTTTTATATATTATTTTCAGTACTGAATAACTATATTAATAATTGACCATGGTGTTGCTTCTCTATGAAGGATATATGTGGTGTGCATGGAAATTCTTGCTGGTCGTTTTATCAGGATCAGTGTTGATGTTAATTGTATGTATTGTTGTTGGGTGTGGAATGTGTAGTTAATGTCCATAAACCCATCTGGTTTATATGTGTTCGTATCCCTCTTACTCTATGACTCTAATGGAAACTTTGAGATCGGCAATCAACAGCCTATGAGGAGGGAGAAAACAGCCAGTGTTCAGCTGGAATGACTTCAGTGTTGAGTGATATACAATCATTAATCATGCAGGAACTTCCTGTCTACATTCTCAATCTCTGAGTGAGGGCCTCGATCACTTCTGCCTGCGCAATTTTGAAGGTAACCAGTGCTGCCACAGTTCAATGGACTTGTATCCAGTGGCTAAATGCTTGGCACGTTGCTATGATCTTGCTATGGTGGCTCAAGTCTTTTTGACATTCCTAACCCTATAAATCCTACTGTATAATATTTGATATATGACTTTTATATTATCAACGGATCAACTTTGCTGGAAAACCTGTTGCACATCTATTTATTCGTTATTCATTAATTCTGCTGCTGAAAGTTTGTGATTATGCATTGGTTACAGTTGTAGTTCATAGTTAGTTTAATAGTGAGTATTGGACCGTAAATTAAAATGTGACTGAAATTACATTTTACGTTTGACATGACATTTGACATTTTGACATGATCATATCATCATGTAACAAGTATCCTTTCAAATAAGTCTATTATTTGACTGCAGTTTTCATATCATGTGAGTGTACATCATTTTGTCCATTTCTCAAAAGTAGCTACAATTGATTTCTTTAGGTGCAACATTTGTTGGAAGATAAAATAATAATAATAATAATAATAATAATAATAATAATAATAATAATAATAAATATATATATATATATATATACATATATATATATATATATATATATATATATATATATATATATATACAGTATATATATATATATATATATATATATATATATATATATATATATATATATATATACAGTATATATATATATAAAGGCAGTGAAATGCATTGATAAATATGCTGTTTGTGTCAAAATGAAACATGTTCATGTCATAACAACATGATCATATTACTGACAGTGTTTGGCATATTATGCTACTTTAATTTATTAAATGAAAACAAATCTATAAATGCCACTTTCAGTATAGAATTGAGTGGAGGTGAGTAATAAAATAAACGATTTTTGCTCTTGTGTGATGACTCTGTTTGATTTCATTCTTAATGCTATCATATGGCTTTTACTGATAACAGTAATGCAAGATTTCAGCAATGCAATTTAATGATTTAATTGCAATGGCAATTCAATTAAATGGAAATACAAGTTCTGACTTGCTGTTAACAAACATACAGTGGTGTGAGCTGAGGCTACATTTGCTCAATACATTTTTTTGTTTTCATGGTTGAGAACGTTGTGTAAAGATTTCTTACAAACCACATGGTGTGTTTGTGCAAAAGGTGCTGAAAATTATGCAATATCAATAGATCTTGTGTTGCATAAATGACACATTGACCCAGAGTGCTACGCTACTGTTGACAGGTTGCTGCTGTCAGTGCCTTTTTTTTTAATTACTGTAAAAAATTGACAGTTCAAACACTCCCTGTAAAATTAGGAACATCTGAACATAACATTCGCTTTTCTCATTCAATATATTTTTATGAGCGTTGGATGATGTTCTAATCTAGAAGAGAAAAGACTTGCAAGAATAAAGGAGCCGTGCCCTCATGCACTTGCTCGATCTCTTGTTTCGCAGGTGTTATCTGAGATATTTAAACATAAGGTGACCCAAACGCCATGCTGTCTGTGGGGGAGGCTTGTACTGAACACAGAGATCGCGTGAGACTGCAGACATGACCACCCACTGAGATGAAAAGCAAAACAGAGCGCTGTGTGTCTGTGGAGAAGAGTGGCTAAAAAGGTTTCCATTGTCATTTCTCATGCCTTTTAACACATGCATTCAATGTTTGAGTTTTTTAAATCTTTAATGCAAATATGAGTAGTTGAAATTTTCAAGTCTTCATATCTAGATTCAGTATTGAATAGTAAAAATGGAATTCTTACTTGTAAAAAAAACGCAGTAATGATCTCTAATAATAACATCTCATGAAATAAACGATTTTCTCCAAAAAAACATTGGCCAAACATCTCTTAAGGATATTCCCATTAATATTTAAAAAAATTTAGCACACCTGCCTGAAATTGTCTAGCTATGGCTTCTTGTTTCACAGGAGTAAACTAGGAAACACAAATGCCAAATTCCCTTAATCATCCATCACAATGAGTAAAACCAAAGAATATAATTCCGATGTGCAGCAAAAGATTGTTGAGCTTCACAAAATAGAAAGTGGCTGTAAGAAAATAAGTAAGTTACGAATCTGCCTGGAGGACATATGTCTATGTTGTCTTAATGCACAGCAAGGAGGAGAGTTTGAGTGGCCAAAGACTCTCCAAGGATCCCAGATGGAGAATTTGCAGAGATTAGTTGAGTCTTGGGGTCAGAAAGCCTGAAAAAATAATTAAACAACCCCTACATCACCACATGTTGTTTGGAAGGAAAAATCCTCCTTGCTCATCCAAAAACAAACTCCAGCATAGTTGTCAGACACGACTGTAGGGATGAGGTTATATGGTCAGATGAAACAAAAAAATAGCTTTTTGGCAGCAAAACCACCAGATGTGTCTGGTGCTAACAGGGATAAAAAGTACACCATGCACACAGTTAAATATACTTGTCACGGTTTGGTGTAAGATGATGAAAAAGATGATGAAGGCAGAAGATTCCAATATAAACTTTCACTCACAATAGGTATTTCCACAGGTACAGACAGGCAGGATTACACTTACACCAAAAACCACTTAACATAGACACAGGCGATACAAATGAACTAATAATGACTGAAAACGACACGTGACGAGATGACAGGTAGACAAGTCCAATGAAAACAAACTAAACAGAACACAACAGTGACATAACTCCCCCCTCCCGGTAGACGCGGCCTCGTGCCGTAGAAGGACTAACTGCGGAGGGAGGGAGGGGACTCAGGAGGAGGACAAAGAGCGGGTGAGGGCAGACTGAAGGCAAGAGGAACCAGGGTGGAGCAGACGGTGCAGGCGGCCGGGGCGGAGACGACGGAGGGAGGAGCCATGGAGGAGGCAGGGCTGATGACTTCAGGGGGCCGACTGACGGGGGCGCAGCAGTTGGGAGAGGAGACCAGGGTGGAGCCGACAAGACGGGGCGATGCTGAGGGACTGGGAGGACATGGCGACATCGACGGCTCCGGCGACCGAGGCTCAGGCGGGGATCCAGAAGGCCTAAGTGACCGAGGACCAAGGTGAAGATGGAGGGAGTGAGGAGCCCAACAGAGCTAGAGGGATGGATGGACGAGGCGAAGCCAGGGGAAAGGTGTCCCGAGGCAAGGGCAGGGCGAGGAATGACCAAGGCGGAACCAGGGGGACTAGGGAGCCTGGCGACGCTGGTGGGCTGATGGGCCACGGCGGAGGTGGGGAGGTAGGAGCCACGGTGGAGGTAATGTACTTTCAGGCTGAAGCAGAGTCCAAGTAGAGGAGGTCGGAGGCGGAGCCCGGGGATCCACCGACCCTGGTGGAGTTGGTGGAAGGCAGACCCACGGCGACTCCACCTCCTCAAAGGTGGATAGAGGAGCAGAGGGGTTGCCAGGTAGTGGTGGAGGAAGGGTTGAAAGAAGGCAGATGATTGGAGGTGGGAGAGGGAGGCTGGGTGGGAGTTCAGGCTCTGGGGCGGTGACAGGCTCAGGGCTGGGCGGAACCAGCAGCGAAATAGTCTCTGGGCTGGACGGGACCAGCGGCAAAAAAGTCTCTGGGCTGGAGGGGACCAGCGGCGAAGGGAGCTCTGGGTTGGAAGGGACCAGCGGCGAAGGAAGCTCTGCGGGTATGCCGTTAACAGTCTCTGGCTCGGCGGGCATGACGTAAACAGTTGCTGGCTCGGCGGACATGACGTATACAGTCTCTGGCTTGGCGGGCATTACATGATGCGCAGGCTTGGCAGGACTGACGTGAAGTGCAGGCTCAGCAGGACTGACGTGACGTGCAGGCTCAGCGGCGGCCATCTTGTCCGGAGACACTGGCTGGGCGGCGGCCATCTTGTCCGGAGACTCTGGATCGGCAGGCATGACATGAGGATCGAGCTGGTCAGGTATGTTTTCAGCGGCTCCCACAGTGAGGGAGGATCCACACACCCATAAGGTGCGGTCGATGAACTCGACGAACGGCAGGTGAACATCTCCCAACAGCAGCATCTGGGCGAGTAGATCGTCCATCCCGCTCCAGAACTGCTGTTTAAGAAAATCTTCATCCCAACTCGCGTCTTGATAAAGGTTGAGGTAGACCTCCACATACTCTTCCAGAGATCGACCGTTTTGAAATAAACAGTCCTCCATTTTAAATTTTAATTGGTCCGTTCTTCTGTCACGGTTTGATGTAAGATGATGAAAAAGATGATGAAGATTCCAATATAAACTTTTACTCACAATAGGTATTTCCACAGGTACAGACAGGCAGGATTACACTTACACCAAAAACCACTTAACATAGACACAGGTGATACAAATTAACTAATAATGACTGAAAACGACACGTGACGAGATGACAGGTAGACAAGTCTAATGAAAACAAACTAAACAGAACACAACAGTGACAATACTGCTGGATCTTTAATGTTGTGGGCTGGAGATTTTTTTTTGGAGGTCCTGGATCATGGATTCTAGCTTTTACCAACAGATAAAAAATCAAAACATGACGTCCTCTGCTAGAAATTTTATAATGGGTCATGGTTGGATCTTTCATCAGGACAACGATCCAAAACAAATATCAAAATCAACACAAAAATGTGTCAATGAGCACAAAATGAAGGATACTCAGAGCTGTTATCTTGGCAAAAAGAGGGCTGCAAATAGTATTTAATAAAAGGGTGCAATAATTATGGCCAACTTATTTAAGGGAAAAACATTTATTTTATAATGTGATTTACCCCCTACTCTCAATTATTTTACTTCAATAAAATGTTAGAATGAAAGATCAAAAGGATAAACAATGCATATTTATTTTTACGGCCATATAATACAACTGTATAATTCAAATCAATATAAATGTAACTTTGTAACTTTGTTTTTTTAAATTGTTGATTATAAATCATTTTGCTTGTTAAAATTTAATTATGACTTGAACATATGGAAATTAATTATAACTATTCAAAAATACTAATGAAATTGCAGATCTCACTTATTGTTATTCTTACTTGTTTAAATTTCATTTTAGTATTCAAAATTACCCCAAATAAATTATGACTTTCTGATATTTGTTTTGGAAATAACATATATCTGTCATGACAACTCTTGGTGTGTTTGGCATGTATAAGGATATGACAATGTTAATATGTTTGGTCTTGGCGTAATAGATTTGCTACGCTGCTGCTGTTGGTTACTGTAACAGGACTTGCTACAGCCAATACATACATGAAACACTGCTGTGAGCAAGTAAGACATGATGCTGCTGTACAACAAAGCGTACATGACCCATAGCAGATATATACAGGTGGAGCTGGGGGAGGTGGAAGGTTTCTGAAAGTGTGCTGCACTTCTACAGCAGACGCTGACCAAGTATTTGAAAGTTGAGGAGCAAGCTCATTGGCTGCTGATACAGCAAGAACCAATAAACTGTGTCTATAGAGAAAGATGTGATTGCAAGGCCAGGCTCGAGTTTCATGACAAAACTTTGCATTTAAATCCTAAATCAGGGTAGCTCAATCCTGTTCCTGGATATCTACTTACTGGCAGAGTTCAGATCTAACCCTGATACAACACACCTGTAATTATTAAGTGATCCTGAAGATCTTAAAGGGGACCTATTATGGCCCTTTTTACAAGATGTAATATAAGTCTCAGGTGTCCCCAGAATGTGTCTGTGGAATTTCAGCTCAAAATACCCCACAAATAATTTATTATAACTTGTCCAATTTGCCCCTATTTGGGTGTGAGCAAAAATACACAGTTTTCATGTGTGTCTCTTTAAATGCAAATGAGCTGTTGCTCCCCACCCCTTTTCCAGAAGAGGGCGTGGCCTTTGCAGCTTGTAAACCCTTGTGCTACTGATATGTGTAGCTGTGCTGGTTGTTGAAAAAAACATTTCACTTTTAGTCTCTTGTCTATACAGAAAACGTACACAGTATTTAAAAAGTCAATCGCCTTTAAAATGGAAATGACAACATAACTCTTGTCTTTGTGAATATAATCACGAACAGTTAGTTGGTACTGCTCCATCCTTGAGTTACAACTTTTTAGCAAGACCTGCTTTGTATTGACCCTCGTTCACAAAGCAGTCTGGTGTAAAAAAATAAGCGCAGACATAAATGAAGAGTCGTATGCTCACTCTGACATCCAACAACAAAACACCTGGCTTGTTATTGCAAAACTGAGACACTTTTCTTATCACTACAGCTGCTCCAGCGCATAGAAAATGGCGGAATATGTACAGCTCTCTCAGGGCGGTGTCTATGCTAAAAGGGAAGAGTCCATCAGCAGTCGTGGGCGGGGCCTATAGGCATTTTGTGTCGTCACAAAATGTAGAATCTACAAACAGCTTGTTCTGAGACACTGCTGATTTATGTGGATTAAAAAGGAGTAGAGGGTGGATTTTTACCATTATAGGGTGGTTGTGTACACACACTGCTGACACACATTTATGTTCAAACACCATCAAAAAGTAAACCTTTCATAATAGCTCCCCTTTAATTAGCTGGTTCAGTTGTGTTTGATCAGGGTTGGAGCTGAACCTTGCACTGTAAACCCTAAAGCTTAAAATAATTAATTGGTTTGAGTAGGGCAAACTTAAATTAAACAAATTTGTTCAAATAAATTAACTTTTATGAGTATTTAGAACTTTCTTTTTCTTTTGAGTTCACGAAACCGACACATTTTAAGTAATCTTAAATGTTTCATCATTTAGACAAACTTAAATGTAACTGAAACTGGGCTGGGATTTCCATGGCACTCGAAATGGAGAGTAATTAATAAAAAGTGTTATATTACCATCATGGTGACGATTGGAGCATGAACTTAGTTTGAGAATAGGTAAGTTAAAAGTAGAGTAGGCAATTTTCGTAGAAGCTAGCAATGGTGAGTTAGCTTTGAAAGCATAAGATCCCTTCAGAGTGTCTACAAAGCCATGCCTCCTCTAAAACCCATGAAGGTGTACAGCAAAGGAGCAAACAAATGCAAGACTACGTCAAAGTACCTCATGTCTCAAAGCACATTACAATAATAATGAACATAAACAACTTCAAGAGCATTGACCTGTACCACCTGACTGCAGATTTGTTACGATGTTGATAGTGTTGCCATTGAAATGCATAAATTCGAGTCCGAGTATAACGTCAGGGGTTTCCATCTCTTCCAATTTACGGTAGTTATGATGTGAACACAGCATAAGCTCATTGTTTTGGTTAAGGAGGAACTATGGCTGCTGTTTCGATTGTGGTGCTCGGCGACTGACGTCTGTCCAACTCATAGCATGAAATGCGATGATAATGTGTAATGTCTGCGCAGGGTGCGAGGAGGTATAAAAAATACAAACGCTGACAGGCAGGAAGGACTGAATAAAATGATTGGATGAATATTTTATGGTCCACAGATGAGATATTTACATAAATACATTTAGACCACTTAACTTAGTGATTGTTATCAGTATGTGAAGAGACTTTCAACCAGCATAACAAAACAAAACAAAAAAAATGTCTGGAACAAAATGCCTACCCTGTATTTAAATGTTATATGCCACTTTTCTCATTCAGCAAATGCTATGCTAATCGAAGCATTGGTGCTACCAGTTAGCAAGCTAGCATTCAATGAATTAGTTATGTTTCCACTAAATATATTTAAATTGAGATATGTGTTAAATGTATTACCCAAATACTTCAAGTTAAGAGCAATTAACATGCATAGTACAAAATAAAAATCTGCTCTGCTTACTTAAACTTTGAATTTCTGATGAACTGATCCCCTCAATTTTTTGTTTTGTTTTTCCAACTTATTCAGGTTTACATTGTGCAGTAAGGTAGATCTCCAGGGACAGGATTGGGCACCCCTGTCCTAATAATCAAAATACTAATTGCAATTCTAATAAATAAAAAAGTAAATATGACTAGTCAAAATTATATTTCATATGTCTAATATGTTGAAGTAGCTGAAATTGCATTTACTTTTTTTTAAATTCCTAAACAAAACTATAATAGCCTATTGCTGCTAATGCTAATGACATGAACCATCAGAAGGACTGAAATGGAGGCTAAATCAGTGAACTGAGATTTGTGGCTGTAATTGCTGCAGTGTTTGTTTTGGTAGCCATAACGCTCTCACATTCCCCTCCCTGAAACTTCTGTTTACAAAACGTGTTCTGAAAAGAACTTTACATGAACAGGAATTGTTGAAACAGAGACTGGCATCCGTGCTATGAGCAGAATCTACATGCGTGAGAAATGCTCCAATTTCTGATCATGCCCGAAACGAGAGCAGAATGCAGTGACACATTTTTGCGTGTCAACGTTTGGCGCTCGGCCAGGTGTGTGCACGCAAGGTTACATAATGAGAGATACACGAGAGAGGGAGTGAGAAGTGTCATTTTAAGTGTCATTTTAATGCTTGAAATAACAATACATGACACTTCCTCTGGATACACTAACTGCTCTCAATGTCTTCCTCTACATGCAAGCTGCACAGTAATCATCAACTGATAACAGATCTGCTTGCACGGCTCTTTTTTTGTATCATAACACATGCAGTTGTTTTAAGAACCGTGCAAGACATAACTACTTATTAAAGATTTTCAGGGCCACTTCCACACTAAAAATGGAAAACTTTTTATGCATTTCGGCCGTTCATTTACGCGACAACAGCATTCTGGGGGCCTGAAAACGCAAAATTTGAAATTGGGTTTCAAAGTGCAAGTTTTTGTAAACAATACCGTTATTGTCTTCGTGTAAACTACAAAAACACACATTTCTAAAAACAGCGACATTATGTTCAGTCTACAGGCGCTTAGTGTTTCTTTACAAAGTGACATCGCCAACTACTGGCCTGGCAGCATAATACACCGTTTTGAATTTTTTTCACGGATCTGTGTGAATGGAGATCGTTTTGACAACGTTGTTGTCTGTAGGCGAAAAACGCAAAGGAAAAAAATGTAATTTTCAGTACATAGTTGGGTTACACTTTAGAATACTGTTCCATCATTAAAGGGATACTTCAGGATTTAGCATTAAGCTTTGTATTAGTAGAAAACCTGTAGTATTTTCGAATTACCGTGCTTTCCACCCTCATATCCCCCTGAGACAAGAGATTTATGTATTTTTTGTCTGGAAAAAATCCTCCGATGACGCAAAAATCGTCATATTGCGTCATCGGAGGATTTTCTGGCCAGAGGCTAAAGACTACAGCCAGTAGTAGGGGCTGTTCCGCATGTTTTCAACCCGCCCATAGAGGGTGTGATCTCACTCACAGAATGTACACACAGTGTCAGCCGTCTTTCTTTGGAAGCTAAGCTAACGGGCTCTTGTTCTGTGGAGAAAGCTGAGTAGTAGGATAAAGCTGAGTGGGTTACCATCCTCTTTTTCCCGGACTTGTCCGGCGGGCGAGATCGTTCAAAATGTCCGGGATTCGGGATTTGCTTTCTGCAGTCGCCATTCATTGTTTACATGCACACCTTTTGTTTCAATCTAACTGAATTCATTCCGATTGGTGAATCTGAATGTAGTGTTTAAACATGAATGCTAAACAAGTGATCGGTTGATGTGCGTTTTACCATTGCTAAGAAAATTCCCGCACCTCCGTGAGAGATATGAGACCGGCGCGTCTCAGTAATGACGCCACCAGCCTTGCGCCGTTCTCCCGCTCCCTCAGCCTCGTCCTGCTCGCCACAGTAAACATGATGAATGGCGACTGTAGAACGCAAAAGCCGAATCCCGGACATTTTGGGCGATCTCGAAATCCCAGGCAGACTCGTTACGGAAAGTAGCCTAGCCTTGTTGTTTTCAACTACGCTCTCTTACCGGTAGGCGTGGCTTGGGAGTGGCCTCCTAGGGCAGCGAAGCAAGTGCATTCTGGGAGTTGTTGTCTTTCATCCACATAAGCCAAAAATACATTTTCTGGCTTTTCTCAGTCTAGAAAGCTCCAAATTCAAAAATTTCTTCACATTTCTTCTACATAAATGACCTATTTTAAATACACATTCATCTTTCCAGAGGTGAAGTATCCCTTTAATGAATAATGTCGTAGATTTTTCCCTAAATCTTACTACGTCCTATAATATTTATACTATAGTGCGTCTACAGTCGACGTCGGCCGAGTCTAACCTTATACCCTAGCGCATCTACACATCGACGGCACATCGTCGGCTGGGTGCTAATCAATCCTATACTCTAGCGCATCTACACATCGACGGCACATCGTCGGCTGGGTGCTAATCAATCCTATACTCTAGCGCGTCTACACATCGACGTCAGCTGGGTGCTAATCAATCCTATACTCTAGTGCGTCGGCTGGGTGTTAATCAATCCTATACTCTAGTGCGTCGGCTGGGTGCTAATCAATCCTATACTCTAGTGCGTCGGCTGGGTGTTAATCAATCCTATACTCTAGCGCGTCTACACATCGACGTCAGCTGGGTGCTAATCAATCCTATACTCTAGTGCGTCGGCTGGGTGTTAATCAATCCTATACTCTAGTGCGTCGGCTGGGTGTTAATCAATCCTATACTCTAGCGCGTCTACACATCGACGGCGGCTGGGTGCTAATCAATCCTATACTCTAGCGCGTCGGCTGGGTGTTAATCAATCCTATACTCTAGCGCGTCTACAAATCGATGGTGGCTGAGTCTAATCCTATTCTCTAGCACGTCTACACATCAACGAGTCTAATCCTATACTCTAGCGCGTCTACACATCGACGCCGGCTGGGTGCTAATACCTGTTCCCCTAACTAGCTTACTTCCTGCGCAGTAATAATCAACAAACAGACTTCAGCAAATGTCCTCTAAATGCTTTAATCACGACCGGAGGATCTCTCGAGCAGTTCTCAGAGAATCTCCCCCAAGAAGAAGCAAGGCCAGAGGATCTCAGACAAATCCCATTGAGAATCCCACCGGCTAAAAGAATACAACAGTTTTTATAGAATAAGGAGGTATGGCAAAAATGTCATGCTGCATTACATAATTTGCCCACAATTTGTTTGGTTTTCATAGAAAAACCCTTCTGTTACTAAAGCAAACTTTGTTTTAATGATTACTTCATTGTTAATCACAAGGTTCAAACTTCTAGTTTCATTTCCCAAATTTGTTATTTTTACACTCACACAACCAAAGTAAAAGGAGTATGGCAAAACAACATACAACATTCAAAAACACAGGACAGAACGTTTTAGTACATTGTGTTTCAAAGTGTTAGTTTTGTTAGGCCTAAAAAGGGAAGTAAGGTTAGATGTTAGAGACATGGTTAGTTTAATATACAGTTTATTTTATCGATTAAAAATCCACCACAATAACAGGAACAAATTAGAAATGAAGTAGGGGTGAGCGGGGCACAAATAACGCAGGGCTAGTTGGTTTAAAACCTTCCACACATGCCAGTAGGACGAAACTTAGTGTATTTACTAATTGCCATATCAGCACCATAAAGAGAAAAGAGTGTGCCAAAATTAAAAAAAAAAATCTTTGGAAGATATCATTGAACTTTTATTCAGAAATGAGTAATTTTTATTATGTTGTGTACTAAGCTGTATAGCTGTGTTTTGCTGTGTATTTGTTGTCAAACTCAAAATTTGTTTTATATTTAATTATTAAAAAATGCCATTATTTTGTATGAAAATGTTAATAATTGTATTTTATTGATAACATATTTTAGTTTGTCTTGTATATTTTTTTTATTAGATCAGATTACATTTAAGCTTTCATATAGTCGTGTTACATGCCCCATGGGGCACATATGTGGGTCACATTTCACTTCCATTCTTTTTTTTGGGGGTATATTAAGAAAAAAGTATACACTGTATTCATGAAACAAAACCACATAATTGTACTGGACGTGTGTGAAATGTGGGGGGAAACATTCTCTGAACCCCAAGTGGATTTACACAAACCGAGAAAGTCAAAAAGTGTTAGGTTGTGCCCCGCTCTCTAAATGAACAATCTAATAACAGCAATTAACTAAAAATAAACTCTGATTAATGATTTAGTGAGTAATAGTGGTCAGTTATGAGGTAGTTTACTTAGCTAATCAATAACTTTTATCATAACTCACAGTCGACTACTAAGAACTACTATATACAGGTTCATAATTAATAATAATAATGCATAATTAATAATAAGTAAAGATCATTGTAACCCTCTAGTAATGACTCAAGTGTTGCTACATCCTTCTAAAGGAATTACTAATTATTTGGATCAGTATTCTAAAGTGTAAAACATGGTAACTACCTAATATTGACTTGTAAGCTTTTCAGGTTTTTGTAAGATTTTGGATAGTAATTGTTTCTGACGGATTTGCTAACACTTGAGTCATTAGTGGGTTACCATAAACTTCTTTTTAGAATGAATTATACATTATGCATTATTCACATTAATTTTTAACCTGTTTATAGTAGTTCTTAATAGTTAATCATCTCTGTGAGATATGACAAAAATAGTAGTTACTGATTAGCTAATAGTGCACTACCACATTCAACTGAGCACTATTACTTGTTCATTTGTTAATCAGAGTCCCTTTTTGGTTGATAGTAGTTACTAGAATGTTAATAATGCATTACTCATTTGACAGAACAGTATGTTACCCATCGTTGTCATATCATGTAAATGTACGCTTAGATGATGTATGGGTATATGCTAAGTAGCAACAGGTGTAATTAATCACTTTAGTGAACATATTCCACCATTTCATAACCAGAAAGTGTCAAAATACTTTTTGTCTTCATTTTGAACTGCATATCTATAATTTTAAAAATGCATTTATTTATACATTTGTTTGTTTGGTTGGTTAAGGAGGGACTATTTTGTTTGAAAAGTGTGCTTTAAAGGGTTAGTTCACCCAAAAATGAAAGTTCTGTCATATACTCTCATGTCGTTCCAAACCCGTACGACCTTCTTTCATCTACATGAATTAAGATATTTTTGATGAAATCTGAGAGGTTTCTGAACCATAGGCAGCAACGTCATTGCAACGCCGCCTCAGCATTGGCCGATTCTGTTCAGGTGAGCACATAGACTGTAGGGTGAGCACCACGACACATGCGTGTGATGCTGACGCAGGAGCTGGCCAGCGGTGAGCCGGCGTTCTGGCGTAGAACCCGGAAGCGCTGCACTGTGTTTACGTCAACAGCGTAAGAGACTGACACAGACGAGAAGACATTGTTGAATAAAGTCGTTATTTTATTTTTATTTTTTGCGCATAAAAATAATTCTTGTTGCTTCATAACATTAAGTTTGAACCTCTAGTCACATGGCTATTTTAATGATGTCTTTACTAACCTTTCTGGGCATTGAAAGTTGCAATGACGTTGCTGTCTATGGATGGTTCAGAAACATCTTGGATTTCATCAAAAATATCTTAATTTGTGTTCCAAAGATGAACAAAGGGTTTAAGGGTTTGGAACGACATGAGGGTGTGTAATTAATGACATAATTTAGATTTTTGGGTGAACTTACCATTTAAAATAAATTTTTGTTTTGATATTTTACTGCAATGAAATTTTAAATCGTGGGTTAAGTTTCTAAATACTTAATGGGCCACTGTTTATGAAGTAAGGCTGATCATGCAATTCAGCCTTATAAAAATCAAGAACAAACCACAAATACTCACTGTGAAAACTGTAAATGTTCCTCATGGTGAGTGAAGAGCCCTGAAGGTGTGCATGCTGAGCAGAGGGGGGAAACGTGAAATTGCAGCGAGGCCATATGAGGTGAGATGAGTTTGCGCTGAGAAAATGCTGATGAATAGAGTGATGGGTAAATCTGTATCTTGCTGCAACTTGCTTATCTCAGTGAACATTCCGTGGCTTTGAACATATAATTATGCGACAATGTATAATTAACACAGCTAATGTGATAGATAAACATACCTAATTTCTTACCAATGTAGACATTGCAAGATGATTGTAAATTATATGATGTATCATGCTGTCCTCAAAGATGCAAAATATGTTTACATTTGTAAATATATATTTTTTTCATGATTCCTCATGTTCCCATTTTGTGTTTCACGAAATCAATATCAGCATATGACTTTGGAACAACTTGAGGACGAGTAAATAATGAAACAATTCTCGTGCATTTTTAGGTGCTTTTTCAGAGTTTCTGAATGATTTCCTGCTTTTTTTCTGCTTTCATTCTCTATGATACGGTTGCAGCATACCATACAGATGTTGTGATAGGAAGGCATTCAGTTTTGTTTTGCAGTAGAGAATATCCTTCAATCCAATAACTAAAAGAGCCACAAGTTTCAGTCTTAGCCATGATGGACAGAGTTGTAGTGATGTAGTTGAATTTTAGTGTTCACTCCGCTATGATGCCCTCATGTGGCCATGGTTGTGATTGCATCTCAATTGCTCTAAAATTATAAGTTTTTATTATTTCCTTTTTGTATTTTGGGTGAAAGGAAGTGTTATAGTGAAATATATATATTTGTTACTTGTTAGAAGTAAACAGTAGGCTTCACATTGGCAAATTATGTATATTTAAATATTTATATTTAGTATTTTTTAGATTTTTGTAGAAAACTCGCATTTGTGCAACATCTTTAATTATTAGTATATATCTGCCCTGGCTAAGTGCAAATGGTAAAAAACTAACTTGTCACATGGTTAAGATGAAAGGCAACTGGATGGAACTGGATGGAACCACCTTAGACAGATAGGCAACATAGGCTATAGGTTTGCGTTCAGACACAGGCGTGTTCTTTTTTCTTCTTCAAATGCCAGCACATGTAATCTGATAAGAACCTGAAAAAGAGCATGTTTATTGAGAACAAACCAAAGTTTTCACGTAACCTCATTCATAGCTGCCAACTCGCACGTCTTCCGACATTCAGCTGCCGCTCAGATTTTCCACCTGATTACTGTCATGTGCTATAGCCTACATAGGCCTAGCTTACTGCTAGAAAGGTGTCTTTTTCTCAAGGATAAATATAAATATTAACTTATATTGCAGAATGCAGATTTTACAATAAAATGTTACTAGCCTAGCCTACATTTTTCATTTTAACATCAATGATTTTTATAAAACGAGCAAATAAATCTCAATGACACGAAATACCGTGAATTGAAAGAACTCGAGAAGAAGAAAACACCACCTAATATAGCCTACATATGATAATTATATGCATTTTCAAGTGAAATGTTTTAGGCTACTTGGAAAAAAAATGAAGAAGAAAAAAAGTCTAGCCTGATCTAACAATGTCAGTAGACAGTTGCATAAAAATAGTAGTTAGGGGTAGCTACTGTAATCAGTCTTATTTTTCGCTACCAAATTAGTTACGTTTTTATGTAGCCTAACTGACTTACATAAGTTATGAACAGTCTTAAAAAAATATGACTAACTGGTAAGACTAGGCTAGTCTTAGCAGTTTATGCAACTGGTGTCGTGAAATGTTGCGGCCCAGTGAAGGGACTAGTAGTTAGCCTATACTTTAGCTATATAATTAATCAGGATAAAAATAAAAGATTATTATGTGAATAAAAGTTTGATTGATTGCAATAAGAATCGCGAGAAAAGCTTTAGATCAGGCATAATACTGGGGTCCTAAGCTGGGACTCATCACTTCAGTGGGACTCAACACTTCCACACCAGCATTTTATTTCCTCGGGAACTGCATCTCCCATGATGCAAAGTGAGTGCGGCGTCACAATACATGTCTGACGTAGCCGGAGTTCCGCGTGTTCGGAACTGTAGTCAATATCGGACGTTTATGTGTAATATGATGGAAAGTCGAGGAATTTTATCGATTATATTCG
The DNA here is from genome assembly GCF_949319135.1 of Squalius cephalus. Lineage (NCBI taxonomy): Eukaryota > Metazoa > Chordata > Actinopteri > Cypriniformes > Leuciscidae > Squalius > Squalius cephalus. Next base: position 12,181,871 of record NC_137142.1, read on the forward strand.
ACTTGGATAACACGCTGGTCGATACAGCTGGAGCAGGACGAATTGCCATTCAGAAGGTAAATGCATGAATATGAATAATGCTCAAACTGACGCTTTTAAGGACCCACTGTCTGTTTTGACACATAGCCTACATATGCTTTGACGTACTCCCCACCATAAGATTTTTGTTTTGGTGCAATTCTATATAAAATATAGGCTACAATATATTTATTTGATCGTATGCAACAAACTTATTTATTAAAAAGGCTTAAAGTTCCCCTGTTATTTTATCCCTTAACTCATCTTTGATCACCAAAATGACATAATTAAGCGTTTTTTTAATTATATATTCACGCCTTGAATGTAAATCTACACCCTTGCCTCATTTACCCATTTTTATGAATATGCTAATTAGTCCCGCCTCCACTCACTCACGCCAGCTCAGAGATCCACTCCTTGACGATCACACATATTTTTTTTTTCACCACGGAGGGACTTTAAAGAACAGCTTTTTTTTTATTGATCAAGAATAAAAAATATAGGATACATTTTCAGTCCAGGAAATTCAGTCCAATGTTATAAGAGAGATTCCCCAGCCCCCCTCAATTTGATCACTGATATACCGATATATACTAGTATATCAATCGAAGTAGTACCATTACCATGTTTTTTGGACACTTTGAGGGTGATGATAATAATAAACATTATTTTCTATAGTGCCTCCAAACAAAGGAGCTTCTCAAAGCGCTTTACAAGGAAATACAAGGAACAACACAAAATAAATACTACAATACTTCATAGGTGTATTAAAACAACAAGAAATCAACTATGTTTGCAAAAGACAATGCTGAGAAGAGCGAATATTTCTGTTTGGGATATATGGTGTTAAAAGCTAAGATAAATACACTGGAGCCAGACCGTGAAGTGCTTTATGTGAGCATAAGAATCACCTCTAAATTTACCCGGTGGCAAATGCAATGATTTAAAAATGGGAGTAATATGATCTCTAGTCTCCATAGGCTCTAACATGATTAACTAGGATTTGGCCCTAGTTAAAATTCTCACTGCAGAATTTCGAACATACTGTAACTTATTTAGAGTATGCTTAGAAACTTTAGTACGAAACACATTACAGTAATGAATATGGGGGAAAAAAGCAAATATATTTATTAGCTTTACTGCAACTTAAATGGATAGCATAGTCTAAGAAAAAAAGTAAGTCTTTACAACATTCTGGACATGATGTCAAATGTCAATGAAGAATCAAAGATCACTCCCTCAATTTTTACTCAAGTACAGAACCCTCAATGATAAGAGGTGTTTGGCCAGCCTTATGGACCTTAGTTTTATCACTGTTTAGACAAAGAAAATGATTAGCCCTCCATGATTTTATCTCAGAAATACATTTAATGAGCAATGAGACCGCCTCACTTTGACCATGTTTACAATGAATATAAATCTGTGTGTCATCGGCATAAGAATGATACCTAGAGTTTGTAAAAGTTGGCCAAGCGGGAATAAATTGACTAAAAAGTAAGAGGGGCAAATAAATCCAGTTTTGTAGCCAGAGCATTATTTAGTTGTGAAATTTCATCATCCAAGCATTTTTAGCCCAATTCAGTGAAAGATGAAGCAACAGCAGTTGCATATACGGTCTAATCAATTGATTAAAACATAATAAACCCAGGTTGAAAAATACAGCAAAATGTGAACTGAATTTTTGTGTACTGAATCTGAATGATGTTCTAGCTGAACTGATGTTGAAATGATGTCTACATATGTGGATCTAAAGATGGACTTTCTTTTTCTATGATATTGTTCTCAAAAATTATTTGGACACTTACTCAACACTTAAGACTCTATGAATATCTTTTCATTAAAAAACAAAATAAAAATCCAAATTGTAGTGAAGGGGGTGGATTGGAATCCACTGCTGCTTCAATGTAAATGTAATGAGTGATTAAAATCAATATTTTTCCTTCTAAATATCAAATGAGTTGAATGACTTCTCTGGGGATTTTACTTTGTTATATAAGTTACCAGTGTGATTACTGAAATGTTCTTTTTGTGTATTCTTTAATGTCTGTATTTGATATCTGAATGCAGTAACAGCGCTTGCTCATTTAGCCCGGCTTCCAGAAATGAAATAGGGACTTGTTTTGTGTTTGAGAAAGGTCTTCAACGTGTTAAAACATATAGGGTTCATTGAAGCCAATAGTTTAAGGGACCATTTCTTTGTTAAAGCCTTACTTTTCAGTTAGACTAAAGTGCTCTCCTTGAGAGAAAGAACGCATTATCTTGATGTTTTGAGAAGACTCTCCTGTTTATAGTTAGAGCCTGGCCAAATCCAACCTTGGAAAAGCTGTGTGTCAGTGTGTGTGTTAGTCTTCTTGGTTACAGGTTAAGGAACCACTGGCATTATTGGAGATTGACTGAGTTGTTCTGGACAGGCTGGCGCCCAGCAATCCAAATCGGAGACCTGGAAGGTTACGATGTGCCTAACTTCAGGGTCCGAGTGTCAGCTGCCTAATCGATGGAGATATGCTTCCGTCTATCTGTATATGTGTGGAAAATTACTATGTTTATCTATTTCTTAGCCAATCAGAAACTGCAACCTGAAGCAAGGACGTAGCTTAGACCTTTGTGTAGGGTATAACTGCTGTGATCTTTGTAACTGTAAGCGGGGCGGCCTACGAACTCCCGTGTGAGTCTTGAAGCTGACTTCTGCTGATGAAACTGCAAACTATCTTCAGTAAAACTTTTCTTCAATTTATTATAATTCTGACTCGGTCTTCTTTCAAACATCTGGTCCTTCGGGTCCTAAACTGTTACCCCCTAACAGTGCTTATTTTGTTTTAAAAAGATGTAGATTTTATGATTTACGCTGTGTTCTTTATTTAGGTGTGTGAGCTGCTGAAGTCGACACTTGCGCAGGAAAGCCACATCAGAGACATCTGTGAGTGCTATCTACGAAAGCTTCATCATGAATCGTTCGACCCATCAGAAGGAAAAACAATAGATAGTGTGAGGATCCATCACTGGCATGAAGCCCTGCAGGAGACACAGGGCACAGATCCTGATCCGGATCTGGCCTCCAGCTGCTACTACACATGGAAGAACACACGTTTACAGGCGCTGACTCTGTCTCCTGAGGTTCAATCTCTCCTGGAAGAACTGCGGAAAAATTACAAACTGCTTCTGCTCACCAACGGCGATACTCAGACGCAGTGGGAGAAGATCGAAGCCGTGAGATGTGAGGATCTCTTCAGTGTGGTGGTAGTCGGAGGAGATCATCCTGAGCAGAAACCGGCGCACTCCATCTTCACTCACTGCTTCAAGTCTGCGGGAGTTCTGCCACAGGACTGCATCATGGTGGGAGATTCTCTCAGTACTGACATCCAGGGAGGCGTTAATGCAGGAGTGCGAGCAACCGTATGGATAAACAGTGACTGTAAATCTCTCCCGCAGGGCTCTGTGACTCCAGACTACACTATACCTAGTGTACTGAATCTGAATGATGTTCTAGCAGAACTGAAGTTGAAATGATGTCTACAAATGTAGATCTAAAGATGTACTTGAAAAATGTGATGACTCATATCAGGTAACAAGTTTTTAAGGGATAGTTCACTCACTCTCATAAAATTCCAATCCCATAAGACTTTCATTCATCTTTGGAACACAATTGAAGATTTTTTAATGAAGTCTGAGAGATTTCTGTCCTTCCATTGAAAGTCTATTCACTTAAAACTCTGACGTTTCAAAATGTAAATTAAGCGATTCATAAAAGAAAGTGGTTTTATCCAAGTCTTCTGAAGAGACACGACCGTTTTATGATAAACTAATTTAATCTAGGCTTTTATTCATATATAAACATTGATCAGTGATCATAAACAGAAGCTTAACTGTACTTGCTTGATGTCAGAATTTAGTATCGTATATATATTATGGTAAGTCCAACATGGCACTCTCTGTAACCTCACTGGACAATTTAAGTTGTGGAATAAGTTAATCATGGGTGATGTATCATATATTTAGGTATGCGTTCAGTAATCATGCGAGTGGATGGAGAAAACACTGGTGATAAATCCGCCACTAGAATGCGCAGTTTGTGCATTAGCACGGGCTAAACATCATAATTGTTGTGTGGATCAGTTTTTTGCAAGTAAAGATTATACACACAAGAAGCATGCCATTTATACAGTGATGTTGTTCTGCCTCTCTATTTCTAATTAGGGTTGGGTATTGTTTGAATTTTAGTGATTCCCCTTTCCGATTCTGCTTATTGATTCCAATTCTTATCGATTCCAATAAGGTAAAAAAAAAAAAATCATTAACATTTATTTTTAATCTGATTGCAAAACATTTAATTGTAGCGAAAAACATCTAACTAATATACATTTCAAGTATTTTTTTTTTAAATACAAGTACACAGTAATTAAAAAAAACACAAATAAATACAACTGACCAGAGATACAATTGAAATAAAGTGTCTTAAGATTTTCAGGTATTCAGGTACAGAAACTGTAATCAAATGTAAAATAACACTACACTTTAGAAATAAAATATACATTTTCTCTTTATCTTTTGTTGTTTGATTAACGTTATTATAGAGATGGCAGCAAGAATTTTAGGCTGCTATCACTTTAAGACCTGCACGGATTCAATTAATATATTGTTATTTGTTTTCTTTGTGAACCGTTTACGTTATCTTAAGACGTAACCGCATGTGTTTACGAGAATATTTTGACATTTTTGTGTGTATTTGTCCGTTTAAGTGCCAAAAGACGCAGAAGAGACCTCAGTTCAGTATTGCGCCCTATTCAGTATGAGAGGCGGCTTTCTGTGTGCGCGCTTTGGATGTGCGCTCAGCACAGAAAACAGAGTGCTAGTCTTCTTGCACTTGAATGGTTTAAAATCACATTAAAATAACTTTTTTTGTGCGCACACACTTTGGATGTATGTGCATCACAGAAAACAGTGTGCGGGTCTTCTTGCACTTGAATGGTTTAAAGTCATATTAAAATGCACACAAATGAATCAATAAGAGGAATCTTAATTTTCATTTTACGAGTATCAGATTCCTGACCTTAAAGGGATAGTTTACCCTAAAATTAAAATTATCCCCTCAAGACATCCTAGGTGAATATGACTATCCTAATGAATACAATAGTGTGTTCTATCAACTGCTTGTTCGTATGATACTAAGTTTTAATGACTATCTTGTGATGGGCGTTGACTTCAATGCTGTGCATCACACATAGTTGATAGGTCTCAAATATCTCACTGATTTAGCCTCTTCGAAGTTGTTTAATGATTTTATAAAACAGGTCAACATGTGTGATATATGGCGATTGCGGAATGACAGTGCCAAAGGCCACATTCTTTTCAGCTCGCCACAAATCCTATTCACGCATTCATTATCTGCACATATCACCTGCTGTATCCCATTTATTGATAATGCTGATATATTACCTCTTCTTTCAGACCACTCCCCAGTAACTTTATCTTTTCTCCCATTTTCTGTTCCCTCTGGGCATAAACACTGGAGATATAACGCATCCTTACTTCATGATCAAGAATTTCTATCACAACTGCGTACCTCAACTGCTGCAGAGCAACCATGTAGTTTAGTCTGCTTTACTAACAAATTACTGTTTTTTTTTTTTTTTAACGAATTGGTCAAAAAGAGAGAATCAGTTTCAAACCCATAAGGTAATTAAAGCTTGCAAGACTTAAATCAGTGTAATTATTCAGAGACATTCATTGTAATAAATGGTACTTTAATGAAATAATTAAAATGTTACTAAATAGAATTAGTAGTAATTACGAACAATTAATGGGGGTGGGTTGGTGCTTCCTCAAAAGTACAAAACATTTAGTGGAACCAAATGAACTCCAATTCATATGCATGACCTTGAAAAATGAATATAATCCACATAAGTGCTAATTGGTATTGATATGAAAACAGTCCACATTGGTGCTAATTGCTTTTGATTCAGAAATGTTGTTGATGACCACTGATAGACGTATTTCCTTAAACAAATGAGAAAAACACTCAAGCGAATAAAGCATGTTACCCTCTTTCTTCACATTATACTGTCAGGCACTTTATTTTCCATGTATGCAAAGAAACTGAATACAGTCCAACAATTTTACTTGACTTCTAATTTGACTTTAATGTTCATTGCTGCAAGCTCTGCTAAGAAATATCTGAACACATAAGGAACAGATACAGTCTCAATAGAGTCGCTCTTATTGCACAACAAGCAGAATGTTTTCCGAAGCCGTGTAGTTGACCAATGAGGAGGTGGTTTTTCCAGAAGCGGCGACAGCAGGCTGCCGCAATCTATGCAAACTTGCGCCACGGAGCGATCTGAGCAGTTAAACAGCCGGTCGTGAAGCAGAAACGACGTCCCGTGAGCCAGCAAAGCATCCCGTTCCATCTCTCCGAACCGGATTCCTCCCTGCACGTTCCTCCCTCCCAGCGGCTGATTGGTCACTTTATCTCTCGCTCCCGTAGTTCTCACCTGGAACTTGTCAGAGACCATGTGACGCAAGCGTTGGTAGTAAACCACCCCGATGAAGATGTCTGCCTCGAGCTCCAAGCCGCTGATGCCGGAGTAGAGCCGCTCTGTTCCGTAGAAGTTGTATCCCGCGGCTTTCAGCATCTCACCAAAGTGCTCCAACGCAGAGCTTTCCTCTGAGAACTTGAAAGGTGTGGCGTCGTGAGACAGGCCGTGGAGGGACGCAGATTTCCCAGCCATGCTCTCGATAAGCATCCCGATGGTCATTCTGGAGGGGAAGCCATGAGGGTTGAACAGGATGTCCGGGCTCATGCCGCTCTCGGTGAAGGGCATGTCCTCCGCGGGCCACAGGCGGCTCAGGATTCCTTTCTGACCGTGTCTGCTGGCGAACTTGTCACCAATGGTGGGGTTCCTGGGAACGCGGTTTGTGATGCAAATGTACTTGAAACGGCCAGTGCCGGTGTCATTGCTGCACACCTTGATATTGTCCACTATGCTGCTCTCCTGGTACCTGAGGAGAAACAGGTGTTCAGAAATCAATAATCAATGATGCAGGGATGACGCATTTTTGTAGGCCAAAACCCAGAAATGAGGTTAATATTTGAGTACTTCAGGTTCATTTGTCCTAAGTCAATGGGTTTTTGATTAAATGCCTGAAATAAGGTCGGTGGTAAACACAAGATCAAGAATTTATTCTACAACCAAAAAAAAAAAGAAAAAAAAAAAAAAAAAGAGAAAACCAATCTGCAGGAGTCTTTACATCTGCACTAAACATTATAGTACAAAAACATCCCATACGTAGATTGAAGTTTGTACATTGTCTTTTTACCTAGTGATAAAGAGCACTTAAAATTAGAATAGTTAATTATTCTATATTTTACATTCAATAATAATATATAATATAATTAGAAGTTTGTAACATTTCCTCAGTAAAATTTGAGCAGTACTTGGCTATGTCAATAAAGCAGTGTTAATCTTGTCAACAAGACAAAAATATTAGTTTTTCTGAAGAATAAACTAAAAAGTAGTTTTTTTTTGTAAATGTTTTTTTTTTGGTGACTATTTTGTGAATGAATGTTTTGTTTTTAACGAGTACGACTAACTTAAAGGGATATTTCACTGCTGGAAAGATGAATGTGTATTTAAATTGGGTCATTTATGTAGTAGAAATGTGAAATTATTTTAGAAGTTGGTGCCTTCTAGACTCAGAAAAGCCAGAAAATGTATTTTTGGCTCATGTAGATGAAAGACAACAACTCCCAGAATGCACTTGCTTCGCTGCCCTACAGGGCCACTCCCAAGCCACGCCTACCGGTTACAGAGGGCAGTATCGGGAGAAATGATACAACTAGGCTACTAGTTGACTCCTATGGCCGGGTTGAAAACATGCGGAACTATCTCCTACTACTGGCTGTAGTCTCTAGCCTCTGGGCAAAAAAGCCTCCAATGATGCAAAATGACGATTTTTGCGTCATCAGAGGTTTTTTTTTCCAGACACACAATACAGAAATCTCTCGTCTCAGGGGGACATGAGAGAGGGAAGCACGGTCATTCGAAAATACTACCGGTTTTTACTGATACAAAGCTTAATGCTAATCGGTGAAGTATCCCTTTAAGCATAAACAATTGCAAATATAAAAATATTTAAATAATTGAAATTGTTTTGCACTTTGTCGACTAATAGTATTTCTGTCACAGAGAAGTATTGTTATTGTTAAACTTTTAAACCTTGATTGCCTTGACAATTAACTGATATAAAATCACTTTAAGTTGAAGTACTAAATTACTAAAACTGAAATATAAATTATAGCTTAAAAAAAAAAAAAAAAAAAATTAATAATAATAATAATAATAATTATATATATATATATATATATATATATATATATATATATATATATATATATATATATATATATATATTTTTTTTTTTTTTTTTTTTTTTTTTTTAGCTAGAATTTATATTTCAGTTTTAGTAATTTAGTACTTATATATATATATTAAAAAAAATCGAATAAAAATTACAAAAGCACATGATAAAATGACTAAAACCAAACATTAAAAATGAAAAGTATAAATATATATATTATTACTTACTGTAAATATAAGTATAAATGCTATATTCAAAATATGAATAAATACTGAAATAGTATAAAAACAATATTAAAATAAAACTGAAATAGAGTAAAATTAATGACTATGATGACTGCATTAAAAGGCAATTTTTAGACTAAAGCAAGTAACTAAAGTGATGTCTTACTTGAAATAGACCACACGACTCTGGCCGGTATTGAGATTGATGTAGCTGTAGTAAGGGTCTCCATACTTCAGCACAGAGCCAATAAATGGCAATCCATCTGCATCCAGTTTGCCCAGTACTGTGGTGTCACCTGGCTTTACCCCAAACACAATGCTGTCTTCACCTTTGACCTTTTTGTTCAGATCTATGACATCGGTCTTATAAACAAAACCATGAGCGAAGCCACGCTCCCATGAGGACTTATTGACGATCTGGAGAAAGTTAAAGAGGATGAACAAAATTAGCAAATGCAAAAGAACGTTTCGGAATGTACTAATGGGAAACTATGCTTACCATAGCATCTTCCATATCGTAGCCAGAGTAAGAAATGACAGCCACTATTGCGTTTGTGCCAATAGGGTAATTGTCCATGTTGTAGTGGTCGTACATCGCGGGTCTGACCAGAGGACTCTGGGGGGTCTGCAGACGGTACAGTTTATTGTCGGATCGTTCCTGGTACGCATGCAGTGGGAAGCCCATGGTCTGTTTACCTAAGACAGGATGATGTCAAGCAAGTTGCAGCACATAGTTCATTTGTTTTATGATATGTGTATACATGTTATGACAGAAAGTAGTTATTTAGATATAATCCATCAAAAACACAAAGGAAGTGAGGAAATCTTACTCATCTGGCACTGGTACATGTTCCTGGGGCTCTGGTTGTGATCAGAGTAAGGGATGAATTCTGCAACCACGCTCAACATGCTGTGAGGAAACAGCTCTTGATGTGTGGTCACTCCCTCCTCTAACTCTTCCTCAAAGATGCCCACATTCAGGTACGCCTGAAAACATTAACGAGTGATGAACACTGCCAGACCACTTTTTTTTTTTCAGTGGCTTTGTATTTTTCCCATAGGGATTTTAAAAGAGTCTTTGTGAGAGTTATCAGCGAAAAAACAAACCAACCAGCTACGAGGTAAATCACAACATTACAAACGTTGATTTGAAGCTAAAAAGTAATTCAAAATTGGACAAAAAGACAAAGGTGAAAGACTGTGTACTTAACTGCTTTAGTGAGGGAAAGAACTACAACGGGCCTTTATAATGCGAGTAAATCACTTGCATAGGCGACCAAATTTCATGCTAGATGACTAAAAAATGTCTTCAATTAGCCAATGGCTAGTAAATTGCACGATTTCAGTCATCTGAGGCAAAAAAAAAGTTTTGCACAGATATAATGTCATTGCCTGCTGAGCTTTACTTGGCTTGGTTGAGAGCGCCCTCTGTCGCTTTCTCTCACACTCACTGTGAGAGAAAGAAAGAGGCTTACACGTGAACAACTGACACGCTAGATCTAAATGCAGGTCTCGATAATAAGGACTGCCTGATGGCCAAGAGTTGACAGAATCTTTATTTATTTGGGGACTTGCTAAATCAGAACAGGCCAAGTAAAAATATGTATGTATATACCAAGTAAAAAAAAAAAAAAAAAAAATCAGAAATGTTCAAAGGAAGTATATAGGACTTCTGCAAGCTTGTCAAGCCAACCAAATAGGTTTCCACTGATTATCAGTGGTACTTGAGTTTCAACAACTTTTCTACAACTACTTTCTCACCTGTTCAAAGGTGCCAATAAGCTCCTGTTTGCCCAGACCAAGGTTTCGGACAGGCCGCACCATGCGACAGGGTGTGGTGAACAGATGGAGGCCTGGGTACAAACTGGCTTTACCCGTCTGAGGAACCAGAATAATCTCAGTCCAGGGTGGCACTTTTTTCTCTCTCAGCACCTGCAGATGACACAAATGTTCAAATTTATATGATAAAACTCTCAACATAACTTGATCAAGGATAAGAAAACTACATAAAGAAACTAAATCATTTCCCACCTTAAATCTGCGGAGAGATTCAACGACTGAGGGCGCCACTTCTTTTTCCACCCAGCCAATCATGGCCCCGTCCAGTATGACAGGATAACAGTCTGAATAAGGCTGACTGGGGCTACCGTCTACAGCAGTCACACCTGGTGATAGATTAAATAATTTTAAGTGAATAGACAATTAATATCCTATTGAATTGGATATTCAATTCAATTCAGTTCACATTTATTTGTATAGCGCTTTTCACAATACACATCGTTTCAAAGCAGCTTTACAGAAAATGCATTAGTCCATTACAGTACCATGCATTAGTACTGATCTGTTATCAGAGGTAACTGTCTAATTTATGTATTTCAGAAATGTACATATACAAAATGTATTAATTTAAACTATGTAATAATTTAAGGCAGAAACAATGAGCTCATTGAAGTAACGAATACTTGTTTGTTAACAAATGACTATGACATTTAGAAACATTTAGCATTGGTACATGTTGATTCAGAGTTTGCGTCATCGCAGGATATTATAGGTAGGGCTGCTGTACATAAATGTCGTACATAAGCTGGGGCGGCAGTGGCTCAGTGGTTCATGTAGGTTGTCTACAAACTGGAAGGTTAGTGGTTCAATCCCTGGTTCCACCTGACCAAGTGTCCTGACCTAGCATGGCTGACACCGCCGTCGGTGTATGAATGAGTGAGTGAATGGGAAATGGAAAATGGCCATAGGTCAGTTAAAGTGCTATATAAATGCAGTCCATTTAGTTTAAAAATTGCAATTAAAATGCTTTTTTTAAGCTCCAGGTTTGCTGTGCATGTTAAATAATTACACATACACACATATCTATATCTATCTATATCTATCTATATATTTTTTATATATCTATATCTATATATATATTTTTTATATATATATCTATCTATATATCTATATATATATATCTATATCTATATCTATATATATATATATATATACACACACACGTATATATACAGATATACATATCGTGAGCTTAGAATTATAAGGTTCTATCTCCGTTTAGGGTAGTTCTGAGATATTGAGCATCAAAGTTTTTACATCCCAGCTGGCAATGGAGAGATGGGGCCTTTTTATTTTATTAATAACTACTAACAAAATATTTTTGTACAAAAATAACACCACACAGGCATTAATAAACACCTAATGGATCAGATTATGTCAAAAACTCAATTTCGACCAAAAGTGGAGATAGAACCTTATAATTCTAAGCTCACGATATATACACATAGACACACGTATATATACACACACATATATATTTTTACAATGATTCTTATCTATCTTACTAAATAAAAATAGACAAAATAAGAAATAATCACAAAATAAGAATCATTTTATTTTGTAGTACTGTATTGTAACTAAAATTACAATACAATAATTATGATCTTAATTTATTTATGTTCAGACTTTAAACCAAAGTTTAGAAGTTCTTTGTGAAGATGGTTGGTACTTGTTGTGTTCCAAATTGCATGTTATGCATGACCCAAACTGTCATGCATGACCAAAACTCAGAGCAGATGCAGAGATTATTTTGTGCAGAGCTGCATTTACTGTGAACAGAGCCACTCTGAGACACTGAAAATACTGGATTATGAGCTGCTCGCTTGTAAAAACAGTGCCACGCTTCACTCTGAAACTGCGCAGGGTATATGCAGGAATCTTGAAGTTAATTTTAATATACCTTTTCAAGACTTTTTCAAGACCTTCTCAATATTTTTTAATACCTCACCGCCACTTCAAGCGTGGCCACGAATTAATAATACCTCAGCAGGTTATACTAATTTGTTCCCTCGTTTTACTATATTGTGGCCACGTTGTAAATTTGTAAAACGTGCTGAGGTATTATTAATTCGTGGCCACGAAACAATTCACCTGAATATTCACCAATTCAAAAAAAAAAAGGAATAAAAAGCTGTACGAGAATAGTCGGCCTTCACTGAAGAGCTATCTTCACAAGTAAGAAAAACAGTTTAATAATCATTATTAATTCGTGGCCACGAAATAATTCACCTAAATATTCACCAATTCACAAAAATAGGTCTTTAGCATTCACTAATTAATAGTATCAAACTGTTTTTGGCCACGTTGTAATTCGTTAAATCAAAATGAGGGAGGGAATTAGTTCAACGTGTCCACGATTTTTTAAAACGAGGGAACAAATAAGTCGTCGTGACAACTAATTATTTAGATCAGTGGACAGGGCGCAAGAACAAACAGAGAGAGAGAGAGCCCCGGCCGCACGCGCGCGCACTCTCACCGCCTTCAAACAACACGAGCGCTGCATTGCTCTCTCTCCCTCGCGCATATCAACACAATAGTAAAAGATCGGAAGACCAATTGTGTTTTATAGATTATTTAGTAGTTTAATATAAAGTGTTTGATTAGCAAATACATGTTAAGGAAATGCATAATACAAATTGTATGGGTTAATGTAACGGTAAACGGACTCTGCGGGTAAAACTGTTGTGATGAAACTGCGCATGCGTGGGGTAAAACTGCTGGGGTGAACCTGCTGGGGTAAAACTGAGGCTCTGCGGCTCTGCAGACAGATATTATTGCATTCTTTTCATGCGTTCACCAACCTTCTCTTAAAACATTTCGGTGCGTTGTAATACGCACTGGGAACGCCAGAGCGTACATTGTGCTTTTGAACTTCCGCCTGCCTGCCCGCTCTGGTGCTCTCAGAGGCAATTTACGAACGCACCCACAATAGCCTAGTTTTTTATGTACCTGTTCGTTTTTTTAATAAAAATGACTAAATTCACACACTTTTACGATGTTTTTGGGACTCAAACTGTTGGACAGCTAATTCAGAAAAAATACTTTCAAAATTTAAGACTTTATAAAGCCGTGATAAGACTTTTTAATACTTTTTAAGGGTCTTAATTTTCCCAAAACTGATTTATCACCTTTTAATACTTTTCAAGACCCCACGGATACCCTGATACAGCGCATTTATTTATTTAATTAAATCAGTCTTTGCAAATTGATAATTGCAACAACTATATTGAGATTTTGGTTTTATTTTGACTAACCATGCAGCCCGCCAGCCCTAATTATGGGCATTTTGCTAGAGCCAACTGATGATCTTGTTTAACATTAACAATGATAAGATGTTATTTACCCAGAGAGCAGAGCAGGGCAGGCAGGGTGGTTGTGGGATGCACCTGTGCCACAATCTCACATTGGGCTGTCAGGTGGTTCATGAGGCCGCACGGTTCTCCGTCAGGAGTGTGTACCGGACACAGGAAACCCCAAGACTCTGGCAGCAGCTTCCGCACACTTGTGGTCCTCATCTTAGCGAAGGCGGCTCCTCTGTGCACGCAGCGAAAATGAGACAGGTAACGGATGTAGTTCAGCTTATCCGCCACGACACACAGTCCGGTGTTCTGCAGCATGCCCAGACCTGGGGTTAAAAAGACAAATGTTATCTATTGATGCACATGGAAAGCCTGTGACCGCACATCAGTTCTGTGACTTCATTCTGTATTAATGTGGCAAGTTACAATACCAGTTTCTTACCTGTCTTGGACTGGAGGTTTCCTGTGGCTAACATATACTCAAAGGCACTGGTGAGATCTGTAGCCATGTTGAAGATTTTGGTTAAACCAGTTGTGGTCAGCTCTCCCAGTCTTTCACTTTTCTTTTCCAAGACCCTTTTAAACGACACCAGCCAGCCTGCCATTTTCTCCTAAGGAACATGCAGAACAGCTTTGGGTTTTTTTGTTTTTTGTAATGTGCTGCATTTTGCACTTGCAGCTATACACACTGCTGTTTAAAAGTTTGGGGTTGGTAGTTTTTTTTTTTTTTTGGGTGGGGGGGGGGGGGGGTATGTCTAATCTGTTTGCTGGCATCTGTCTGAGCTTGTTTTCGCCAATTGAACATTAAAAGTCAGCGTTAGAATGTCACATTTATAAGGACATTTATAATGTTTCAAAAAGTTTCTATTTGAAATAAATGCTGTTCTTTCAAACTTTCAACAAAGAATCCTGGAAAAAAAAAAGCATCAGTTTACACAAAACACTGTTTTGAACACTGATGATAATAAATGTTTCTTGAGCACCAAATCAGTGTGTTAAACTGATTTCAGAAGGATCGTGTGACACTGAAGACTGGCATAATGGTGCTGAAAATTCAGCTTTGCCATTACATGAATAAATTACATTTTAAAATAGTTATTTTAAATTGTAACAATATTTCTTGATCAAATAAATGCAGCTTTGAGCATAGTCAAAAGCATTTTAAAAATCTCCCCAAGCCCAAACATTTGAATGGTAGCGTTTATGAAAGGAGCATTGATGCGAGTGTGCAAGAAAGACATGTGAACAGATGATAAAGATGATCTTACTTTCAAGAACATGAGGTAGAGCTGGCCTGGTGTGAGAACTTCCTGGAACATCAGACTGTCAGGGTTCTCCTCCATACACTCCTGTTTGGCAAAGCTGAAGAGCTTCCGTGTCATCATGCACAACACGTAGAACTTCTCCACATTTGACTTTAGGTGAATACACAGACATTCACTGCAAACAGAAGAATAACACTGTAAAAATGCCACATTTGATGGAATTTGTTGATGTGCATAAATATTGAAATGCAATTATTATTTTTTGCCATATCATTCAGCTCTACTTCCAACAGATCTCACATAAAAAACACTGAAGAAAATTGGTAAAATCTAAATTAACTGATATTATTAAAGTCAAAAATATTATTTAACAATCACCCAACCCATATACATCAACAAAACGGCAAAAAACAACAAAAAAACCAGAGTAGGTTCTGTAACACCTGGGACTTACTCTAACAGGAACTGAGCACACTGCTCGTGAGTGAACCACTCTGGGAGGTCGAGTTTGACCCGGAAACGCTCGCCCAGGTAACTGAGAACCTTGGCTTTAGTTGTGCAGCCCTGGTCCATGACCATACGCAGAATTTCTGAGATACAGCTCTTAAAGAAAGAGTTCTCCTCTCGACCTTTAATCAGCTCCTGGTAGATCTGGTAATCTGAGAAATCCACTAGAGCCTTTTGGGGTGAAAGGAAAAGCATTTGAAACATTCAATTCAAAACTGATTATGCACCAGTCCCTAAATATTACACCACTCTCTGGAAAATCTGACTCTGATTGGTCAGTCGAGCCGGTCAAATATGTTTGTATAATGATTTCTAAACCTTGTAAAGCAGCAGAACCACTATACTTTTTGTTCCAGTGACTGACATGTATATGCATGCGAATATGAAGACCAGAAACACAAGCTCATGCAAAGAAAAGGATTTTTTTGTTGCAGCGTTTCAAAGTTTTGAACTGCAAATTTGTATCACATAAAGAGTAGTGTACCAACAGAAGATCGGTACATCATGGCATACAAACTTTGTAGAACTGTGGAATAGATTATTTTTGTTATTTTGCATTTTTGGAATTATTATCATTTAAATATGCTGCAGAGTGTGACGTCATATGACTTCTGCAGTGTCTGAAGAAATTGTGCAAAGTGTAACCGTCCATTGTCCCAGGCCACCGACAACTTCTCACATAATAAAATAACTTAAACTCAGTCAATATATCCTGCATCCTAATATTTATTTATTTGTTGTTGTGCAATAAGCGGTGTTGTTGTTAAACTATTACAAATAATTTTTGGTTATTGAAATTAAGCTGAAATATAATTTTAGATGAAAAAATAAATAAACATGAATTAGAAATGTTGCAACTAACTGAAATAAGTTTAAGGTCAAGTACTAAATTAATAAATCTGAAATGTAAATATATATATATATATATATATATATATATATATATATATATATATATATATATATATATATATATATAAGTAATAAAATTGTCATGCCTTAAAATAGCTTGAATGTAACTACACCCTTGAAACATTTAGTATATGCGGTTATATGAATATGCAAATTAGCCCCGCCTCCACTCACGGCTCAGAGATCCACTCATTGACTTGACTGGTAACAAGGTAGTTTGTGACGTCAGAAACACCAGTGATTTCAAACCGCATGTTTGATGCCGTTTTAAGGAGAAAATACTCAGCAATGGTGTTGACTAATGAATTTGTACATGGTTTGTCGTAAACCATATTAAAAACACCACATAGACATATAAACAAGATAAAGATAAACTTGACTTTCACCACAGCGGGACTTCAAACTAAAATTAAAATAAAAACTTAAAATCTAAAAATAAAGAAGTTAATACAAAAAAATTATAAATACTAAAATGGAATATAAATGCCCGTTTTCACAGAGAAGGCTTAAAGGGATAGTTCACCCAAAAATGAAAATTGTCATCATTTACGGTAGCCATTGACTTCCATAGTAGGAAAAAAAAAATAGTATGGAAGTCAATGGCTACCATCAACTGTATGGTTACCAACATTCTTTAAAATATATTATTTTCAGTTCAACAGAAGAAAGAAACTCATACAGGTTTGGAACAACGTGAGGGTGAGTAAATGATGACAACAATTTTCATTTTTGGGTGAACTATTCCTTTAAACCTAGTCCCAGACTAAAATGCATGTTTGACCCTTTTTAACTGAAAGCATCTTGCATTGATGCAGGGCCTGATTTTCATTTTGGAAAGGTCATTTGAGGGGGTAGTTACATTTATCTCACCTAAATGTATGCTCACTATGTATTTGTGTTTTTACAATGGGGTAATTTTGATGTGTATGGGTTTACACACAGCACAAGGAAGCTTGATTTAAACCTTGAATATAATTTACAAAAAAGACAAGTAAACAAGAACAGAATGCGAAAAATTACTAAATTAATCTAAAAATCTTGTTTTTTGAACCAACAAGCTAATTGATTCATTTTTGTGAGAATTTTTCACCTTATAAGTGCAAAACCTGCGGGAATTAGTAAAATTATGCTCAATACCCACAATCCCGTGCCAAAATTCAAGCACTCATTGACGCATCTTAAAACAGTGGTTCTCAACTCCAGTCCTCGGGACCCGCTGCTCTGCACATTTTGTATGTCTCCCTTATTTAACACACCTGAATCAGATCATCAGCTCGTTAAGAGAGACTCCATGAACTGAACTGAGTGTGTCAGATAAGAGAGACATACAAAATGTGCAGAGCAACGGGTCCCGAGGACTGGAGTTGAGAACCACTGTCTTAAAATATATCAGGGCCATTTTTTTTTTGCCTCAAGAGACACAACAGTAATGTTCTTTATTTTTTATTTTTATTTACCTAAGGCCTTATCCTGGCTTACCCTGTCTGTGAAATCGGGTCATATAATACTAAAATAAACATGGTGATAAGTAGGGTAATGTCAACTAGTCATTATCACAAAAGAAACACCTTTAGGATGATTTGGACAGTTTATTCAAATAAAAAAATAAAAACTATTTTCTTTTACCTTCAGCGCAAAGCCCAAGGGAAGAAAGAACAGCTCTTTCTGATAAATGAAATTCACCATCACTGTTCCATTTTCCAGGTAGTGTAGATTCATATTAATGGCTGTGTGTTCGTCCTTTACACAGTGCATTGAAATACCTGCACACAGTTAATACCGAAATCAATCTGTGTATTTAATAAATCCTATTTCAATTATTCATTCTGGATAAGATGCAGCACTCACCGTACTGAGTGTAGCCCTGTCCTCTGGTCTTAAACTTTGGTCTTGATATAGCGATGGGATAGTTCCTCCTCGGCATGATCAGAAGACGAATCACCTTCTCTATGCCATTCACCACAAAATAACCACCCATTTCCTACCGGTAAAACAAGACTAAGTGTTATTTCATCCAAAAGACAACAGTATGATGGTGGCGTTGCATGCAGTTCTGTGACGTGTGATTTATACCTCAGCTTCTTCGTGATGCTCGATGAGTTCTTTGGGTGAGAGACCATGGAGGTTGCAGAGTTTCGATTTGACCATGATCGGCACCTGTCCCATAGACTGTTTGATGATTCCTTTGGGAACGCCATCAATAGACCAGCTCACGTCAGCCTGTGAAAACACCGACATCAGTGGTCGTCAACTGGCTTGGCTCCAGGACCCAGACTGAATATCAAGCAGTGACCTAACTACTCTCAGCCTTAGAAATAACTGTTAGCTGAACGTCTGATGTGTAAGGCACACAAAATGGGAAACGCTTCAGGAGTTTCAAAGTCTTCATCTGATTGGTTGAATTCTACAGGATTTAATGGTCCACCTGGAAGCAAAGCCGTCGTGATGCCAAACCCCCACATGACATGGATTTAGTGATTACCACATAGAAGTGAAGCACTACATGTTAATTATATTCTCTGCTGTATTTTCCTGTAATATATTTTTTTTTTTTCAGTTTCATTCGGAATTATTCAGCCTTTAAGAACAAGCAGAATCCACTGGCGGTTTCTCTTGTAGTGGGCGGAACTAATGCACGAACGTCCATCTCATTGGCTAGCGCTCGCCTATTACTGTCCCTGTTTAGATTTCAGCAAATGGGGGTGAATGCAGATAATGTGATTAATATTCATTAACTCAGCAGCTCATCAATCCTTATGCATTTTATACTGTTATTAGAAGCAGTAGTATTATATTATCACTATTATAGTATTATTACTAAGTTCTGTTAAAATGACAAATATGCATTCATACATTTTCATTCATAATGGTTACCACATCTTAGTTCTAATAACTTAAGTTCTATAATAAAAAAATGCTTGATTGACTGATGTAATCAGAACATATCAACTATGAATGTATCTTAATGTAAAAAGATGTACCCTTTTACAAAGATAAGCAGTTAAAAGTTTGTTTTTTTAATGCATATTTAATCGAGTTTAGGAGAAATCTGCATATTATTATATTGTGATTTAGATTTGTTATATTTTAAGAAAAACTTGTGTCCCTCAACTTCACAACCCAGGCAGCAACAGTGTCGGCCCAGATCCGGCCCACATTTGGTACACGTGGATTCCACACGTACCAGATGTGGGCCGACACTATGTTGCTGTCTGGGAGCTTTGGTGTTACAGTAATGAATGATACCCAAGAAAAGCAGGAATTGTGTTTGGACTACTTTCTGTGTTATAAAGGTCATTGCAGGTGGTGATCGCTTAAAAGAGTTCATGGTGAGTTGATTCTCTAATTAATTTTCATGAATTTTGCAACATTTCTGACAATTTTGTGTGTCACACTGATACACTGATAACTAATATACACAGACATGACAAATTCAAAGTATGGGTTACCATATTTGGCAATCACGTCACATCACAATATTTCTAAAATATCCCCAGATGTTGAAACCATCACGATGACAGCCTCCAAGTCTAGATTTGTGATCATTTGTCTGTGGTGTTACTGGGTTTCATGGTAACACCACATGACTCCATAGTGACTCCACAGACAATATACAACCAGAAATGTTCTATTGTTATTTAAAATCATAGAATTTGATTTAGGACATTAATTATCATATAATTTTAGCACTCTTGCCAGGTATGGGAAAATGATCTGCTGCAGAACTGCAGCGTCCTTATAGACAGCGTAGAGATGTAGTCGACTTTGTTGTAAGTCTATGGTGTAAATATTACATCTGTGGTGTTATTTTAAAATGTATCTGCAATTTCTATTTCTATTCGATTTTTATATATTATGGGTGTATCAATACCCTCATGTCACGATCGATTCATATCAAGATCCTGATCACAATAATTAATTTACTGTTCATTAAAATGCTATATTTTATATTACATTGTGGGTGTAAATGAATAGGCTTGGACTTGATGCTGGTAAACAAAATGCACAGGACAATGGTGACACCAGAATAAAAATATTCATGATTCTGAAGCTGAAAATACAGAATTATTTTAGACTAATATGCTTGCACTCTGTCACTGACAAGATATATTTAAAATAATGTAGGCCACTTTTTACTGGTAATATAAGACATTTGGCATTATCAGGACCCACAAATATTCCCCCATTGCATTATTATACATTATATTCAAAATTCAAATGTAGTACTGACACTAAAACTCTGAAAAAAAAATTTTCTATAC
The DNA here is from genome assembly GCF_949319135.1 of Squalius cephalus. Classification (NCBI taxonomy): domain Eukaryota; kingdom Metazoa; phylum Chordata; class Actinopteri; order Cypriniformes; family Leuciscidae; genus Squalius; species Squalius cephalus. The sequence continues at coordinate 12,202,552 of NC_137142.1, forward strand.
CATACACATATATGGTGGTTGCATTGCGATGAATTGTGACACGATATATTGTTACACAAATACACATATATTCAATCCTCAGGCTTACCACTAGCTTCCCCCTGTATGTACAGCGCCTGCCTCTGCACTCGGCAGGGAACATCCGCAGATCTCGGCTGATTCCTCCTTTAGGAACCGCTGGCGTGTGAATGATGGCCTCCACAAAAGACAGGCTGACTCTGTTTCCCTTGTACAAGAACTCCAAAGGAGGAATGGCCTACACACAAACATATTTTACCAGTATAGCCAGCACTTGCATGTTAGTGTCTATAGAGAATATGCATGAGTATAAGCATGTGTCTGCACCTCACCTCCACAACCCGACATAATCCATCAGTAACTGCCTGATCAAATGACTCAATGTGCGCCTTCACCAACTCCTGCACGGGAACGTGCTGTTTGTCTTTCGGGACACCGAACCCTGCCTCTGTCAAATTCTTTAAACTCGGCTCGGACTTTAGATTACACCACTTGGAGAGATCCATATTGCTGTGCACACACGTGTGTGTTTGTCAACGTGATTTCGGCAGTAGAGAGCATAACTTCCTGCTACACAACTTCAAAATAAGAGTATTCTCCCTATATGCTATTTTAATCCTCGGGACGGGTCCTAATAAATCTCACGATTGCATTCATTTGGTTTCCCGCATTTGGACCATGATTTAGGATATTACTTTTTGTGAATTAGATATCCTACATAATGCAATTCTTCCTTAAAATAAATTCATTCTCTTTCAAATGCAGTACACACCATCAAACATCATACCTGTGTTTTGTTTCCTTATGATGTGTAATGTGTTATTAAGAGTATTTTATAATAAATGGTTTGACCATAAATATGATATAAATAGTGTATACGTTCAGAGCTTTTGAAACTATACATTTTCATTCTATGAAAATACTGGCATTATTCTATGTAGAAAACGAAAGAAAACGTAATAGAAATTTAGTTTAAATCATTTCGTTTAATTAAATCACTAAATAATAAATATTGTATTACACTTATTATTACACATTAAAATCACAGATACTTTTCTTTTGGACTGAGGGCTCGTTTTGGCGTGTAATGATCACTTATTTCACCCTTCACCGCACACATGCTCGAACTGAAAGGGATGTCAAAGTAAAAGTCCTACGTATGCGCAGTAACTCGCATTTTGCGTAAATACAGCGCTGGGTTAAGCATATTGAACTCTTCACTTGGCCTTGAGGACGCTTGAAAATCTTTAAATTATGAACAAACAATAATAATAAATAATACAAACAGTACTAATTAAACATGAGCGCGTCAATCTCCTCCCATAAAGGTAAATATCTTATTGAAGATGTTATATAAAGGTGTTTTGTAGAAGTGTTGTAGAAATGTGCTATTTTGCTCATGCTGTGTGTGTTTGTTTATGGTCGGAATTTAGCTGTAAAGAAACGTACATTTTCAAGATGTGATTCACAAACACATTTCATGAGTGTCTCGGATGTATCTGTGTTTGCTTTTGCTCGCTGTGTAGTTGGGAATCTAATAAACTATCTCTGTTCGTATCAGGTTTCTATAAATTAAATATTGTTTCAATTTGACTAACATGGATATGGTTACTATGACTATTTATTTAATACAGATTCAACGTTTAATGTTTCAAACAGTAGATTTGTCATTGTGATGTTATTGGAGTCACAGAACAACGTACAATCTTTAGTAGCAATTTTATGTAAGTTTAAGTAACAACATTAATATTGTTATTGGACTAAAAGGCTTGTAGAATCTGTGGGGAAAAATTTATATGATTAATGTAAGTAGGAATATTAATGTATTAATTATATTATTTTTAAGTATTTGTACATATTTGTAACATTATTATTAGTATTTCATCTTATACAAGCATATATAATCGCAGTAGAATGTCTGTATAGTAAGATCTCTTAATTCTGTCCTCCTCTAGCTGAGATTATCACTGCAGTGTCCGTGACGTTTGGAGCTGCAGCAGTGGGAATCCTCATCTACCAAACATTTTTCAACAAAACCAAATGTGTGAAACCTAAAGTGAACCTTGATCTGCAAAAAGACAACCCCAAAGTGGTGCATGCGTTTGACATTGAGGACCTGGGCGACAAAGCCGTGTACTGTCGGTGCTGGAGATCCAAAAAGGTGAGAAAGAACTTAAGTAAAACTTAAGACAAACTGACAAACTTTGAACCATTGACTGTCAAAATAGAGAAACAGTAGAATCAGAAATGTGAGTGTTGAGGTTCTGCCCATTTTCCAAAGCAAGTTCCTCCTGGAGAAACTGAAATTAAATGTCTCTTGCAGATGCCAAATCAGGAGAAATGTTTATTATGTACATACGTATAATGCATGTACATCTGGGTGGGATTGATTCAAGGACGTTTTTATCTTGAACCTGTCTGTTAGCATTCCTATTTCGATCATGCGGGGGTGGGTCCAACTGCCTTTAACCTGCACCTGCAACAGGTCACTTGCAGACTGTCATTGTCTTTATTTATGAGTACTACGTTCCTGAATTCTGTTTTTGTCAGTCACCTGAATCTTAAAGGTCCCATGACATGGATTATTTTATTATTTTATAATGTTTCCTGGGGTGCCCTTATAATGTTAGTATGTTTTTAAGATATATTTTTTTAATAATTTAGAAATAAAAGGCATTTTTCCTAGCCTGATTTTAGCCTCTGATTTGAACACTCTGTTTGAAGGGGCGTGTCTGCTGTGAGACTTCAGTGTAAATGCCCACTGCTGTGATTGGCTGACATGCTTGCATATGAAATAGCCGACATTCCACATTACATGTGGAACTCTCTCGAATACTTTTATTACTACAGCTATTATACGTTTTTACTATTACAGCTATCGAGATTAACGAATCGTGAAAAGTTTTTTAAGTATTTAGATCTATTCCCATCACATAAAAGGTTGCAGTGATGAGCATTGAGCAGATGACAGCCTGTTGATCGCGTAAATAAAGATATTATCATTGCAACGCAGTTTCTGCACTCTCACTAATGATTTCACCAATGCAAACATGAGGTAAGTACAGTAAGAGCTTCGTTGTGCAGTGTAACAGCGTCATTGATTTCATAACGAGTTTTGGCAAGTGTCCAGATAAACTTGCGCTGTGTGATTGACAGCTTGGGCGATTGGAAAGGGATTGTTCTTTGATCGCTTTCTGTATATGTTTTAATCACAGTTTAAATAAGATTATTTTCATCCTACCAAGAGAAACGATGTGAAGTTGATATTTTAGTCACTGGCTTGATTTACTGATGCATAAACAGTATTGAACGATTTTGAGAGAAAGATTATCTGTCTGAACTTGAACAATTACACATCAGAAATTCACATAACCCACTGGTTCTTCAGAGGCTCGGATGAAGGAACTAAAAAAATACTTTTGTGTTCATTTGTACATCCAAACACTGAGCAACTGCTATGCTTCGCTTGTTTGCAAGCCATGATGTCTCTCGAGGAAAAAACAATATCGCGCTCGCGCAGCTCATTTTCTCCTGGACGGGCCTAATTCTCTTTGCGGGCAAAGAAGAGAAAGGGGAGGTGACCTTTCCCCTTATGACGACATAAAGGGAAGATTCTAGATTTGCCCGTCTGAGCTTTAATTTTCTCAAAAATACCCAGGGCTTTGTTTACACCTATTAAAATGTCTAGCCACTGGGGGACCATAGGCAGGCTTGGGGAACTCATATTAATGTTAAAAAACCTCATAAAGTGAAATTTTCATATCATGGGACCTTTAAAATCTGAAATTCCACGAGGCTAATTATTCTGTGGCCACAGGAACATTAAAGGCAGCAGGAGGGGAAAACATCCCTTTCATCTAAAGGGAAAAAAAAGTCATGTTTAAAAAAAAAAAAACTGTTAAAAAATATGTTCTATATACAAATGTACTGTTGATTAAAATGCTAAATTTGATATTACGTTCTGGGTGTAAATCAGGGTTCACCAATCTCGGTCCTGGAGGGCCGCTGTCCTGCAGAGTTTAGCTCCAACCCCAATTAAACACACCTGAACCAGCTAATCAAGGTCTCACTAGGCATCCTAGAAACTTTCAAACAGGTGTGTTGGAGCTGGTTGGAGCTAAACTCTGCAGGACAGCAGCCCTCCAGGACCGAGATTGGTGAACCCTGGTGTAAATGAATAGGCTTGGACTTGGTGCTGGTAACCCAATGCACAGGACAATGGTGACACCAGAATAAAAATATTCATAATTCTGAAGCCGAAAATACAGAATTATTTTAGACGAATATGCTTGCACTCTGTCACTGACTAAATATTTGTGTAGTCCACTTTTTACTGGTAACAAAATACATTTGGCAGTTTCAGGACCCACATATTCCCCTATTGCATTATTATACATTATATTCAACATTATATAGTAGTTTAATGTAGTACTGGCACTAAAACTCTGCAAACTTGATTTTTTTTTCTCACACAGTAATTTTTATTTTGGGTGAACTATACACAATAAATATTGTCACTATCCATGATACATATTGTTGCATTTTTGTATTGCGATTAGGGCTGTCAAACGATTAATCGCGATTAATCGCATCCAAAATAAAAGTTTGTGTTTAAATAATATATGTGTGTGTATGGAGTATAATTATTTTCTATATATAAATACACACACATGCATATATATTTAAGAAAAATGTGTTATTTATATGTAAAATATTTATATATAATATAAATTATATATAATATAAATATATATACACAGAATATACATGCAAATATTTCTTAAATATATACATGCATGTGTGTGTATTTATATAAAATAATTATACACCGTACACACACATATATTATGTAAAAACAAACTTTTATTTTGGATGCGATTAATCGCGATTAATCGTTTGACAGCCCTAATTGCGATATATTGTGACACGATATATTGTTACACCCCAGGTCGCTTCACCTCCATTCACAAATCCTCTCTCATGGGATAGTAAAGTGTCCAGAATCAGTAAAGTGACTTCAGAATCTCGCCAGAAGTAGGACATACTTCTCTTTTGGCGTACCGTTTTTCGCATACTATATAGTAGGGAAGTATTCGATTTCGGATGCAGCATCAGTGTTATGAGACGCCCACTTGCATGACTGCACATGTGCATTGGTCAGTCTAGCCTGAACAATAACCTTTTTTTAAATTATTTATATGAGCATAAGAAACAACATTTATGAGACAGTTGTTGCCAGATGAAATTTATTTAAGCTTGGTGAACAGCTTTGGAGAATTTGATGTTTCCCCATTTAAAGAGACAGGAGCTGCACTTGAATGACTGAAATAACTGCCGTTTCAAAAATGGCTACTGAGTGATATGACTTGCCTGAAAGGGACTTTGATGGGGAACAGCAGCTCTGATTGCACATTTTACAAGATAAGAGATTTGTCAATGATGCTCAGGTACTGTTGCGCACCATATCCTCCACCATCGTCTTATCGTTTATCTCACTTTTAGTTTATAATTGTAGCGTCCATTGTCCAACTAAACTAAATGTTTTTTTATTTCCATAAGAAAGGCAAAACGACGGTGCCACGGTGGCCAAGTAATGTTATCGGTGTATTGCCGAACACCACGTAACACCAGTAACAGACTAACGCAACAAGCCTAGTGGTGATGGTCACATTTTGGTCACATGAGCCATGAGATTCAGTGACATCAAACTTGTTGTAACACATCTGTAATGAAATTGTTTTCTCTGGTCTCTTTCTTACAGTTTCCATACTGTGATGGCGCACATGCGAAACACAATCAGGAAACGGGAGACAACGTTGGTCCTCTGATCATAAAACGCAAGGAGGCCTAAGCGATTCCACTGCTCATGAAAGTCCATTCTCCGCGATAGAGATTATGTGTCTTGGCTTTAAATGTGTGGTCGGGGCTGCTGGGATTAAATGTGTGATTATATTATCCCGTGTTTGTGTGTTTAATCATACAGTGTATGCTTGACAGGTTCAGGTGATCTTCTTTATGGGGTTAAGCAATACATACTATTTTCATATCTATTTTCTCTTTGTATCTACTTAGACTTTATGGGATGACTGATGTACAGATTTCTGGCTTAGCCAAAATCTCCTAAACATGTTTATGTGCTTGCCTTGAACACTGGTCACATTATTGTAGATGCACTACAGATTAAAACTTGAATAAAAACACTTTAGTCTGAGTTTGAACTGAATCTTTGTTTGTTCATATATGATAAATATGAATGTGAAATGGGTATGGAAACCAAATGGCCACCTTCTCATTTGCTCTCTGTGTGTGTTGCCTGTTAAATTTCACATGATGTGACCTTAACTGATCACTGACATTTAATGTATTTAAAGTGACACTCTCCTTTAATCTCTCTATTTTTGAATCATGAGTCACTGAATCTGATAGGTACTGCTTTGTCATTTAAAATCTAATTTGGTAGGCTACATTTAGCCTCTGCTTGTGGATAGACGAGATATATTTCTGTAGCAGAATAGAAAATGTTACATGAAGCAAAATCATGTTAGTCTTTTTCTGTGAAATTGTAGCCTATTCTCTCTCTCTCTCTCTCTCTCTCTCTCTCTCTCTCTCTCTCTCTCTCTCTCTCTCTCTCTCTCTCTCTCTCTCTCTCTCTCTCTCTCTCTCTCTCTCTCAGAAAAGTACACTGCATAAGTTTGATGTTTAATAAACCATGTCAAACTGACTTTCTGAGACTGATTTAAAAAAAAAAAAATTATGAAACATTTCTAGATTTCACAGTTTATCGCTTGAATAAACTTCAATTCTTGCTGATCAACGACTTAAAGCAATTGAAAGTCATTGCATTATTTTAAATCCCCTCTTTAGATAGCGGATTTGATATTTAAATAAAGAGTTTGAAGTGTGAATATAGTTAAAACCATAAGCGGAGTCAAATATATAAACTTCTACAATTAAAAATAGCGCGGACGGGACGCTAGAACGCAACCTGTGAGAACGCCGACTTTGATTGGTGGACTGCGTGCTGACGTCACGTCCCGTTCAGGAACCAGAGCGCAACCTGTGAGTACGCCAACTTTGATTGGCGGAATGCGTGTTCACGTCACGACTCATTCAACAACCCGAACGACGCGTCGCGTCGCGCTCCGGCAGAGTAGAAAAACTAAAGACGAGTGAATGAACGAAAACATTCGGGGCTCCAGACGCCTATCTGATCAGATGAAAGAGACGTTTTGAGTTTTAATTAATAGAATAAATGTCAGATATGGAAAATCATTTGCAGAAGTTTTTCCAGTTTCCGTTCAACTTGGATAAGTTCACGCTGAACGTTTCTGCAGATAGTCAAATCATGGACTCATCAGCTCGAACGCTGGAAAAACTGGAAAAAGACAATAAAAAGAAAGGGTCAGTAAAGCAGGTGTTCCTGGATGGATGCGTGCCCTTTTCTCATCAGGTGGCCGGGCATAAATGCGGGATCAATAACACTGGTCAGTTTATAACTTCTGTAAAGTTCTTAATCATCATGTTTCTTAGAAATGCTGTATTAATGTTTTTTTTTTTTTAGGTTTTAGGGATTGATGAAGGAATGCGAATATCAGAGCTAGTTAAATTGTTTGATATTTGGATTATTGGATTTCATCATAGGCTACTGTTTGGATTGGATTATGAACACCCATTATCAAAAAGTTTTTACAGGACCTACTATAGGCTATAGTATCAAACCAATTTTATAGTTTTATAAACCAATCCTATAATCAAATGGCATCCTACTGGATTAATTGTAATTCCTACAGGAGTCTTTTGTGGAATAATGTTGGAATAGTAAAGGAAACCGCAGATTGATCTATAGGAATTTTCCTATAAGATTTTCTTTAAATTACTTTCCTAATGGTATAGGACATTTTATCCTATTGGTAATTGTGCATTCTAAGGATCTTGTAGGACTGTTGCTATGAGTAAATTTACTTGTGACCTGTGGAGGACTTTGCACAGGTTTTCCTAACAGGGTTGGTTGAGTAATATGTGTTAAAAGTATTAGATAACTAATTATAGTTTATTAAAGGGTCACAGGATTTGTTGTCACATTTGTTTAACATGGGATATCGTCATGGTGATTTCTATGAAAAGAAACAGTTACCTTCTCTCTGCCTACAGTCAGATGACATCATTTCCTCTGTTGTAGTAACTCTTATGTGTCATTTGTGGCTCTGTCATGGGGATTTTCTGAGTGAATGAGATGTGAGCTGTTATCTGATGGATTGTCAGATTGCCAGTGGTCAGCACTTTGTCTTTTCTTGTGTTAAAGGAATAGTTCACCCCAAAATGACAATTCTGTATCACCTACCATCATGTTCCAAACTTATATTGTTTTTAAAGGAGAACTTATATATTTTTATTACCAAATAATTTTATTTGAAATAAATGCGGTTCTTTTGAAAGTTCTATTTATCAAAGTATGTATTACCTATTTATTAGGTTTCCACCAAAATTTTAATGAGCACAACTGTTTTCAACATGGATAATAATAAGATATATTTCTTGAATCTTGAGCACCAAATCAACATAATTGTTTCTGATCATGTGACACTGAAGACTGGAGTAATGGTGCTGAAAAATTGGTCTTGCCATGACTGGAATAAAAATAAATTTTCGAATATATTAATAGAAAACAGTTATTTTAAATTGTAATAATATTTCATAATATTACAGTTTTTATTGTATTTTAATCAAATGTATGCAGCATTGGTGAGATTATTCTCTCAGTCACTCCAAAACCATTTCGGCCCGAATTCGAAAATGGCTGTTTCCGCTGAAACTTTTTGGCATCTGTTACACTTGCGTTTTCTTTCTCAACTGTTTACGTTCAACTGTGTTTACAAGGATATTTCGAAATAATTTTGTTGTATTTTTGCGTTCAAGTGCAAGAAGTCGTGTATGAGAACTCAATTCGGTATCGCACACTATGACAGGCAGCTTTATGCGAATTGAGTTCTTTTCCGCACCTTCTTGCGCTTGAAAATGGTTTGAAATCACTTTAAAATGTGCACACAGGAATCGATAAGCAGAATTGAAATTTCAATTTCACTTCAAGTATCCGATGCCTAACCTTAAAGGAGAACTCCGGTCAATCACTCTGAAGGAATCACTCACAATGGCTGTGCACTTGTAATGACACATCAAGGATGTTAAGAGGCTAAAAGCAGGTTTAAAACTTGCCCCATTTAAGTCAACAGGTTGCAAATTTTAAAAAGAGGATAACACGGTGTAGGCAACACCGATTCTCTGTACTGACAGCACTCCAAATTTACAAAAGAATGAGCTCAATGTTAAAATTGACCGGAGTTCTCCTTTAAGTATCTGATTTCAGAATTTGAATCGATTTTTGATACCCAACCCTAATTACATGCTTCAAAAAAAAAAAAAAAAAGTTCACTTATCAGCTGCAACTCCCTATCACCCCTTTAGGTAGCCTATTTATTAAATCCTGGGTGTGTTGGCACTTAATTCTTATAGTGTCATTTATGTGGCTTTATTCTCTCCTAAGTTTCCCTTCAGATGTTTTCCCGGCTGCCATAAAAGCATTCACACTCAAAATAGTCACAAGTTGTCATGATGATAAAGTGCCGACAGGTTTTCAGTGTTTGGTTCACTATAATTGCACAGGTGTTCTGCAGCATCCTGATGGAACAATTCTGAAGCAGCTACAACCTCCTCCGAGAGGCCCGCGGGAGGTGCACTTCTACACACAGGTAATTTAAATCCACAGTACAATATCTATACAGCAGCGACAGTTGCATACAAATAATGTCAGAGGGACAAACCTAAACCAAAATAACACCCTGAATACTAGAAAAAACTCCTGACAGCCAAGCACAATACAGCAACTAACATGTTTCACTCCATTAAAATAAATACTGTTCCGAAGGTTGGGGTCAGTAAGATTTTTTTAAAAGATATTAATACTATTAATTAGAGTTGTCACTAAGAAGGTAATCAAGTAATCGGTTTTGACAATTGGATTTTTTTTTTTTTTTGTGGTAATAAAAATAGACAAACAACTTGATGATCAACAATTCGCATAGAAACATGGTGATGTGCTCTCCTGTGTTGGCATAGGTTTACGTTACAAATCTGGTGAAATGGTGAATGTTACGCTGGAGTTTGTTAGCCAAGGTGCTGAGATGCGCTCCACGCATGTAGCCTAAATGATAACAGTGCTGCAACACTTCAATATGAAACTCAAAGCACACCAGTCTTTATATGCGTTCCCAAATGCATGTTATTGGAAACCCAAACAAACAGCACATGCAGAGACTGTGAAAGAAGCGGCTCTGAGAAACACATAACCTGCATGCATGTAAATAAAAGTGTGGCGCTTCACTCTTAACCCGCAGCACATAAAGGCTACTTATTTAATTGAGTCGCAGACTTTGTGAAGTCACAATAGCACTACACTATATTATGATTTTTATATAATAATAATTATAATTCGTTACATTTATATAGCGCTTTTTCTGAGACCTCAAAGCGCTTTACTGGGGGAATCTCCTCAACCACCACCAATGTGCAGCATCCACTTGGATGATGCGACGGCAGCCATATTGCGCCAGAACGCCCACCACACACCAGCTTACTGGTGGAGAGGAGACAGTATGGTTTAAATATATTGTGTAGCCTTATTAAACCCGTCTAATCATGCGTTTCATGGATTCTCATCACTGGAATGTGCCACCTCCGGTACTTTGCCGGTTAATCAACACAGGTAAATTGCAATCGAGGATGTTTTTTTTTTGTTTTTTTTCTATCGAGTAATTGTGACAGCCCTACTTTTATTCAGCAAGGATGCATTTAATTGATCAAAAGTGACAGTAAAACATTTATAATGTTACAAAGGATATCTATTTAAAATAAATATTCTATTCATCAAAGAATCAGCACAACTGTTTTCCAACATAGATAATAATAAGAAAGGTTTCTTGAGCAGCAAATCAGCATATTAGAATGATTTCTGAAGGATCATGTGACACTGAAGTAATGATGCTGAAAATTCAGCATTGACATTACAGGAATATATATATATATATATATATATATATATATATATATATATATATATATATATATATATTAAAATACAGTTATTTTAAATTGTAAAATATTTCACAATATTTCTGTTTTTACTGTATTTTTAATCAAATGAATGCAGCCTTGGTGGGCAAAATAAATTTATTTTTTAAAAACATAACAATTCTTACCAACTTACCAATAATCTTACCAATAGTTACACTACTGGTTTCAGAGTAAAGGCACATGTCACTTTTTTTCCCTGCAGGTATATGCCAAAGACTGCACAGACACAAGACTACTGGACCTGCAACAACATCTTCCCAGGTTCTACGGCACATGGGCGCCACGGGAGTCGCCACATGGTGAGATAAGTTTTCATATCAAGATGTAGATGTCAACATGAAAGAACATCTGCAACCCATTTTACTTTCATAATTGTATGTATTTAAGAACAAAATAGGATATTGAACAGGGGTGGAGAAAGTTGTTACGTTTTGATAAGATTATGAAGGCAAACATTTGTTTTATTTGGAATAATATGCACAGATGAATCATGCACAATGAACATTGATCAAATGCAAGGTCATTATGCAATTTCATGTTGACTTTAAATTACTTATGACGTGTTGTGTCACACGGTTGAACTCAGCAATCCTGCCCATTAAAATGGTTCCTTTAGCAGTCAAGCTTGAAGGTCAGCTCTAGTTAGCGTTATCTATGTTTGGTGAATTTAGAGCGTTGCCAATGAGTTAATAATTGATAGATGGTTTGGTATGTGGTATGGGGTGTCATCCAGCAGTGTTTTTTTTTTTTCTTGTTTTTTTTTTGTAAGGTTATTAAAATGCTCTTATTATCATTATGCATGTTGCCATGTGTCCAAAGAACATGTGGTTTACAGTGTGTTTGTTTAGTCTGTATGTAATCTATGAACATTAAAGGAGTGTTCAGTTTATCATTGGACTTTACACTGCTGTTCTCTGTCTGCCTCCTTGTGTTTGTGAGTGGCCATCCCAGTGATGACACCATAAATACTGTGTCAGTTGACAGCACTGAAAAAGAACTTGTCAGAAATAATTGACTGATCATGGAGGCTTGGCCTCTGAAACATCACTTAAAGGTACAGTGTTCAGTGTGATTGTAGAAATTAGTTGTGAGCCATTCGGGCACTGAATAAGATATATATATATATTAAATGTTACTACTTGTTCTAAAACATTCAGAGAACATTCAAAAGCAATGTTCTCATAATGTTTGCAAAAATATAAAACAGAATGTTCCCTTTACATTCGTATAATGAAGTTTTTTTTTTTTAAACATTTTTAAAAAACCGGAACATTCAGGGAACATTTCGAAATAACGTTTTCATAACTTAATGGGAACATTAGCAGAACTTTCTTAGAATATATTTTTATTAGCTTCCTGGGTTCCTTCAAAAACATGAAATAATCTTATCGATCTATAACAGTAGGCCTAGTGTATGTATGTATTTATATTGGTTTAACATTATAGTTTCAAGACTATCACAAGTCATTTTAAACCGTGTTAGCCATCTTGGTGACAAATCAGCAGAATTTACGACAACAATGTAGAATACGTAACAGAAAACTCATCTGCCAGCCATAAGAATAGATGTGCTAAAACAACACTGGCTGTCATTCTGTCATCAAATGCACAAAACCGTGTCTTCTTTATCTCTCATATCTCAGAGCTGTATCTGAAACTGGAGGATGTGACGAAGAGGTTCTTACGGCCCTGCATCATGGATGTGAAGATGGGGAAGAGAAGTTACGACCCGTTTGCGTCACTAGAAAAACGTGAAGAGCAGATTAGCAAGTATCCTCTGATGGAAGAGATCGGATTCCTGTTACTGGGAATGAGGGTGAGACAGCATGCGTGTGTGATTTGTTAACTTTCCTTATACTCATTATGCAGGATCTCCTTTTCCCTTGTTGTTTTATCTCCATATACACCGCTTAGTATCTGATTACCTTATTACAAACTGTGAGAGTTCATAAACACAATATTAAGCTTCAGATCACCTGAGGGCTCTAGGTTCGCTTTCAATGCTGCAGAACAGAAATCCCCTTCTGCTGTCTTAAGGCATGATCGATATCCGGAGCTTATCCAGACTTTCGGTTAATTACCTCTGAGGAATACTGATAAGACATTTGATGATAAGATTGTGATGAAACCAGTGGTCAGTTACACACACTCCTCTGCTTTTGCTCTCTGCACCTCATTGTGCTGCACTGTGAAGAAGGGCACATGAGAAGAGCTAGAGAGATCTAATTAATTCCATCATTGAGTCTAAAGATCTTCTGGCCCCGATGCATTTATCATGATAAAAACAGTGACATTTTATGCTCACTGACTGCATGGGTTGTTAGTGACCGACCTTTTATTGGATTATTCTGTCAGGTTTATGCTCTGTTTTATGGACTATTAGGGAACGTTTACAAGACAACAAATGTTTTTCCTTTGCAATTTTACCATATCAATGCGAGCGCGAGTCCGATGATGAAACACTGGAAGAACTAGTCATTCAACCCGAACCTCCATTGCAAGGACGACTCGACCAGGACGTTTCTCAGTGATACGCTACTCAGTTTGAGGTACATTATGAGATGTTGCAACTATAATTCCTCACCATCAGCATTAACAAGTGCATGTCCATCAACAAACCGATTATTTTACTTGTACTAATTATTTTTGTAATATATTGCGATGAACACGTGGAAACTGTATCAATAACAGTGCATGTATGCAATGTATACATTAGCCGAGCTCTAGCGTGAATGACTGATGTAACATAAACGTTGGTAAAACAAATCTTGTTCCATGCTTAATCTTTCCTCAAAGTAGTGAGAACGACAGACAATCTGCATTAATAGACACAGTGTTAGGTAATAGTGGCCCACATCTGATCAGCAGAAGTATTTCAGTAAGAGAGTGATAACGTGAGTTAGCCGGTTAGCAGGAGACCTACACAATATAAAACTCAAAACTAAGAATTTTGAACACCATCTTTCAAGAGCAAGCGATTTGCGAAACCTGCACTGAACTCCGAGATTTGAGAAGTCGTCGCCAGTGAAATAAAGGGAACACAGCAAAATTTTAGGATTATACTGCTGTGATATCATGATAAAGATTCATTTTAACCACTGATTCTTCACATGCTCGTCCTTAGGCAGTGAAAAAAAAACTGGCTTTACATTCACATTGTAGAGCACAGCGTCTTCTCGACATGATGCTGTCCAGTATCCACAGGAATCAGCTGCAGGTTCGAGGTTCAAGTTTTCCCTGGTGTCTGCGCCATAGACTGTAAAAAATATGGACAAAGCGTCTGTGACGTCACCCATAGACTTTCTGAAGAACGGGTTTGAAGCCGTTTATGGGGGGTATGGGCGGCGCCATCTTGGAAAATCTCGGGAAATCCTAACCCCGCCCACCTTCTGGCCAATCCATATATGGGTAAAAGGGCGGGCTTTGTGTGAGACTGGAACGATGTCATTTTCGCGTGAAGAAAGCAACATAAACAACAATGGATGACATACAGCAGATCTTGTTCTTGCTTCTCGGCGTGTTTGTTACAAGAAGCCAAGCGCTGACATTAGGCGTTTCTCGATAGCAAGTACGCAAAGTTCGGACTTAATTGCCAAGTCCGACTCAGGAGAATGACTCCCGAGGACGCGAGTCCGGTTATTCTGCAAATGGAACAGCGCGCGTCAGTCAGCTCGCTCTGCTACTCCGGTTATCTCTGTATGTATATTTTAGGCAACAATAAAACAAAATATGTTATAAAACACCACACTGCCTCTTTTCGTTTTAATTTAAAGAAATCTTAAACATTATAGCCACACAAATGTGGTTCAGGCAACGCGTATTGATTATATTCACTGCATATAACATTAGCCTATTTATAACAAAACGAAATATAAAACACAACCCTGCCTCTTTTCGATTTATACATTTTAATATGGTCCAGGCAATATGTGCATTTGTACTAAACAACAGATTTTGCAGTAAACAACATTACAGATCATCTTCGTTGTATTAAAATTTAAAATGACAAAACTCAACCCAGTCTCTTTTTGTTAAATTTCAGTTTTATCAATATTAGCCATTATAAAAGTATAATAAGTAAAAGGTACAAGAAGCTATACAAATAAAGCAAACAATTCAGTCAAACATACAAAGTCAGCGCTCTAGTCTAACCATACAACGGTAAAGTTAAATAGCTTATAGTTATGAAACTTAACTTAGCCCTCAGCCAAAACGATTGGCCAGGGAACATTATAGATTATAGAATTATAGATTCACGAGACCAAAAATCGCCCGTTAGATATACACAAGACGAATTATATCTCATGTTTAACCACTACAGAGACGCCAGAGTCAGCGGCAAACGTCAGAACGACTAGCCGAGGAAAGGCTGTTCCAGGCGGGGTACATGAGCGCCGAGCGCCCGGTGATCGCCTGCATCTCACAACCTGGATCAAATTTTCATAAATCTTTATAAATAAACCACAGATTTGAGCTTTAAACAACTACATTCGCGCCTGAAAAATTCTTAAAACTACATTTCATGATACAGAAACAGTAGTATTATATTTCAACTGTAAATTAAAAAATGGCGCTTCTTATGTTGTCATTCTCCTTGGCGCAGCCTATGCTCGTTATCAGCTGTCAATCAAGCTGTCAATCAAAGTTAACCACGCCCTTATTTGGCATACATTTTATATCTAAATACGATCTAAACTAACGAGTTAGAAAAAAATTCACTCCCCTCACCGTTGTCAGGCACTCGGAACCTATCGAAAAATACAATAAAAGTCCATGGGACCAACCTGTAAAAACATGAATTTATGCTGTGAAAACGGACATTTTATCATGGGGGCTATGGACATTTGCTCCCTTTTGGGACCTTCCCCTAGCGGATTTTCGATGTATTGCAGTTTTTCGCACTTCCGGGTAGGCTTCATTTTTCAGATTAGAATGTTGCCGCTTGGTCTGCGCGCGCAATAAGTGGGCGGGCAATTTGCTAATGTTTCGTCTTGATGTCACAACGAAACGGCTTATGACTCGTTTGAAAAACGATTCATTTAATTGACTCAGAGTCGACTCTTACTTTTGAAAGACAATAACTTTATATACAGTGCACTTTCAGATTTAAAACTTTGCAGGATGTTTTCATTCACTTAGAGCTATGTTACACACTACATGAAAGGTAATTAAAAAAAATCCATAATAGGGGCACTTTAAACTAGCAAAAGTGGATTCGGACACACCCTAAGTGCACTTGCACACACAGTGAGGATCCATTGAGGCTCATCACAGTTTTAAGTCTGTATGCATGCGAGTTTCTCCAGTGCTGTTCTAAAACCTAGTGAGATGCAGATAGCATTTACATTTGTGGTGCATTGATGCTAAAGTCTAGACAGCAAGGCAGGTCACTATGTTTTGAAGCATATTTTCATATTTAAGTGCACTTGGGCACACACACACACACACACACACATACACACACACACACACACACACACACACACACACACCCCTTTAGACCATGCACCTAGATCATTAAAATAGGGCCCAGAATCTCCAAAATAATGTAGAAACAACATAAAGATGGTGTATTTTAAATGTGTTTAATGGTATCTTTTTACTAAGCACTATGCATTATTGATACCAATACCCATGATGTCTCTATTAAGTATTAAATGGATTATTATTATTTTTATTTTTTTTAGCCATTAAAGTAGAACTCCGGTCAATTTTAACATTGAGCTCATTTTTTTGTAAATTTGGAGTGCTGTCAGTACAGAGAACAACGACAAAAATCGGTGTTGCCTACATCGTGTTATCCTCTTTTTAAAATTTGCACCCTGTTGACTTCAATGGGGCAAGTTTTAAACCTGCTTTTAGCCTCTTAACATCCTTGATGTGTCATTACAAGTGCACAGCCAATGTGAGTGATTCCTTCAGAGTGAACACGGTGAATCTGACTAGTCGATTGTCGAGTTCACGCGCATGATCATAGGTAACTAACTAACTGCACGAACTCGACAATCGACTACTGTGGACTTTGACCGAAAACAGGAAATAGATACAGGTATGTGCGCTGGCTGAATTAACCTCATTTTTATTCATATCTTTCACATCTACTGCAGTCAGATTCACCGTGTTCACTCTGAAGGAATCACTCACATGGCTGTGCACTTGTAATGACACATCAAGGATGTTAAGAGGCTAAAAGCAGGTTTAAAACTTGCCCCATTGAAGTCAACAGGGTGCAAATTTTAAAAAGAGGATAATACGGTGTAGGCAACACCGATTTTTGTCATTGTTCTCTGTATTGACAGCACTCCAAATTTACAAAAAAATGAGCTCAATGTTAAAATTGACCGGAGTTCTCCTTTAAAAGCCATTCAACATTACAGTATAATTACAAGCTATAATTTTTAACATTTAATAGGCTTAAAAAATATAACAACCTTTAATTTAAGTGAACTTAAAACAATCTTCACTTAAACCCATTGTAACAAATGTCACATTTAGTTGAGCTTTTAATATATCAGGGTTCAACACTAAGGCAGGCCGGTTGAGATTTTTACCTGCACTGCTAAAATGCACAAAAAAAGCTCTTGTTTTCATTGGTTCTGACCCATGTTTAAGACTTTAAGGTAGGTCTAACAGGTGAATATACAGAAATTGAATAATTCCTTTGTCTGTGCAAACACTGCACAGTCTTTGTTGCATGAATTATAAATTGAATATAGATTAATCCTTATTAAAGCTAAAAACGTTATTCACTCAAGAGCAGTGAGTGGTTTTCACTTTGTCTTTTGTTCTTTGATTATCATTAATGACAAAGACATTGCAGCAAGTGTGCTGTTGGTGTCTGTCATGTACAGACAGACAGTAGCCTAATAATCGTGGTCTTTCCAATATAATGAAAAATACCTCTGTATTTAAAGGATGTAATTTGAAGGAAATCTTTCTTTGAAAAGTATTTTATACAAATTTGATGTAGCCTAATTATTCTAAAACAATACTGAATGATTTTTAGCAATGTAGTGTGATGGAACAACTGGCATTTATAGTCCGTATCTCATATTTTCCTAATGTCTTGTACTACCGTTAAACATGGTATCACTTGGGAATATGCATATGGAGATGATATGCAGGTGACGTCACGCATAGTAAAACTAGATGTTGTAAGCCCAATATGTGGTTATTCCGGGGAGGAGACGTGGTGGAGATGCATACACACAATCTTTCGCTGACTGGGTTTTTTGCTCAGGTTCTGGTGTGAACATAGTTTTATAAATCTGAAAACTTTTGTGCGTATACAAATTTTTGCGTACGCACACTTTTATTATGAAATCTATGGAAAGTTTTATACATGAGGCTCCATGTGTTTTGTCCAACAGAGAGCTGCTTCACAAACGCACACCAGTACAGATTTGAGGTCTTTTTTCTTTCTTTCTTTTTTTTTTTGCACTTGAATGGTTTAATAGCACTTGAATGAAGGGTATCATCATCTTATAAGGTAGTGCAAGCAAAAGGATGCCAGGGGAAAAAAATACACTTTCTGTGTTAATTGTGTTAAATATAATTTAAAACTAAAACAGTTTAGAAAATTAGAAATCTAACTGACATAAAATAAGTTGAATGTGGAGAAAAAAACAAAAAACAAAACCTAAACATTAATACAAATATAAAAAATAGCTTATTAAAAACATTACGAAAATTAATAGTAAATAAATAATACTAAATACTTGATAATACTAAATACTAGATAATACTAATACTAAATAATACTATAATACTAGTTCCTTGCAACATACAAGCTGGCAAGAATAGTCTGTACTTGTGTTATATCTGTGTGATATAGTTTTTCCTTGCCACTGTTTTCTGTAAAACTGCTTGTGAAAATGATCTATACTGAATAGTGCTATACAATTTAGTTTAATTGAAAAAATGTAAAACATAACTTAATACAAATTAAATATTTTCCAAATAATATTTGTATAATTTATTGTGGTACTATGACAATATAAAAGCTGATCAATTCAATTGTAAAACATTGCCTTTATAATATAATATTTAGTATGTTCTCACATGGTATACATTAAGTGGGTCTTTATGCATGCAAATATGTAATATAGCTGCCTTTATATTTTTGGATCATCATATTTGGGGGGTCCTTGGCATTGACAATTTAGAAAACCCCCTGTCCTGGGCAATCAGATTGTGTGGTATAATATACAGCCAGTAGGTGTTGCAAGGTTTAAACCAACCATGATAAATGAAAAGCAAAATGACATTTTGCCAATTATGTCACACCGGGTAGCTCCATACAGTATGATTGACTGCCAAATTCTTCTTACTGCCAGGACAGAAAAATGACCCTGGAAAAGAGTTAGGTCAACAAGTCCATTGTAGAATTGATGCTGTTGTTGCAATGCATTTTAAATTGCAATGTATATTATTGACAGTTTTTGTGAGATTCCATTAAGTGTGAAGTCTCCATCTCGTTTCCTCTGTTCGGTGTCTCCTTCCTCCCTCAGTTTATCATCCTTTCTCTCTGGTTTCTGCGTACTTGTTTCTTTGCACCTAATTGGTTTCAGTGTCTCTAGGCTGGGAAATATTTGCCAGCTGCTGTCACCCTCTCCTTCCTTTTCGCTCTCTCTCTCTTGTTCTTGCTTTCCATGTTATTTCAGTCTGTTTCATTTGTTTTGTAGTGTGGCGGGCTGTAAGGATCCATCCAGTGAGGCTCATCACAGTTTTAAGTCTGTATGCATGCGAGTTTCTCCAGTGCTGTTCTAAAACCTAGTGAGATGCCTATGTAGACAGCATTTACGTTTGTGGTGCATTAATGCTAAAGTCTAGACAGCAAGGCAGGTCACTATGCTTTGAAGCAGATTTTCTTATTTTTCTTTATTGTAATGTCTCTGATGGATCTCCTCTGATCTTCTTCTCTCTCATCTTCTCACCTCAGGTGTACCAGATCAATTCAGACGATTACATTACTCTTGACCAGTTCTATGGACGCAGTCTTGGAAAGGACACCATTAAAAATGGTCTGACTCCAATTTCCTTTTTTTTTTACTTTATTTTATTTATGTTTTATATGCAAGGCACATGGAAATGTCCAGGCCTGGAATCAATCTATCTATCTATCTATCTATCTATCTATCTATCTATCTATCTATCTATCTATCTATCTATCTATGTCATTTTATCATGGTTGTTTTTTCATGACTAAATATACAGTATGTACTGTGTTTATATATAGAGAGATTCAGATAAAGTGTTTCTCAATCTTTTCTAAATAGTATTTTTCATTGCTTTATATTTTTAATGTAAACAGATAGGCCTTATTGTGCATTATCGATCATTATTTGCGAGAAAATATTTTCTCAGACAACGAGTTCTGCTATTATCATGCGCTAAGCAATCGTCGCTGTAGTTAAAACATTAAAACGCAGCATGCCACAGGAAAAGTGTTCAAAAGCATCGCATCCACTACAAATCGTTCTATTTATTAGGAAATTGGGACTTAGGACTTCTCTGTAATGATTTCATGTAATTGAAGTGCTTAATTCAATTAATGAGAATGGCATATATAAATGTGTATATCAGATGTAAAACATAGTTTAAATCATTCTTTTATTTATTTAAACTGCTATTGTGAACATACACTGTATTTATGATTAGGACTCATAATGAAGATATAAAGTGGTTTTCCTTCATCTGATCATGTAGTCATGTAATTTTTCCTCCCTCAGGCCTGACTAGATTCTTCCATAATGGCGAAGACTTACAGAGGCATGCAGTTTCCCTGATCATCTCTAAAATCCGAAGCATTCTCCGCTGGTTTGAGGGTCAAACTCAGCTGCATTTCTACGCCAGCTCTCTGCTGCTGGTGTATGAAGGCTCTCCTCGCACAGTCAACGGATGGAAACACACACGAGCTGAGACAGGAACAGGACATCAGCAGGGGGAGCCACAGAGCAACTGTAACAAACCCCACGAGGCTCTGAGCACTCAGGGCAGTTTAGCACACAGTCATCCGTACTGCCGTGAGACCAACGCTAACGGAATGCGTGCAGGAAGTGTAGAAGAGGAACATGAGGAAATTGGTATGGTGGAGAAGAAACAGTTTGGACAGGAGGAGGCAGTGGAGGTGAAGATGATCGATTTTGCTCATGTATTTCCGAGCAACAGTCCGGATGAGGGATACATGTACGGCCTGAGGAACCTTCTCTCTACTTTAGAGCAAATACTAAAGACTGACATCTGACCTCCTGAGAGAGTCCATCTCTCTCTCTCTCTCTCTCTCTCTCTCTCTCTCTGGTTTGATATTTCTATCTATTGTTTTAAATGAATTTGGAAAATTGGGTTATATATTTGGAGGCATATTTTTCTATTTTGAGATAAGATTTAATCGTACAATGAAAACATACTGTAACTTTCAGAGCACAAAACTTCTGGATAAAAAAGGCTGTCACATTATTGTCAACAACTAAATCATTTACTAAAATTATAGATATACCTCAGGGGGAAAAAAAATCATAATAAAACAATTATGATTATTTTATCAAAACACACAACGTGAGTTACTGATGACGCTATACTTCTGATGCAACTATTGATGCTTTTTTTCCAAAGTAAATTCTAGTTAGATTTTATTGTATGTTTACCTTTTCTTACTGCCAAAAATATCCACGTTGGTGTACCTTTTAAAACATTTAATTTATTTAATTTTTTACAAATATGTACAAATCATTTTGAATCTGTAAAAACAATGAATCTTTATATATATCGTTTTTTTATTTTTTTTATTTTATTGTTTAAAAATAAGAAAGCTTCCCAAGAACATGTTAAATGCTTTTCATATAAAATTGAAATCATACAACAAAATGCAAAATGTGTGTGTGTTTTTAAATCACAGCTAAGGCTTGTTAACAGAGAAATTGGGTATTCTCTGTATTCAATATTGCTGAATAAAACAATAAGCAATGAGCAGTCATTAATATTTTAGCTTTAAGGTTATGCCTGCAGTCATGCAGCTTCTGCTGTTTTATAAGTGACATTAAAAGTGCACAACTCAAAATGATGTGAACCGTAAAGAAATATCAGACACATACTGATTTTATGCTGCTGACATTCTTTGTTGATAAGATCCAATTGAGTTTCTTTTTAATAGCATTTTAAAGCTACTTTTCATTTGACTTTTTTATCTTTTACCCCAAATGTCCAAAATCTCAGAACTCTTTGTAAATTGTTCAAAAGTCTAATATGGAATAAATATGTCTGTAGCCCAAAGTGTTCTACCGACACTTGATTGTTCTCTTATGCTTTAAAAATGATGGTGCATTTATATTTTAGCTTTGCAGAAAGCTTCAGATTCTTCACTGCATAGTTTTCCCTAATGGTTGCTCTGGGTTTTCATCTCTCCCATAAAAGTTTGTTATTATCCATAAACCGTCTCTCACATGAGCAACACTTCTCCCAAACTGCTCTGTGATTGGACAAACCCAGAGTGTTATTTCTTGAGATGCTTTGCAGTTTTAATGTAGATGAAGCAACAATGAGAAACCGATTGCTTATGCAAGTAAACAGGACCAAAAAAACTATTATTTTAATTATATTCTGAACTCATTATTTGTATTGATGTGCAAAAACACCACATTGCTTTTCAATACTTACAGTTGATGAAGCAAGTCAAGACAAAGACGTCAGCGGCGTAATAATTATAATGTTGTTTAAAAATATATTAAAACAGACAAATGAATGAGTATCTGAAGTGAAGTACATCATGTCATTTGGATAAGCACACAATTATTGAGCTGCTGTCTTTTTGCGGTTCTTCATTTACAGTTTTCTCAGTGTCATTCTGTCCTCCTGCTCTTCTTTAAACAGGAGGGATTTTTCATTTTTCCTAATTTGAGTGCAATTTGAAATATAATTGGAACCTCAGAAGCAATTTCAGTAGAAACGCAATTTCCCAGCAAATGCCCCCAGAAACGCTCAGCTCTGAGGCATCCATTGAATAGGTTTAAAACAAACAAAAAAAAATAATTTATTGCCTTAAGATCTCACTTTCTAGCAGCTGACAATATTTTTATTTTGAAAAAAAATTTTCACCTTTTGATCTCAAAGCATGATTAAAGTGTTTGAAACGCATTTGTGTACATGAAACACATTTCGTATGTTTTTTCCACACAGCTCTGAATTAATAAATCATACATGTCATACATAAATCTGATATTTATATTTTCTACCTGTGTTATAGTGTGTGTGTAGTTCCCCATATTTTCATTTGGTGGCGCTGTGGCTCCTGTGTGGCTGCACAGATTGACAGACTGGAAGTGGAGAAAACTCAAAACTCCATCCATTGGCATCAGATCTGGGTAAGAAATTCAGTGGAAAACGAAAGCATTCCATGACATAGCGGTGTACATGTTGTGGTTATTATATTGCTTTCTATGTGTTTATCTGAAAGAGCTCTTGCTTTGGGATCTATGTCTATGATACTTGTGGGAGTTTAGTTGAGATGAACATGAGACAGGGGCGGGCTTGAGAAAACAGTTTTACTTGCACATATTCTGTACGGGCTTTATTATTTCAGTATTGTGTATTGGTATGTCTATTGATCATGCTGGGAGCGTTTGTGTGATTTGTGATGAAGTTAATCAATATGTGGCCGGATCGAGATGGAGGACAGGAGGAAAAGAGAGAAAACTAATTAAAACTGGAATTGATTCTTTATTAAAATGACAAGCTTTATCTCATAGTGCTCAAACATGCGCATCCAAATCATTTATTCTGTGAATCAAAGCAATGCCATAATCATAATTCATTTTGATATTTCACCCATCTGATTAGAGTTCTCCAAGTTCTTCTAAATGTTTGAAAACAATTATATGTATGACGTATTTTACTGAAACACTAGACATTCCCAGTAAATGTGCTCTTAAAGTGGTCAATATTGAATGGATATTATTCCTTCATGGGTTGGAATGAAGAGTGACATTATTAAGCATTTATCTATCATTTAGCGTTTTCTCTTAAGAAATTGTTTACTGACATGATTTGATTTGGAGTCTCCACACTTTAATTGAGGCTAATGTATATTTCCCAATCCATCCTATAATAGGCTATAGCCTATTAAATAATCTATTACTGGAGGTAATAAGTAGGATACTTGATACTGATTGAATAACCTCTCTTATTAATTCAGTAAGTGAAGGATTCAGGTGGAATCAACTGACTCTTCAAGACCTTTTTGTCACCTGTTGGTTTGGAAATGTCACAGTGGAACAAAAGAGTTTGCTCAGGAAAGTTTTGAGTATTGCGAGTAAACTATTTGGTGTCCCTCTGATAGGGCTAGAACAAATTTACCAAACCAGATGCCTTAGCAAAGCCATGAAAATCATATCAGACCATAGGCATCTTTTGTTGATTTGTCATTTGATTTTGTGATTTTGAAGAGGTCCTAACAAATGTTCCCTCTTTGCAGACTGGCAATCAGATCATCCTGTGGTCCCAGGGGAGACTGTTGTCTTTCAGAGCAACATGCATCCCAGGGGACCAGAATCAGGGAGGAGACATCCTGTTGAGGCAGGGGCTGAGGCCCGGGGAATGGAGACTCCACCCCGAGGTGGTGGAGTCAATATGTCAGAGGTTCGGCCCAGTGGAAGTGGATCTGTTCGACACTGTCCACTGTGATTCTCCCTCACGCATCCAGCCCCACTCTCTAAATCTCATGGGTGCTTGGAGTTTGCTCCAGGCCAGGGGTGTCAAACTCCAGTCCTGGAGGGCCACTGTCCTGCAGAGTTTAGCTCCAACCAGCTCCAAAAACACCTGCCTGGAAGTTTCTAGTAATCCTGAAGACCTTGATTAGCTGGATCAGGTGTGTTTAATTAGGGTTGGAGCTAAACTCTGCACTGCAGGGTTGTGGCCCTCCAGGAACTGAGTTTGACACCCCTGCTCCAGGCAATATTAAGGCTATCTTGCATCCCAGGCCAGGCTATGTGCCTAAAGTGCCATCTAATGTGGCACGGCCTACGGTTCTGCAGGCTCCACCCCACGTGACGGCGGATAAAGAAAGACTTCATTTGCTCTGCCCTGTCAGAGCTCTCAAAATTTATGTTCAGAGGTCTTCTTCATGGCGATAGTCAGACCAGTTGCTGGTGTGGTTGAGGTCGCCCAAGAAGGGGCTTCCCGCATCCAAACAGACCATCAGCAACTGGATCGTTCAGGCTATATCTATGTCCTATCAGGTGCTCAGTTTGCCTTCACCTTTGGACGTGAGGACTCATTCAACCAGAGGCATGGTGTCATCTAGAGCCCTCCTTTCAGGGGCCCCGATCCAAGAAGTGCGTGATGCAGCTGGATGGCCACTCCTTATACATCTGGACATCCCTTCTACGCCATGCACTCTAGTGCTCTCGTCCTAAGTGTGCCTGTGCGCAGCTTCACACTGGGACAGGCAGGGCTCGTTGTGGCACAGTGGGTACTCGTTCTCCAAAGTGTCGTCATCGACGCAGTTCGAGTTCCCTCGAAAGGGAACTTCTTAGGTTAACCGTAACCCCTGTTCCCTGAGAAGGGAACGAGACCCTGCATCCCTTCGCCACGCCTTCTCCTGCCTGTTAGCCTCATAGCATAATTGCCTAAGTCATTTTTTAATTATTATTTCTTAGGCAATTATGCTATGAGGCTAACGTAATGCTGTTGTGTGCCGGCGTCCCTTTGTAGCTTCTGTGTATGCCGTCACATGTTACGTCATGATGCAGCACCAATCATGATTGACTTAGTTTCATTCATGCTTCAGAGGTGCAGCACATTCCCCAAAGTGTCGTCATCGACGCAGTGTCTCGTTCCCTTCTCAGGGAACAGGGGTTACAGTTGTAGAAGGAGGAAGAAGGAGGAGCCTCCACCCACACCTACCTATTACGTTATCGCCAAGGACAAATTGTAGTACAAAGGTGTTTAACAGCCGGAGCAAACTTTTCTGGAAAGTTCACTTTGGCAAGCTGTTTCTGAACGGAAACAGAAAGTAACTGCCATTCTGTCAGTTCCGCCAAACCGCAGAGGCAAAACACTGTTGCGTACAGGTAAGAAAGCCATTGTCATGGTGTTCCATTTTTACCATAATGCTATTTAAAAAGTATACATATAACTGCCCCAACAAGAAAAAGGCATTTAAAAAAAAAAAAATTGTTTGCATTTCTTATCTCCTTATGTAGCTATAGTTACCTTTTTTTTTTTTTTTTTCAACACATCCCATAATTTTTTAAATATCGGCCTCTACCAAATGGTTGATATGTCACTTTATGGTAAAAGTACCGGAATTCATACACATACTATGAAAATCAGAAACTATGAACTATAATACTAATTTATTTAAAAACATAATCAAAATAAAATATTTGTGTGTATTGAATCTTCTTTATTTATTGAAGTATGCCATTAAATATTTCAGGTTTTCATTTTAACACAGGAAATAAACAATAAACAAAAATAAATAACACAAATAACTAAAAGTAACAAAACCAAAGACATTACATTCTTTATGCATTCAAAAACAAAAACTTTTTTTTTTTTGAAAAAGACAATAATATAATGGCGTTTTAGGCTTTCATGTTTCAAGAAACCAGCAATGCTGTGTATGTAAGCCAACATTAGAAACAATCCTTCAAACAATATAAATCACTAGGGATTGTAAAACATTTCAGCAACATCTCTTACATGTGAAATGGTGCAGCACAGGAAAACATTGCATTTTTGACATTGCCATCTTGACACACCCTTCGGACAGTAGTTGCACTGCCCCCGCTTGTCACAGTGTAGTGGCCAATGTCCCAAGCTGTCATATCGCACATCTGATTGCGGTTTTGGGAGTGAGGGTCTTGGGCTGTAGTGTTTCTTTGGTGGTGGTGGAGAGCTGGATGATGGTCGACCAACCATCATCAGGATGCAGGCTTGTTGCAGGATGCAGGCTTGTTGACCAGGTTCAAACTATGGGCAACTGCCAGACGGAACCGTTTGAGAGGCATTGCTTTCTCATTTAGTAGGCCACAGTCCCTCTTGTAGACCAGCCAGGAGTTTGCAATGGACAGATCAAGAATGTATCCAAAGAGGGGAATGTACATGGGACAGTGATCTTTCCTTGGATCCACCACCGTTTGACAGCTGAAAAAGGCATGATCCCACTGGCATTGACACATTTGTTGTCAAACTATTTTACTGCAATCACCCCTTCAGCAGACCTGTAGTCGTAAGATCCACGTCATTTCTGAATCAGCTCTTTATCTGTCATCAAAGGAGCTCCATCAGTGTGGTTTGGTCGGACGGTGCCGATGCACTTGACACCCAAGGAGTTTTGCAGGGTCTGGACCAATTCAAAGAAGACAACAGAAAGACGTGGCTGTTGTATAGTTTAGCATAGTGTTGTCAGCACTTTGGCTTCTAAAGGTAGCATCTGCTCCTCCTCACTGAGGGCGACATTGGAAAATGTGGATGCCCCTTGATACATCAGCAGGTCATGGATGATGCCAGATAAACTGGCTCTGCAGAAGACTTTAAAACCCCACTTGTCTGTTTTATTGCCAATATATTGGCATGTGGGTGTATATATATATATATATATATATATATATATATAAACCATTTCGATCTGACTGTCCATGGACGGGATAAAAAAATGCGGAAGTATATTCTTTTTTTACGAAAACCACGGAGCTGTCAAAAGTCATCCGGCGGACTTTTGCTGACAAGTAAAAGTGAATTTCTCGGTTCAGGTAACACGAAAAATGAGTAAACATAGTTAATTTACGTATACGTCTGACATTATAACGATAACAAGCAGGTTAAAAATTGCCGAAATTACACTTTAAGGATTAGTTTGTTGTTCCTGAATCGTTATTAAGATTTGTTTGTTAGTGACTCGCAAAGTTATCACAATAGGAAAAATATATTTTCTTGCCGTTATTACATGGTAGGCTACACGCCCTTTTAATCTCATCATGTTCAATATGCACTGCAAACTCAGAACGGTAAATGTCTTATTTTATCTTGAGGATGTAGATTCACCACTCTATAAAATGTGTACTTTTTAGCAGGCATATTTTAAGAATCAGTTTCGAAGATCACGATTAACAAAAAAAAAAATAATATTATGTTGTCCAACAGTATTCGCTATGGTACTGTAGCCTTTATGACCTGGAGCAACACATATATGAATTAATGTTAAGTTAATAACAACATTAAACTCCCTTGGAATTTTTTTCCGTGTTTTTACTTACATAGCCTACATGTTTATTTGCCTGTGACGGATGGCACATGCCTGTCATTGAAGATTTGCAAACATAGCGTTTGGATAATTTATGTAAAAAAATGAATAACAAAAAAAAAAGAGAATATATATCTACCTACATTTCTGCCTGTACTTTCAGCAGATATGTTCAACAGGGTTCATGTTTTATGGTTCAGACAAACCTTTACTAGTTCCAGTATATAAAACACATAATGCTGTCTAGTGTGAAGTGCTCTTAAAAATCTAAACTGAATTCCATTTGACTAACAAAAAACAAACAAACAAACAAACAAAAAAACAGGTTTTTAAAAGCATGATAACCAATGAGGTTTGACATGCTCTTAATGCATCTTTATTAGTCGTATAGAGAATGAGACCAATGGAAAAGTTTCTCAATGCATAATCTTAACAAGCCGGTGGACATCTTTGCTTATGTTTGGTTCTCCGAGTCTCTGGATTGATATTATTTGTAGATCTTCAGTTTGATGAATGTATATGTTTCTTAGTACTTGGTGTAGTGGTTAAAGGGTTAGTTCACCCAAAAATTATTATTTTTTTCATTAATTACTCACCCTCATGTCGTTCCAAACCCGTAAGACTTTCGCTCATCTTCAGAACAAAATGAAGATCTTTTTAAAGAACTGAGAGATTTCTGTCCCTCCATTGACAGCTACGCAACTACCACATTCCAGCCCCAGAAAGGTAGTAAAGACATTATTAAAGTAATCCATGTGACTCCAGTGTTAAAGCTCAATTTTATGAAGCGATGCGAGTACTTTGTTTGCGTAAAAAAACCCCATAATTTACAACTTTATTTACAAAATATTGATAATGCAAGCGTGTTGTGTTGAATCGAGAACAGGCATTGTGTGAACATGCGTTGGAGATTTATATTTTGTAAATAAAGTGGTTCACAATAAAGTGGATCTGAAGATGATCGAAAGTCTCACATGTTTGGATGGACATGAGGGTTAGTAATAAATTATTTGTTTTTGGGTGTCTCAGGGCTGGTAACCAGGGGCCTCATTTATAAACGTTGCGTAACACAAAAGAAGGCGTACGCCGCTCTCTACGCAATAATTAGTATTTATAAAAAGCAAACTTGACGGGAAAATGTGCGGTCCTTAACGCAAACTCTGACCCAGGCGTACGCACAAAAACGGGTGAAATGAGAAATGGCGACACCGTCGGCAGATGGAAGAAACACGTGAAAGTGTGTGAAACTGTAAACCGTTGTATAAAAGAAATGGCAATACTGCCTCTCATACATAACATGAAGACTTCACAAAGCAAGTCTTACAACCTACACGAACACCCGTTTGATCGATCTGCAGTGTAAAACAAACAAAATCAAACGAAGATTACAACAGAAAAGCAAATTAACACATATTTGCAAAAAGAAAAGTGAAATATGTTCTGCAATACTGGCATGTTATGCAATTCATTCTCAAAATTCTCCGCCTCAGTCACCACTCCACTTAATAGGGATTCCCCAATAATTGCCGCCAGTCTCTCATCAAGAGGGGTCAGCTCCGGTGTCCCCTTTCCCACACCCGTGGTAGACACACTCTGGCGATGGAGCGCTAGATGCTTTTTTGCATCGACTTTGATGTCCGACCATTTCTTTTTTATTTCGGCCACGGTCCAAGGTTGTGAGGCTGCAGCATTAACGGCGTCTGCAACCTTTTGCCACTCAAGTGCCTTTTTGGCATTAGTAATGCCCACACTGTGCCCTCCAAACAACATTTTACTCCTCTTTTCCACCTCGCCAACGATAATTTCTACTTCACATTGAGTGAAGTTACGTTTCTTGGTTTTCCTCTCTGTGTTTGCCATGAATATTAACTTGTGGGCGTTTCACGGACTATTTATGGGCAACTATGGGCGTGACATGAAGCCGCAAAAGCTGCGCTACATTTAGAATTGATTGCGATTTATTAAGGGAAAACAGCGTAGGATGTGCGTGCGCACGGTTTTATAAATCCGAATATTTCTGTGCGTACGCACGTCCTATGTTTCATCCGTACGCCACTTCTGGCGCAAATCCTACGCAAAGTTTTATAAATGAGGCCCCAGATCATTGGTGGTTTGATTATTTTAGCTATGACAATGCGGCCTTGAGCAAGACAGTTAACCTCAGCTTAATCCAGGGCAGTTTTTTTTTTGTGGATTTCAATGGCATTGTCACATGAAATTCTTGTAAATAAAATCCATTGGGACTGGTCGTGTGTTGATAAAGATTCTGAAGGATGACTTATTAGAGCTGTTTTGTGTTGTTCTGTATCTTCTTTGTTGAGTTTTTTGAGTTATATAAATGTCATTCTGAGGTTGAATAATATTAGCTCTGGTTTATAGTCCTAGATTATCTTCTAGTTGCATTTGAATTTGAATAATATTCATGTAGATACTGTCAGGTTTTGGGTAGGTGCAAGGAGCGAGAACACGAGTGCAGGACTTTGGGTTTTAATGATAATAATAAATAAAATAAAAAAACAGACAACAAAAACTACCCCAAGGGGGAAACCAAGACAGACTTGACTTGACCACATAGCAGGGAAACACACGGTGTGCATACGACGACGAATCAGCACAGGACTGCAAACACAGGAAGACTAAAATAGGGAGAGCAAACAAAGCAGGTAATGAGGTAGAACAGGTGGGGCAAATTAATCAATAATCAGGTAACAAGATGGGCGGGGTTAGACAATCGACAGGAGAGCTCATGGCACAAGGAAACATGACAATCCATGTGCTCATACCAAACGTGACAAACACATGAGCACATGGCCAGCAAACATAATCACCAGCCATGTGCCCCAACAAAACAAGACATGAACACGCAGCTAATGAGAACACTCATAAGCCACGTGTTCACACAAGCTTCTTCAGCCACCACTGGATAGGAGGCAGATGAGGCAAACCTTTTCTTCCTCCTCCCTCTCCCTGAAGGGATCATTGGAGAACTGGGGACTTGGCAGTTTGTGAGGTGAATGGGAGGTGGGCCAAGAGGCGGAAGGCCACCCTTCTCTCCGCGATTGTAAACATACCCACAAACTGCCAGAATAACAGTATCCCCAGCATGTGACCACACAGCAGGGAAACACACGGTGTACATATGACGACAAACCAGCACAGGACTGCAAACAAAGGGAGACTAAATAGGGAGAGCAAACAAAGCAGGTAACGAGGGAGGAAAAGTGGGGCAAATGAATCAATAATCAAGATGTAATAAACAATTATAAACAAGATGGGCGGCTTTAGACAATCGACAGGAGAGCACATGGCACAAGGAAACATGACAATCCATGTGCTCACACCAAATGTGACAAACACATGAGCACATGGCCAGCAAACACAATCACCAGTCATGTGCAACAAAACAAGACATGAACACGCAGCTAGCAGAGGGCCAGGGTGATGCCGGAGGGACGAACCAGGCTGGCTCCGGCGGATCTGGAATCCTTGCAGAGGGCCAGGGCGGTGCTGGATGGACAGACTAGGCAGGCTCTGGCGGTTCTGGAGTCCTGGCTGAGGGTCAGGGTGGTGCAGGGAGTTTGCGTAGAGCAGGCAGGGCAAGACACTCGGGGAGCTCTGAAACGGCCTCCTTGGACGTTTCTGTGAGAGCGGGCTGCTCTGGGACAACAGCTGACAGCTCTGGGACAGCAGCTGACTGCTCTGGGACGGCCTCCATGAGCACATGGCCAACAAACACAATCACCAGCCTTGTGCCCCAACAAAACAAGAAATGAACACGCAGCTAATGAGAACACTCATAAGCCACGTGTTCACACAAAACATGACAACATGAAAGCACGCAACCAGTAAAAAACACAAGCTGCATGCAACACAGCACAAGACAAAACATGACAGGAAAGCACAGGAAACAAGGCACACAGACAAGACAAAACAGGAGTGTCAGGGCTCTGTCACAAAACCAAGAAAGACAGAAGTGACAGAACCCTGACAGATACTTATTTGGATTTTCTTTTCAGTAACTCTTGAACCTTAACATACTATACAAATATAATTCAATGCCCTTTTTTATATTTCCAAGAACAGGTTTTCAACAGTGTTTAATATAAATCTTACTAGTTGGGTTATTATAACCACACAGCAGAAAAGCTACAATTTCTGCATTTTTGTTCATAGGCTGTCTCCATAAGCAAATTACATGATTGCTTCCAAGGACAAACATAAACAAAACAAAAAAGGTCAAATATGTCAATCATTTCAACCAGAGCATTGTGAGTGACTCAGACTTCTGCGGATTGAGATGCCACTCAGGACTGTAAAACATGGAAGCTTAATGGATTTTACATATGATGCGATTTTATGGTTATTATAATGGAAGAGTCAGGGCAAGGGTAAAAATTAACAAAGCAAAATGGAAGCATTTCTCTTTTCTACATTACAATAATGAGGAAACCCAAGGTGAATGAAGCAAAGGAAAGATAAGGATGCAGGAAATTAAATTATTGAGATGATCTGCTGTTTTGACTTTCTTAATAACTGAGGTCAGGTATCAGAATAGGTGGAGAAACTCGATCTCTCAAACACAGGAGAAGCTATTTACAATGACTGCATTATAAGAGCTTTGGTTAGTGAGCTATGGCTGAAATGCAACTTCATGCACTACCTCCTGCCTGCATGGAGAGGTTCTTGGGACTCCAGACAGAGACACCAGCAGCTTCAAAATGTTTGCTGCTCAACAGTGGCTTTTTTTTACAGATGCCATTTTAGTACAATTTATTTGTTTGACAGAAACGTTCACAATAAGCCTTCTTCTGACTGAGTTCTTTTGTGCTCTAAATCACTCTCACATCTTTTGACAGATCGATAATCTCAATTCAGTTTTAGTAAAATATTAGTTGGTTTTATGCCTTTTGCAAGACATTGCACTATTTCTTTTTATCTTCAGAAAAACCCTTTACCATATTGCATGATAATTGTGACTTGTGGAACAACCTCTTTTATTAGGTTTTCCATTTACCTAAGAAGACCTAGCAAACTATTTAAAGAACCTGATGTCAGGTTTCTGGTGATGAAGGACCCAAAAGCAGAAAAATGCTCAATAATATTTATTAATTAGGTTCAAATAACTGACAGCGAGCAGTTAGAGCTCAGGGCCAGACTCAACTCACTAGAATAGAGAATAATCACAGTCCAGGCAATAGTTGAAAACCAGATAATCAGTTCTCCAAAGCGTCTGGTCCAAGGGAAAACAAGGAGGAGAATCAGGCAGGCGAGAATTCCAGGTGAACAGCAAGCAAACATGGAATTAATCCTAGAATTAATCAGTTGTTAAAGATCAGTCCAGACCGGCCATCCTGAAGGAATTCCTGAATTCCCGGAATTCCTGAAGTCCGAGTCACTATACATGCGGGAAGAGATGACCGGGGTATCTATTGATCAAGGGGTTCAAACAGCCCAACGGAACAACTGGGGCAGAGAGAAACACCAAATGAAAACCTGAAAAACTGGTTTACAGAACAAAAGGTACGTGTGAATCGTACGGGAAACAAAATACACTGGCAAAGGAAAGAAAGAAAACAGGATATTAAGGGGCTGTTTACACGACAACATTTTCAACTTAAACGGAAGGCTTTTTAAGCGTTTTGGTTGTTCATTTACACGACGACGGCGTTTTGGGTGCCAGAAAATGGAAACTTTTGAAAACTTTTGAGTTTCAAAGTGCACGTTTTTGAAAACGGTCTCCGTGTAAACAACAAAAACGCGAATCTGTGAAAACGATGACGTTATGCACATACATATTACATGTTCATTTTATAGTGTTTCATCGCCATCTAATGGCCTGGCAGCAGAACACAGCATTTTTGGTCATCTTTGTGGATCCGTGTGAATGAGGATCGTTTTGACAATGGTGTTGTCTGTATGCGGAAAACTCAAAGGAAAAACTTAGTGAAAACGTACCCTACATAGTGGAGAAATCAGAGAGAAAATAACAAGCAGCTGCGAGATAGCGTGAGCGGCCTCACTGATTATAGAGCGTGATCAGCTGAGAGTGACCGCCACGTGCAGAAAGAAAACAAAGATTTGTGCAAGAGAAAAGGGATAGATCAAACCCGAGTCCTGACAGTTGTCTAAGATTGATTTAGTTGAAAAGATATGAGAAATTAAAAAAGAAATACTTTCTTTGAAAATGTGGCAGAGCGAGCGGTAGCTGACTCCAATTGATATAATTTCCGACTATGCCACCTGGGGAATTTCACCCCAAGAATTAAGCACAACCCCTAAAGGCACGCACAGATCCTAATCACCATTGGAGTCAGAGACATAAGTAATCGTAGAAAAGTATTTTATTAGCAGTTAAAAGAGGCATTGACCAGCAATCACACTCATCTCAATTGTTAAGTTCAATCATTAGTGGCAAAGGAACCCAGGCTTACCAACAGGGGCAGTCTCAGAATATCACCCTTAATGAAAATCACTCAAATCACAGTGCACACACACTAGCACACACACAGCGACCAAGGTCAGAGAAGACCACGACACACAGTGAAGGATGCCACCACCAAAATGGTCACTCGTCTGCCCCTGGGTGCCCAGGTCCTGCCAACAACCAGAAAGAAAAAGACGTTAAGAGAGCAGAGATATGCATAAACAAAATAACATAAAAAGTAACTTAATGCAGTTCCGGGAAGGAACCAACTTCTCGGTTCCGCCCGGATCGTCACAAATCAAGATCAAAAATAGCAAAAAGGAAGCATAAACTCAAATTAAATATAAACAAATGATTAAATAAACTGGCAGTATAGCTCAACTGTAGAAATGGTTAGATGAAAGCAATATATTCAATAATCACAATAAATGAATTGAAACCAAAATACAAATTCAAAAATACCCAACCATTGAAATCAATTAAAGAATTAGTACAGATTAGTACCCGCTAGATTAAAGCAACCCATAGGAATCTCATTACACAACCGTCGTCGTACATGCTTTCCTTACCGTATCAAATGTCCACATTTGATTCTCCAGCAAATAACATCAGTAAACAGCACATGTCAGCACTGTACTCTAGCACAAGCAGCAGGGCGCGTAGGTGACGTCACGGGCCTGGAAAGTGACGCACACCTGTGACTGGCAGCCCGTGCTCTTACACACCCATGGTCCCAGCCCATTGGCCAAACCTCAAATTACCAGATTAGGAGGGGTAATAACCCATCCTGCCACAAAAAGAAAAGAAAAACATAACAGAACAAAACTTCAGAAACATTGACAGAATATGACAGAGCTTGTGTTTTAAAGCTAAGCCAAAACAGCACTGACCCACCGAGGCATGGACTCTACAAGACCCCTGAAGGTGTCCTCTGGTATTTGGCACCAAGATGTTAGTTGCTGTAAGTCCTGTAGGTTGTGAGGTGGAGCCGCCGTGGATCGAACTTGTTGGTCCAGCACATCCCACAGATGCTCATTTGGATTGAGATCTGGGGAATTTGGAGGCCAGGGCAACACCTTTAACTCTTCATCATGTTCCTCAAACCATTCCTGAACAATGTGTGCAGTGTGTCAGGGTGTATTTTCCTGCAGGAAGAGGGCACTTCCACCAGGGAACACCATTGTCATGAAGGGGTATACCTGGTCTGCAACAATGTTTAGGTGAGTGGCACGTATCAAATTTACTTCCACATGAAAGGCCGGCAGTTTCCCAGCAGAACATTGCTCAGAGCATCACACGCCCTCCACCGGTTTCTTGTTGTCCTACAGTGCATCCGGGTGCCATCACTTCCCAAGGTAAATGGCGCACACATATCCGGCTGTCCAAGTGATGTAAAAGAAAATGGGATTCATCGGACCAGGCTACCTTCGTCCACAGCTCCAAGGTCCAGTTCTATCGCTCGCGTGCCAAATGTGAGCTTTCGACGGTGGACAGGGGTCATTATAGGCACTCTGACTAAGACCTTCTGTTGACTTGGACCAGATGGCATAGCTTTCGTTGCCTTTGTGCATTGATGAGCCTTGGGCACTCAACACCCTGTCGCGGGTTTGTTCTTTCTCAGACACTGTTGGTAAATTCTCAATACTGCTGACTGGGAGCAACACACAAGGGCTGCCGTTTCAGAGATACTCAGACCCAGTCGCCTTGCCATAATAATTTGGCTCTTGTTAAAGTCGATATTTATTCCTGCCTATTTCTCCTGCATCCAACACGTTGATTATGAGAAATGATTGTTTGCTCACCATCAAATCTACCCAGACCTTAATATGTGACCTTGTTAGAAGATGGTCAGCGATATTCGCTTCACCTGTGACTGGTCATAATGTTCTGGCTCATCAGTGTATGTATATATATATATATGATTGTTATTGTACAAGGTATGCTCATTTTATTCCAACATTTGTCTGTATGTTTTTTAGATTGACGGATTCACGTTGAACTTCATTTCCTCATTTCTACTGAGCAGCTTTGTTTAGGTGTGAGTCAGATGTCATTCTAGAATATGCGAGTGAGTGGTTTGTAAAGCAGCTCTTATCAGTGAACAGACCAAGAGCATGAAGAGAGCAGTAACACTTGCTCCGGGCTCAAGAAAGGCACACGCAATAGGTGTTATGTCCTGAATGTTCACTATTTATATTTAATTTAGAAAAAAAATCTAATTACTCACGTAATTAGGTCTAATTAAAAAAATCTAATTAAGTCACGTGTCTAGTATCTGTAAAACCGCATTTTTCCATCTTAAAAATATATCTAAATTACGTCATATGCTCTCATTGACAAAGCGGAACAATTAGTTCATGCGTTCATGACATCAAGGCTCTGTCACGGTTTATGAATTCACTGTCTCTCTCTCGTCTAACGTGCTGTTGTGTGTGTGTGTGTGTGTGTGTGTGTGTGTCTGTGGGCGTGGTCACTGATCATCAGTGATCAGTAGCGCCAGCTGGTTTCAATTGTTTGTCCCTTTATATGCTCAGTAACTGGTGTCTCATGTTGTCAGATCGTTGTGGTTTCCCGGTGTGTTTCCCGTGCCTGTTTCTGTGTTCTTCATGTTGGTGTGGATTCTCCGTGTCTTCGTCGTGTTCGTCTCCGGATTCTCTGCACTCTGCACTCTGCACTGGATCACCGAGCACCGTCACAAGGGTTTACTCACTGGATCTGAACACCGTCACGAGGGATCATCACTGGACTTGAGCACCAGCACCTGTTGTCCACCAAGGTCCCTGCGTCACTGTTCCACCAGCGTTTGTGTCCGCCCGCCTGTCCCGCTGTGTTGACCATCTGTGTTCAGTGTTCTAACCAGTGTGCTTATTCTAATAAAGAGCGTTATTGCATTTACATCCTGTTCTGTCATCCGTTACAGGCTAGATTATTGTAATGCTCTTATGGGTGGTTGCCCTGCATGCTTAGTAAACAAATTACAGCTGGTCCAAAATGCAGCAGCTCGAGTTCTTACCAGAGCCAGGAAGTATGACCATATTAGCCCGGTTCTGTCAACACTGCATTGGCTCCCTATTAAACATCGTATACATTTTAAAATATTGCTGATTACTTACAAAGCACTAAATGGTTTAGCTCCACAGTACTTGAGCGGGCTCTTAACGCATTACAGTCCTTCACGTCTATTGCGATCTCAAAATTCCAGCCAGTTGATAACACCTAGAATTTCAAAATCGACTGCTGGCAGTAGATCCTTTTCCTATTTAGCACCAAAACTCGGGAAGCAGACACACTCTGTCAGTTCAAAGCTAGACTAAAAAACATCTCTTTGACCTAGCATACACATAACACATTATAGACTTCTATAATTCAATGTTAGGCTGCATAGATTAGGTCAGCCGGAACCGGGAAAACTTCCCATAAATCCTGATGTACTTGTTACATCATAAGAAGAATGGCGATTATGCTAATATTAGTCTATCTGTTTATCCCGAGGTTTACCGCAGTCCGCCAGATCCAGGCCGTATCCAGATCTGATGAAGGACCTGCACCTGGACGTGACGACAACGCAGTCCAGAAGTGTCAACTAGTCTCTCCCCTGTGAAGGCCTCCCTCCCCTCCCTTTACCTCTCTACAGATAAAGCGTTGTCGGGATAATTCCGGTTCGCGTGGCTACGTGGAAGCGCTAAAAATTCTGTATAATAAATTTTAAGGCCAGACAAGTAGTTTGTTGAGGAAGGACTACATGCCCGCGCACATATATTCAAATGCGCATACCTATAGACTGAACTTGTAATACGCAAGTGCACACCATCAGCGTTCTCACAGATTTCTGTTTTTGAAGTTTGCGCAGAAAGAACTTAAGAGTTTTATGTTAAAACTGTGTCGTGTTAGCGACCCCTAAGTTAATAACTAATGATCGTTGCGACGGAAGTGAATCAATAAAATCTAACTTTAGCTGGACAATAACTTTATTCTAGAGCTGCTATAAAGCCAAAACAATCTCTGTTATACTTTAATTTCCTATTATCAATGTAAAGCCGCTTTGGAACAATCTACATTGTTGAAAGCGCTATATAAATGAAGATGACTTGACTTGACTTGACATTCATGTCTGTAAAATTCTGAAAGGACAACCTGAAGCAACATACACTGTTAAACATCCCTGCAAGTCCTAAAAAAAAAATAATAATACCAAAACATCAAACGGTATCACCATGGAGAGGATGGAAAGGTCAAATTCATTCACCGTGACTGCAGGAGTGTGAAAGAGGAGATGAAATCCATTTGTCTATTAATTGACATTTGCTGGATGATTTCAGGACACTTTAAAAGGGAAATGGATTGGAGGGAGAGAAAGAGGGAACGTGAGACAGGATAGAGAGAGAGAGTGAAAGAGAGAGACTTGACTTTCAAAACCCTTTTAATTTACACAATTTTCCAAAACATTACAATGTTTTGGAAAATTGTGTAAATTAAAAGGGCTTTAAAAGTCAAGTCTCTCTCTTTATACAAAATTAACTAACTAAATAATTACCAATTAAAAACCATATTTCCAAACTCGCGCAATGTCACTAAAACATCTCTCACACCCCACCTCATTTAGAAAAAAAGTACATTATCAGTTTGTTTCTAATTTGCAAACTCAATAGCAACATCTTAAAGAAAATCCCAATTTCATAATTAGTTTTTCTAAAAGTACAAAAAGTGGAACCAGTCTTGGACACTCACAAAATAAAGTAAACAGCGTCAGAAGCCTTACAGAAAGAACATTCAGGCAAAACCATAATTAAATTTAGAAACAAAGTTTGTAGCCAACACTCTGGGAAGTATTCTCCACTTAAGATCCTCACATTGTTAAGGAATAGGAGGCTTGTACAACAGCTTCCATGAGGGATTCATATCTCTGGGCACAGAAATGTAAGTCCTCCATTTAGTATCTATCCTTTTCTTCAACTGTCCAAAGTGTGCCGATTTAGTAAAACTATGATAAACCGTTTTCTTTCCCATACTTTGGAAATCCCAAAATTCAAACCGTTCAAACAATAAAACCTCAGTGTTCTCTTCAATTTCCAATTTTTTTTGGGCCAACTTTTAAGGCCAGAAAGTTCTTAGATAACAAGTCATTAACAGAATCTATAAAGGAGGTGAATACTGGGCTTTTAAAGCTACCCCTTCCACTATTCTTACTGACCTAATCCCAACCTGGTCAGCGAGTGACTGAGCCATTCAAGACTGACCTTTTGTTAAATTGAGCAGATTCATAACTCTAGTTATTCCAGTATTCAAAAAACATTTTAATTACATAACCTGATAGTTGAGGCTTTAGCTTAAAAGAGGGTTAAAAAACAAAGCACATCCATAATTTTCATCACCCACTCTTAAGAAATTGAACAAACTCCATGACTGAAAAATTTATACATAGAATTTAAAAAGAGAACAATTGTACATATTTTCAACATAAGGCTTCTCATTTAAAAATAACTCTTTGTCAAGGTCTGTTCCTCCAAGATCTTTAAGAATATACACGGCATACCATCAGAGCAGTGCAGCAGTTGTTACAGTTTGTGTAGTCTCATTGCTGCAATTTTTTATTCAACATGTAAAAGGCCTTGACCTCCCTCTGCAACGGGAAGATAGAACACCCCAGGAGAAAGCCAATGGCCATTCCAAAAAAAATCAACAAATGCATTTTGAACCTTTAAAGGTTCTTTAGGGGGATCTAACACCTTATGCCAAAGCATTGAATCTGCCAGATTATTAATCCTTATAAAACTGAAAGACCGTCCAAACCAGGTGAAAGTTCAGTTGTCAAAGGGCTCTCAAGATCCATGAGATGGGCTTCCAAGTCCAAAGAAAAAAAGCAGTAGGAGAATCCATATCATTTAGACAGGTGAACCTTTTTTGCCTTGTTCTTCCAATAAACTGCGTAGAAGAAATCGTGAGCTTAGAATTATAAGGTTCTATCTCCGTTTAGGGTAGTTCTGAGATATTGAGCATCAAAGTTTTTACATCCCAGCTGGCAATGGAGAGATGGAACCTTTATATTTTATTAATAACTACTAACAAAATATTTTTTTACAAAAATAACACCACACAGGCATTAATAAACACCTAATGGATCAGATTATGTCAAAAACTCAATTTCGACCAAAAGTGGAGATAGAACCTTATAATTCTAAGGTCACGAAATGTATTCCTTTCAAAAGACTCAGTGGAAATTATTCCTGTGGCACTATGTCTGCTTCGTCCAAGGATTTCTTTTATGTTCTCTACTTGGGCACCTCTGGTATGTGCAGTAAACTGCTGACAATTTTTTTTAATCTGCACCTTGCCCACATCCTACTATTGACTTAAAGATGGGAAATTGACTCCTCTCTCCAAGTATTCCAAAAAAGGTGAAAAGTCAAGTCAAGTCACCTTCATTTATATAGCACTTTTAACAGTATAGATTGTTTCAAAGCAGCTTTACAATGATAATAGGACATTAACATTGTTTTGGCTTTACAGCAGCTCTAGAATAAAGTTATTGTCCAGCTAAAGTTAGTTTTTGATTGATTCACTTCTGTTGCAAAGATTATTAGTTATTAACTTAAGGGCCACTTGCACGACAGTGTTTTAACTGAAAACAGAAAACTTGTGTTCTGGCCGTTCATTTGCATGACAACAGTGTTTGGTGGCTCGAGAACGCAAACTTTGAAATAGGTTTCAAGGTGCAAGTTTTGAAATTTTTTGAAAAATGTTATCTCTGTGTAAAATTCCAAAATGTGAATTTGTGAATTTGTGTGAATAAAGCAGTGGTCCTGAAGTAACCTGTTATCAAAGTGCCAGAGTGATTTAGTGGACTCAACAGAAACAGCCATATAAATATAATGATGGTCTAAGAGAAAAGTAGGCGAAATAGAATTTCTAAAAAATGTTCCCCTATTACATGCTTTAGTATAAAAACGATTAAGTCTAGTGCCAGACATATTATTTGAGTTCACTTTCATCCAAGTATTCTATCTATGCCCAGGAAATGCATCTCTCCACAACTCGAAAAAATTATAATGGTCAACTATACTTTTAAGAGTCTTAGCTGAAGGAGGATGTGGTTCATTATTATTCCTATCCAATTGCTGATTTAAAGTGCAATTAAAATCACTCCCCAATATAATAATATTATCCCCGGGGACAGTCCGATAACGCATCTGATAGTTTTTCAAAAAGAGTAAAATGGTCCTGGCCATCATTTGGAGCATTAAACAGAGAAAAAATTGTGTCACCTAAAATAACATCTACTCGTAATATTCTTCCTGGTATTATCTAAAAACTCTGAAAACAAAATGGCAACCCCTGTACTAACATTTGTGCCCTTCCATTCGTTAAACCACTTCCAGTCTCTAAACCACTGTGACTGGTTCTGCAAATCTGTGTGTGTTTCAAGATCACATCAGCCTTTATAAGAATTAAATAACTGAAGTGATCGTTTCTTTTTACTGTACTACGACAGCCATTAATATTTAAAGACTCAGTGTTAAAAAAAAGTCATGACAATAATTACATATATAAAGTTATAAAGCATTAAAAAGTAAAGAATTTACTTCATGTTCTTCTTCAGTATCTGGACCTTCACATTCAGAGTCATTCTCAGATAAGTCATCAGTTAATTGTGACATCAGATCTAACTTTGTACCTGCATGTTTTCAATCTCATTTTGTTTTTCTGGATATTTTGAATCAGCAACCCCCGGCAACAACTAGCTCCTCATCAACTTTCACACTTCCATGTACAGTGC
The DNA here is from genome assembly GCF_949319135.1 of Squalius cephalus. Taxonomy (NCBI): domain Eukaryota; kingdom Metazoa; phylum Chordata; class Actinopteri; order Cypriniformes; family Leuciscidae; genus Squalius; species Squalius cephalus. The sequence continues at coordinate 12,245,137 of NC_137142.1, forward strand.
ATGTGTACTAATGATGGAAGCACTGTGCGTATCTTCAGTGGGACAATCTTGTGTAAGCACAGTAGAGCCCTCTCCACTGTTAGGTAAAGCAGCGGTTCTCTTACGAGAGGTCTCTTGTACTGCGTAATATCTTACGCTAGGGGAAAAATCTCTTTTCCGTGAGATATTGAAGCCAAAAAAATTATCCTTAATTTTGTAATAATGCAAAACGCGTTGCGGCAGCATGCAGACATAGGCGAGACAGCTCGCGCGCCCATTGGCTGCCCTGCGGCAACTGCAGCAGCCTATCGAGAGAGGCCCCTCATGACGTCAGATCCAATGAGGGCGCTTTGCGCCCACTACGTCACGTCCCGCCAAAACGGGTGTGGCTTAGGCTTATAAATATAGCTCGATAGGCTGATCGAATCTGATTTTTCATCTCTTGAGCGGAGCTCACTCATCGCTGGATCCGCGGAAGAAGCCGCGCCGTCTGAGAAAGCCTTCTGCGGGACGAGCCTTCGCATCTGAAGCCGCTGGCCTCAACTCGCCGCATTCAGTCGCCGTTCCTGCTACGCTATCCGGTGTCTATATCCTTTTTCTCTGCTAAGTGTGTGTTCGCCGCCGTGACTCACACTCCCTGCTAAAGAGCCGAGCCCCACTCAGCAACGGGGACCGCCATGGCATCTGCGTTCCCAGGCAGGAAACGCAGATGCCATGGCGGTCCCCGTTGCTGAGTGGGGCTCGGCTCTTTAGCAGGGAGTGTGAGTCACGGCGGCGAACACACACTTAACTCGCCGACGGCGGCTGCCCTCACTGCGAGCTAATGCCCATGGTGACTCTGAGGACTCGCCTGGCATCTTTCGCCGAGACTGCACCTCCGCCCGCTGCGGTGCCGCGCCGTAAGAAGTGCCATGCTCAGCGGGTCCCGGATCCTCCTCCAACCCGCAAAAGCTCGCCGGTTCGCCCGCCAGCTTCGCCGCCTGCTTCACCTGAGTCTCTTACTGCCGGACAGCGGCCGCCGTCTGCCACCGCTTCCGCCATGGATGATGACGAAGAAGCTGTGTTTGTGGAGGATGACAGCTGCTCTCTTCTGGCGTCGGGCAGTGAGGACTGGTCGAGCTCTGTGGATCTCGCCCCCTCTGTTCGCCAACCTTCTGGGAAAAGAGCCAGCATTGAGGCAGAGCTCATGCGTCTGCTCGCGCAGGCCGTAGCGAGCCTCGGCCTCGAGTGGTCTGCGCCCGAGGAGCCTGCGCACAACCGGCTGGATGGATGTTTCATGCAAGGGGACCGCGCTTCGCCATCCTCAAGACCAGCGCCCTTTCTTCCTGAGCTTCATGAAGAAGTCGCTAAGTCTTGGAACGCCCCCCCTTTCAGCCAGAATGCGTACCTCTGTCTCAGTAGCATTCTCCGTGGTGGACGGTGCTAAAGACAAGGGGTACCATTCTCTTCCCCTCGTGGAAGAAGCTGTAGCGGCCCATCTTTGCCCGCCCTCTGCTGGACGGCGTGCTAAGACTGCGCTACCATCAAAAGCTTGCCGCACGACTTCAGCCATGCACAGTCACGCTTACACCGCCGCCGGGCAAGCTGTATCTGCGTTACACTCTATGGCCATCCTGCAGATCTTCCAGGCCGACCTTCTCCGTAAACTGGATGAGGAAGGACCGGAAGCTATCAGCGTGCCGGAACTAAGGAGCACTACGGACCTAGCTCTTTGTGCCACTAAGTCTGCTGCACAGGCCATAGGGCGGAGCATGGCCTCTCTCACCGTGGCTGAGAGAAATTTATGGCTTACACTCTCCGAGATGTCGAACTCAGAGCGCGCTGCGTTCCTCGACACCCCCATCTCCTCTGCCGGCCTCTTTGGATCATCCGTCAAAGATTTCGCGGATAGATTTGCTGAGGTGCAGAAAACATCACAAGCCATGAAACACTTTCTGCCTAAGCGCTCCAGCTCCGCTGCAGGTCACTCTAAACAGCCGTCTGCTCAAAGCTCCCAGCCGCAGCCGTAGCCCACCGCCGCCGCTTCGCAGCGTCGACAAGCCCGGGACCCGAGACCATGCTCTCGCACTGCTGGCCGCCGCCCCCCTCCGCGTAGGCCCCGGCCTAAGATCGAAATAAAGCCTGAGGCCTCAAAGTCTTCCTAGCCCGCCTAGGAAAATGACGGTGTTCAAGTCCCGCTGCGGCCAGACTTCCACCAAAACTTCTCGCTCGTTCAGTTCCAAAAAATGCGACTGTTCCAGTGTATTTTGCAGAAAACAAGCCGGTACTACAGCCCGTTTGCCTGCACACAAACCCAGATAAATCTCGACCCAGATAAATCTCATAAAGAGTGTATTTTCTGGTATTCCGGCCACGGCCGATGGTGCTATGAGTGTAGTAAAAATGCCCACAGTTCAGTGTTCATCCCTACACACAAGCACAGCCCATCACACTCCAGGGCTCGCACACATAAAATCGGCTCATGTCGATTGTGCATTAAATGTAGTGAATGTGCCCACTACCCAGTGCCCACAAACACTACATACTACATGTCTCACGGTTTCTGTAAAAACGAAACCAACGCACATACAGTCAGCTCATGCAGACGGTGTTTTCAGTGTAGTAAATGTGCCCGCTGTCCCGCGCCCACATTCACTCACAGACATGACAAGCCCCACGGGGTTCGCCCCGCTCGCTCTCCCTCAGCAAGCTGCCATAGGAGAGTCAAGCGCGGGCAGGCTGCCCGCTGTGATCAGCACGCCCCCCGCCTCGAGCGCCGCAAGCGTGGCGTCTCTGTTACAGCATACCGGAGCTCTCCGGTCGCCACCATGTTGCGACCAGAGTCCAGATCTCATTCAACCCCTAGCTATTCATGCAGATGCGTGGGCAAAGCTCCCCGGAGTATCAGAATGGGTGCTGAACATTATAAAAAGAGGCTATTCGCTACAGTTCGCTCAACGTCCCCGCCTTTACGCGGCGCGAATCGAAACTACGGTGAAAATGGAAGTAGTACATCTACTTCGAGCCAAAATAGTGAAACTGTTGAGCAAAGGGGCCATAGAGCCTTTATCTCAAGCTCAGAGGGAAGGGGGTCTATACAGCAGATATTTTCTGGTACCGAAAAAAGACGGGGGTCTCAGACCCATTCTAGATCTAAGACAGCTGAACAAAGTGCTTTCGAAACGGCGGTTCAAAATGCTCACAACCAGGAAAATCCTCTCGCAAATTCGCCAAGGGGACTGGTTTATGTCAATAGATCTGAAGGACGCGTATTTCCAAATACAAATAGCGTCACGTCACAGGCGGTTTTTGAGATTCGCCTTCGAGGGCCAGGCATATCATTACAAAGTCCTGCCGTTTGCCCTGTCTCTAGCACCCCGTACATTCACGATGTGCATGGACGTGGCTCTTGCACCCCTGAAACTTCGGGGAATGAATTCGAATGAAATTCGTTTTGAATTACTTGGACGATTGGCTGGTTCTAGCTCGATCACACTCAGAGCTCATAGAACACAGGACCATATTACTCGAACATCTCGAGAATCTGGGTCTCAAAGTCAATTGGGCGAAGAGTTCACTGTCTCCCAGTCAGAGAATATCTTTTCTGGGCACAGAAAATGCTATGACAGCACAGCTATCGCCGCAGCGCAGACTGGATATTCAGCGCATGACGAAAACCTTCCGCTGCGGCACTATAGTCCCACTCAGAAAGTTTCAGAGGATGCTGGGTCTCATGGCCTTAGCATCATCAGTACTCCAGTTGGGTCTGCTTCGCATGCGCCCACTGCAGTTCTGGCTAAAAGCGCGAGTACCGCGTCGAGCATGGACCTCCGGTCTTTTTCACCTCAAGGTCGATCAGAAATGTGTCTCAGCTCTGAAACCTTGGAAAGCGACCGATTGGTACCGGTCAGGTGTAAACCTGGGGACTTCCTTGAGTGTGAAGGTGGTGTCTACGGACGCCTCCACCTCAGGATGTGGAGCGTTGCTCGAGGGCAGACCGTTCTTCGGCCAGTGGTTAGAACGGGAAAGGCTCCTGCACATAAACTGCCTGGAAATGATGGCAGTCGACAACGCGCTGAGGCGTTTTTGTCCACAGATAAAAGGACACCACGTCTTGTCGGTGGTGGCCTAAATAAATTGCCAAGGAGGTATCAGGTCCCGAAACTTTTACAGGCTGACAGAGCGCCTCTTGGTCTGGGCTCAGCACAACCTGCGCTCGCTGAGAGCAGCGCACGTGCCAGGCCACCTGAATGTAGGACCAGACAGACTGTCCAGGAACAATGTTCCGGCAGGGGAATGGTCCCTACACACGCAGACAGTCCAGCTGCTGTGGAAGACATTCGGCAGAGCGAAGGTAGACCTGTTTGCGTCTCAAGAAAACGCTCACTGTCCGGAGTTCTTTTCCAAGAGCAGGGATGCGCTGGCCCACGTCTGGCCCCGCTGCCCGCTCTATGCCTTTCCCCCCATCACGCTCTTGCCTCAGGTATTAGAGCGGATCAGGGAAAGGGGATGCTCAGTGCTACTGGTGGCTCCGTTATGGAAGAACCAGGCTTGGTTTCCAGCTCTGATGCAGCTGACAAGCACTGCCCCATGGCCAATACCAGTGAGGAGGGACCTCCTCTCTCAAGCCAAGGGCTCGATCTGGCATCCTCGCCAAGAGCTATGGTCCCTACATGTGTGGGCCATCAATAGATACCCGCTAACCTCCCGGTGGGAGTGCTAAACACGATCATACAGGCTAGGGCCCCGTCTACCAGACGGCTCTATTCCTCAAAATGGTCTGTGTTCTCTAGCTGGTGCACAGCTCGTGGCATATCACCCCCAGACTGTGGGGTGACGGAGGTTCTCTCCTTCCTGCAAGAGCTACTGGATAAGGGCAGAACCTCATCCACGCTCAAGGTCTATGTGGCGGCCATAGCAGCGTTTACTAAACCGACGCTTGGCCAGTCACTTGGAAGGAACGATCTGGTCATCCGCCTCCTTAGAGGAGCTAAGAGGTTAAATCCTCCCAGACCTCCCTCAGTCCCCATGTGGGACCTTTCTACGGTTCTGGAAGCCATGAAAGGTGCCCCATTCGAGCCAATCCAATCGATAGATATCAAACACCTGTCGCTCAAGACGGTGTTCCTTCTGGCTCTCGCTTCGGTAAAGCGTATAGGGGACCTGCAAGCGCTCTCAGTGAGCGCGACGTGTATGGAATTTGGGCCTAATGACTCGAAAGTCATACTCAAACCAAGGCACGGGTACGTTCCTAAATCCCTCAACACACCGTTTAGGGCACAGGTGATTTCCCTGTCGGCCCTGCCGGTCTCTATTGAGGAAAAGGACGCAAGCTTCCTTTGCCCGGTCAGGGCTTTAAGGGCTTATGTGTCTCGCTCGTCTGTTTTCAGACAGACGGAGCAGCTCTTTGTCTCGTTCAGCGGACGTTCTAAGGGACTAGCCGCGTCGAAACAGAGCCTATCCAGATGGATAGTTGATGCTATAGCACTGGCTTACACTCCTAAGGGCCTACAGTGCCCATTAGGTGTCAGAGCGCACTCCACAAGAGGCATGGCCTCGTCGTGGGCTTGGTCTAGCGGGATTGCCTTGCAAGATATCTGTACGGTGGCAGGCTGGGCCTCCCCGTCTACATTTATAAGGTTTTATAACCTAGAAGTTCCCGCCTTGCAGGCTAAGCTGTTTTCGGTCTAATATAAGACCCTTATTATTCATCAGTTCAGGCCGAGTTTTCGCCCTGACTGTGTGGAACACCTGATATAATTGGCTCCTAATAGGACGCTACTTATTACGGAAATGATGCTGTTCTAGCCCCTCTTTCCCGGACTCTCTGTGAGTCCCTGGTGATCATGCACTATATGAACCCCGGGCACCTGCCCTTGGGACTTTGGTGTTGTATCTCAGCACGCACGGCGTTTTGCATTGTGTTCCCCTAGCGTAAGATATTATGCAGTACGCGAGACCTCTCGTAAGAGAACGTACTCGGTTACTAACGTAACCTCGGTTCCCTCTAGAAGAGGGAACGAGTACTGCATATCTTGCCGTGCATGCATCACGCTCTGGTTCGCTTCGGTGATGAAAAAACAGATTCGATCAGCCTATCGAGCTATATTTATAAGCCTAAGCCACACCCGTTTCGGCGGGACGTGACGTAGTGGGCGCGAAGCGCCCTCATTGGATCTGATGTCTCTCGATAGGCTGCTGCAGTTGCCGCAGGGCAGCCAATGGGTGCGCGAACTGTCTCGCCTATGTCTGCATGCTGCCGCATCGCGTTTTGCATTATTACAAAATTAAGGATAATTTTTTTGTCTTCAATATCTCGCGGAAAAGAGATTTTTCCCCTAGCGTAAGATATTACGCAGTACTCGTTCCCTCTTCTAGAGAGAACCGAGGTTACGTTAGTAACCGAGTACGTTTCATCTTGCTGTACATTATCAGTACTTTCTGCATTATTATCAACCACACCAGTATTAACCAGTTCTGTTACAATTACTCTCCTTCTCCTTTTCAACCTCAATATTTAAAAGACACGGTTGTCTCACATGGCCCTGTTTCCCACAAGTAAAATATTTAATTGAATCAACAGTGATAAAGATCGTATAATCTTTCCCATTCAACGTCAGTTTTACAGCAACTTCCAGGCTTTGGAATTCATGATATGCTTTAATTCTGTTTTTTTTTAAACCAAGCGCAATCATTTTGATCGGTCCCCATTAATTTGCCATAATGCACAATAATGCAGTCAAGTTTATCATTTGGAAAGGATAACTTTTTTCGAGCTGTTAGACAGCGGCAAAACCAGTGTTGTGCCGAAATTCGACTGCCTGCCAAATTATTACCCACCTCGTTGAAGTAGCTACTGATTGCCTAAACCTATCCAACCTCTAATCCCAACCCTCCCCCACAACAAATCCTAATTATTCAGCACAACACCGGGATGAATGCATCTATCAGATAATCCATAATCAAAATCCATGTTCAACCAAATAATCAACCATAAACATTTCCCTCAGGAAAATGACAATTGCCTTCTTCATTCTCGATGCAGTGGTGTGTGGTCAAGGACTCAAAGCCATCCGAATTCAACCCCATTTTATTTCTGCTCTCCTTTGCCAACAAAGTCAGCAAATAAATGTAAAAAAGGAAAACATTTGAAACTCACTCAAACACACCGCTCAGTCACTCACACACTCCTCCCGAACACTCCGCACATGCACACACAGAGAGAGAGAGAGAGAGAGAGAGAGAGAGAGAGAGAGAGAGAGAGAGAGAGAGAGAGAGAGAGAGAGAGAGAGAGCTGGACCTGCAGTATCTGATGAGTTGATCTGTCATGAAGACTTAGGCTTGTAGGATTTAATGCATGTGAAAGGTTCTGACATCTCTCGTCTTGGATTCACAGGAAGTAGAACAAACTTTTTCCTCTTCAGAAGATCTCATTGACAGGGTCGGATAAGTGACATTTCGCTGGACCTCAGTGGCACCATCTGCTGAAATATTCATCTTTAGTAGTGAATGAGAGGCAGAGAGGGAGAACCAAACAAGAGGAAGAAATCTAAAGCACTGAGTTTTCTTGCAGCAATTCAGTTTCTCACCAGAATGCCACAGTGTATGACACACATCCTTAGACAACTGCTTGCTTATGCACTGTACAAAATCCAACTTCTATGTTGTCTCACACACACACACACACACACACACACACACACACACACACACACACACACACACGCAAGCACGCACACACACACACACACACACACGCAAGCACACGCACACACACACACACACGTCTCCTTTACTATATTTGTAGGGACTCTCCATAGACGTAATGGTTTTTATACTGTCCAAACTGTATATTCTATCCCCTTACACTAACCCTACCCCTAAACCTACCCATCACACAAAACTTTCTGCATTTTTACATTTTCAAAAAACATTACTTAGTATGATAAGTAAAATGTCCCCACATGGAAAATGATTTAGGACATTGCGACATTTTTTCCTCATAATGTAGGGTTTACCAGGACACACAGACACACAAATTTAAAAGTTCATTGAACTTATGTAAAAAATAATAATAATAATAATAAAAGTAGAATACAAAAAGTCAACTTTTTAAGTCATTTTGTATGATTTGGTTAAAAAACAGAACTGCATCCATTTTGCAGAAGAACATTGTTTTGGTTGTGCTTCAGCTTTGCATGACTGTGCAGATAAATATGTTTATGAGCAGTATGATAAACATATTTATCTGCATGACTGTGCAGATAAATATGTTTATCATACTGCTCATAAAACTTTCACCACTAGGCTTAAGAGATAACCAGTTAGACGGAAAGGATCTCAAGCTGAATAGCTGAAGACATCACTGTAGCTATACCCATTAGTAGACACAGTTCATGACCCTTCACAATAGAGACATAAAGCAATTTGTCTGTTAAATAAAATACCTTACTCACCTGTTAAGTAATAAAAATGCCATCTCCCTGTCACTTTTACAACATTTCAAATCCCTCAGTTCTCCCCATCTCCGAAAAGCCAAGCCAATGTTGATTCTCGTTTTATTAAAAGCTCTGTTGTGTTCTCTTTTTGCTAGCAGACTCCTCTGTTTGCCGTTTTTTTTTTTTTTTTTTTTTTTTAATGGGTGATTCTGCAGATGTTATCTGACCAGACTTTAAATATATATATATATATATATATATATATATATATATATATATATATATATATATATATATATATTTACAATGTGTATGCATTATGCAGTTTGTGTTTATGGTGTGTTGACTTAAAATATCCACTAAAGCATGTGTGTTATAAGCATTATGACTAACGAGACCTTCAGATGTGCAGTGACATTCAGGACACATCCATAAGCTCATCTAACCCACTTAACACACATGATGACCTTTTCTATAGGTGCAGAAGATTATTATAAGTTTTTTTTTTTTTTTTTTTTTTTTTTGCCTTTGCCTTTGCCTTTGCCAATTATTGTAAGCTGAAGCAACTCGGTGCATTATATGCTGATAAACTGATGCATGGTTACAGTGTATACTTTTTTAAAACACAAACATTATATACAAGTTATTGGCAATAACAGCAAAAAATACTTTCTTCTCTATGTGTTTTGGATCAATTTCTCTGAACGCTTCTGTAGCAGCAGGTCAGACTCCAGTAATAGCTACGTTTCAATTCCCCATGTCTTTAAGTCTGTTCAAGAGTGTATTTGTGGGTAAATTACAGTGTGAATTTAGCTGCTCTTGAGACTTTCCTCAAAGATCCATAATTCAAGGACTTAAGATTGCATTCAGGTGAGAGCGAGAGCTGTTTGACATGCTTTGGAGATGCAGTTTGTCATGATGACCTAACACACCAGAGGAGACTCATAACCCTTCCCTCCTATTTGCCAAGCCATGATAGCCTCACATTTCGTAAGTAGCACAGAATGCAGGTGCCATGATGGTGCTGAAAGCAAACAAGGTTGTAAGTTATACAGACATTTACACGAACGGGACGGATCCTCTGCTAAAGATGACAAGGGCAGGAGGTTTTCACTTGTCTTTTACTGCAGCCAATAAACTTAAGCATAAAATTGTCAGGCCTCAGGGTGCCATACTTAACACAGAGTAAAGTGAAAGCTGTTGGAGCGAATGAAATCAGCTGAGGATTTTATGATACATTTTTTTAAAGGCTGTTAAGAGATGCTGAAGAAAGCGCCAGTCATGTGTGTTCGTTTGGTTAGAGTGTGCGATGTAAAGCATGAGATTCAAATTTGTGTACAAGTCCGACAAAAAGACAAAAAAATGTAGTTAGTAACGTAATCCATTACATTTCACACATTGTAATCCACACATTTTGGGTAATATAATTAGACTACTTTTTGATTACTTTTAGATTACTTTTGACCTAACTCGTTTATCACATAATTTATTTATTTATTTATTCATCATTATTAACTAGTTGTACCGTTTTCTTGTGAAAATATTATATAGAATGTGCATTTCTTAATTTATTTATAGTATGCTGATTACCATGTTTGCAGAAATATCCCATTAGCTTTGGAGCATGTGCGTTTCTTTTTCGGAATAAAGTAAAGGAAACATGGTCAATGATTACTAGCGTGTGATAAATATTCATTGTTTACTCTGAACGTAATCATCAGCAACTGGGGTAGTATCTAAATCAGCATTATTTTCATGCAGTTCGTAAAGAGCTGAAATTCGTAAATATTCTGATTGTTAGAGCACATTGAGATGGGTGGAACATTGAATTGGCTCTCAGTATGTGGTTACTGATGGGGGAGAGGATTTAATCATATAGAAGGATATCAAGTGCATGGGAGGGTGTAATGAAGCAAAACTGATGGAATAAAACCAATAAAGCTGTGTTTACACCGTGCACCAGTTTCACACAAAAATGGCTCTTAGTTGATGAGTCAGAGTCTCTTACTGATTTGACCTGCTGGGTGTAAGTGCTGACTTGCATGTGGGTGTTCGGTTTGCACGCCAGATTAAGTCAAATTGTATTCAGTCATTAAACTTCAACTTAAAATTAAATTCAGTTTATGACCAAAGGTCATATTCAGGTCAGGATTCAGGTCATATCTGCAGCAACATTTTAGGATCGATCACATGCTGCGTCTCAATGTTCGCTCTGTGTTACTGTTTTGTGGATCGTTCATTTAATTTCTTATTTATGTCTGATCCATAACTGAGCGTGAGGTGATCAATGGCTCTTTACCTCTAATGTAATAACAAAGGCAGAAACATTTAAATTAAACATATTAGTCACACACATTTTTAAACCGGACTAAGCAAGGACATCTATTATAGCTAGAGAGAGAGATAGCTATCCATTAGAATTTCCATTTATGTCAATGGCTGTTCAAAGCAATTCCACTAGCTGAAAGAACTTATTTTGGATATTATCTGCCTTATCAGATATAATACAATATTGTTTGATTTATTTAATCTAAACCATTCATGTTTTTGTCTCTTATGCTCACCAAGGCTGCATTTATTTAAATTAAAACAACAGTATAATTGTACTAAATTATTGCAATTTAAAATAATTGTTTTCTGTTTGAATATATTTTAATGTCATTTATTTCTGTTTTGGCTAAGCTCCATTTTCAGCATTATTAATCCAGTCTTCAGTGTCAAACAATCATTCAGAAATCTTTCTAATATGCTGATTTGCTTCTCAAGAAACATTTCTGATTATTATCAATGTTGAAAACGTGTAAAAAAATAAATAAATAGAAAGTTCATTAGAACAGCATTTCTGAAATTTAAAGCTTTTGTAACTATATACTACTGTTTAAAAGTTTGGGGTAAGTAATAATTATTTATTTTTTGTAAATAAATAAAACAATTTTGTGTAATAAATGTAACGCAACAGACACTCCAAACAAGATGGTTGAGGTGAGAAATAGGTTTAATTAATATTAAGTGAAATAGCAGTAGCGGGATCTGGAGGATGAAGAATCAGAGATACTGATTGTCCGTTCTGAAATGGTGGTAGATGAGACCGTGGATGATGGAGCACACACCGGTGATGGCAGAGTGGTGAGTATATGCAGGCATGACAGAGAAGATGAAGACAACAACGAATTGGGAGACACACAGACGAAGACGAAGACGAAGACACTATGGCAATGAAACGCAGAGGGTAGGAAAGGAATCAATAGAACTCTTTACTCATTTTCAAGACCAGACAAAGTGCCAGAGTGAGATGTGTGTTTGTAATGTTGAGGAGATGGCTTGCAGGTGCTGATGATTAGTACTCAGGTGATAGTGATCTCAATGATTGTGTGGTGGTGGAGCCTAGCTGATCCCTGGCATTAAGTTGATCAAAAGTGACAGTAAAGCATTTATAATGTTACTAAATATTCTGTTTCAGATAAATGCTGTTCTTTTGAACTTTTTATTCATCAAAGAATCCTGGAAAAAAAATTACACAACTGTTTTCAACATTGATAATAAGAATAAAGGTTTCTTGAGCAGCAAATCAGCATAATATAATGATTTCTGAAGGATCATGAAAACTGGAGTAATGATGCTTAAAATTGAGCATTGCCATCACAGAAATAAATTATATTTTAAAGTATATCCAAATAGAAAACCGTTAATTTAAATTTGAATAATATTTCACAATATTACAGTTTTTACTGTATTTTAGATCAAATAAATACAGCCTTGGTGAGGAGAATAGACTTATTTCAAAAACATAAAAAATCTAGCTGATCCCAACCTTTTGAATGGCAGTTTATATACACTGACAGAATCTGGTTTTGAAATTTGAATAGTTTTGATGCTCACAAACTCTTTAAAATGTCCATGTAGTCCTGAAGGCAAATCCTTTACTCCTCTACTTGAAATATTTCATTTGATCTTTGGCGGATCAGATGATATAGCCATTGCTACTGATAGGCGATTACAACAGCTCAACATTCCACACGAATGTCCTGCAACACATTTCATTCAGTATATTTCATTGTAGAATTGAAAATAATCAGAGATATTTGAAATGAACAAAGATATTTGCTTTACTGTTTTCCACCCCCTCTTTCCCCAAGGACCTTTTGGAGTTCCTGAAGGCACATAGGTGCTGATAGTGATCAAGGCGTGTAGGCCAAGATGTGTATACGTTGGGGGTTGATGAATTGTCACACCTTTAGTACAATGGGGGAAGTTGTAATCATCTGATTGGTCAGCTTGAATGTCTACACTCTCTCTCTCTCTATCTCTCTCTCTTTCTCTCTCTCTCTCTCTCTCTCTCTCTCTCTCTCTGGTAACATTTTATATGTATGCTGGGTACAATTAATGGTATAAGTTATTGTAAGAGCCATTTCAGTGTTTATGTCCAGGTTTGGCCAGTAGGTGGTACTATGCTGCCCTACAAAGGCAAAAGACCTTAAGTCGCTAGAGTGTGGAACTGAGAAAAATGACTTTAAAGATTTTTAGTTGTCCCGCCAAATTAATTATAGGTAGGACACTGGAAATCTGGCAAATAGATGTTTTAGTAATGGAAATTATATACATAAAAAAATCTTGAGCTCAAACTTGACTTTTGACCACTATTTTAAAGTTACTGTACTCTGCCTTTGTATTGTCAGCAAAAAGTGAGAAGTCATGCCAAGGCAAAAGGCAGTAACTTCCACATTATCAATATTTAGTTGCTGATCACCATTAACAAAATCATTATAGTAACACCTGTATAAAATCTAGTGATCATGGCATTTATTTTGTATGATTTACAATTATTTATAGCCATCTACTTATTGCTATCCTGTGCTTTGGTTGCATTCTGATGGCATTATTAATACATTTGACATGACAAAATACCTATTAGTCCAGCGTTGACTCGATCGACCGCGTTTAGGGCGGGGCTGAAGGCAAAGTTTTGGCACTCTGCCAGCTAGTTTGCCAAGCTTTAATTCTTGGTTGTATTCATCTGATACGGCAATGTGTAACGTTTTTCTGTCAACTCTGCATAATCCTTCGCGATCGATATCGCACGTTTGTCGATGGAGCAGACCATACTAAATGTTCTGACCGCTCTGAGAACATCAGAAGTTAGAGCGACTGATGGCAGCTGTACAAAGTACACAGGCTACACCGTAATTTAAATTTTAATGGACATTAAAACAAAGGCAGATAACCGTACAATCTGGTAGGTAGCATTATTTGATTGAACACCGGCACAGTAACTTCATATTGACGCGCGGCTAAACAAAGGCAGAGCACCGTAACTCGTAATTTGAGCGTTCCAAAACAAAGCCAAAGAGCGGTAACTGATGTTACGGTGTTCTGCCTTGGTTTCTCATGGGCTTTTGGAAGTTACTGTTAAGACAAATCATTATTTTCTCGAAAAAAAAACGGAATTGATTCAAGATACTTATCCACATGATAAAGAAGGTCTTGAATGTGCCAAAAATATAAATAACTCATTTTCGACCAAAAACGAAGTTACGGTCTTTTGCCTTTGCACGGCAGAATGGTCATGTCATAGCTAAATGGGGCTTATCTACTTAGGAGGGTAGGTGTAATCAGACACAGGTGTTGCCAGAGGGGAAATGGCCAACTAGTTTTTGACCGCCACGGATGCGGTGGGTGTATGTTTGATAATGTGACAGTGTCGATGAAGATGGAATATTGTTCGTTATGGATAACGAAGACCTTGTGTAACAATAAATCATATCTCTCACGACAGAGAGGAAATCAGAACTTGAACTCCTGTTACATTATTTCTGAACCAAACAAAGCAGCCACAGCAAGCGCGTCAACTAGCCTACTTCAAACCTCTGCGTAGCCCTCAGCTGCTAAGTCAAAAACTAGGCTTTATGAAGCTGGAAGATCGTCGCGTGTGGATTTAGATGTTCACCGTTAAAGCCATGCGGAGTGGCCGCTGGAAACCGGACATCTAAAAGCTGCTCATTGTGTATTTGCCCGGCTGTGTTACTCACCGGAACCCGGCGAGAGAAAGCAGCATCGGTGAGAGGACGCGGCGGTGCTGACCCATCCGGCCCGGAGCCAAGCCAAGGTCTGCTCAGCTATTCGAGGACAACGTGAAACTTCTTTCATCATCCACCAGCGTGAGGAGATCGTGAGCTGGCTCTTATTCATTTACAAGGCGGTCCCACATAAGGTATGTTGTAGCGCTACAAAGTATTTGAATGGCCATTCATAAAATTGTGTGCACACTACTCAGACTTTCCCGGGCGTAAAAATCCAATGCATTGGTGAAGAAAGAACTGAACATTTTGTAGTGGAAAGCAAATGACATTGACTGCTGATTATTAGCTTTGTGACGTTCAAGTACACCATGAGTTTATTTGAAAAAGACGCGTCAGCTGCTGAGGCGGTTGCGCAATCAGCTGAATGGAACAGTAAAGCAGATGGTTCTGGTATGTTAAAAGAGAAAGAAAAATGTGTTGTAACATTAACTGCAAAGGCATTTGAACAAAAGCTGGAAAGGCTGCAAAATGATAGGAAGGCTAAATTAAATAAGGCTTCTAAGCTAAGGGAACATATCAAAGAGCTTATGCAAATAAGTGATAAAGAAGGTGTACAATGTGCTCTGAGTGCTCTTGTTGATTTGTGTGATGATGCAAAATGTGCTCATGATTCCTTGCTGGTCATATTACCTTAGGGTGAAAAGGAAAAACATGGTATTTGGTTGAAAGCAAAAATGATTTGTAATGATGAATTTCGGTCTGAGGTGAACCGCTGGTTATATGTTATTCCCTCAATGAAAGGTAAAAAAGATGATGAATGTGGTGATGATATCCAGCCAGAGGACAGTGTCTCAAATGTCCCTTGCAAGCAATCAAGCAGGAGGAGTTCTCGCAGTGGAAAATCCACTAACTCTGCAAGAATAATTTAAAGGGCAGAAAGAGCTGCACTGCTTGCTCGGGCTGCATCTTTAAAGGAAATGCATGCATTGGAAGAACAGGAGCAACAACTAAAAAGGAGAAGAGAGCAACTTGAGCTGGAAGCTATGCTAGCTGCCTCCAATGCTAAGTTGGAAGTGCTGGTCTCTGCCTCTGACATTGTTAATACCACATCTAATGGAATGTGTTCTTACATGAGTAAAAGCAAAAGAATGGCAACTGTTAACGAGCTCAATCCTAGGGAAAAGGAATACAGGCCTGTAAACCACCACAAAGCACAGCAGGGCCAGGATTGGTCACTGCCAATAGGCAATTCACAACTTACAGCTATGCTAACTCAGCAGGCTAGTCAACAAGGCCAGGCTAGGCTAAACCAGAGGATGGGTTCTCAAATGGACGATCACCATATTTGTACCACCACAACCTTTGAGACCCCACCCATTCAATGCTCAGCCAGTAGAGGAACAGCAACTGGGGAACATCTGTTCCATAATGGAAAGGCAAAACGAAATAACTACAGCATTGGTCCAACAGCAATGCTTCATGTTATTGTATGCAAGAGAGAATCCCTTATTTGATGGGGATCCTCTTCAATATATTTCATTTAAGTGAGCGTTTGAGCAGGCAGTGGAGGATAAGGTCAGTCAAGGTGATTGTTTATATTACCTGGAACAATTCATGAGAGGACAGCCAAGGGAACTGGTATGAAGCTGCCAGCATATGACACCTGATCTAGGTTATGTTAAAGAAAAGCAGCTGTTTAAACAACACTTTGGCAACGAGTATAAAGTTGCCTCTGCATTTATGGAAAAGGTTTTGACGTGGCCGCCTATAAGAGCAGAAGATATCAATGCACTGCAGGCCTACTCACTTTTTCTGCACTCATGCTGTAATGTCATGGAGAACATACAATATATGCAGAAGTTGGACATGATGAGCAACATGAGAGCAGCTCCCATTCAAGCTGAGGGAGCAATGGAGGTTAGTGGCACATAACATAATGGATACAGCTGCCACCAAATCTTTGAGTTCTGTTCAAAGATTTGGTGGCATTCATTGAGAAACATGTCCGTATTCTGTCAGACTCTTTGTTTGGCGATACTCGGGACCCAGCACCAGGAACAGTTGGTGCTAAGGTCGCTGAAGTCACAGCCAGGCAACAGATTTAAAGGAAACAGCTTTGCCACCACCATTGCCCCTGTACACTCAGCTAGCCACTTTGGAGAGAGAAAGGCAGTCTTGCCAGAAAATGGTTCTACTATTAGGTCAATTTGTGTGTGTTGTTCGCAAAGTCACTCTTTAGAGGAATGTCAACAGTTCAAAGGGAAGAAGCACCAGGACAAAATAACCCTTCTAAAGGAGAAAGAGCTTTGCTTTGGCTGTTTATGTGCTGGGCACATGAGTCACAATTGTACAAAGTAGGATTTGCGGTCAAAACCATCCTAGTGTGCTTCATGTTGACAAGAGAGACAAAGCCAATGCAGACACAGAGCGACCTAAGGAGCCTGTGAGACCTAACACCACAGTGTCTAAAGAAGCCTGTGGTCGTGTAGGGGTCGGAAGTGAGCTCTGCCTTCTTTCCATCTTGCCAGTCCAAGTCAAATCCATCAAAGGGGGCAGAGTAATACAAACATATGCATTTCTGGCCCCCGGCAGTTCAGCCACTTTCTGTTCGGAACATCTCATGCAAAGGCTTGGTCTGTCTGGTAAACAAACCCACTTTCTGCTACAAACCAAGGGACAGGAAAGGGTCGTGTCAGCAAAATTATTGTTTGACTTGGAGGTGTCTAGTGTGGAGAGCAATGTCTTCTATAAGCTACCAGAAGTCCTCACGCAGAAGAAAATGCCTGTAAGTTCAGACAGTATTGTCTCTGAAGGAGAGTTGGCAAAATGGTCATATCTGGCAAAAGTACAGATTCCCAGTTTAGAGGCTAATGCTGACCTATTGATTGGAAGCAATGCTCCCAAGATATTGGAACCTTGGGAGGTCATAAATAGCCAAGGGGGAGGACCATATGCAATTAAGACAGTATTGGGCTAGGTCCTGAATGGCCCTTTTCAGTGTAATGACAGCAGCTTGGAAACAGAAGTTCCTTCAGTAGTTGTCAACAGGATTTCCGTGAGCCGATTAGAAGAAATGCTAAACAGCCAGTACAACCATGATTTCAGCGAAAGAGCTACAGAGGAGAAAGGCCCTTCAATGGAAGACATCAAGTTCATGGAGATTATGGAAAATTCTGCAACGCTTGAAGATGGTCATTACAGGTTGAAGCTGCCCTTTAAAAGGAACAATGTCACTCTGCCCAACAATTTATCTGTGGTAAAGCAAAGGTTGCTCGGGCTGAAAAGGAGGTTCCTTAATAGCAAACAGTTTTATGAGGAATACAAAATTAACCTCAACAGGGTGATCAGTCTGGGCTATGCAGAGCAAGTTCCAGAACAGCAGTTGGATCACAGCAGTGGTAGGGTGTGGTACCTCCCGCACCATGGTGTATATCACCCCAGGAAGAGGAGTCTGCGGGTGGTGTTCGACTGTGGTGCGACTTTCAAGGGAACATCTTTGAACCAGCAGCTCTTGCAAGGCCCCAATTTGACCAGTACATTGCTTGGTGCCCTGCTCAGGTTTAGGCTGGAACCTGTAGCAGTTATGGGCGACATACAAGCAATGTTTCATCAGGTCAGAGTTGCAAAGGAGGATAGAGACTTCCTGCGCTTTGTATGGTGGCCAGAGGGAGATCTCACCAAGAAAGTAGCTGAGTTTCGTATGACTGTCCATCTGTTCGGTGCTGTGTCCTCCCCGAATTGTGCTAGCTTCGCTCTGAGAAAAACAGCAGATGACAACCAGTCTGAATTTCCGGTTGAAGTTCTTCAAACAGTCAATGATAACTTTTATGTGGATGATTGTCTGAAGAGCATGCCCTCTGAAGAAGAAGCTGCCTTCATGGTCAAAAATTTAAGTACCCTCTGTCAGGCAGGAGGAGTCACTCTGATGAAATGGATTAGTAACTGTCGCACCACACTGCAGACTATTTCAGAGGAACACAGAGCTAAAGACCTGACTGAACTGAATCTGGATAGAGACAAACTTCCTCTTGAGAAAGCTCTTGGCTTGCAATGGTGTGTTGAGAGTGATTTGTTCAAGTTCAAGATGGAGATCCAGCAGAAGCCAGTCACCAGGCGTGGAATGTTGTCAGTGGCTAGTTCTGTGTACGATCCTCTAGGTTTTGTCGTGCCTGTGGTGTTGTCTGCCAAAATCCTGCTGCAAGAACTTTGCAGAAGAAAATATGGATGGGATGAGACTGTGCCACAAGACATTTTGCAACAGTGGCTCAGGTGGTTGAAGGACTTGGATATGCTGTCTGAATTTAAGGTTGATTGGTGCATTAAGCCCAAGGGCTTTGGACAACTAAGCCATGCTCATCTTCATCACTTTGCAGATGCTAGTGAAACAGGATATGGAGCAGTCACATATCTCCGGATGCTGAATGATGGAAATGATATTCATGTTGCATTCCTGATGATCAGGAGGTCAAGAAGGAAATAACAGTGAATGTTGTGTCTGTGGAGGGCTCACATTTTGCCACAAGCCGGTTACTGACCTACTTCTCAAGTTGGAGTAAGCTTAAGGTGGCAGTAGCCTGGTTACTTAAATGGAAATCCATTCTGTTGGAAAAGAGCCGCAGGAGGAGGGAGGAGAAAGCTGCTGTTACTGGCAAGCAGAGCCCAGCAATAATGTGCCACAGAGGAGACAAGGGTTCAAGGACAAGCCTGGAGGGCAAATTTTGTCCATAGATGACCTTTTGGGAGCGGAGCTGGCTATCATTAGATATTGTCAGCAACAGAGATTTGGAGAGGAAATTGCCATGTTGTCAGCTGGGAACTCTACAGTGAGCAGGCGTAGTACAATCCACAGGTTGGATCCGTGCTTGGATGATGGGCTTCTCAGAGTTGGAGGGCGGCTGACTAGAAGTTCCTTACCAGAGTCGATTAAGCATTCGCTAATCCTCTCCAAGGACCAAAATGTGGCCATTCTCATCCTCAGGCACATTCATCAGCAGCAGGGCCATAGTGGTCGGAATCGCACGCTATCAACACTGCGGAAGAAGTATTGGGTCACTAGCCCCAACTCCGCTGTAAGAAAAGTCATTACATAATGTTTCTGTTGCAAGAAGTATAATGGAAAAATGCAGGAGCAAAAGATGGCAGATTTGCCAGAGGAAAGGATTCTTCCTGACAAGCCACCATTTACCAATGTTGGCGTTGATTATTTTGGCCCAATTACAGTGAGGAAAGGACGTGGTACAGCCAAACGCTATGGCGTGATACTAACCTGCCTGGCAAGCAGAGCAGTCCACCTCGAAGTGGCTGACTCTTTGGACACTGATGCATGTATAAATGCTCTGCGGCATTTCATCTGTAGAAGAGGTCAAGTTGTTCGTATTTTATCTGACAATGGAACCAACTTTATAGGAGCAGAGAGAGAACTAAGAGAGGCTCTCGCAGCTTTGGATCATGGAAGAATTCAGGGAGCTCTGCGACAAAGGGGAGTTAACTGGAGTTTTAATCCTCCAGCAGGTTCACATCATGGTGGGGTTTGAGAGAGGGTTATCCGCATGTTGAGAAGGATTCTAAGTTCAGTTCTTCAACAGCAGACCCTGAACGATGATGGGCTTCATACAGTTATGTGTGAAGCTGAAGCCATCCTAAATGATCGGCCTATCACCAAACTCTCTGACGATCCAAATGATTTGGAGCCACTTACTCCCAACCACATTCTTCTAATGAAAGGAAATCCATCATTGCCGCCAGGATTGTTTGAGCCACATGACTTGTACTTAAAACGCAGATGGAAGCAAGTTCAGTATATTGCTGAACTTTTTTGGAAACGTTGGGTACGGGAATATCTACCCTTGCTGCAAGAGAGGCAAAAATGGAATGAAATCAGGAGAAATCTAAAGTCTGGAGATATTGCGTCATTATGGATACTACTGCCCCACGAGGCTCTTGGCCACTGGGAAGAGTGTTGTAAGCTTTCCGGGATAAAAAGGAAATTGTTCGTTCAGTGCGTCTGCAAACAAAGTCAAGTGTCATTCAACGTCCGGTAACAAAGCTCTGCCTGTTGCTTGAGGCTGCAGATTAAATGGGCAATTTTAGTGTTAATGTGTGTGAACTCACTGTGACTAAAATGTTTGGATAAAATGTTATGTCAGGTTGGTATTGGCTCCTTAATTTGTTTTGTTTTGAATTGTAATGTTTGTTAACCATTCCAATTAGGGTCCGGTTGTGTAAGAGCCATTTCAGTGTTTATGTCCAGGTTTGGCCAGTAGGTGGTACTATGGTCATGTCATAGCTAAATGGGGCTCATCTACTTAGGAGGGTAGGTGTAATCAGACACAGGTGTTGCCAGAGGGGAAATGGCCAACTAGTTTTTGACAGCCACGGATGCGGTGGGTGTATGTTTGATAATGTGACAGTGTCGATGAAGATGGAATATTGTTCGTTATGGATAACAAAGACCTTGTGTAACAATAAATCATATCTCTCACGACAGAGAGGAAATCAGAACTTGAACTCCTGTTACATTATTTCTGAACCAAACAAAGCGGCCACGGCAAGCACGTCAACTAGCCTTCTTCAAATCTCTGGGTAGCCCTCAGCTGCTAAGCTTAGGCTTAGCGGTTACAGTTATCATCATCTCATACATCTATTTTGTAACTATTTTAAGTGTAACCATAACCATATTTTGTCATTAAACCTTTTCAATTACAAATAATGTGCTGACTAGTTTTGATTTGGTATTGACTTTGAAGTGTGACCTTTTGCAATACAATATTGTCACTCTTCATAGCAACGCTCTCCCACGTATTAAGCTATTGTAACTGTGCTTATTTCCGTCGTTGGTATAAGTAGCAGTGGGTGGTAATAGACAAGAAATGTACAGTTTTCTAGCACCTTGCTAATAATGTTTCTTTAGTCATCCGGCAGTCTTGCAGGCTGAACCCCTGCAGAAAATCCACCCTTACAGATGGTGCCGAAACCCGGGATCCCTTGCAGTGAGTTTTCTGAAATTTACTTTGATCGGTCATCAGAATGAAGACATTTTTTCACAGTTGATTCTTTGAATGTATTAAAGCTGACCTTCTGACCATGGAATGGGTCAGTCTTTTTTCATTGTTTAATGGTTTGATAGGAAAAGTCTCTATTTGCATGAATTGATTGAAACAGAATTTAGAAGGTTTTAAATAGCTTCAACAGTCCCATTACTGTACAATCCGTGAATATTCAGATCTCCTCAGGGATGGAAGGGAAAAATTCTGATAATAGTGACATATTGTTTGCTTTAAAGAGCAAAAAAGTTGAGCCTACCTTTTGTAAACTCAAGCAATAGTACATTTGGATTAAATGTCCATATGAGGAAATGCTCCAGTGATGGGATAGCCTGAGTTTCCCCATGCTGCCTTGCGCACAGCACGATTTTATTCACAATGCTAGGCAGCCTGGATACCATGGACCAGATTTTCCCTTCAAAAAGGGAACCAATCACAGATCGGGGAGGGAGCAGCAAGACGATGACGACGTCTATGCGACACACCGAAGCAGTTTGTTTATATCTATGGATCCAACATGACATCAGACGCGAAGTTACCTTTCGATGCAGCCTTAGATAGTGTTCTAAGTAGTTTAGAACGCAAGTTTATTTCGTCTTCTTCCTCGTCGAATTTCTGTCGCTCTACATACGTCATCTGGAAGAATTGAAACGATTGGCTATAAGCTACGTACAGGCGCATTTGATAGACATTCATAGCGCCCAATAAACTGCTTTGGGCATTCGTAAACCACGCCTCAAATACGAGAAAATTAACATGTGGTTCCCAGACCACGTCTCAATGAGAAGAGGTCTGACGTTAGCCAGGCTAGTGATGGGACATAATTGGCAAACATCAAAAGAAATCAAAACATGGTGAAATAATTGAGGCTTTAAACTTCATAAGATTTACACGGCTACATGAGTTAACAACGTGTCTATCTTCAAGTATAGATGCTAAATGTAAAGAAGTGCAATCTAAAAATGCAGAGGCACAAATGTCTGAGGCAAAGATTCAAGATCTTCAAACACAGCTAGATAAATTACTAGCTGAGCAGTTAGCCCTGACTGAAAAATGTAAAAATCACAAAGAGACCATTGCATATCTCAGGGGTAAGCTGAATGCTAAAAAGTCCATGTCTCCCAAAATGCTTAACAGCGATGGGACTAAAAAGCATGTTCACTTCTTAGAGGAGGTGACTTGCTCTAATGAATCTGAAACATTTGGTTCAGAAAATGCATGTGCAACTGTCCAAGAAAGTGTGCCTATTTCAGTTCTTAAGGTGATGCAACACCGTAATAGTCATGTACCAGAATGGTGTACAAGTATTAGAGAGTCATGAAAATCCTCAAACTCCAGGAGAACATAGCAAACATCCCTATGGTAAAGAAAGCAGGTTTTGCAGTTCCTGTCAGAAAATAGGCCATAAAGAGGGAAAATGCTGGTCACTGGGTAGGGGTAGACCTCCTCCTTATTTTCAGAAAAATAGCAAACCACTTTCTAAGAGCAAAAATCTGCGATCTGCACGTACAGGTAAAACTCTTAGCGAGTTAACTACATTGTTCATTCAAGGCCTTCATCTATTAACTTCACTTGCTAGAGAACACACTTCATAGAACACACTTTATGGTTGTTTGTGCTACTACATATACACAGGCTAATTAAGTTTATTCTTTAAATCACATGATTGCTTTACTGTAAACTTTACTTTGTTGTATGAAACACTTAAAAGGTTGTAGATGCTATGCATTCTAGGCCATGTATCTTGTGTAAACTGGAATAATTGTATTGCATGTGTGACTATGTTGAATTTGTTTGTCTCCTTAGTGGAAAACTATTTTCCATAGAATTCCATAGAATTGCCATGTGGCTACAATGTGATTCACAATTGCATTAACCATGAAAATGCTTTCCTCACAACAGGATTCAGTAACTCTGAACATTGCACCTTATCATGCCCCTTAAAAAAAACATTGGTGAGGAAAGATTTTGAGCCAGATCACACCTACCTCATACTCACATTCTCATGCTGGCTCCCTCTTACAACAACATTAAAAATGTTAAAACCCACTCACATTTGTTAGGGGCATAATTGAATTTACACATAGCCACAGCTAAATGCAGCCACATAATGACATCATTTCATCTTCACACAAAGTCAAATCTGCATCTAGCTGATTCAGCCTCTCAAAAAAAA
Organism: Squalius cephalus; assembly: GCF_949319135.1. NCBI lineage: Eukaryota > Metazoa > Chordata > Actinopteri > Cypriniformes > Leuciscidae > Squalius > Squalius cephalus. Next base: position 12,268,769 of record NC_137142.1, read on the forward strand.
AAAAAAAAAAAAAAAAAAAGGCATACAATTTTAATTAAGTCTCATCTAGACTGAATTGTAACTGTGGATTTCATACAGTAATTGCTTTGTTTTTCTTTGGATTATCATTTGTCTCACCAAGTTAAATTTTAAAATGTATGTCAGTATTTCTCATTTTTACCTAAGTACAAAAAAATGATGTTATCATTAATGCATTTGAAACATTTCTTAAACTTATTTGATTTCTGCTTATTTGTATTTGGTCGATTTGACTTGCAACAATGTTTTTGGACATTAATTCAATTCAATCTCTGTGTTTGGTTACACTGAATATTTTGCTGATACTATTCATGAAAACGGTTTTAAACTTGTTGTTTTGTTATAATGCAATTTATTTAAATGTTTCTAGAAACAGTGTCCCGTTTGGGCTGCGTGAGGCACGTTCAGGAAGACCAGGAAGACGAAGAAGACTGATAAGGATTAAACTATTATTTATGAACAAGACACATACCAAACATAGCATGTAAAGATGTAGAACTGACAAGGAAGAACTGAAACTAGGCAGACTATATACACAGACAAATGAGGAGACTAAGTGGCAACAGGTGCACACAGTGAGTGATGATGACTGATAAGGATGATGACAGGTAACAGGTTAAACTGGTTAACAAGGAAACACATGGTGCACAAACACAGAAGTCAAAACAAAGTCCAAGACAGGTGTCACAGTGACAGTACACCCCCTCCTGGAAGGCGCGGCCTCGTGCTGTAACGAAAGAGATGAATGCGGAGAGGTGGGGATTTGGGAGGAGGAGGAGCAGGCAGAGGGCTGGCAACAGGAGTGGGCGAAGGGTTGGAGAAGGTCGGTGGATTACTGGGAGGAGAAGAGGGTCCAGGCAGAAGGGAGGTGTATCCAACGGGAAGACTCGTGACCCATGGTGGAGCCGATGGAGGGAGGAGCCATGGAGGTTGAAGGGCAGAGGGTTCTAGGGCAATGACGGACTGAGGTGGAACCGATGGGGGAGGATGACAGGGAGGAGACGGCAGTTCGACGGGCCATGGTGGAGCAGAGGGTTCAGAGGGACACGGGGAAGCCACTGGCTTGACAGGGACAGGTGTAGATGGGGATACAGAAGGGTGCGGTGGAGACAGAGGGACTGAGGACCAAGGAGGAGCAGAAGGGAGTGAGGAGTCCAATGGAGCCGGAGACTATACTAGAGAGACTATATACACTGACAAATGAGGAGACTAAGTGACAACTGGTGCACACGGAGTGATGATGACTGGTGAGGATGATGACAGGTAACAGGTGAAACTAATTAACAAGAAAATACATGGTGCACAAACACAGGCTACGTTTACACGTGGCCGGCTATTTTCATAAACGGACATTTCACCCTCTCGGTTTTCAGAAAAGTGTTTGTTTACACAAACCCGTGTATATGCCGTCAAGAGCATGCCAAACCTGTAGGTAGCAGTGTAACGAGAAGCTCAAGCCCATGTTAGCCAATCAAAATCCCTAAAATATAGGTCGCACCTTTGACGCAGTGCAAGTTCTGTCACATACTGTGACGTTGACTGCCTAAAACTCTGTTTTTCTCAGTTTACATGCAAACAGTTTTTTTCCAAAATCTCCACTCTGGCCGGAGTTTTTAGAAACAATCGTTTTCAGAGGCGAATTCTCCGTTTGCGTGTAACAACCGAAGGGAAATGTCTCCGTTTTTCAAAATAACCATGTACGTGTAAACGGGGCAACAGAAGGCAAAACAAAGTCCAAGACAGGTGTCATAGTGACAGTAAGAGCTTGTAAGTTCTTCTTTTATTCTCTCTTGACCATATTTTTAAGTGCATCAATTTAAGGGCTTTTTGCCAGAGACAAAATTTAATCTGATCATATCAAACCTCTGACCAATGACAAATGCCATGTGTCTGCTTTTGCTGTTTGTTGTGCTATATGCTCTTTTAAATCACAGGATCCCTGCTACCTAAGTTAATATCCTGTGTCCTGCCTCAGAAAGAGACAGATCCCAGATTGCTGTCCCACTCGTTTGCTCCCAGATTCAGTGCCTGTTGCCAGTGGAGGTGTTAAGTATTCGATGGATGATTTGCATATCTGTGAATGGTGCAACACATTTGATGGAGCCTCCTCATGCAGGGCTGAAAGGAGAACAAAGACTGAAGAATGACCAACTGCTATTGCAACAAGCCTGGGCGAAAAGTCTGAAGATGACATCTACACACAACAGAAAGCATGTCTTAATGGACTGTGCCACCTTTGGACACCATGTGTGTGGCCAACGTTGCCAAGGGGGGGATTTGTAGAACTGAAAATAATCCAAGATATTTGAAATGAACAAAGACATTTGCTTTACTGTTTTCCACCCCCTCTTTCCCCAAGGACCATTTGGAGTTCCTACAGAGCGACTGATAGTGATCAAGGCCTGTAGGCCAAGATGTGTATACTTTGGGGGTTGGTGAATTCTCACACCTTTAGTACAATGGAGGAAGTTGTAATCATCTGATTGGTCAGCTTGAATGTCTCACATTTGGGTTTGTCACATGGTCAGGGAAAGGATAAAAGAAGATTGTAACTGTTGTTCTGTCTCTTTTCTTACTCTCTACATACACAGGGTCTCTCTCTCTCTCTGTCTCTGTCTCTTTATCTCTCTGTCTCTCAGGTAACATTTTACATATATGCTGGGTACAATTAATGGTATAATTTATCATCATCTCATACATCTACTTTGTAACTATTTTAAGTGTAACCATAACCATATTTTGTCATTAAACCTTTTCAATAACAAATAATGTGCTAACTAGTTTTGATTTGATATTGACTTTAAAGTGCGACCTATTGCAATACAATATTGTCACTCTTCATAGCAACGCTCTCCCACATATTAAGCTATTGTAACTGTGCTTATTTCAGTAGCTGGTATAAGTAGCAGTGGGTGGTAATAGACAAGAAATTTGTTACCATCTTGCTAATAACGTTTCTTTAGTCATTCGGCAGTCTTGCAGCCTGAACCCCTGCAGGAAATCCACCCTTGCATCATCATGTGATATGTCAATAGATAGTGAAAAGGACATTAGTGTTACTAATACTATATATGTAAATTATGTATTTAAACTAATATCATTGTACATTTTTTTCCTCAGGTGTATGGGTGGATTTTGAGAGTGGGCTGTGGATCTGTGTAAACCTATAGGTTACTCCATTTAGAGTGTGTGTAAAATCAATATGAATGCATTTCTCATGCATTGTTGTGTGGCATGTTGGAATAGATGGTGTGAGATAAGACTGCTCACATTCTCTGCTATTAGTCTTTTTTTCCCTATCAACTGTATGTGGAATTTGAGAGTTTGCATGTATAATCTGTATAAATCAGAAACTCATTTAGCAAAGTGTCAATTTATCAAATTATAATGCTAAATGATTCTTGAAATTGAAACCGCATGGGGTTTTGACAGTTATACAGGCGTCTCAATAACATTTGTTTTATTCTCCTCATTTGGAGTAAATTTGTTGTTACAGGAATGAACTGATCTGCATAAACTAGGGTTGTCAAAAGTACAGGTGTTTTTAACTCAGTTTGAATTTAAACTCCCAGCCAAATTATTACCCCAGCCCCCACCATTGAAACAGCTACCTGATTGCCTAATTCTAACCACACCCCCACACCTAATCCTAAACCAACCTAGTTGGGATTTAGGGGCGGTAATAATATGCCGTTTGTCAGAATTCGGCACAACACCGACACAAATAACAGTATACCAGCATTTCTGCAGTACCGAGTATTATTTACAGCGTGTTTTTCAAGAGTTGAGCATTGTAGCCAATCACAATCATACTGTTGAGCATGTGAACGCAATGGCCTGTCAGATGTAGGCCTGTCTCGATAATATCGATTTATTGCACAATGATTTTTGGCGGCACGGGATATCGCTTATCACAATTATTTCTGGGACAATATATCTCCCAACAAAAAGTAGTTATTGTGACAGGCCTAATCAGAGGTGCTAGTAAGTAAGTTGGTAAGAATCCGCTTAGCTGAAAATGCACAAAGTTTTGTTTTATTCAACAAACGTGTGTGCCGCATAGAATCCAAAACATGAGAACCACAACATTTTTGGTACTGACACTGACTATTGAAATTTTGGTATCATGACAAACCTATAAACTAGTTTAGGAAACTATTAAGACGTAGGGCCCTATTTTAATGATCTAAGCACATGGTCTAAAGTGCACTTAGGGAGTGTCCGAATCCACTTTTGTTAGTTTAACGATGGGAAAATTGGTCGGCGCGCCCAGCGCATAGTCTAAAAGAGTTGTCCCTATATCTCTTAATGAGTAATGGGTGTGTTTTGGCCGTAACGTGCAATAAACCAATCAGGGTCTCATCTCCCATTCCCTTTAAAAGCCAGTTGCGCTCGCGCCATGGCGGATTCGCTATTTGCAAGCGGAAAGACTGAACTCTTTCTGGGAAAGCTCGTGCGCGAGGTTAAAGCGCAAGCAGACCATCTACAGGACAAGCCGGATTCCACCATATCTTTATGTACACAATAATCTTTAACATTGTGATCTTTTTTTATTTTTAATATTTGGCATGTTTGTGTGCTGCCCTGTGGGTGTAATAAGCAGAGTGTATGCGTGTTGTGCACCCGCCTATAGGCGCATATTACTAATGTGCCCTTTAAATAACCCCCCAAAAAAATACTGCACCATTGACTTTAGACCAGGTTTTTGTTGGTCAGTGGCACAGTCTATTTCAGTTGCCTCAAAATAGCAACGCGCCAACAATGCGCCTGAACACACCTCGTTTTCAGACCAGCACGCCCATGGGCAAGCATTTACTATTTAAACTCGTGGCGCAGAAGGTGAAAATGATAACTGCATCGGGCTGTATATTAGGGCCCATTGTCTTCAGTGTTATTTGCAAAGAATGTCAAGCCAAAACAATGTGTTGTGTCTTTATTTGATCATTACTGCATCTAGATGAGAACAAAATAATTTTTAAAAGACTTTTAACAAAAGCGTCTGGAGAAACTGCAAATGGGCTTTGTCACCTTTCCGGTGTTTAAAGAGAAAGGGATGAAGTCAGGCGTTTAGATATACCAGCTGTATCTTGCAACTCATTAATTCCTAATAAAAAAAAAAATGGAATGAATATTCATGAGAGACAGGTGGGATCTATTAGAACTAAAATTAAGCTGTCTTTCAGAATGTCAAGTACTTTTTATATTAATAACCTAAAAAGACTGCAAAGTCACAAGGTGATAACAGCAAATAAACAACATATGTTGAACATTAGCTTTTCACTTGCATGGCGTAATTAACAGATATTGAGATAAATGGGTGGAGATGAAGAATTGTAGTGCAATTACTGAGGCAAGATATCATAATTTTGTTGAGTAGCTATTGTTTGTTTTTAAAGTCTCTAATTTTTTGTCAGGTGACCTATTTTAATGATACATCCTGATGTCCAAAATCATACTTAACCTCAGGTTTAGGGGTGATGTGACCTGTGACTTTCTGCTTACCTGAAACACTCTATAACAGGCAGATTTGAAGAAAATTACCGTCGTTTGGCAAATAAATAAATGACAGTCAGTTATGTGCATTCTACCAAAATTCTATTATGTAAGCTTTATGGTACACCTCAAACAAGGGAATTTATAGTAATGTATTTTGTTAACGCAGATAAGCGAGTCCACGAATGGCTTGGGAATGTATAGCATTCGCAGCTTATATGGACCGCATGCCTCTGCTGTATCTTTTACATTTACCTTACATTTATGCATTTGGCAGATGCTTGTATCCAAAATGACATTGCATTGAATTTCAGTTTTTGCTTTCCTTGGGAATCAAACCCATGAACTTGGCTTTGCTAGCGCCATGCTGTATTGTTTGAGCTACAGGATGGCTCTATATAATTAATTAATTGTAATAAATTAACTTTACAACAAATTAATTGTATTAATTAATTTAATATTAATGTATTCTTTTTAATAAGAAGAGGTCATTTCAGATGGTATTTTATTCATTGTATTAAGGAACCTTTGATTCTGGTTTGGCTCATGTGAGGAAGTTTTTGCAATGTGTAATTCACAATGAGCTGAAATGAGCTGCGGGCAAATACTTAGGTCTGGTCTGTTCAGATGGTGCTGTTTATCATTCTCCTGCATAAACCACAGAAAGAAGAGAATGGGAGACGAGAAAGTTTGGGCCAGTCTTTGTACATCTTGGCAAAGGAACCTCTACATTCATTACCTGCTTTGTTGGGAGGTTTTAGCATTGATTTAGCTTTTTCATCCCCAGAGCCAGATGGTGCTATGAAGCATCGCTGTCGCATCTCATGAAAAACTTTGTGAGGCAGACCGGACAATCTCATCATTCCCCACCATCACAAATACTCTTGCTGTTCATCTTTGTGGGTTCCAGAGTTTTTTGGCATTAGAATGCAGTGAACAGAAATTTGTACACAGCTTCAGTCAATCAAGCATTATTTGAATAATAATGATCAATGACACTAGACAAATAGTGTTGCAATAATTGGATAATTAAATATTTTAATGTCAGAGTAGCTAATACCCCTCATTCCTCATGCACAGAATAAATGCCAGATCCCGACTAGAGAAATACAACTGTATTGACACATGGTAAGATTGGATGCCACTTGTGTAATACAATAAGCTATAGTGAGTCCTTGAAGGGTCAATATCGTGCACTTATTTAAGGACTAGTACAGTGTTACTCTAATTAACTAATTGGTTTGTCTCTCAGAGGACAGCAAGCTGAGGTTCTTGCATCTCCTTGTTATTGTTCATGTCTGTGAAACAATAAAAGCATTTGCTATTAACCCTGAGGTTGTGTTCGGGTCATTTTGACCCAGAGAGGATTTTCTTTTTCCTGAAAATGCTAGTTAATGTTATCACATTGAACTAAAACTTACTGACCCAGGGTATAACTGCTTCCCCAAAATTTCAATGTGGCCTACGATCAATCAGTTTCAAAAACAAGTGCAAAATCTGTCCAAATTGAAAGAAAACAAGTTGACAAAAAGATTGAATCTAATGTTTGGTGATAATACTGAATTCTGAGAGCAGTAGCCAACTAGGCATGTATCATTTGTGAATGAATCATTCATTTGAGTCATATCTTTTAAATGAATCACTTGATCTGGTTCACATGACTGGTCCTTGATTCTGAACAGTCATATGCAATTGCAATTGCATAAAAAAGTTTGTTCTTTAAAATAAACTTAGCTCCATAGCAGCCTCCAGTTTGAAAACACCTGATATATATCACTGGCCAATTTACTACATATGAAGCTGGTCATTATCAAGGCATTTGTGTTAACCTGCTCACTGATGTATTGGAAACGTTGGGGGGGGGGGGCACTTTCTTTTAATGTGAGCCAATCCGTGGCAGGTTTTCTAATCAGCGTGCTCTGGGTGTTTGGGTAAGTACAGCTTTGTTGAAGTTATCTATCTCATAGCTGGAAGAGGAATCTCTCCGCTAATCTCTCACCCCTCCTGTAGTGAGGTTAGGACATGATCCATGAAGTCGGCCTGGGCCACGCTGAGGATGACACCATTAGGGTCTGAAGCGTTCATTAACAACTCCTTAAAAATAGCCATTTAAAACTATCCCAAAGAGCTGCTGGCAGCGAGTTTAACCATGCAAGTGCATGGTTTAGAATATAGTCACTTATGTTCAGTAGTCCCATCAGAACAAATGGCTTCAATTCTAGTAATTTCCTATTTTTGTAGTTTGTGTTTTAATATTACGAGATTTTGGCAATTGCAGACATTTAGAGCTTTTTGATTAGATGTTCTTGTATGATACGTGTTACATGTTCCTAGTTTCCGTGCTCTCTCTCTATTACTATCTCTGTCTCTTGACTCCGTTTTTTCCTGTGTATTCATGAGATGATGGTGATTTTTCATGATCATTCGGACATTAAATCTTCGCACATCCGTTGAGGCAGTGCCATTCCTTCTATTCCTCCTATTTTCTCTGGGGTAATTACTTTCTGTCACTCCGTCTCACCCTCCTCGTCTGCGCCCATTTCCGTTCGATCATTCCAATCAAATTCCTCTCTTTTTCTGTCTTGCTATCAAGGAGGAGCAAGAATTGGCCACCTTCAAACACATATGAATGAATCTGGCCCTTCACAATTTTTTTTGGGCTGTTTACCAAAGCGTATTGGTTGTCAGTTTGAAGGAATGAGAGAAGAGAAAGATGAGATATTCAGAGATGAGAGGGATGCACTCTAAACATCAGTCACTATTAGTTTGTCTCGCTCCATCTGCTCTGTGCTCCAGTCTTGAGCTGAACATCAGGTCAAGATATAAGTCTGCCTTTGCATATTATTTTTGTGCATAATCTTTTCTCTGTCCGAAAAATAACGAGGAATGCATTGGCTGTTGCTGTCCTTAGAAAACATTGGATGAGTATGGATTTTTTTTATTAATGTGTTTCCTCTCGCATTACGCTCAAGACAAGCCATTAATGTCCCCTTATGCACTCAAAAGGAAAAGCTTTTCACACAGTTGATTTTTTTTAAGATGCTGTGCTGAACTATCAATTCCCAAGATGCCATAAACCCGAGGCTGGATTCAAATGCCATTTACAACTGCTGCTTATGGTTAAAGCACTTGGAAATGAATTAATCTACAACACAGACACATATATCTTAAGACAAACTTCACAACATGTACATTGCTGTCATTTAAACGTGAAGATTTTTATTTTGGGGTTAGTTTTCATTGACATAATTTCTTGACTTACCAAACACACACACACACACACACACACACACACACACACACACACACACACACACACACACACACACACACACACACACACACACACACACACACACATTGTTTAAATTGACAATTTGACAACATTCAGCATATTTGGTTTAAATTAAATGATAAAATATCAAATATTTTACTTAAATCACCACTCATTCCATTTGCAGTACTCTACCAATTAAAAGTTTGGGGTCTGCAAGATTTTCTAAAATGTTTTTGAAAAAAGTATTTTATGCTAAAAAAATAAATAAATGGCAAAGCTGAAATTTCAGTGTCACATTATCCTTCAGAAATCATTCTGCTGATTTGCTGCTCAAGACACATTTCCTATTATAATCAATGTTGGAAACAGTTTAGCTGCTTAATATTTATGTAGAAACAATGATACAATATTTTAGGATTTTTTGATTAAGAAGGTTCAAAAGAACAGCATTTATTTGCAATATAAATATTATGTATCTAAATAAATGTCTTTTCTGTCTATTTTGGTCAACTTAATGCATCCTTGCTGAATGTAAGTATTCATTTCTTTCAAAGAAACATAATCTTACTGGCCCCAAATGTTTAAACGTATTATTTTAATTTAATTTTCTTTTATTTTTGCCTGTCATTCAAAAGTCATTTTACTCTTTCTCATTTCTCTCAGATATTTCAAGATGATAGTGACAAAGAGTTGAATGCAGTTCTCGACTGAATAGCAGTGGATCTTTATGTTTCTACAGTTCATCTGTGTGTAAGCTATATTGTCCTTTCTGAAATATTTTGTCAGTCTCAAAGCTAGAGCTTTAATGAAAGAGAGATTGTTTCAAGGACAAATACAGCTCGTGTAGGTTATGTCTCTGCGGCTGTGTGAAGTGTTGGCTGAGGCGGCTCTGTGTGGACGGTGAGAGATGAGCAGGTATTCTGCTCAACGGCAAGGATCATTCCTCACAGCCAATTCTGCTATCTCCTACACACAGGACTCACGCAGCTGATTGTTTCCTTAGCTCAGAGGATAGCTGAGGGAAGATGCACACTCGCAATACTCGCACACACATCTTTGTCAAGAAATATAAAGTCCTGGAATTATAAGAATGATATAAAATTGAAGAATTGGAGTTGCACTCATGTGTGAAAAATGAAAACCAATGACTGACCTTCAAATTAAAGCAAGATTATGTGAAAAACCAGTCCCTCTCCAAATGCTGGCTTCAAGCGGCCGGTCTCCGGCGATGCCTGTGGCTGTAAATGACAGTCATGATAGTTGTCATAAAATGTGGGACTAGAGATCCAGAATTGGTTGTCACTAACTCTAAATCATTTACCAATAATGTGGCCAACAAATCCACTCTCCAAAACCTCGTTGGTGATGTTTTTTTCTTTTTTTTTTTTCTTTTTTTTTTTATCTATGCAGGGAGAAGTAGCAATTTTGGGTAACACTTTATTTTACAGTGTCCTTGTTTATGATGTTACATGTACTTACCATAGTAATAACAGTAAATGATGCATAATTACATGCAACATACCCCATAACATAACAAACCCTAATACATGGTGTTGCTTAATATTACTCAGTACTTAAATATATAATTACACTGTAACAATGACACCTTAAAATAAAGTAGTGTAACCCAATTTTGTTTAGTTTGTAAGGTCATGTGAATATGGAAGTTAAGCTCGTGTTATATTGGTCTAATAGCACAATATACAAATAAAATAAAGCTTGTAAAAATGTATGGAAACTGGCTAGACCTTTTAAAGATTGTTCCAAACCCAAGTGTTGTTGTAGTTGTTTTTTCAAAAAGAACACTTAATATTCAGTAATATTATCCGTTTGACTGCACTGAAACTATAATGAGAACAAAAGTTGAACAATGATGACACCACTGTTCTCTGCAGAGCTTCTTTATGACTGATTCGCTGATAGCTGATTTTGTAGCTATATGTTTTCAAGGACACTTTTTGTTTCAATCGGAATGAAATCAATCCGATTGATGAATCAGAACATAGTGTTTACATGAACGCTAATTAAGTGATCAGGTTGATGTGTGCGTTTATATGTTACAAGCTTCAGATCGGATTTAATCTTTTGATGTGCGAGACAACGATCACATGAAGCTTGGAGCAATAAAAATATCCCATTCCCAGGCCCAAAACAAGGTCTGTGTTAGGGGTTGCTGATATACCGGTAGACACGATTAACCGGTAGAAATTTGTCAACCGGTAGAGATTTTGGACTGTCGTCTCTATCGCGGTCACGCTCACATGATGTTGCCATTCTGTGCCGTCTTGAAAGCTTATCGAAAGCTGTGCATATAAAGCAGCTGCTCATACAGTGCGAGAGGAGGGCCTACTGAACTAGAGTTCTTTTTAGCACCTTACTGGGCTTGAACAGTCAAATACACACACACTTATATGTCAAAATGCCTGTCTTTGTGATTATCCTCATAAACACTTTTTTGGCTCAGAAAAACAGTGCATGTGTATCAGTATATTAGATCAGTACCTTCTCTCTTAGGGCCCTATCTTGCACCCAGCGCAATTGACTTTGTACACCGACGCATGTATAATTGCTATTTTGCACCCGACGCTATTTTGCGATCCCGGGGCGGTTCAGCGAAAAGAAGAGAAGTGTTCCGGCGCAAACGTTCCCTGGTGCTATTTTGCAGTTCCAGAAAACAATTCCGCCACAGACCAGGAAAAACCTAGTCTAAAGTCAGTGGCTCGTTCAGATGCTATTTTAAGGGCGGATGCTTGGCCATAATGTAGCGTGTGCACATCGCGCATACACTTTGCTTCTCTCATCTACACACAGACGCAGCAGTTCCCATTTTAGCAAACCATACATAATTACAAGAAAAAATATTCCACATGAGGGAAATCATTGTGGTGTCCATGAAGATGTAAAAAAATAGGCATAAATCTAGCTTACACATTTACCAAAATTATTATACGCCTGTTTAACCGAAGCTAATTTGGTTGGGTTTCTCCCATCCCCATACAATGTCACTTCTCTGTCTTTTACGGCCCTGACGAGAACGTCGGTCTCCTCGGCTGTGGACCGCTCCTGGCGCGCGCCTGGCAAATCCGCCGTTGTAATAGCAATCCGCCATGGAACAAACGTGACTGCTCTTAAAGGGAATGTGAGATGATGCTCTGATTGGTTTATTTCACGTTACGCCCAAACCACACCTGAGTAATGTAGCTACTTCAGACCAACCCATTTTAGATTTGCGTCAGGCACAAGAGTAATTTATCCCGCCAGTATAATAGCAACAGCGCCCGAGATCCGCCCACAAAGTTACTTGCGTTTCGCGTTTGATACTTGCGTTTCAGATCGTTAAAATAGGGCCCTTAAAGTGACAGCAGTATAATAATATTGTAGTGTTTTATTTCTATTGCTTAAAGATTTTCAGGTAGGTCTATTTCATTTTTGTCTTTGATCGGTTGCATTTGTTGGTCCTATTGCTTGTAATTATTTTCTTTGTTTCTATTTTATCTGTTTGCTTGCCGTCAGTGAACTTATGTTAGTTAGGCTAGTATTGGTTATGTATGTGATTTTGGAGTTGGTGATGGGATTTATGACATTTCAATACAATTTTTATATCATAAAAACTGTTTAAAGCAAAAATAACTACAGCGTGATATCGTTATCATGAAATCAAATTATTCAATATTGTGATATTGGTCATACTGTATATCGCTCACCTTAATCTGTGGATGAGATTCTGAAACAATGAATGCAGATTTTTGCAATGAATTTCATTCAGTTGTTATTGCAGAAAAAACCCTGACAGGGTGATCAGGACACCGACGTGAAGTTTTTTACCACTGAAATAATGATGGGGACTGTGGGACATATTGATATTGTAAAGAAACCGTTTTAAAATCCTATCTGTTAATTATCTCTATCTTGTTCTAGCAACAATACGAACACGTCAACAATATTACTGTAGGCCTATACTATTAATGTTCAAATCCTCTGGTTTCACGTTTCAGTGAATATAGTAGATTACTGAAGAGCAAGATGGCTCCTTGATTTTGAATGAGAGAGAGAGAGAGAGAGAGAGAGAGAGAGAGAGGGAGAGAGAGAGAGAGATGTGCAGGCGATCAAATAGCTGGATAAGTGGTCATTATACAGCGGTTCTGTTGACGACAGTCATTATCAAGGAGTAACTCAGAATGTCACGACTGACCAATTAGAATCAAGCATTTCAGAGAGTCGTTTATTAATCAGGAATATTCCAGGTTATACCATTTATTTTTTTTTTTTTACATCAACAGTGAACATTTACTTTGTAATACAGGTCTTGTTGTGCACAAATCAATCAATCAAGATGGATAAAATCTAAATTTGTCTTGTTGAATATTCTGTTTCACTCAGACATATTTTGTATTAATGCAATACAATGGGTTGTGAATGCCATTTTACACATGCTGTCAACAGTACAGGTTGTATTTAACCATGCATATTCCTGAACCCTTTTTTTTGGCCCCTCATAGCAGTTTATTTATTTGCTATATTTAGTGCAACTATTCAGTCTCCAGTGGTGCACCATGTGTTGATTGATTTTCTGAAGCGCAATCATGAAGCATTTCTGCCTTCATTGTTAGTGTTTTTGGAAGGAGGAGATTGGAAATTGGAGAAGGGGAATTAGGTATGCCAGCAAAACAAAACACAGAATAAGAATCCAATCTTTTGATGGAGCAAATGAATAGTTGTGTTCTGAAGCTTTTGTCCTTGAGGAAAAATTATCATCTGTGCAGTCCAAAAGGAATTTATCATTGTATTTGCCGGATGTTTATAATTAGTCTTTTTCCCAGTCTCTCTCTCTCTCTCTCTCTCTCTCTCTCTCTCTCTCTCTCTCTCTCTCTCTCTCTCTCTCTCTCTCTCTCTCTCTCTCTCTCTCTCTCTCTCTCTCTCTCTCTCTCTTTGTAGCATTTGCAGGGAGTCTAAAGTTAAGTATTGAAGAACTTCTTAAGTGCTTCTTAAATGCCTAATTAAAGGGTAGACTGCAGATTTAAGTGGATCAATGTTTCTTTTTTTTAATGGCCACTTAGTGTTGAACTGGTGTCAGAATATGACAAAATTTTATTGTAATATTTAGATGTGCTTCATTCAGACTTAACCGTATTATGAAACAAAGTTTCTTCAGATTGCACCAATAAAGAATGTATAAGAATTGAGCCTTTAAATAAAGGACGTTCATATGACTTAAATATTAAATAAAACACCCATTTAGTGATACGAATTATCAGAAAACATTTTGAATTTAGAATAAATATTGCAGTGAATGACTGACTCAGCTAAATATGAAACATTTATGTACCATTTTAAGAATTAAGAATTTAAGAATGCTGCCATTTCGAATATGTCTCTCTTAAATTACTAACCTGGTGAAATAAATGTTTGATAATGCACAATTCCTTAAAGCATTAAGTCTTGAAAGACTACATTACAGTGATTTTACCACAATTCTTAGAAATGTGGAGTGTCTAAAACCCCCTAAAACTGTGTCACATTATGCTAAAGACATGAATGTTCATTTAATTATATTTATTAATATTAATCCAAATTTCACCAAGACATATGTTTCATTAGTTTAATTGTATGTTATCTATTGTTGACAAGCAATATGCATCTGTTATTTTAGGGTTTCAAATGCAGCTCATCCAGTTAGAAATTAAAGTCAGTTACATTTTTATATTATAAATTCATTTAAAACCTAAAAAATATATATATAAATAAATAAAGTTAAGCACAACCTAGCTGGTTATGGTTGCTGAAAATATTATTATGGGTTCATTTTGGGGCTTTTGGGTTGAATTTAAGAAACCTGATGGCCTTGATCAATAGTTGAAACCAATTTAACAGTAGATTTAGCTCTTTATCATTTGTTTCTTTGATCATTTGTTTTCTCTACGTTTCTTCTAAGTGCTCCACTCACCTCTGAAAAATCTTTTAAGTAATTATTTTAGAATACAGTAAGGTTTAAAAACTATTTTTTAAATAGTCTTTCTGAAAATGTAAGCCAAACATTTTCAGCAGTTTTTACATTTATAAGACTCAAACTATTGTAATCAACCCTCAAACAACCAGCTGAAATGTCAGAAAATTATCCAGTTGGAGACCATGGACAATATGCAACATTCTGCGTATTTTACACAAGCACTTCTGGATTTAATATAAAGTTTTATTTTGTTTTTTTTGTAGATACAATTATATGGAAATGCTCTTTAAGTTTATCACAGCTGTCCAAGTATCTTAAAATGTAGTTTACATGTATCTGAACCAGTTTACAGAAATGCACCAGTGGATGGTTTTGAAAGGGTGACGTCTTGGGAAAACATTATATTCCCCATCCGTCTCTTCTTCTGTTATTTTTTTTTACGCAGGTTTTCTCCCAGTTGTCCTCGTTTGTCATTTCACACGGTCTGTTCTTATAGGTTCTCTCAGGCGTTCCTCCAGCTATAACCAATTAACACAACTGCTGTTTAGTACAAACATTTGAATATAAAACAGACATGCTAATGCGTTTCTTTTAAACTCCACAGAACATTAAACTGCCAAACCCAACAAACGTTTATCTGCACAGAAGAGAAAAGAGAAACAACTGTTTTGCCTCCAGCTCTGAATAAATGAATGTTAATAGTTTTGTGAAAGGGTTGAAAGGAGTAACTTTTAACCTCAAAAAGGTGTTCCTGACTATTTTAGTAAATTAAAAACACTGAGACCGAATAATAATAAAAAAATCTAAATATTTAAGTCATCTCAACCCACAGGAGAGAAAAATCACTAATGATATTTTTTAAATATCAGATATTGGTTTACAGTTTTTGCTCTTGAGGAAAGACTCTCCTAGAGCTCCAGAAGATATATGATATCAACTGAGATTTCAAACTGCTTAGACTTACTAATTTACTAAGTTAGTTTTTCATTCAAAAGTCAGAGATTTCAATATAATCTCAAACTTTTCTGATAAGATTCCTCCAAGACCAACATATCTACCTTTTTTTTTATTTAAAGTATTAACTTTATTCTTTATTACTGTATATAAACCTGGGGTCTTCAAACTTTTTCAGAGACACAGCAAGAATATAACAGAAAAACTTCTAAAACAAAAAGTCTAATCAAGCATACAATAGTACTTTGAGACACGGCACTAAAATAGTCATACTTGTAAATTACATTGCCATTTTACTTAGTACATTTTAATATCGGACTGACAATGAACAATTTAGCTGAATGTTCACTTTTTTTAATGATTTATTTTGGAAACTTCAGCCTATAAATGTGAACATATGTTGAAGACACCTGTAAAAAATATTTATATTAAAATATATTTTACATCTTTCAAAGAAAAGAATCTGACAAAGTTGACACAATGATTTAAATGCCAGTAGCCTATCTGTAGGCTATGTAAACTGAAAATTCCTTTGGCTTTTTTCCATTTTGGTTAAAATGCATGTGTTTACATCATTGCTTTGATGTAATAGCTTTGCAAGAGCTATTTTGTTGTTTGCTTATGCACGTTAATTTTTTTTCTTTTTTTTTTTTTCCAGAAGACGTGAAATGTTTGAATTTTAAATCATTTTTATGTGGGGATTGGCTCCATTAAAAACCAGTTGAGAGTGTTTGTTATTTTGGTTTGAGGAGATTTGATTTTATTTGCCTCCGGTTACAGGACCTTTCTCTCAGTCTCCGTGAGTTTAATTCAGTGCTGCTTTGCTCAACAGTGTTTTTGACCATGTCTGAGGCTTTTTTTGTCGTCAAACCTACCATGGCTGCTTGTTAATTAAATCTGCAAGTAAACCTTAAGGGCAAAGGCCATGGTTGTTAAATGCTGGATATCATGGTAGCTCTGTTTGTTTTTCTTAAGTTAACTGAAAAGTCAATTTATACCATCCGTAATTGATTAGATTGTGAAAATCCAGTGTTACACCAGAATAAAGCCAGGTGGTTTAGTGGACTGATTTGAAAGTAAGGAGGATTCGTGACTTTAGCAGTAGCCATGCTGGTACACCCTTAAAAATAAAGCTTCTTTATAGGCATCTGCGGTTCAATGAAACCTTTCCATTGGACAAAAGGTTCTTTATAGTGGAAAAGGGTTCTTTAGATTATTTAAAATGCTATTTTCTAAGAAGAATGGTTCAATGTTTTCGTGAAATGTTTGAGTTTATTTGGGGTGAAATAATTTTTATCTGAGGATTGGCTCCAAACCAAGTGTGTTTCTTCTAAAAAAACATAAAAACAAACACACACACACACACACACACACACACACACACACACACACACATATATATATATATATATATATATATATATATATATATTAAGAACTGTTGACTTAAAGGTTCTTTTGGGAACCAAAAAGTGTTGTTCTATATGGCATCACTGTGAAAACCCCCTTTAAAACCTTTATTTTTAAGAGTTGTTTCGACCCAGATTAAGGACCAACATAAAAAAGCCATTCAGAAAATTGAAAAACAAGTCACAAAAAGACATTAAGAC
Source organism: Squalius cephalus (assembly GCF_949319135.1). Lineage (NCBI taxonomy): Eukaryota > Metazoa > Chordata > Actinopteri > Cypriniformes > Leuciscidae > Squalius > Squalius cephalus. The sequence goes on from NC_137142.1 coordinate 12,286,068, forward strand.
AGAGCAAAATGAAATTAAATTTATTGGCAGCAAAAAGTAACAAAACAAAGAACTATAAACATATACAAAACTTGAATAGGCAGAAGCTTCAGGTTTTAAAAATAATAATAATAATAATATAATAATTTGTTACATTTATATAGCGCTTTTTCTGAGACCTCAAAGCGCTTTACATAGATGGGGGGATCTCCTCAACCACCACCAATGTGCAGCATCCACCTGGATGATGCGACGGCAGCCATATTGCGCCAGAACGCCCACCACACACCAGCTTACTGGTGGAGAGGAGACAGAGTGATGAAGCCAATCAGTATATGGGGATGATTAGGAGGCCATGATGGACAGGGGCCAAGGGGCAAATTTGGGATTTTTAATGACCACAGAGAGTCAGGACCTCGGTTTAACGTCTCATCCGAAGGACGGTGCTCTTTTGGCAGTATAGTGTCCCCGTCACTACACTGGGACATTAGGACCCACACAGACCACAGGGTGAGCACCCCCTGCTGGCCTCACTGACACCTCTTCCAGCAGCAACCTGGTTTTTCTCAGGAGGTCTCCCATCCAGGTACTAACCAGGCTCAGCCCTGCTTAGCTTCAGTGGGCAACCAGTCTTGGGCTACAGGGTGATATGGCTGCTGGCAAAAATCCACCCCCATCCTATCGGCAACTGTGCTCAGAAAAAAGCGAAAGGGAAAAAAAGTGAAAAAGAGAGGCTCGTAACAGAGTGTGTAATTATACAATACACAATTATATGGAAAAAGCTTTAAAAAAGCATTACAGAAACTAAAGGTCCCGATATACTCATGATGAAGTTCTTTTTCGTTCTTCGTTTAAGGGTAAAAAGTAGTTCGAAATACGTGACCAGTGGCATACTGTTATCGGACATCCTGACGCCGCTAATGCTGAGAGAAGCATTAGGTGAATATGTAAATATGCGCTGCCCTTTCCTTTCAACAACAAAATAAACATCCAACAAAAATGACAGCGTTGAGAAAACAGCAGATAAGAAAGCATCTGATCATAGCGATGTGGATGTGTAGCTCTGCAATGCGGCACACCAGTAAAGTCACGTGACGTCACGTTTATTTATACAGGACTTTATACAAAAGATTGTTTAAAAGCAAGCAACTTTACAGTATTAGACATGAAAAAAACAGTGTCAGTGTCTCTTTCATTTAGTATTACAACTTCAATTTCTACTATAAAGCGGCTCTCCAGTGTATTCATGTTTTTCCTCATGAACGTCAGACCTCGACGGACTGTACAGAATAAAAGAACCGGAGAAGATTTCCATGTCAAAGAAGGCGGAGCCTCAGAGTTACACCTACCTATTACATAATCGCCACGGACCAATGTTAGGTTGAAGGTGTCTTCAAGCCAAAGTGAACTTTTCCAGAAAGTTTGCCAAGCTGTTTCAAACTCCTAAAACAAACATCAAACGAACTTCGTTTTGCCCTGATTTGGTCAAAATGTTAAACCAGTTTGTTCTTTAAATTTTCTTGAAGTATATCAAGAGCCTTAAGGATTTATGACCATTCTTTTTTTTTTCCAGAATATAGTTTTTTATAAGTTGTTGTGTAATATGCATAAGAATACGATTACCCGGCCTCATTGTTTGACGTATTTAGCTAATACATGCTTTGTTATTTTGTTTATTTCCTGGATAGGCCCTATGGACAATGATTTAAGAGTTACATGTGTATATATATTTTTTTTTTATCATACAGTGAATATAACATTTGTATGATGTTTTGTAGTATTCATCCAGTTGTACTGTTAGGCATTGCAAATTTATATGTGTGTGTAAGTGCAGAGCTGAATTTGAGGTCAAAGAGATATACATGTCACTTTATAGATTACTTGTTTATGCTCAAAGTAGAGAAGAAACCATGTATTATAGCAACTTTATAACTATTATGTGTTAAGTATGTTACCGTGGATGAAAAGTGATTCAGACAAAAGGGGATGAGCTCACTAAATGCGGAGGAGAACACATAAAACAGGCCTTTTTAAAGGGGGTGTTCCCGTGGATGAGCTCATGGGGAAGTCACTAATTTATGTGAAAATATCTGTGACGACGACAGTGGCATCAGATGCTGCTTCGTGACCATGTGAAGAGCTTCTTGATTGAAAAACGTTTATTTGTACTTTAACTTATATAGAATATGTGTAGTAATTATAACCAATAAATTGATTTCTATTTGTATAACAACATCTGCCTCCTGGGGCATTGATTTATGGCATTGAGCCAGAACAGACCACAGAGAAGACTGCTGTGTGATTGTAAGTACATTAAAGCCTATCCTGAGAAGAATAAAAATAAGGTAAATGTGTCAAAAAATAAATCTCAAAACCTCATTCTATTAAACTGCTTTACCAGTGACTTTTCTTTTTTCATACAGAGCCATGAGAGCAAGTAGATTTAGATTTAGATTCAAAAGATTACGAAAATGCACTAGTGAACTGTCCTCAATAAGACCAGAAACATGCTTTAAGAAAGTAAATGGGGGTCAATTTTGAAAAGGAAAGCAGAATGTTATTCAGTAGAATACTTGTCCTCTCTCTGCTATCATTCTCTTTGTCCACTGACTCGGTGGCTGTGGGCAGAGATTCTGGTGCGAGTTCACATACAGCCTCTGATAAGTGTGGCTGTATAATTGGGTCAAGATTGCAGTTCTCTCTGTGTGAGAGTTGATAACACACTGCTTCACACTCATACATTCGTCTGGCTCCTCCAGTGGTGAGGGTCGATCCCTTGCCCTGTAGCTTCTGGTTATTTTATATTCACATGAAAGCTTATGCCTTCAGAATTGACATAGCAATCATTATGTTGTTTTGTTAGTAACCACTATAATTTCCCACCCTCTCTTTGACCCTCGTCTTTATCGTGAAATCCTGTACAAAGAGTATGTAAAATGACATGCATCTGGGTTTCACTTAATTACAAGTTGTGTGTTTTTTGTTGAATTTAAAAGGCCTGAAATTAATGCTGAAAATGACTGCAATTATGTTGTTGTTTTTTTCCAATATGCTTATATATGTACAGATGTGAAAGTACAGGCTTGATAAGTAATATAGGGTGTAAACATAAAAAGTAAGTAGAACAAATGTTATTTTATGATTATTTTGCAGCATCATAATAAATTATAAAAGCATCTTATAATCATTTCTTTGGCTGTTTTTTTTTTTTTTTTTTTTTTTTTTTTTTTACATATTTTAACACTATAAAACAACCATTCATATTTCATAATCTACTATTTAAGTATTTAATAATTATACTTGTTTTATTAACACTTACTTTATTTTATTCCAATTAGTTTTTTAGGTAAAGTCTTTATCTATCTATCTATCTATCTATCTATCTATCTATCTATCTATCTATCTATCTATCTATCTATCTATCTATCTATCTATCTATCTATCTATCTATCTTTCTGTCTTTCTGTCTGTCTGTCTATATTTACATGCATATATATATATATATATATATATATATATATATATATATATATATCCACAGTAAAAAAAAAAAAAAAAACCTGGACACAATCTGATACAAAAAAATGTTTTTAAAATGTATATGCAAGTTTGTCTAGCTTTGATGATTATCCTCTGTGTTCTGACTTAACAGCTAAATTCATACATTCACTGCTTCTGGAAGCATTGCCTGTCATATTGCTTCTGGAAGCATTGCATATTTTTAAGAGGACAAAATATCCCGTGAGTATTTCAGCACAGCACAGGCTGATTTAGCATGCTAATTAACCACTGCTGACATGTTTCTCATACAACAGTGATTAGATGTACCGTCTGACCTGATAAGTCACTGCAGTGACAGCTTTTATCAACGAATAAATTCACCTGGTAAGCCTTTTCTTACCTTGGCATCTCAAGACATGTGTTACAGTACACAAATTACACTGACAGTCCTCAGAAAGTGACTTGTGTTATACTTATGTAGTTTCGACTGTTTTTTTCTTCATTACCTCCGAACATTTAAAGAACAACATTTATTCAAGAGCCTTATATGGTAGAAACACCCATTTTTGACTTGCTCTCTAAAAAAGAAAGAATGAAAAACGTCAAACAACAGTGTTTGATTGAGAAAATTGTCTGGTCTAGGAGCTGTTTTGACTCGCTAGGCAATGAAACCGAAGGTCCATCTTTAATTTAGCTTTGGCACAAAAAATGTTTGTTGTCATTGCCTGGAAAAGCTGGTTTATTCTCTCCCCTCCAGACATCTGTACTCTCGGCTGCTCAACTTCAGATGCCCATGACTCACTTCACCATGAAGCCCTGAAGATTAATCACTGCTCGTAAACATCTTCACAGACATTCATTACTGAATTCAATATTAGCAACCCCCACAAGAACATCTCTACCAGCACAACAAAAATACTGATCATTCATAAACCATGAGCCTATAACTTTTTTTTTTTTTTCTGGTCTAAACCTGGTAAAGCTGAAAACCTGAACCAGCTTGCGAGTTTCAATTGAGTTAGATGATTTCTGATTTGTTGTAACTGTGTTTTCTTTGTTACCAGGGCATTCTTGAGTTCATGATTTGAGAAACCTTCCTTGAAGGTTGGTATGATTGATTGTTTGCTCTAGGGTTCAAACTAATCAATACATATAAGTGTAAAATTCAGTGAGAGTAGTTTATATGTTTGTGTTTGCTTAGTTTTGTAGAAAATCGTGTGGAAATCATTAATTTATTTAGCTTCTATTTACTTTCGGATTTTATTTTATTTAATAGGGCCCGAGAACCGATGGTGTGAGGACCCTATTGGAATTGCTCTGTTTATTTTATTTTATATTTTATTAAGTTAGTGCTTGTTTTTGCTGCTAAACAGTACGTGTGTGTCTTACATATCAAATGGATAAATTCAGTAAGAATAGTTTGTTTGTTTGTTTGGTCAGTTTTGTTGCTTTTGTAGGAAATTCATGCTTGTTTTTGCCGCAATAATAAATATGTGTTAAATATTGAGGTCTAAATCCAGTGAGAATAGTTTGTTTGTGTTTGCTCAGTTTTGTAGGAAATATTTTGTAAACCATTTATGTATTATCTTTATTTTATTTTATTTTATTTTATTTAATTCTATTTATTTTTATTGGGTACCCCCCAGCCTGCCTTTTATTGGGTAGCCCCCCAATATTGGTACCCCCCAGCCTGCGAGGGGCGATGGGGGTATGTGGAGAGCAGGACGAGGCCGAGGGCCGAGAGAGAGCGGCGCAAGGCAGGTGATCACTGTTGAGCGACACCTGCAAGACACACCGATCTCATATCTCTCATGGAGGAGCAGAAGCATAAAAGGAGGAGCGACGACAGTGGAGATCCAGAGAGGCCAGGCCTGGATTTATGTTGTGTTTTATTTTGTTAGATGTGACAGCAGTCACATTTAACCTCGTTACATGGAACTTGTGCTAGGCTGGGTCCATATGTTGTGATTCCTACAGCGATCCCATATGTGTATTCTTCCATGGCTCCCTGCGAGCCATTTCTTCCATGGCTTCCACGGCTCCCTGCGAGCCTGTGTCTTCCCTTGGCAGAGCCTGCTCTGCCGTCGCTGACTGGTTGCGTCTCCGCCCGTTATTGGCTGGAGCCACCTCAGTGACATTCCATATGTTGTACTGCCCGGTAATTCAATCAGTCCACATGTGTTATTCTCCACATGTTACCTCCCTACGGGCAGGGTGTGGCTTCCGCAGTGTATTGTGGAACCTGTGGAACAGCAGTGACTTTCCTGGCCTAAGCCCTGTCCACCTCAATTTGCAGGAGGATCAGGAGGCTTTTGTCTAGGCACTGGAAGGTGGCAGCTCTAGTGGCATTTTAATGGGGATCCCAATCAGTTGGTACGTCCGACTACGTTGAACGTGACCATGCTGAAAGGGAACGTCTCGGTTACGTATGTAACCCTCATTCCCTGAAGGAACGAACGGAGGAGTAGTCCCGTCGCCACTATTGCTGGGCCACCACTGACTCCAGGCTCCGCTCGGCTCCTCAGCGAAAAACAACTGGTGCGTGCATCCACTTCCGTATTTATACCCACGCTGCGGGGCGGAGCGTGTGATGCAATTCACGCACGCCAATGTGCATTGGCTCTTTTTAACAATACTCGAAGATGACAGGCTCCCTAAGCGTGATCCCAATCAGTCGGTACGTCCGACAACATCTCCGTTCCCTCCTTCAGGGAACGAGGGTTACGAGATGTTCTGTATGGCCCATTGCAAGGCATTCAGATAGATAACAGAAATCTCTCCAAGGCATCTCCATTATGTGCTCATAAGAGTGAGGTAACAATGATGAAATGCTCGTAACTTTCCTACTACGCTTCCTTTCGCTACCGATCTGATGGGAGAATGCCATCTGCTCCTCTATCCCGTTTGATTTCTAATCACTCTTCTCTGAGAAATAGGAAAGGTCAGCTTCTGTTACAATTGAGATAAAGAATATTCAGCATTGATGGGATTTAAATGTGGAGGGTTGTGTAATGAACAAGACAAAAGAGATCTCAGAACTTGCATGCACATTCTCTTGCTGTCACAAGATGATGAACTTTTAAATTGAGAGCAGAGCCTCCCAGAATCCCCTAGTGTGGTATCATTTATTGATAAAGCATCTATTCAGTGCACTTTTCACTTCTCTTTACTGCAGTTCTCTATGCCACATAGAGATTACACAGCGGTTAATATTGCAAATGGAATGAATAGTGTCAGAAACCTGTGGTCTTTTGTTTTGCCTGACTGCTATTTGCTCCTTGGCAGGGTTAATGATATATGGAGCCATTCATCTCTATTCAAACTGGGCAGCATGCTTCGACGAGCCCCCTGTCCTTGCCTCACTGTGCTTTCAAGATATTTCTGTTCATTAGTGCAGTAGTCTCTGATTACTCTTGGCCTTTTGTCACCAGCTCTTTTCTTGCTAATAATAGCCTACTATAATAAGCTGAACAGTTCAGATCATATGCATGTTTCTTGATGTGTTCTGTGGGTTTGCGTGTGGCTTCTTGAGAATTTTCTGAAAATTCTGATTGAGAATTTTGATATTGAATCGATGGCTTACAGTTTGAGAGTGAGAATTTATTTATTAATTTGTTTGATAACTACTTTGAAATGTTAAGGGCTGCACCTTTTTCAAATTATTATTATTTTTTTTTAATTTATTTATTTTGATATCAACCACACCATATGTCAAAACACTTAAACCCACACAGCTATGGCTCCAACTTCAATGGCTCTTGTTCTTTAACCTTTATTTATATAGCGCTTTACAATACAGATTGTTTCCAGCAGCTTTACAGTGAAAATGATGCATTTCGGTTGTTGTTCAGATGAGTCAGTTCAGTGTTGATTCAGTTCCGTTGTAACGATCATAAATTATTAAATTAGTTAATATCATCTATAAAGCAGTTCTGCAAAAAAAAAAAAAAAAAAAAAAAAAAATGTCCATCTCAGTTCAGTTCTCATACAGCAGCATCAGTATAGTCAGATCAATAATACCCTTGATCTGGCATTTACAGCACTTTCTGCACCCTGTAACTGCAACATACATACAAAAAAATGTAACATAATTTATTAAACATTTATGAAATGCATAGTCATGTTTTGTAAATGATTAGTTAATCATTAACTAATCAATTGTAAATGACTTATAACTGAATCTACAAAACATACATAAAATAATGAACATATCACTTATTAATCATTTATGAATGCATAGTCATGTTTCATAAATGATTAGTTAATCATTTAATAATTACTTGTAAATAACTTGTAACAAAATGTACAAAACATACATAAAATGTTAGTATATCACTTGCTAATCTTTTATGAATGTTTTGTAAATTATTAGTTCATCATTAACTAACCAATTATTAATGACTTACAACTGAACGTTATTATAAAGTGTTACCCCGCACCATACATCAAAACACTTACCCACACAGCTATGGGTCTGACTTTAATGACACATGTTTGTTTATTTTGTTTTGTTTTGTTATATGTTATGTTATGTTATGTTTTATTTTATTTTTTAGAGCTGGTAATCAATAAAAAATACATCATTATAAAATAAATATATAAATACATAATCATTTTCTGTGACTAATTACTCAAAATATTGCAACTTTTATCTTAAATATAATTAAACATGAAATCCCTGAAGAATAATAAATATATCTTAACCATTTGTTTAACAGCATCTTTTTACCAAGTACCATCAAGACTGCTATTGCAGATATTGCTGCCTCTAGTAAATGGAGTCAGAAATTCTTAATTCCGACACAAGGACTCAGAGGAAGATTGACATCTGTATGTACCTGCAGTGTGTGTATGTGACATTCATGCAGAGCCATTATCATCCTGACATCAGATAAGGACAGACCATATGCAGCATTTTTGTGCTTGGTAATTTTCTTCTACAGTGAGCCTTTCATAAAGGTTTTAACAGTCTTTTTCTCTCATTATGCTTTGTTTCCCTTCCAGCTACCTGCAGTTTCCTAGTGTCTTCATAAGTGTGTTGTTTTCTGCTATGTGCTTCATCAATAATTCTGTGTGGTAGAATCAGATCTCCAGAGACACGAGGTGGGCACTGAGGGACACTGAAACCTTTTTTGCTCATCACATTCATCCGTACTTCTCTCTTGTGTCCTCTTCTTTTTACCTCATCAGTTGTTATTTATCATGTGTGCCGCATGGTCCTCCTTCCCGTGCAGGACACCGCTGAACAGCTGATCTGCCGTTAGCTGCGCAAATTTCTCTCATCGTGAGCAGCTCCCAGAGCCCAGCTGAATTAATCACAGCCACATGGGCACGCAGGGGGGCAGCCGCCTGAGGATGAGGACAGGGAGAATCTGAAGGGTAGGGAAGAAACGATGCTGGGAGGAGAGAGGCTGCGAAGAGGTCAGAGCTATAACATTCATGGAGTAAAAAGGGTAAGAAGGTTCACAGAGACAACGCTCAGATCATCCGAGAAGAGTGACTAGGCGTAAGGGTTTCGTTTCCAAATATAACAATACCAGATCCTTAACAATTTAATTAACATAGGCTATAACTTAGTTTGCCCTCCTAGTTTATTACATGTGCTTTTTTTAGATAGCATTTATTATACTTAATAAATAATTTTTTGCTTGTTCAGTTTTTAACAATTTAAGTTGTATAAATCAACATTAGTTTGGCCTATGTTCATTTATAATATTACCAACCATGAATTAGTATTGAACAATATTATGTTGAAAAATTAAATAGCTTAATAACTGCTGTAAAAAATAATTTGACATGGTACCCAACACATTAACTATAATGTAGAACATTTTAAGTGTGGCTATAGTTAATACGCTATTATTTTCTTTATTTATTGCAGTATTTATTTATTGTAGTACCATTTATCAATCGTATTTAACCAAACAGTCGGGTTATTACTTGAAATTACCCAATGATTTTCAAAATGACCCAACATTTTTGGAAAATAACCCAACATAATGACCCGATATGCGTAACCCAACAGTTGGGTTAAAAAAAAACAAAAAACAAAACGTTTTTTACTGTTTTTGAAAAGGTCTCTTTCCAAAACATCCGCTTTTCAAGGTGCATGTGGAAATTTGGCTGATCCTTGATGTGATCACGGTCAAGTTGTTTCTTGGCTTATTTGATCCAATATATTTTTTATTTATTTATTTATTTATTTATTTTTTTTAATGAATTGTACAATTAAGTAGCAAATGAGAATAATTTTTTGTTCTGCAATCATAAACTATAAGGGAGTAGTTCTTAAGGTGTGCCTTTAGCCCCATTTTTTTTCAGGATTCTGTGATTAATAGAAAGTTCAAAAGAACAGAATTTATAAATATTTAATATATCTGTCTTTTTTTTTGTCTTACTCCAAACTTTTGCACAGTAGTATACAACAACAAATGACCTAAACAAATGTGATTTGAGATGCGACTAGCAGAAGGACAACATTGGTTGCACTGTTTATTTAAAGTGTGTGCAGCCAGCAAGGACAATGCAATAGAAAAATGTGTTCATTTATTGTCTAGTATTATTTCACAGTGCTCAGTCTTTCCTTCTTATTGCATTCAATTTGATGTGTTCCGTTAGAGCCAACAGTACAGCACAGTACACCAGGGAATGCATGAACTAATAAAAATGTGTATGTTGAATGCAAAGTAAGTTGCTTTGGATAAAAGCGTCTGCCAAAATGTGTAAATGTAAATTCAGACTGCAAGCTCACAACTCAGATAAAACATACTGATTAATGCTGGACACCGGTAGCAACGAAGACAAACAGAAGGCTGTATCCAAAAGCTTAAACAGCCGACTTGTTGCCTTGCTGCCCTATCAGGCAATGAATTTGCAGGCAGCTTTTGTGCACAAAGGCACCTCAAAAAACTGATTTCGGAGAGACTTTTTGAGGGAGCGTAACAGTTTATTGATCTACAACAAAGTAGAGAGAGAGAGCTTTGGTGAAAACTAAGCGAATATTTAATAACCACAATAATTGTTCACTAGAAATGACATCAAAAGTGGAAAATGTTTGTCAACTTTCAGACGCCATCTTTATTTTTCTAGCTCAACTGTCACAGAATGAAACACACTGAATTGTGGGATATCAAAGGCATGGAAGGATGCATCTATGCCGCCTTCAAAAATGATTAAGGTACCTCAGGAGACAGGACGCGAAACTAACATTGGATTCTTGTCTTGATGCCTTCCTACCTTGGAATGCATCCTCCGAAAGGCAGCATTTTTAAGCTTTCGGACGCAGCAGGGACTTCGGGAAAGTTGTCGGTTGGTGTCTCATGTGCTTGATATGCTCGTTTACAAATACAGACTCGTAGTTAGATTAGAGATTATCACCGGCACCCAAAAATGCTCTCCAAATATTTTCCATGTAATAAATGCAACACCCTCTAGAAAATATGTATCATGAGTTCACAAGTTCATAATCCTTGAGAGTGATTGAGGTAAATGGTTTTGGTTTGTATTCAGCAAACGTTAACATTAGATTGAATTAAGGTTACAAATTCTTATCTTGTCTGCTTTAATTAAATTTTAATGGTAAAATAAGGTGGAATTAGGGTAATGGATTCTAGATTAATTATCACATTTTTGGGGTCAGTGAGATTGTTTTAAATGTTTGATTTTGAAATAAGTCTCACCAAGGCTTCATTTATTTGATCAAATTACAGTGATTTTGTGAAATGTTATTTCAATTTAGAATAGCTGTAGTGGCTTTCCTATAAGCCCAAGAAAGGTGGTAAGATGTTCTTCACGCATAATAAAAACAATGCACACAGCGATATCCGTTTGAACAGTGTTTGTCCATTTAATGCTATGTCTGCTGGCTCAGAGTTTACAATGCATCGGTTCTATGGTAAGAACCATATATTCCCGCCACCTGTGTCTGTGATTCAACCCAAAGTAGCTTAAATACCATGTGATGGAACAAGTGCGGCTTTACCCACACCACTGAACCACACCGCCATCTAGTGGTGGAATAATTAAATTACATTTGGCTCCAACACACCGGCCCCATAATTGTAATAATGTAAATTCACAATTAAACAACATATACATAAGGAGCCATAAATGTCTTTGTATGTGTCTTTGTATTCCGATTCTGCTTCAGTGCTCAGCTTCTAGTAGTAGACAGATTTTGGACACAGGCCTCTCCAAATGTCCTGTTTTTGTCTTCAGTTGGACTGATCGAACGAATCCATTTTTATCAGGATAGGTTTTAATTACTCTTCCCATCAACCAGGAGCCACGAGGAGCTAAAGGATCCATGATAGCAACGATATCTCCCACGGTAAAGCTTCTTCGTGGTTTTATCCATTTCTGTCTTTCTTGTAGTAATGGTAAATATTCCCTTACCCATCTTTTCCAGAAGAGATCCGATAAATATTGTACCTGTCTCCATCGTTTCTTGATGTACAAATCTCCTTCATCGAAAACTCCAGGGATCCTTAGTGGTTTAGATTTTAGAAGGAGAATATGATTAGGCGTAAGTGCCTCCAGATCGTTCACATCGTCAGAGGCTTTCGTAATAGGACGGGCGTTAAGGATTGCTTCTATCTCACACAGAAGAGTTTGAAAGCTTTCATCATCCATAGATTGCTGTTTAATGGTTGAATGCAATACCTTTTTCACAAGCCGAATAAGCCTCTCCCAAATTCCACCGAAGTGAGACCCGGCAGGAGGGTTAAATATCCACGTAAGTCCCCTTGATGACAATGCATGCTGGATCTTATTATGGTCTAACCCAGTAACAGCTTCCCTCAGCTCCCGCTCAGCTCCGACAAAATTGGTACCATTATCTGATCTTAACTGAGCGACTTGACCACGACGACACATAAACCGGCGAATGGCATTAATACAGGAGTCTGTATTTAATGTATAGGCCATCTCCAGATGGACAGCCCTGCTTGCCATGCAGGTGAAGATGACCCCGTAACGCTTAATTGTTCCTCGACCTCTCTTGACATCAATGGGTCCAAAGTAATCAACACCAACGTTTGTAAATGGTGGTAAATCAGGCAAAAGTCTCTCCGCTGGCAAGTCAGACATTTTTTGCTCTCCGATCTTTCCTTGAAGGCGACGACATGTGACGCAGTCAGAGATTATTTTCCGACAAGCGGAATTAGCGTTAGTTATCCAGTAACGCTTACGAAGAAATGACAACATATAATTTCTTCCTGCATGGCCCAGTTGCTGATGCACATGCTTCAAGAGGAGTTGAGAAATAGCCTGATCTTTAGACAATATAACTGGATGCTTTTCTTCCTCCGGCATGGCAGCCTTAGCCAGTCTCCCTCCTACTCTCAAAATACCATTTTCCAGCACTGGATCAAGCCGAAAGATGTCACTCTTTTTCTTGACGGTAGCTCCTGCCTTCAATGCAGTAATCTCATCAGAAAATCTTTCTTGTTGACAATATCGAATTATAACAATTTCTGCTCTCATGAGATCATCAGCAGTCAATGCTTTGCAATCCATTTTTGCCTTCATCTTTCTTGTTGCATGAGACCTTTTTGCCTCAGTGTTTGGAACGTCCTTTGTACAAATAGATGCTTGTAAAGCCTTCCTCTGTTTCACAAGCTGCACAAGCATTTCCTTGATCTTGAGCATCCATGCTACAGAGATTTTAAGCTTTGCAAAATCAGAAAAATAGCTGAAGAACTGACTGGTAGGAGACTTTGAAACCTGACAGGCAAAGGCATGTACAGTGTAATCTACCTTAACTTCCCGGTCATCTGTAGGTATTGACAATGACTTCATGTTGGACTTGGGCCATTCTTCTTCTTCCTTTAAAAGAAAATCAGGTCCCTTAAGCCATCTCTCACATGCTAAAAACTCTTCAGCACCAAGACCCCTAGATGCCTCATCCGCCGGATTCAGACTTGACTTTATGTGCCTCCATTGCACAACATCTGTTGAGTCTCTTATGGCAGCCACTCTATTTGCTACAAAGGTGTGGAACCGCTTAGTTTCATTTTGGATATATCTCAGTACAGTCATGCTGTCTGTCCAGAATGCAGATGAATCCAAATTAATCTGCAACTCCCTTTTTAGCATTCTATCCACTCGTACAGCGAGAACAGCAGCCGTAAGTTCCAACCTCGGGATTGTCATCTGTTTTAGTGGAGCAACTCTTGATTTTCCTAAGATAAATGCCACTACAGTCCTTTTTTCACTATTCACCAACCTCAAGTATGACACCGTCCCATAGCCATTCTCGCTGGCATCCGAGAAGTGGTGAAGCTGAGCATGTTTGGCTGGACCAAAGTCCTTGGGCTTTACACACCGGTTTACTTTCAGTGCTGCTATACAGTGCAGGTTAGCCAGCCATCTTGTCCATCGCTGAGAGAAGGCCTGTGGAATCTTATCATCCCAGCCAACATTACACTTGCACATTTCTTGAAGTACCTGTTTTACAGGCAGAGTAAATGGGGAAAGAAACCCCAAGGGGTCATAAATGGAACTAACCACTGACAACATGCCACGTCTTGTGTGAGGATACTCCTTTATGGATAACCTGAAGGTAAATGTATCCTTTTCGGTGCACCAATGCAAACCGAGTACTCTTTCCATTGGAAGATCATCTTTATCCAAGTCAAGCTCTTTAATTGCCTTTGATCTCTGTTCTTCTGAAATGCTTGACATAACAACACGACTATTACTCAACCATTTTAACAACGGAAATCCTCCTCTTGCACAAGCAGCAATGAGATTCTGAGCCAAATGGAGTGCTTCAGCTTCTGTAGGCAAAGATGTTAAGCAGTCATCCATATAAAAGTTATGAAGAATTGTGTTTAGAACACAAGAATCAAAGTGAGCTTGATGGTCATGTGCAATCCTCCTCAATGCATAATTAGCACAGCTGGGCGAGGACACTGCCCCAAAAAGATGAACTTTCATCCGATATTCCATAATGTTCCCTGTAATGTCACCACCGGGATACCACAAAAAACGCAGAAAGTCCACATGTTTCTGGGAAACCTTTACCTGATGAAACATGGATTGTATATCAGCTGTCAGAGCAACAGGCTCTCGTCTGAATCTTGTAAGAACTCCTAGCAAAGAGTTGGTGAGATAGGGACCTTGCAGCAACTGAGTATTTAGCGAAATTCCTTTAAATACTGCACCACAATCGAACACTACTCTTAGCGTTTTCTTTTTCGGATGATATACTCCGTGGTGTGGTATGTACCAAACCTTACCATCTTCTCGTTTCAACTGGTCAGGTGGTACTACCTCTGCATATCCCTTGTCAATGACGTCAGACAGAAAAGATGTATACTCCTGCTGATACTCTCGATTTTTTTGAAACTTCCTTTGTAGACCCAGAACGCGCTGTTCTACAACACTACGGTTGTTTGGCATGATGACATCAGGAGACTTTAAAGGTAAGTCAATACAATAATTACCCTCCTCAAACTTGATTGTGGATTCCATTATTTCCATAAACTGTTGGTCATTTTTTGACATGGTAACATCATTATCTGACAGCTTCTCGTTAAAATCATGATTGTATTGAGCAATCAACAGATCCTCCAGCCTGGCAACAGAGATCCGATTAGCAGTGACTACAGGACAGCCAGTCTCTCCTTTGTCACTACTACCACCTCTTAGTGGCCCATTCACGACCCACCCCAATAGGGTCTTGACAGCATAGGGTCCCCCACCTTGGCTGTTAATGATTTCCCACGGTTCCATAAGATTTGATGCATTGAGACCAATCAACAACTCAACTTCTGCATTAATACTGGGAATTCTGATACTCTCCAGATATGGATAATCCTTTAAGTCATCTAAAGTGAGGATGTTATTTTTGCTCACGGGCATTGATGGTTGACTATACAGTTCTGGTAAATCCACAAAGGTCGGTCCATCCAAGCTTGAAATTTGAAGACCACGGACCATGAACGTGTCTACGGATTTTTCTTGGCCTAAAGTACGGAGCAGTATGGAGCTTTTTGTTCCTGTAAGATTCAGTTTTCTCATAAGATGTTCTGTACAGAAACTGGCTGAACTTCCTGGATCCAAAAACGCATAGGTGTTGATGATCTTACTGCCTGAATTCACCTTGACTTGTACTGGGATGATAGACAGAACACACTCCCTGTTCCTGGCCCCAGTTTGACCACACGCCTGCAAAGCAGCCAGAGCATTTGTTACTGGTAATGGTGATGGTTCACTTTTGGTTTCTATGTGAAGCAAGGTGGGATGCCTTTGACTGCAGACATCACAAATTAATGGGTTTCTGCAATCTTTACTTACATGTCCAATCTTCAAGCAACCAAAACAGGATCGATTTTCTTTTAAAACGCTCAGTTTTTCTCTGTGTGTCATGTTCTTTAGACGAGAACACCTATCCAATGAATGGCAGCCTTTACAGATAATACACAATTTATTGATGTTCTTTTGTTGAGCAGAACTAGTGTAGGTATGTTGTACTTCAGATGGATACAGCTGTGAAACAGTATGTACAGCTGCAACAGTTGCAAGACCTTTACTAGTAGATTTAGACTGAGCTTTAGCATGAGATGAAAAGGATGCCTGTCCACTCTGTAGATCTCCAAATAATGGATGGGAAAGAATCTTTACCTGATGCTCAATAAACCTCACCAAATCAGAAAACATGGCCCTGTTGCCGTGACGCTCCTGTAACTCACAAGCAACAGCCCTCCACTTTTCTCGGAATTTGTAAGGCAGTTTCATCAAAATGAGTCGAAGGTTAGATGGAACATTAATTTCCTCCATTTGCTGCAAGTCTTCCATTACGTTACAACAACTTCGCAGAAAAATGGAAAAAGACTCCAAAGCATCAACATCTTCACCCTTTATTACAGGCCAGCGCATAACCTTCTCCATATATGCTGCTGTTACTTTAATTTCACTGCCAAAATGTTCTTTAAGCAGATTCTTTGCTCGATCGTATCCTTGATCAGCTCTCATATTGTAACAACTACGGACTAACTCTCTTGGCCGTCCTCTTGTATATTGTTCTAGATAGTAAAGGCATTCTTGCTTGTCCCCAGTTTTCTTTTCAATGGCTTGTTCAAAAGCTTTAACAAAGGAGCCATACTGCAATGGATCTCCATCAAACTCCAATATCCTTCGAGGTGGAAGAGAAACCAAAGCTTGCTGTTGCACCAATTGAGCGGCAATGTTAGTTTGCTGTTGTACAACATCGTACAAGGTAGAATTTTGAGTAGAAACCGGAGTAGTAACTTGTGGAGGCAACAAATGTGGCGTCTGAATGTTATCTTTAGGCCTGTAGGAACTTAAATTTTGCTGCTTTGCAGATGAAGATGAAGATTTACAATTCATTGAGGCTGGTGCTTGAGTTTGCATGATTGATTTCTCCTTTGGACGTACAACCAAATTGTCTTGTTGAGTATTTCCATTTCTTGGCTGTAAAGACGTCTTTGAGTTAGAGCATTTACTTGAGGAGCATGATTTTACATGTTTCGCGTAATACGCATTCATTGGATCCTCTTCTTTACTCATTCGTTCAACACTTCCTTCACTCATTTGCAGTACAGACAATTTTGCAGTGGCAATTGCTAATTGTGTTTCCATTTCTAATTGTTCCTTTTCTCTCCGCACTTTCTCCTTTTGTCTTTGGAGATCTTCCTCTTTGGCCTCAAGAACATGCATTTTTTTCAAAGCAGCAACAGATTGCAAAAGGGCTGCCTTTTCAGCTTTAGCTTTGAGACGAGCAGATGCAGTGCTTGAAGCCTTTGAAGAACCTGACGAGGAATGGGTTTTAAAGCGAGATCCTTGCTTTGAAGCATTAGATACACTGTCATCAGGATCTACATTTGTGTCTATTAAAGACATTCCATCCTCATATAAAACTCCAGCATCGGATAACCATTGTTTGACATCAGTGATAAACTCATTATTTTCTTTCAATTTGCCAGCAAGCCACTTTTGTTGCTGTTCCCACTCAGTTTTAAGCATTGGCATTTTCAGCAATGAATTATGAGTTTCAACAGCATCTTTACACAGTGTTTCATAATTCTGGAAATATTTTTGCACAACAGAAACAGTTTCTTTGGTCACTTTTCCAGAAATAAGATCATTGATCCTTTGTTTAAGTTGATTTGTTTGAGTAAACTTTGATTTACATTGCTTTTGTAAATTCTCAATAGACAATGAAACACCTTTATCAGTCATTTTCCTGACTCTTTTCTCTGTTCCAACAGCACTGTTTCTCTCAGTAACAGCATGACCATGCACTGAATTAATTTCAACAACATCGGCATCATCCGTTTCACTCGTGATTTCATCATCATTCATTTCTCTAATGATACTCATTGCATTTGCACTCGTAAGCGTTTCCTTTTAAAGCACGTTCAATGAGCCATAAAGCGATGATAATGATACTGAACAAAGCAAAATCCACTCCAACACAACATACAACAAGCTGAGAGTATTGTTGATTGTAGAAGAACGTAAACAGTCAAGCTCAAGCCGCGATTCAAACTTCTTCCTGAATCAGTATCTCATAATGTGATAAATATCGATCAAAGAAGTTCACTCACCGGCGTTTCGTAGAGCTTCTGAGATTTCTCCACATGTGCCAGCTTAAAACATACATACTCTGTTCAGTTCAAGACGATAAGACTCTGCAACCCATCAAGTAAGCGATCCACACTCCAGTAGTAGTCACTCACTCTGCCATGTGCGCAAGTCAACCTTTTTTCCATTCACAGAATTCCTCCGTCCATTCCAATGCACAAGAAACTCAATTTCAAACGGTATCTTCTTAGTCCGAGACGGTTCTTACTTTTTGTAGTGGCTTTCCTATAAGCCCAAGAAAGGTGGTAAGATGTTCTTCACGCATAATAAAAACAATGCACACAGCGATATCCGTTTGAACAGTGTTTGTCCATTTAATGCTATGTCTGCTGGCTCAGAGTTTACAATGCATCGGTTCTATGGTAAGAACCATATATTCCCGCCACCTGTGTCTGTGATTCAACCCAAAGTAGCTTAAATACCATGTGATGGAACAAGTGCGGCTTTACCCACACCACTGAACCACACCGCCATCTAGTGGTGGAATAATTAAATTACATTTGGCTCCAACAATAGCTGTTTTCTATTTTAATATATTTTTGCTGAAAAAAAAAAAACATGCTCAATAAACATTTCCTACATTTTAACATTAATGTAAAAACTGTTTTTTAAATCATTTTTTGATTAATAGAAAGTTCAAATGAACAGCATTTATTTGAAAACTTTTGTAACATTATACATGTTTTTACTGTCACTTGATACGTTTAATGCTTTTTTTTAAATAAAAGTTTTAATTTCTCTCTCTCAAAAAAACAAACAAACAACAATCTTACTGATTGACAGGATTAGATTTACATGTATGCATTTGGTAGGCCTGTCTCTCAAAAAAAATGTGTCTCTCAAATAAAAAACCTGTCTCTCCCCTCAAGTTCATGGCATTAATACCTGAGGAAGTAGGTTTCAATCAGGTGACTTTTTTCCTCTAGCAGAAGTACCTGCAATCAGTCAGGCTTCAAAAGTGGACGTTTAACGGAGGCCGCCTCTCTATCCATCACCGAAGCCTCGCGGCTGGCCAGAGTCATGTCTGCAGCCCTATAGACATTATAAATCACCAGATCTTCTTGTCGATCCTCGTCATGACAATTGCAATCCGATGGTTTGGGTCCCACGTCACAGGTAGGTCATTCAAGGTATTTTGGTGAGAAAGGGTTTCTACTGTAAGTCGCATTGTCTAACCTCCAGGGTTCAGTGATTGACTAGAAAATCCTCCAAAATTTGGCCCCATTTACTACTCTCTGTAAGAAAAGGGGTCATGACATGAATTGTTCTTTAAAGAAGTAGTTCAATTCAGAATTAAAATTTCCTGATACTTTACTCACCCCCATGTCATCCAAGATGTTCATGTCTTTCTTTATTCAGTCGAAAAGAAATTAAGGTTTTTGAGGAAAACATTCCAGGATTTTTCTCCATATAGTGAACTTCAAATTGGTTTGATGGTCCAAATTGCAGTTTAAATGCAGTTTGAAATGGCTCTACGCAATCCCAGCCAAGGAATAAAGGTCTTATATAGCAAAACGATCAATGTAATCTCATTTTCTCCTCCAACGTTTTTTTTTTACCTTTTTTTTTGTTTTATTTTTTGTAAAGGGCATTTGACTTAGTCTTTGCACATTCGCTTTGTAAACACAAGGTGTCACGATACGGTGGTAGGAGCGAGGACTCAAATGCAGGTTAAGGTTTCATTTCTTTATTAAATAATAAAATAAAACAAACACAACAAAAACTACACTGGGGGAAAATTAGAACCGAACAGACTGGACTGGACTGGACTGGACACAGGGAAAATATGAAGGGACGCACAAATCAACGATTTGGCAACATACAAAGGCATACCATGACCAACAATGACGATCCAGCACAGGACCCTTATTCCTCGGCTGGGATCGTGTAGAGCCCTTTGAAGCTGCATTGAAACTGCATTTTGGACCTTCAACCCGTTGGTTCCCGTTGAAATCCACTATATGGAGAAAAATCCTGGAATGTTTTCCTCAAAAACCTTAATTTCTTTTCGACTGAAGAATGAAAGACATTAATATCTTGGATGACATGGGGGTGAATAAATTATCAGGAAATTTTAACTCTGAAGTGAACTAATCCTTTAAGGTTCTCTTATAATTTTAAATATTTTTTTTGCACACACACAAAAATATAATTTGGAATATATTGGATATAAATTTGATATAAACTGTTTTTTTATGGGAGGCTCCTTTAAAGGAGAACTCCGGTCAATTTTAACATTGAGCTCATTTTTTTGTACATTTGGAGTTCTGTCAATACAGAGAACAACGACAAAAATCGGTGTTGCCTACACCGTGTTATCCTCTTTTTAAAATTTGCACCCTGTTGACTTCAATGGGGCAAGTTTTAAACCTGCTTTTAGCCTCTTAACATCCTTGATGTGTCATTACAAGTGCACAGCCAATGTGAGTGATTCCTTCAGAGTGAACACGGCGAATCTGACTGCAGTAGATGTGAAAGATATGAATAAAAATGATGTTTATTCAGCCAGCGCACATACCTGTATTTATTTCCTGTTTTCGGTCAAAGTCCATAGTAATCGATTGTCGAGTTCACGCGCATTGGTTTAGTACCTATGATCATGCGCGTGAACTCGACAATCGATTACTATGGACTTCGACCGAAAACAGGATGTAAATACAGGTATGTGCGCTGGCTGAATAAACATCATTTTTATTCATATCTTTCACATCTACTGCAGTCAAATTGACCCGAGTTCACTCCGAAGGAATCACTCACATGACCTGTGCACTTGTAATGACACATCAAGGATGTTAAGAGGCTAAAAGCAGGTTTAAAACTTGCCCCATTGAAGTCAACAGGGTGCAAATTTTAAAAAGAGGATAACACGGTGTAGGCAACACCGATTTTTGTCGTTGTTCTCTGTATTGACAGCACTCCAAATGTACAAAAAAATGAGCTCAATGTTAAAATTGACCGGAGTTCTCCTTTAAGACTTGTCAGTAAGCAGCCACTGTTATGTTTGGCTAATGTCATTGCATTGGAAACGTTTTTTTTTTTTTTTTTTAAATGGCTTTGAATAAAAAGCATCAGCTAAATGAATAAATGTAAATGCATTGCTAGTCATCATTTTTTTCAGAATGAGCAGGACTTTGTAAATGATAGGAAATCTGATATAATGACTTCATATACATTAATTGCTGTTATATTATGCACAGAGACACGTCAATACATAAAGATTCACATTAGGGACACTTAATGCTTCTTAATCTAATATTCACAGAGTAAAATACAAAGCGCAAGACTGTGTTGCTTTCTTTTGGCCCCTGTGAATGAGCTATCACACTGTGGTTTGTGAAAGCTATAGCGCTCTTTAGTTCTCAGCGGGGCTCTGGATATGTGTCTTCCTCTGCTAATCTGCTACTAGTGAACTGGCGGATGTCTGCTGGATCTGAGGTCTCCGCAGGCAGTCAGGGCCAGTTCACTTCAGGTTTAATGCTCTCACGAACCCCCACTGCTCAATCTCACTAGAGCCTACTGTCAAGAGAGGTACATCACTCCTGAAACCAAGTTCATATGTTGAGCCAGTTTGTAGAATATATGGACTGGAGTTGAACATCTGTGCACAAACAGCAGCAATAGGGCTTACTGTTCCTTTGAACCTTTCAGCCGCCACAAATGTTACACATTTTTTCAAAATGTGCTAAATAGATGTTTACAAAAGGAAGTCAGCTGAGAAGGAAACTATATCCATGTTGCTAAAGCGCTTTCCATTATGATTTGTATAGTACTGTAAATCAAGATAACATAAGTGTCATTTAACTTTATTTTACATTTATGTATAACAAGTACACTACCATTCAAAGGTTTGGGTGGAGTAAAGTGTTTTTTTTTTTTTCTTCTTCTTCTTCTTTTATTATAAATTAATACTTTTATTCAGCAAATTTTTAAGATTAAGTTGATCAAAAGTGACATTTTTAATGTTACAAAAGATTTATGTTTCAATAAATGCTGTTCTTTTGAACTTTCTGAAAAAAAAGGTATCATATAAAAATGGATAATAATAAAAAAATGTTTCTTCCGCATCAAATCAGTATATTGGAAGGATTTCTGAAGGATCTTGTATCAGGCATCATCACAGGAATAAACTATATTTTAACATACATGTAAATAGATATGGTTATTAGTGGTGCTTTTCAAAGCAACACTATTGTTATTGCTCATACTTATATTCCACACAAAGTTTGGCGCGTAATGCGCCCCGCACCGTTTGTCACAGACCCCTGAGTGAGGTGTCAAATCGACCGGCTCATTGAGGAGAGGTGTGCTATGACTTTTCTAAGCGATCGGGTGTACGATGTTCGCACAGCGGCCGAAAAAGCGGCCAAAAAAGTCCCATTGACTTTACATTGGGAGTTCTAAAAACATTTGAATCCCAACTGCCGTTTTCACACACACAGACTCCAAAGGGCCTGACACCCCTGCGTCTCTCCCTCTCTCTCTCCCTCAGAGGATTTATATTATCAAGCAGCCAATAAGTAATGGCCTAAAATCTTTATAGCCACACCCTAGCAACCAGTTTCAGCACCCTAGCAACCACTAAGAGCTCCCTAGCAACCACCCTAAACCAAAAAAAAATTTTTTTTACATTTTTTGGAAGTTGGATAATTATTTTTTTTACGAAAAAAAACCTTAGCAACCATCCTGAACACCCTAGCAACGTCTAGAAACGCTCTAGTAACCACCAAAAATACCGTAGCAACCAACCAGAACACCCTAGCAACTGTCTAGCAACCCCCCAGAACACCTAGCAACTGCCTAGCAACCACCCAGAACACCCTAGCAACTGCCTAGCAACGCCCTAGCATCCACCAAAAATACCATAGCAACTGCCTAGCAACACCATTAGCAACACCATAGCAACACCATAGCAACACCATAGCAACCACCCAGAACACCCTAGCAACCACCTAGCAACGCCCTAGCAACCACCAATACCCTAGCAACCACCCAGAATACCCTAGCAACCGCCTAGCAACACCATAGCAACCACCCAGAATACCCTAGCAACCACCTAGCAACACCATATCAACCACCCAGAATACCCTAGCAATGCCCTAGCAACCACCCAGAATACCCTAGCAACCGCCAAGCAACACCATAGCAACCACCAGAATACCCTAGCAACCGCCTAGCAACACCATAGCAACCATCCAGAACACCCTAGCAACCGCCTAGCAACACCATAGCAACCACTCAGAATACCCTAGCAACTGCCTAGCAACGCCCTAGCAACCACCCAGAACATCCTAGCAACTGCCTAGCAACGCCCTAGCAACCACCCAGAATACCCTAGCAACCGCCTAGCAACACCATAGCAACCACCCAGAATACCCTAGCAACTGCCTAGCAATGCCCTAGCAACCACCCAGAATACCCTAGCAACTGCCTAGCAACACCATAGCAACCACCCAGAACACCCTAGCAACCACCTAGCAAAGCCCTAGCAACCACACAGAACACCCTAGCAACCACCTGAACAACATGAATAAGCCATATCTCAGCACCAGAACATCGTACAGACATGTTTGTTGGCTTGTATGCAATCATGTACCACACTCTAGCAACCGAGTGGCGAGTTTTGCCACTGCAAGCACCACTTCACATTTTCTTCAGGAAATGTACATTCTAGTTGTAAATTGTAATACTGTTTTTATTAGAGATGCACCAATACAAAATTTCTCTGCCGATACCGATAGTTTGATTTTCTTAAAGGGGTCATGGACTGCATTTTGTTATTATTTTATAATGTTTCCCAAGGTTCACTTATAATGTATATGATTATTACATCATAAATGCTCATAATTTAGAAATAAAATGTAATTTTCTACCCTGATTTTAGCCCTCTGATTTGAACACTCTGTTGAAAGGGGCGTGTCTGCTGTGAGACGTCAATGTAAACGCCCACTGTTGTGAATGGCTAACATCTTTGCATATTAAATAAGTATTACATGTGATACTCTCTCGAAATGGCTGATACTGATCATTGGCCGATACATCGGTTAATAGTTTTCACTGAATTTTATGATCAAATAAATGTTGCCTTAGTTAGCAAAAGAGACTTTTCAAAATCATAGAAAAATTCTTACTGACCCCAAACTTTTGAACTTTTAGAATGACATTTTTTTTTTTTTTTGCCTTTTGCCTTCTTGATGGTTAGCCAACTGTTTTAAGAGTACTAAAATACTTTGGTTACATGAGAGGAATGACAACAGGTTTCTTATTTAACAGTACCTTTTGTTAGTATCATTGAGTTAATATAACTGCTCTCGCTCTCTCTCTGTTTCTCTCTGTTTAGAATTTGATAGAAAAGTTGAATATAAGAAATAGATAAACAAGATAAATAGGCGAAAACAAGACAATCAAATGTTGATGTTTGGGCTACAGTAGAGGGGTGTTAATGCTTAATCAATAATTAATGTATTTTTCAGTTGTAATGTGATAAAGTTTATTAGCTGTCAATTAATTAGTTTCTGCACAAATGTTTTCAGCAATCACATTATTATTATAAATTCCGCAATCCGCATTAAAATGATACAAACATGAATGCATTAAAATACAGCAAAGGGATCCCATTTCACTTGCATAATGTGACGCATTTCTGAGTAAAAAGGGATAGTCAATAAAAACATTTTGGGCGGGACATGTTGAGAACTGATTTAATTTTGAAAAGCTGTCTCTGTATGAAAGGGTTGAAAAATAAGATAAATTTCTAATGTTAACTGAAAAGTCATTTCAAAGGCTAAAGCAAACTATTTAATTTGATTAAAGGTTATGGTGACAAACTTGTTTTCCTTCGGAAAACTTTAAGTATATTTATTTCTGGATAAATGGCATTCCTAGGCTCCAGACATGATGTAAACGTTTTCTGATCCTGATGAACCTCCAGATTATTAATACCTCATTATACAGACTGGTTATGAAAATAAACTACTGAACAGAAGTAACAGTGAAGGGAAGTTCACAGGATGAGTCTCTAGTGTCCTTCATATGTCTATGTCCAACTCTCACTGTTAAGCGTCATTCTCTGATCTTGTATTCTTAGCTTTAGGCCATTGGAGAGGCGGTTCTTCTAATGTGTTTGTTTTCCTACAGGATCTGCCAGCTCATTACACGGCTGGACTGTTTAGTTGTGGGTTTTTTGTATTATTTCAGACTGGAGGCTGTTACTCACTGTTGACACCAGATTGCGTTCTTAAATTGCGAAGTGATTTCCTGTCTTTCTTTGCGGAATACAAACACTTTATTCTCAAAAAAAAAAAAAAAAAAATGGAAGGGAAGGGAAGGGAAAAATATAATTATGCCATTTGTGACAGAGGACAACAATTCTGCTTTTGACAGCAATTTCAAGAAGTTCAAAATGTTGGCTGGACGTTTCCAGGAAATTCTAGCTTTACTTACTTAATATTTACAGCTGAAATGGCCATATTTGTCAAATATTTCAGCATCTGCCATTTTAGTTTGACAGTAAGAACTCAATTAAGGTGCTTTGACCTCACTTCATGTACAACTTATTGTCATTAACACTTGAATCATGTTCTGGAGGAATTAATCATTAATAAGAAATGAAAGAAATATCCAACTCTCTTTTTGTGAGAAACACAGAAAAAATACCATTTACCATTCATTCATTAACGTGACTTGGCGAATGAATGAATGAATGGTGAATGACTTTGTGATCTCAGTATACAGTATTATAGAAGAAACGTCTCAGGTTACGTATGTAACCATGGTTCCCTGAGAGGGAACGAGACGCTGCGTCAAGCGCTGCGGGAACGCCCTGCGTGATTGCGTCGTGAAGCACATGTGTAATCAGCCCAATGGAAAGACAAGACGTCATAGGCGGGTGACATCATCGACCAGGAAACTATAAAGCACCCCTGGAAACAGACCGCGACAGCTTCTGAAAAGCCGAAGCAAGTCGATCACAGGCATGCAGGGAGTATGGCAAGGCGACGCAGCATCTCGTTCCCTCACAGGGAACCATGGGTACATACGTAACCTGAGATGTTCCCTTTCAAGGGAACTCGCGCTGCGTCAAGCGCTGCGGGAACCCTATACCCACGACACCATATGACAAATGCCTGTTCTGTATGAAGACCATGCGCACACTAGGAAACAAGCACCCTAGACCCTGGAGTGGAGCCTAGGTCCAAGTCATAAGATCTAACAAATGTATGCGGTGAGGACCAGCCTGCCGTATTACAGATGTCATAGAGTGAAACTCCTGATAATAAAGCCTTAGAGGCAGCCATACTCCTGGTAGAATGGGCCGGGACAGCCAAAGGTGAAGGCTGTCCGGCCGCTTAATACGCAAGTGAGATAGCCTCAACTACTCACTTGCTCACTATCTGTTTAGATGCAGGGCAACCTAACTTAGGTAACCTGAAGCAGGCAAATAATTGCTCTTATATATATATATATATATACCACAGGGCAGATTTGTGGACATAAGCATCCAAAGCCCGGAAAGGGGCATAACAGATACATTTTTTCCTGATCTGGGGTATTAAGGTGGAGGACAGAAGGTCTGCAGCACAAATGACCCGCAAATTTAGTAGGGACCTAGGATTACAACCCGGCAAGGGGTGAAGAAAGACTATCACCATACCAGGTGCAAATCCAAGTATGTGCAGGCCTCAGCCTCACGTACCATGGAGAAGTCGAAATAAGGATCTCTCCTCAGAGATAACCCAGCAAAGAAACATTCATTGCAGAAATCAAGTACTGTACCATAGGGCAGATAGCAAGATTCAGAAGGAGTTCTCCGCACCAGGCAGAGAACAGTTTCCATTCCAATGCATATTCAGTCTTCTCGTGGAGGAAGCTCTAGACTGGAGTATGGTCTCCACGACCTTGAGAGACCTGAACCTATGAGCTGGGCCCCCTCAGAGGCCGAGCCCACAGTATCCATAACTCCGGATGAGAGTAACTCCCAGGAGCAAAGATATCGAGACATGCGTACAGGTGTATCCTCAACCACACCTAATACGTTGCATCTAGTTCAAGCAGAGCTGGATGCGTCAGGGAGAACCACATAGGGCAATGCGTTGTATAAAACGATGCGAAAGGTAGACTTGAGTCTTGACCGAAGTTCTCCCAAAGGAGCTCCACCACCTTGGGGTGAAGTCTCCATTCCCCGGGCCTCAGCCCCTGCCTCAACAGGATATCTGCTCTGATATACGAGACCATCAGTGTGTTGTCCGGAGGACAAGCACATGGTGGCCTCTCAGGTCTGGCAGGAAGTATTTGAGAGCTCGAAATACCACCATAATTTCCAGCCAATTTATGTACCAAGAACGTTGATGGTCCTGCCAAAGACCTTTCGCCAAGCGGCCACTCATGACCGCCCCCCATTCCGTGAGGGAGGCATCCGTCGAAAGCATTACGCGTCGACAAGAAGCCCCCAGCACTGGGCCCTGGGCGAGGAACCAAGGTTTCTTCCACATGACCAAGGCACGAAGGCATCGCCCGTGCCTCGGCAGCAGCGGGACCCGCGCCCCTTGGGGGGCGCGCACCTAACCGTCCTCCTCGAAGAACGGCCGGCGGGAGAGCGGAGCGTCCTCACGGACAGTTTCTCGCAATGCTCACAGTCAGCCCCCTCGAGAACTGACTGTTGGCATGCTCCACACCCAAACAAGAAACACAAAGCTGAAGTGTGTGTCCCCACCCGTGATATAACGTGGGCAGGGAGCAACATAACGCTTGCTTGCTCTCTTTTGCCATAATATATATATATTGCAACTTTGACAGACAACAATAAATATGACAAGGACAGAATACACAGATAGCTTGCTGAAGGCACAGAAGCTGTCGCGATCTGTTTCCAGGGGTGCTTTATAGTTTCCTGGTCGATGATGTCACCCGCCTATGACGTCTCGTCTTTCCATTGGGCTGATTACACATGTCATTCACAACGCAATCACGCAGGGTGTTCCCGCAGCGCTTGACGCAGCGCGACTTCCCTTGAAAGGGAACTCATCCAAAGCTTGTCCTTCAATTGTGTGGGTGTTTTTATAATGGATGAATTTGATGTGTACAAGTAATTTAGCACATTTTTAGGATTGAATGATGATGAAGCTAAGGTTTACACAGAAAGTTGTGGTCAGTCTTTTGTAACTCAAGAAAATAACGTTAAACGTTAAATTCATTTTAATGCATTTCTATATGGATTATTAGGATAGTGAATATTATTTTATTCCAAACCAAGTGTTCAGATAGTTTTAGTCATTTCTGACCAGTGTTGTTATTGTTAACTAAAGCTATAAACTAATTTTCATTCATTGATATAAAGATGAAAAACATATTGACAACTCACTAAAATAAGTTTCAGTTGAAGTATTAAAAGTACTGGAACTGAAATAAAAATAAAGCTAAATAGAAATATTTTAAAATAAACAAAAATCAACAGCAAAAAATTGTCATTACTAAAATTCATTAAAACTTAAACGTACAATATGTAATTTTTTTCGCCGCTAGGGGTCGCTAACTACTTACAATAACAAAGGCGTAGTTTGATGACGCAACATTTGCTAAGAATTATGGATCTTGTCGTCAACGTCAAGCCGACCGATCTAATAATATTTATGGATGAGTAAATACATCGATGTTTTTATCATGACTGTGATATGAAGCAGGTCGGGATTGCTAGAGACAGCTATCAGCTCCACACGTGACGCAAGTCCCACGGATATGTTTATGTTTATGTTTATCTTTATTGTCTGTTCAGATTTACTGGTCAGAAATTCATCTTTGACACTGGCTTCAACAACATTCTACAACCACATTACACACCACATAACCACATAATACATACATAATAATTAATAAATACATGATTCAGTTAAATTGATACAATATGTGCATGTTCACAAAAACAAACCTAATTGAGAATCTGATTTAAAACAGTCACTGCCAGTGGGACAAATGATCTTTTAAAAATGTTCTTTTTGGCATACGGTACGCGTAGCCTACGCCCCGACGGAAGGACCTCAAAACAGAAGTGGAGGGGATGAGTCTGATCTGAATAAACCACAAATGCCCTTTTCTCCAGAAAATGTGAGAATAATTCTTGCAGTGTGCTCTGTTTATGGCCGATAATCTTATTCGCTTCGTTAATTACTCGTGTTAATTTATTCTTCTGTTTCATTGTTAAATTTCCATACCATGAAACAATGTTATAAGTTAAAATGCTTTCAATCATCGATCTATATACGATAGTTAAGATCCTCCTTTCGATGTCGAAGTTACGCAACTTCCTAAGTAGACTTAAACGCTGTCTTGCTTTCTTATGTACATAGTCCACTAACGAAAGTTTGTCATCAATGATTGTACCTAAATATTTAAAATTTGAGACTTGCTCTATCTTTACACCTTTTATAGTAACTTGTTCGTATGGGAGGCCAACTGTACATTTCTTATTCTGATTCCCACAGCATAGTTCTAAAAGGATAAAAGGAATATGGACATTTAATTCTACCAAACTACACGCAAGTGCAGAATTACTTCTCACAGGTCAGTTTATTAGACAAATTGAACTTGTGAGGTAACGCAGCGCTGTTTCACTTGGTCTAACATTACACTATCACACTAAACTGCATTTGAATGTGTTGAAATGTATGATATTCTATGCGTTAGTTTGTCTGTATGAGACTTAGCAGTAAGCTAGATCAACATTAGAATAACATACAGATCATATTCTAACATTTTATCATTGTTGAACTATATAACATTGATTAGTTTTATGTAAATGTGCTCACCTGTTTAATAAATTACATGTAGGAGCAGTCGAAGTCTTGGACGTGGAGCTCTAGGCATCTCGAAAAACACCACACTGATATTGATTCTCGTTTTAGTTCTCCTTTTTTATCCAAAGTCTGCTTGCCATGGTCCATAATGTTTGAACGAAACAACAACAGCGTGCAGATAGACATTACGAACTACACAGTTGTCCACGTCTGTCGCCTTGGTTACTATCAGAGGGCTCTGGTTACTATGGCAGTACGAGCGGAAACCAGGGAGAACGCGGATATGACGCCATTGACGGCGACAAAACGGAAATAAAGAAACGGTACGTGTCTTCGAATTAAATGACAAATTTCTCCTGGTTTGAAAGTTGTTGGAAACAGTCGGGATAATGTAAGTACATAACTAAAAAAAAATATATATATAACATAGTGATATTTGCTATTTTTAAAGCAAAAAATTTAAAAAAATGTTTTTTTTTTAAATAAAGTGAAAAGTGAAAATATAAAAAAAATAATCTTCACATTTATAAATACAATAGTACTAAAAAAACCTAAATGCTGTTCGAAACGCTGAAAGACCTGCTCCAGGCGATCATCATGCAGTGCGGTGGAGGGCGCATGCACCACCACGTCATCTAGGTAGATGGAGACACCCTGGATACCAGCCAATATGAGTGACATTATCTTCTGAAAGCAGCTCGGGGCTGATGACAGTCCAAATGCCATGCGTTTAAATCTGAAAACCCCCACGTGCGTGATAAATGCTGTAAGGTCCATGCTGGCCGGTGCTAGAGGGACCTGCAGGTAGCCGTTACGTTAGTCCACCTTACTGAAAACAATGGAGCCGTGGAAATGGCTAGTGAACTCCTCAGCCGTAGGTAGGGGGTGGCATCGACGGGCTCTATGATGTCCGCCTCCACCAGGCTTATGCAGCTCGGCCTCCACCGCGTCAAGGAGAGCCAAGGGAATGTGCCGTAGGGGCTGGATAACAGGGTGGACTGCCAGGTCAACAGTAGGCTGGTGTACAAATCCAGTCATGCGGCCCAGCCCGTTGAACCGTTGTGGGTAGCGGTCAGGCCAGGAGGCGGCAACCTGCAGGACATGCAGGCCCCTAGCATCACTCACAGTAAAACCCAGGGCAAGGAACAAGTCTAGGCCCATAATGTTAGCTCCCTTCCAGGTGATACAGAACTTGGTGGCAGGCGCACATTGTTGATCATATCGGACGGGTAGGCAGGACACACCCAGAGTGGAGATGGGAAAATGGCCGTAGCCTAACAGGGGTTTAACCGCTGCTTCCAGAGTTACGTGACTGAAGAAGCGGTCATATGTGCATTTGTTCAGGACTGACACCTTAGCCCCTGTGTTCACGAGGAGTGGAATGAGAGCTGTGCCCACACGGCATGTGCAGAGCTTGAACGAAGGCTGTGAGGTCTGTACAGTGTTTATGGGAACAGCAGCAGTATCATGGCAAGCAGGAGAGGAGCGACAGCAGCGTGCAAAATGGTTCAACTTGTTGCAGTTACGACAATGGTTTCCCTGGGCAGGGCATGACTGATCTCTGGTTGCATGTTTAGGGGAGCCACAGTTGCTACAGCTCTTGTGCCCACTCTCCCTGGGCCCCCTGTCCACTCTCTGTACGTCCAAACTGTCACTCACCCTGTCAGTCACCACTGCCGTCTCTGTGTGCTGAACTGACGGTGGGGATGACGTCACAGGCTCATGCACAGCGCGGCCGAACTTGCGCGCCTCCATTAGGGCCGTTTCCAACTGCTTCCCAATTACTAAAGCGTCCGCTAGTGTCGTGGAGTCTGGCTCTAGTAAAAGTTTCTCCCTCAGTTGGTTACATGACGTTTTCTCTATTAACTGGTCAACTATAAGTCCATCCTCCAAAGCCCCAAACTCACAAAGTCTAGCCAGCTCACGTAATGCTGATACATAGTGGGCAACGGTCTCACCCGGCTTTTGGGTCCTCTGACGAAACTCAAAACGGTGCATCCGCCGGCTTCTTCCGGAGCTGAAGTGAGCCTTCAAGGCGGCCGTGGCTGTGACGTACTTATCATCCGATAAGGTGAGCGTGGTGAAGATTCGCTGTCCCTCCTGCCCGAGACAATGGCGCAGAAGCGCGCACTTCCTCGCCTCCGCTAGATCCGAGTGTCCCAAAGCCAGCAAATAATCCTCAAACGACGTCAACCAGCAATCCCAGGGAACAGCTGGATCACCGGGAAAAGGTAGGAAAAGTGGCGGTGGTGGTAAGACAAGTTCAGACGTCCTCGTTCGCCAATTATTGTGTTTGCGAAGGACTCAATAATTACACTGTGTAGCTCCGTTTATGTTGGCTTTATCAACTGATGTAAACTTACATTTTACGACCTTTGCCGTAAATCAATGCTATAAGCTTTAAAGGCACAGTAACCTGTCACTCGCAGTGCATAACAAAACATAGTCCAACAGGACCCAATGCTGAACGTTTTCAGACATAACACTATCAGCGTGCACCATTCAGATTTTCATGCCAGAACTATGTAATATCAGTAGACTTAAGCCCAAAGTATACTCGGCAACACGTGTTCCGCGTGATGTAATTTTCGTCATCAGAAGGTTCCGTGGATGTCCACGCACATTGTCCACATGTAATTTTTGTGTCCGTGCGAACAGTGAGCATACAACAGCGCATGTGAATTGAGCACAATGTCCACTAGATGGCGTGCACGCACCGAACGAATCTTTCCGCACTGATGGCAAAAGGATTATACTTTGAAGGGCTTGCGCACTCACCTGTGCACGAGTGGAGCGAAACGTGGAAAATGAAGTATACCTGGGCCTTTGGTAGATTAATAGGTTAGGGTTAGGGAATAAGTTGACATGTAGTTGCGAAATTTCTTATAGTTAGCAGAATGTTTGTTGGGGGACCAACAAAATAAAGTGTTATGCAGACAATAATAGGCCTATACTCTAATGAGAGTTAGTTGACATGTAGTTGCAAAGTTACCTGTAGTTAATAGTCTAAAGTGGACCATCGAAATAAAGTGTTACCTAATACTAAATAAACACTGTTTGACTAGGTATTTAAAATTTTTAAAGTTAAAGTGATATTTGTTGGTTACCGACATGCTTATGTCATGTTGGAGACATGGTGCTCTCAATTTAAGTTTGACCTGTTTCACTAAGAAAAATGTCACCACAGAAAACAGCTCTTGTCAAGAAATTTTATTGCATCTTGGATCCAGATATGATTTATGGTTTTAAATGCAGTACAGACGAAGCTCTCCACTCTCACACACTGTGTGCTTCACTCTGCTGAACCCTAACTCATTTCCTTTCCATCTCACATAGACACAGAATGAACTCGAGCAGAAACAACAAGACTGAGGATCAGCAGAGGTTCAGTAGAGGTCCAGCACACTGAGTTCTGTCTGCTCTCTGCGGCCTTGTATTTACCGCTCTGACGACTTTCCTATTTAAAGGTTTTTTTTTTTTTCCTAAATATTCCCACTTATTTTCAAGGATTTCTCAATGGCAGTGTCACTGCAGCAGCTGCTGGCATGTGTTTGTATGTTTAGTGACCGGTTGTGTGATTTCAGCTGGAATAAACTCTGTCTGACACCACGGTCGGTCTTGGTTCAAAGGCTTGGGAAAGCGTGTATGTATGTGGATCCAGAGGGATGTGCTAAAGCACTGATTAGTCTCTTGTGATCGTGCTGTTTTCTTTACCTGCTGGCATCTGCCAAGTCTGTTCACCCACACACTTGTTCATTGACCTTAATAAGTCAAGCTCACACTCAATTGTCCATTTCCTCTGGCAGACTGGAGATAATGAAGGTGCCCTCGCCTGGACCTAATTTACTCCTTATATCAGTGGAACTTAAGGATGATGTGAGTAATTATTTTGATGTTAAAAAGCTTTCTCTAACCTACTTTTTTATGAAGAAACTGTAAGCCATTGGTAGGTTGAGTTAAATGTTACATTGTTGCACTGCACATTGCTCTGTTCCTTTAACCTTTGGTCTGATATGTCCATTTTCTGGCTAAGCTAGTGATGGGGTTTTGAGGCGGGGCTACTTTTTTGTTTGGAAAATAATTTACAAAAAAATCTGATTTAATCAGATTTTCCTGTAGTCTTTCTTTAGGAAATTTCAGTCATTTCTGAAATATTTAAAAAATTTCACCTAGAGTTTTTAGTCTACATTACCCAAATTCAGCACAGAAGTACAGGCCTGTCCTGACATGGGTTGCTATGACTTCTAACAGATAGGACTAATATTTTTACATTTTTTCAATTGAAGATGTTCAGGAAACCCATAGGTTGGTGTTGAAAATGTCTGATTGTTTTTCCTCCAAAACTTTTCAATCTACATCCACAGAACTCTCTACTGAGTATGAGATATTTTTTTTAACTCTTCATACTTCCAGGAATGGATTGTCTGCAATTCTACTTAACCTTCAACGGCTTTTTATAACTTTAAAACTTTCCAAAAAGGTTTTGTCAAGCTGACTATCAGATTTTGTGTATTTTTGCTTTATTCTTCCAATTATTTTCTTTGCTAGTGCACTTTACAAGGCCTCTCAATATTCTCAATGCTTTTACAATAATGAGCTAAAAACTGCAGTCAACTTGATTTTGTAACATATTATTACATAGTCGTTTTTGACTTGCATGAGTCAAGTTTGTGTGATGCTGGGTCTATATACAGATATCCAGAACTCCTCTTCTGGCTTAGACGTGCATGTCTTTTCTTAAAAGCTTTTGGTCATTTTGACTTATGGTGAGCTGTGTCTGTTCATGTCATTAGGGGGTGTAGGAATCTTAGAATCGAAGACCAGGAGACGTTGGGATCGCGTTCAAACAAAAGTTATTTGAGAACTTTGCGTTGCGTTGCTGCAGTTCTTCCAACAGTCTAAATCTAATACAGTATGCATTGTAGTTATATACATTCCAAGGGGGAGGGATTACATAGAGGCGGAGACTCTGAACAAAGCATGCAAATGAAGTAGGAACACACCCTACTCTGTGAGCGCTACTAGTACAATTGAATCAGCGTAACTATTCAAATCCTGATACTGGCCAGGAACACCGGTTCCAAGAGCCATCCCAGAGCCATTAAAGACAAAAGGTGAAAGTCTCCCCTAGCTAATCCAATCAACCTAACGATTCAACGTCTGGGCCAGGGGCTCCGAAAGCCATTTGGGCTCCCGAAGGTGAGAATCTCAGTGATCTGACTCATTTAAAACACAATAGAGAAAACAGGACTGGCCGGAGTCTCTAGCGAGAAACTGACCCTACTAAAATCAAAGTCTTAACTTTTAATGTTGAAACCTAAATTAAACACTTAATAAATTTGTAATCCTACAGGGGTATTTATGTTTGTTGTTTTAATGTACTTAATATCGTAATGATACAGAAGGAGACAACACAGGTAACTCAAGTTCACAGAAGTTTATTAGCAGGTAGCAGAGAGCAAGCAGGATAAGGTGAATGTTCAGCAAATACATGAATAGGCAGATTTAGTTAAACTGGTAATAGTCTGTGTCCTTTGCAGGTGCTGTGATGGTGACAGTGGTAGATGCACACAGACAATAATTCTGAAATTAAATTAAAATGACAAATATAAATGAATGTCTGTGTGCATTTACCACGGTCACCATCACAGCACCTGCAAAGGACACAGACATTCATGGTGTGTACTTTGGTGACAGTGGTAGATGCACACAGACAATAATTCTGAAATTAAAATAAAATGACAAATAAAAATGAATGTCTGTTTGTAGATCAAAATTTCTTGACTATGACTGTTTTATAAGCTTATACATTCCGAGCAGACCCAGTGATGCAACAGATGTATACCGTTTTTTTTTTTTTTTTTTTTTTTTTTTAATACATTAGGAGGGTTAAGTTATTCAGGGATGGATAAACCTCAAATAGATTAAAAATGGATGATCAAACTCATTTTAAATATTGAATGTTTGTCTGTGCAAATATATATATATATATATATATATATATATATATAGAGAGAGAGAGAGAGAGAGAGAGAGAGAGAGAGAGAGAGAGAGAGAGAAAACGTGATGAATATGTCAACTGAAATGTGTGTAAAAATTGGGATCATAGTTACTGCCCACTCAAAAGTAAAAAATACAGAATGTGTCGCAAGTGTGTGATACTAAATATGTAGCTAGTGTGACAAGCTGTGCCAACTGTGACTAGTAGGATCTATCACAGAAACACAATGTTCTCAGTTGATCAGTACTTTTTTGTCAGAACAAAAGCAGCAGTCTGTCTTTCTCTGAGTGATTGTCTGTTTATGTGCATAAAGTTTCATAACACTGCTCATTTGAAAGTGACCTCTGCACTGAAGTTTCTGTACTCTTCACTGTCTTGGCCTCATGTTTCTGTGGGCTTTGATTGACAGGAGTTGTTCCTTTTGTGTGCAGCAGTTCCCCAGGGTCCTAAGCTTACCTTCACTGAGCTGCACCACTGTGACCACTGACAGTCTGAATCACTTACAGACTCACTGACTTTAAAAGAAAGATGAGCAACAGCAGGTCCTGTTTAAGGATTTTAGGGTTAGTTTAAGGATCAGTGTTATTATGTCATGTTCAGTTAGTTATAGTTTTAAACATGGGTGCTTTATTCATCAAGATCATAAAGTTAGTTTCTCCTCAGGGTTTTTATTAAGAACATTAATGATATCTGCATACATTATATAATTTATTTTGGTTCTGTTCTGTTTACCCTATTGAGGTTATCGCTGCACTCTTTGCTCTTATCCATATGGAGGGGCACTTCTTGCCCAGAACAGAACCATTCCGCCAATCCAACTGTATGCTAATTGTTAATCATCTTTGATGATATGGTCACTATATTGCGGTTATTTAGCTTATTAGATGTTATTTTGTGGGTTTTAGTGAAATGGCAAAGTGCTGTGGCTAGTCAAGGAAGACTAGTGAACATTTTGACAGGAGGATGAAATTCCCCTGAATGTGGGACCACCTCAAAACAACTTCTACATACCTGGATGAGACATCTAATCTCCAATTTAATCTTGAGCTGTAAGCCAACAGCTATAAGAGACTGGTTTGAGAGGTTGTCTACCTGTAAAGATACCATTTATTAGTTTTATCAACTGCAAAAAAAAAAAAAAAAAACACCTTGCATTTGCCATAGGATTGGAGTGTGGAAGATTGGAGCCAAGTTCTGCGGTCCAACAAGTCCAAATGTAACATTGGATGGTGTCAGGTATGTTTGTAGGAAAGGACTGGAGTGTTTTAATTCCAGATGCATGCACAGGGCCATTAAGCACTGCAGGGGAAACATAATGGAATTGGGAACGCATGTCTGCAGAAAGTGTTGGATAGATCTACAAAGTTGCTGGCACTTTGAAAATGGATCAATACTTGGGAATCCTGCTGAGCAGAATGTAGCCAAGTATAGAGGATCTGTTTGAAGATCAAATGTGTATTTTCCAACGTGATAATGATCCAAAACACACAGCGCATGCAACAAAGTTGCGCACAATGAAAGTGTTCATGCTCAGCATTTCGAAATCTTCAAGTCTCCCTCAGTGACCTTAAAGCCAATGAAAACCTTTGGGAAATTATAAAGGAAAATTAAGGAGGATCGGAAAGTTAAGCATGACACATGGGCAAAGTTTAGTGAGTCCATTCCAAAAAAACGTAACTTTCCAATCCTCCTTTTCTTTATAATATATATTTAAAAGTATATATAAAAGTAATATTTTATATATATTATAGATTATAGAAAAATTATAGAAAAGAAAATTCATCAAAAAGTGTAACAAAAAGTTAATATTGTTGAATCCTTGCAGTGTGCTTGTACACGTGACCAGAACCCAAGGGAATGAAACTGAAAAATTGAAAAACTGAAAAAGGCCTTTTTTTTTTTTTCTAAATTAAATACAATTAGAGAACATTCAGGACATAACTCCCATTGCGTGTGCCTTTCTTGAGCCCGGAGCAAGTGTTACTGCTCTCTTCATGCTCTTGGTCTGTTCACTGATAAGAGCTGCTTTACAAACCACTCACTCGCATATTCTAGAATGACTCACATCTAAACAAAGCTGCTCAGTAGAAATGAGGAAATGAAGTTCAACGTGAATCTGTCAATCTGAAAACATGCAGACAAATGTTGGAATAAAATGAGCATACACCTTGTACAATAACAATCATATTATATATATATTTGCCCATGTGTCAAAAGAAAAAAAAAAATCTTTTTTCTAGATTCATAAGGATAGAATTAAGAGAGTAATTTTATATTGAGGTATTATGTTTGTACAGTAAATCAAAGCTTTTCAAAGTATGTAATGTAATTATATTTGTTTCGTCTTTTTTTTTTTTTTTTTTTTTTTCAGAAGCAAAAGGAAAAATACTGTTACCAGTCCCTACATTCAAGTGTCTGTATAGCTCCATATCTCCTCTTTACATAGTCTGTGTGCCTCTGAGAAAACTAATCAGATAAAATACAGCTATTCCAGAACTACTGTAAACACACAGTCAAGGTTACCGCCTCAATCTCTATATGAAATATAATCTCATCAACTTCAAAATAGAATCTTTGAGGGGCAACCAGAAAAATGATTGTCAACAATGTGCAATCCAATCTCCTTTGTCCTGACCTGAGAGGCAGTGTTTCATATAAAACCTAGTGAATAAACTTTCTTGTTTCCCAGAATTAGACTCAATTCTGTGTGGGCAGTTTTGCAGGTCAGTGAAGAATAGTGTGTTTTGCAAATTCTGTTTCCTGTGTGATGACTGAGGGTGATGCATTTGGTTAAGAAAAACAGTTCCCATTGACAGTGAAGTCAAAAGTCAGAGAGAAACAGCAGAAGAAACTGGAAAGTCTCTTGTGCAGCTGAATGAGATTGAGGTTCTAATCATTGGTTTCTGGTCTGTCAGAAAGAAAAAAATTAAGTCAAGCTCCAAAATTTTTCTCACTGATCTGACCTATCATTAAAACAGTGATTCCTTACCAGGAGTATGGATGCCTGGGGTGTTTGGAAATATTTCGATTTTTTTTAAAGCCAGATGAAAGAAAGAAAGAAAGAAAGAAAGAAAGAAAGAAAGAAAGAAAGAAAGAAAGAAAGAAAGAAAGAAAGAAAGAAAGAAAGAAAGAAAGAAAGAAAGAAAGGGAAATACAGTATATTACCAGTCAAAGGTTTGGGGTCAGCACAATTTTTTTTGAAATATATGATATTTATCATTTTATTCAGCAAATTAATTCATCAAAGAATCCTGAAAAAAGTATCTCTGTTTCCACAAAAATATTAAGCAGCACAACTGTTTTCAACATTGATAATAATGATAAATGTTTCTTGAGCAGCAAATCAGCATTATAATGATTTCTGAATGATCATGTGACACTGAAGACTGGAGTAATGATGCTGTAATCAGCTTTGATCACAGGAATAAATTACATTTATTTTAGTTCATTTTAATTTAATTTAGTCTGTTCCTGAGCCGGTGGTGTCTGTTCCTGAGCCGGTGGTCTGTTCCTGAGCCGGTGGTGTCTGTTCCTGAGTCGGTGTTTGTTCCAGTGCCATGGCCGCCCGAGGGGTCGTCTCCGCCGTGGCCGCCCGAGGGGTCGTCTCCGCCGTGGCCGCCCGAGGCGTCGTCTCCGCCGTGGCCGCCCGAGGCGTCGTCTCCGCCGTGGCCGCCCGAGGGGTCTTCTCCGCCCTGGCCACTAAGCCATCACCCCCTGTTCCTGTTCCCCTCCATGGACCTGGCCCCCCATCCCTCCCCCTGATGCTCCACCATTCCACCTCCCTCCTGGACTCTTGTTTTGTTTTTGTGTGTGTCTTGGAGCGTCTGGTAGCCGCTCCGTAGAGGGGGGGTTATGTCACAGTGTCTGGTTTGTGTATCCCGGGTGTCCACTAGAGGTCTCTTCCCCATACTGTCACCATTACTTCATGACTACATTTCCCATCATCCTGTTCTGTCACTCATTGATTCATTGCCCACAGCTGTCTCCCGTCACCTTGTCAGTATCTGTATATTCCTGTTTGTTTCAGTGTTGGTCACGGAGTCCTTATTGTATGTCACTCGTCAACGCTAAGGTCTGGTTTCAAGTCTGTTCTCGTTGTTGTTCTTGCTTGTTTTGTTTATTCGTTATCTGACTGATTAAATGGTTCTTGCATGGGTGACGATTATTTGGACTGCCCTGATTACCATGTTGCTGCGGTTGGATCCACCCATTTCTCCGCTAGCGATCGTGACAGTAAATAAATAAATAAATAAATAAATACTGATCGCAAACTTTTGATTATATATATATATATATATATATATGTATATAATAGTTTCATCATATAAAATTACACAGCCAATCAAACTAATATTGAAATAATGATGAGCACGTTGTATTATAAAATTTAAGAATTGTTGAGCAGCTCTTGCCAGTTGAAAGTGACTAGGGACCATCCTGCTTAATAAATGATGAAATACCTCACTCTATGTGACTTTATAAGAGCTATGAAACAAGCCTGACAGAACAAGATCTTTAATTTAATCATGGGTAAAAATCTCCATGTTGAAGCACCTGGGGAAATTCAGGAACAATTAATGGCAAGCACTAAAAGACAGCAATTGATTGAGTCGGATCCCATGGGGAATTTTGGCAATTTGCTTTGTAATAATCAGACCTGGTTAGGGATGTTTCTCTCCTTTATTTTCAGTAGGTGGTGCATGAAGGCTTCATAAAGACATGAATTATGATGATTTACTATTTGCTCAGTGTTTGATTCCATTACCTGCCTAAAGTACTCAGATTTTTTACTAAAAGAAACATGATAAATCAAAGTCTTCATTTAAACCCAAAGGAGACATAGTCTTTAATTGAAACATCCAAAACACCTCTGAGTCTTAATATTTCCACCCTGCCGAAAATGCATCACTTTCTCAATACCTATGCATTTGAGTTGTTCAATGTTGTGATAATGATCAATAAAATGTCTGGCAACCGAATAAGTGACATTGCGTCTTCGAATAGCTGATTTATGTTCACAAATTCTAATCATCAGTGACCTCAATGTTTTTCCGACATACATCTGTGGGCATGGGCATTGAAGTAAATAGACACCAAATTTGTAGAGAATGTTATACAAGATTTAATATGAATTTTTATTTAATAATATATTATTTTTTTCCTTTTTTTTGTGTGTTTGTGTTGAAAAGCATGTAAAGTTTTTACATTGTGATATTGAAGAACATGATGTACAGTTTTGACATGGAAAACAACCTTGTATGTATGCTTTTTTTGTCATCACACACAACATCTGATCTGACTCGCATATTTGCCAAGTTTTGGGATATTTTATTGGTGAATATCGGTGGTTGTTAAAAAAACATATTTTAGGGAAGGGTCCAAAGCTAAAATAAACCAATATTTATTCACAATTGATTTTATTTAGCGACTATTTCTCATATAAGGCAGAATATAATTTAATGAAAATTATTGTTTTTGTTTTCTTTGATCTTCATTTAATAATTTGAGTCTCTCAGATTTATTTACTTTTTCAAGTGCTGATTGAAACCAATTATGTGGATATCCTCTTGAACTAAATCGACTTATCAAATTCCTCCTCTGAGTTGGAAATACGTCTAAGTCTATAAAATAGGCTTAAACCCTTTTTCAGAGGTAGTGGGTGATGACTGTCAGGAGAAAGTATTTTTGTCAGTTGTTTTCGAAAAACTGTGGTGGAGATAGTATTGTTAATTTTTGATATCAACACATCTAGAAAATGTAGAAAATTCAACTGAAAAAGTAACGGAATCTAATCTTGAATTCAAAAACCGCACAAATTCATGCAAATCCTCTTCACTACCTTTCCAAATGAGAAAACAATCATCAATCTATCTAGCCCAGTACGTCCAGAAGGATTATTGTTAAAAAGAAATCCCAATTAAAATGTACCCATGAACAAATTAGCATAACTTGGTGCCAGAGGTGTCCCCATGGCAGTGTCTTGTATCTGCAGATTTATTTATCAAATAAAAACCAATTTTTGGGGAAAATATGAATTTGATCATGAATTTTGATCCAAAATGAACTGTGTGGGTAATTTTTGGTTCTGAAGAGTTTTAAGAAAATAATCCATGGATTCCAGACCTTCTTTATGTGGAATATACTGTAAGTATATAAAGATGTTACATCTAATGTTACAATCCAGTCTAAGTCTTCTAAATTTGAATGCATTTTTAGTTTATTTAAAAAAAATAAAAAATAAGAGGGTAGTTGTTTCACTAAGGGTTGTAAAAGAAAATCTATAAATACAGATAACTTTTCAGTGAGAGAACCTATGCCAGAAACTAGGTCGATAAGGAGGATCTACCGCAGATTTATGTATTTTAGGTAAAGCATAAAGTACTGGGATAACTGGATAACTG
Organism: Squalius cephalus; assembly: GCF_949319135.1. Classification (NCBI taxonomy): domain Eukaryota; kingdom Metazoa; phylum Chordata; class Actinopteri; order Cypriniformes; family Leuciscidae; genus Squalius; species Squalius cephalus. The sequence goes on from NC_137142.1 coordinate 12,328,346, forward strand.
GATGATGATTTGTTTACCATTTGAAATATTATCCACTTTTCTTCAACCCCTCTATTTAACATTTTGTCTAGCTGGAATTTGTATTCTATTGTTGTCCAATCCTCAGTCACCAGACCAGTCATCACAGCACACTACGTCTGCATTCGAAAACTGAAAAATGCCTCCTCCGTAGGCATGATAAGGAGGTAGGAAGGTAACAAGGCACGTCCGAATACAATGATCGTGCCATATCCTTTCTCCTGAGAGACCTTCATCTCTCAGGATATGTATCCTTCCCTTCCTTTGATATCCCACAATCCTGTGCATTCCATTCCCTGACTGTTGAGCTAAAAAATAAAGATGGCACCCGAAATTTGAGGTTAGTGGTCAGTTTTTGTGTACATTTTGACTAACTTTTCCCACTTTTATTGAAATATTTAGCGATAAGATAGTAATTTGTTGTCAGCAAAACTTTGTTATCGATCATTAAATCGTTACACTGCCTCAGAAGTCAGTCTGAAATCAGTTTCGTGAGGTATCACTATCTCAGGACCAATTCGTTATGAGTGAGTAAAAGGTGGCTAATTCATACGACCTCACTCGTACAAATTCGTACGATTTGTCTAAACCCCAGTGATGGGTAGGTTTAGGGGCGGGGTCAGGGGTAGGTCATTCGTACGAATTGGGCAACTCGTAAAATATGTACGATGTAGCAAAAATTGTACGAATTCGGACGAGTGAGGTCATATGAATTCATACGAATTAGCCACCTCGTAAATTTGTACGAATTGCCGTGAGATCGGGTTTGGTTTCATCATCCATAAACGCTGCCTGCTAAGTCATTGCCTGACAGGGCAGGGGGGCAACAAGTCAGTTGTCTAGGTTTTCAGGTGCAGCCTACAACTCCCATAATCGTCTCTGGTTACCACATGTGCACACTCCGCAATCACCACACCTGTCTGCCATCTGTTTAATCAGTTCCTCTGTAAAGAACAACACCAAACATCACATTTACGTCTGTGTTGTACTTGGTACTTGGTTGCCTGCCTTGTGTTTTATTTACTTGTGTGGATTATTAAAGCCTTTTGAACCAGATCTTCATCCTCCTGTTCTTCCTACAACCCTGCTGTCATATAAGTCTTCTAAAGCCATGTTTTGACATCTATTAAGATTTCTCAACTCAAATAGGTTTTCCAGTAACATCTTATCAATATCATTTTCCAACAGCAACAACATGTGTTTACAGAGGGGTTGGAGATATGAGGCGTAAAGGTACTTTTAGGTTTATATTGATTGGTAACTGTACCATAGCTGCTTTTACAAAAAAAAAAAAAAAAAAAAAAAAAAAAAATTAAACAATTCGATCCTACAGAAGGATCAGTCCTTGAAGATTGAACCAAGGACAAACCTTTACTGAGAACTTGTTTGTGTCATTTGAGAGATCTTTGTCAGACAGATAAAATATTATCAACCTTGTCTTTTTCTTTGACATCCATATATATAAGACTTTTGAGATATGGGACATGTCCTACACACAAAAGCCCTTTTTATGTTAAAAATAAAGAAATACATCAAAATAAAAATACTAAAAGTTACAACTGAAGGAAATCTGGATACTCAAGAAATTCATTGCTTTTATTTTTAAACAATTTATTTAGTACTATTTGAAGTACATTCTCTATACTTGGAAAATACATGCAATTTAACCTGTCATCGGCATGAGGTCACAATGTAAAACTGCCAAACAAACTGTTAAAAAATATAACAAATTCAAAAACATACATTTAAATGGAAAGGCAAACAAAATATTTTCCATAAAAATGCTTATCAAAGTTGTGTCCTCATTTTGCATCTACTCTGTCAGGATTTTTTTTATAATTCTGAATAAATCATAATGTCATGGTCATTTTTAACTGATGAACCCTTTCCTATTTCCTGCTCATTGTGGATCTCACAGTAGGATACATATGCCTTGTCCAAATACCCACACTTGCGGTGTTTGCACTTGACCACTTATCTACTTACATGACGTATTTCCTCTATTTGGCCCAAGTGTTCAAGTAGGCGTAAAGACTGCAAGTGTGTGTATAAGTTTTGATTACTCGATGGGACACGCTTTTCACTTATAGGCCCTATTTTAACAATCTAAGCCATTGGTCTAAAGCACACGGTGCAAGTTCACTTAGGCCGTGTCCGAATCCACTTTTGCTAGTTTAACGATGGGAAAAATGGTCGGTGCGTCAGGCGCATGGTCTAAGGGTGCTTTCACACCTGCCTCATTTAGTTCGGTTGAATCGCACTAGAGTTCGTTTTCCCCGTTGGTGCAGTTCGTTTGGGCAGGTGTGAATGCGGCAATCGCATTCGGGTGCGCACCAAAAGCGGACCAAACAAGCGTACCGAGACCTCCTGGAAGAGGTGTTCTCGGTACGCTTTGAAACGAACTCTGGAGCGGTTTGTTTGTGGTGAGAACGTGATCCGACCTCGAACAGAACCAACTGCCAAAGAACTGCGCATTTTTGGACTAAGCCAGTTGCCGTAGTCAGCTGCGCTGTGCATTAACGTTATAGGATGAGGAGAAATGTTTGTTGACAGTTTGCAGCTCGCGGACAAACTTGGAGTTGTGAGGAGGTGCCCAGCCTGATAGAAATTATTTTTAACATTATTTTCGAGCCACATCCTCGGTTCATTCTCAAATATTATTGTTTGTCTAAAGTGGTGTAGACAAACTATATAATAAAATATGACCAAGGATACAATCAGCCCACGCAGTTGTCTCTCCATAGTAAACAGCGGCGTGTTGTCTGCCGGATTTTCCACAAATTTTTTGTTTACTTCCGGGAGTTCTGTTGGAATTTTCCCGCATGTTAATTCTGACCAAACGAAGTGCAGTTATGGAAATGCGTTCCGAGTGATGTGGATGTTGTCACGTGACTGCATTTTGGTTCGTTTTATCAACTCATAAACTGATCCGGACCAGAGCGATCAGTGTGGTGTAAAAAGGAACCAAAACGCCTTAAAATGCTACAAAGTATCATTTGTCGCCCTTGGTCCGGACCAAATGAACCGAACTACAGATGTGAAAGCACCCTAAAAGGGTTGTCCCTATTCTCATAATGAGTAATGAGTGTGTTTTGGGATTTACGCGCGTTAAAGCAACACTAAGGAACTTTTCCTCTTCGGTCGCCCTACAAGTTGGAAGCGGAATTGTCCATTACCGCTGTCGTAAATAATTTCGCCGCCCGCAGCCTACTGTCGCACGCACGCTCGCTGTTTATCCAGCACCGGCTTTGGAATGAACGATGTCCACAGACAAGGTAGAGTATGTTGCATGATTTCATGAAAGTATGATGTATTGCGACATCAGAAACGAAGAAAAAATAAATAATGACTATTGTAACGCTTGACGTAAAGCAAGTCAAATTTGTAGTTTTCTTATGTCTCATTAGAACTACAGAAATGCGACCCGGTTTGGCAAACTTGCATAGTGTGGTTATAGCAGATATAGGGCTGTAAAGCAAATCCAGAAGTGCCGTTCACCCTGTTACGACTTGATGAACCACTGATACGATTTTGGAAACATTATTTTAAGGTAAAAATTTTTCCTTAGTGTTGCTTTAAACCAATCAGAGTCTCATCTCCCATTCCCTTTAAATGCCAGTTGCGCTCACGCCATTGGCAGATTCGCAGAAAATTTCATACATAAGCATAAGCTAATTAATGAAGGACAATATGGGTTCAGACCCAATAGATCCACTTCAATGGCCATAATTGATGCTACAGAATAAATATCGAAGGCATTAACAAATAAAAAACATGCAATAGGAATTTTTATTGATCTCAAAAAAGCGTTTGACACCATCAACCATGATATACTACTTAAGAAATTAGAACGATATGGAATACGAGGGGTGGCTGGGAAATGGGTAAAAAGTTATTTGAGCGACAGAGTACAATATGTCCAAATGGGTGAGCTTTCTTCTGGATGTCTTGACATTGCTTGTGGTGTCCCCCAGGGGTCTGTACTGGGCCCCAAATTGTTTAATTTGTATATTAATGATATTTTTAATGTTTCTCAGTTGGTTAAATGTGTATTGTTTGCTGACGATACAAACATTTTCTATAGTAACGTCAGTTTGGAGCGACTTATTAGCGTTATAAACAAAGAACTAAGTAAATTTAAAAAATGGATGGAAAGTAACAAATTATCCTTAAACCTAGATAAATCTAAAGTGATGTTTTTTGGAAAGTATCAAGCCGTTTCACAGAAACTGGTTGAGATAGATGGAGTTCAAATTGAAAATGTTCAGGAAATAAAATTTTTAGGTGTAACGATAGACCAGAAGTTAAGTTGGAATGCCCACATCAGACATATAACTACTAAAGTCTCCAAAAGCCTTGCTATAATTAGTAGAGTTAAACATATCCTTGATCAAAATGCACTCCATACCTTGTATTGTTCTTTAATACAGCCATATCTAATCTACTGTGTAGAGGTATGGGGCAATAATTACAAAAATGTAATACAATCACTTTTTTTGCTACAGAAAAGGGCTGTACGAATTATACACAAGGCTGCCTATTTTGAACACACAAATCCTCTCTTTCTTAAATCAAAGTTATTAAAAATGCAGGATCTCGTAAAATTGTATAATGCACAGTTCATGTTTAAAGCGTATCACTATTTATTACCTGTGAACATTCAAAACATGTTTTCTCATAAAGAGCAGTCGTACAGTTTGAGAGGATTTGGGAACTTTGTGGTCCCAATGGCGGGTTCCACCAGGAGGAGTTTTTCTATGTCTGTATGTGGGGTTACTTTGTGGAATAATTTGGGGCTTGAATTTAAGCAATGTCAAAGCATTCACCTTTTCAAACGTCTTTACAAACAAAAGGTCTGGTCCCATTACAATGATAATGAGGTTTGATTGTATTCATGTTGTGTGGAGTGTTGGATTAGTTGTTATTTACCCTTGTGGTATTACGTCTACTATTGTTGGTAGCTGTTCGTCATTGTTATGTACCCTTGTGGTATTCCGTCTACCATTGTTGGTATTTGATATTCATTGTTACCTGAGGTAATAACTGTATGAATATGTATAGTATGTATGTGTGGTTTTGCATATGTGCAACTATAATACTGTTTCTTAATGAGGTATTATTAGTACTATTATTTATTTTATATATATAAATAATTTTATTTTTCCTTCGCTCTTTGAGATAGTTGAAGTAGGAAGCAGCTATTTTGTTTGTATTCTTTGACAGACTGGGGTGGTTCAATAAGTTTGACTTCTCCCCACTCCATTTCAAGCATAAGTGTATAAGTTATTATTCTTACTATTATTATTCTTATTATTATTATGTATTTTTTTTTTCTGTTGTCACACTATTTGCTTGAAATAAAAAAAAAAAAAATAAAAAAAAACATGGATCCATCATGCCTTGTTACCACTGTGCAGGCTGCTGCTGGTGGTGTAATGGTGTGGGGGATGTTTTCTTGGCACACTTTAGGCCCCTTAGTGCTAATTGGGCATCGTTTAAATGCCACGGCCTACCTGAACATTGTTTCTGACCATGTCCATCTCTTTATGACCACCATGTACCCATCCTCTGATGGCTACTTCCAGCAGGATAATGCACCATGTCACAAAGCTCGAATCATTTCAAATTGGTTTCTTGAACATGACAATGAGTTCACTGTACTAAAATGGCCCCCACAGTCACCAGATCTCAACCCAATAGAGCATCTTTGGGATGTGGTGGAACGGGAGCTTCGTGCCCTGGATGTGCATCCCACAAATCTCCATCAACTACAAGATGCTATCCTATCAATATGGGCCAACATTTCTAAAGAATGCTTTCAGCACCTTGTTGAATCAATGCCACGTAGAATTAAGGCAGTTCTGAAGGCGAAAGGGGGTCAAACACAGTATTAGTATGGTGTTCCTAATAATCATAAGGTGAGTGTATGTATATAATTAATTTAAATTACAGTGGAATTTTTACTTCTACATCTCGTGATTTTGGGGGACATGAGTTCCTGAACATAATGCATGATGGGATACGCTTAGCCTTGAATATGGCACCGAAGCGTGCTTCGTGCTTCCTTCTTGTTGCGTGCACACACTCTTCAAGTTTTTCTGATGATACTTTCTGTTATTTTGTTTTCTGCCTATGGGTGAAACGTCACTTCATCATTGTGTATCAGACATTGTCACCTTGTGGAATAAAGTTGAATTGCACTTCCCCTTCGTCAGCTCACTATTACGTACACCAGAAGTGATTCTGACAAATGGGGATCTCGCTCGAGAGCCTATCTACTTCGAGTGTAACTAAACGATAATTGTACCAGCTGCAGTGTGTCGCGGCGCAAGCATATAATGAGCGGAAGGTGCATCGCATCCTTGTCTTTCATTTCTGAACCAGACGGTGCAAGCTGTTCCTGTCTCCTGCTAAGATTTCTGGTGTTCTACGAGTCTCTGCAAGAAGCCTCTGCTATCGGTGTTGGTTTGATGGCACGAACAGTGGTGGTTGCGATCTCTCCACGTCTGTTTTCAAAGAGCAAAAACAGCTGTTCTCACAGCTTGTCGGTTCGGTGGGTGTGACCAAAGAGAGTGAGTGCTCACACAGGATTGCACTATTTCCCTGTATGTAGCGGCCATCTCCTTGTGCGTTTCAGCACCACAGAGAGCACTTCTAAAAGAGCTAACATGATCTGACCCTGTGTCTTTTTCCACGATGTCATTCAGATCGTGTGTTTCTGGATGCCGCCAATTTCTGACTCCGGCTGACGGTCATGATCGCTGTATCACGTGCTTGGGCTATAGGCACGCTGAAATGGTGCTCATGGATGACTCATGGTCCCAGTCGTTTCTTTTGGAGCTCCACCGGATGATCAGACGTTGGTCGCTGCATCGGAGGGTGAGCTAATGTCCTCTGGGCATGATGTTTCGGCTGTGCTGCCTCCTCCGGGTGCGCCAGCGTTGCCCAAGTCAGACCTAGAGCTCACGGCTATGCTTTCGCAGGCCGCCGCAAGTGTCGGGCTCATCCCGAACCTTCGCGGCTGGACGATTGGTATCTCGGGGCAGCCCGTGCTGGTTCTCGGCGCTGCAAATTCTCAGGAGGCCTCAGTGCCTTTCTTTCGCCAGATTTCTCGCTCTGTCATCTCTGCTGGTGTTCTTTTCCCCCTATAACTAGGCTGGAACCACCCCAGAGAATGCCATATGTTGTACTACCCTGCTTGGCTAGTCCAATAATAATGAGGGTATTGGCTAGCAGGTGTGCCAGAGAGGATTATGGGAACTGTAGTGCTGAGGAGACAGGCATAGTGAATGGAGCTGGTGAGCTGGTGAGCTGGTGACAGGAATACAATGCTATGCATAAGTTTAGACACCCATGCTAAAGTTTGACTAAAAAGAGGAATAAAAAAATCATCTTTTGGAAATTGAACTTAATGCCTTAATTAAAAAAATTAGGAAAAATCCAACCTTTAAGGACACCAATTGTCTTTGTGAATGAATAATGTATCGTAAATAAATAAATGTTCTTCCTTAAAATACAGGGTGCATAAGTCTGGACACCCCTATGTTAAATTCCCATAGAGGCAGGCAGATTTTTATTTTTAAAGGCCAGTTACTTCATGGATCCAGGATACTATGCATCCTGATAAAGTTCCCTTGGCCTTTGGAATTAAAATAGCCCCACATCATCACATAGCCTTCACCATACCTAGAGATTGGCATGGAGTACTTTCCATAAGATCATCTCTCAATGCAAATCAAACCAGCTATTAGGCTAACCGAAATAAAACCATGCCTATCTCTAGGTTAATAATTAGTAATTTGTATCTTATGAATTGTATTTTTATTTTTATATTATTATTTTTTTCAACCTGTCACATACATGAGATCACAGCAATAACAAACCCTGATGTAATGGACTTCATAGAGAGCAAACATGCCAGTTTCCCACAGCTTAAGTCATGCAGGTCAGCACAAATAAAATGTATGTAATTGATGCAGTTTAAAGACAAGCTACAGATCCTTTAAATTCACAGTGGGAACATTTCTATTTCTGCTACAGGGCGGCACATATTAATGCTTATCATTACACTCAACCTAACATACAATTCTTGTATTATGTGAGCTACTGGAGACATATTGTAAGGAGAAAAACAAACCACTAGAAGGATTGTTGTATTAAATTAAATATTGTTTTAAAAAATAGTTTGTTGTCTTATTTTGTTGTCTTGTAAATCAGTTGTTGTAAACTCAGTTGGACCTTTGTTTAAGTCTTTGATAAGTTTTTGTCAACTCCGTCAGTTTTTAACCCGTCAGATGAAGGTTTCTGTTCATTTTGAAAGAAATATTTTATAATTTATTTTTCAAATTATTGTGTTATAATATTAAAACATAACTGAACTACATGATATTATGTCTGATTTACCTAAGAACATTGATTATATATGTTTAATATTAAAAAGGAGGGTAGAGAATAAAGGTAGGAACTGGATTGTTCATAATAACCCTAACGAAAAATTTAGAGAATGCATTTTTCACTTATCCTTTACTGAACACCATTATTACATAATTTAAGAATTTACACTGTTGGTAGATGGATTAAAAATAAAATAGCATGCTTTTAAATGCGTCTGATGGTGTTGACACAAACTAAGTTATGAAGTGAATAAATGTAATTTATTTGAGAAATTATTATATTATTACAATAATGTATTATTTAATAATAATAAATAACTTCTAAAACAATTTTCTCTTTTGGGCGAACTATTATTTAAGAGCCCATGCCATTGACGTAGATGCCATAACAAAACCATTCAAACGCTGTATATTCTGAAAATAACATTTTTGCAAGCAACATGAATTGCAAATAATTTGCTAACACTTTATTTTAATGGTCCCTTTTAACATTCTGTCGACTATAAGTAACTTGGTTGACATGCAACAACATGTCAACTAACTCTCACTAGAGTATTAGTAAACTGTCTGCTTAATATCTGCTAACTCTTTATTGTGATGGTCCCCTAACAGACATTCTATTGACTATAAGAAACTTTACAACTACATGTCAACTTATTCTAACCCTAACCCTACCAGTCTACTAATACTCTACTAACACTCTAATGAAAGTTAGTTGACATGTAAGTGCAACGTTACTTACAGACAACATAAAGTGTTAAAGGGACCATCAAAATAAAGTGAAACCAATAATTTAATACGTACACTACCATACAAAAATAAATAAATAAATGGGGTCAGAAATATATATTCAGTAGAAGTTAAAAGTGATGTCCGGAGGGGATATTTTCACATATTTAATTTTAATGACCCTTCAAGTTCAATAAACAAACAAAATATGAGGAGTGTGATGTATTGGGAAAAGAATACACTAAACTTGGTTAAGATATTAAAATGACAAAATTGTCTGGGAAGAAAGACAAACTCCAGTATATCATTTGTGACCCTGGATCACAAAACCAGTCACAAGTCACACGGGTATATTTGTGGCAATAGCCAATAATACATTGTATGGGTCAAAATGATCGATTCTCGTTTCTTTTATGACAAAAATCATTAGGATATTAAGTAAAGATGATGTTCCATGAAGATATTTTGTACATTTTTCTACCATAAACATTTATTTTTGTGAGTGAATGCAGCACAATTGCGAACATAAATGAATAACTTAAGGTGATTTTAAAAAATAAAGGTGATTTTCTCAATGTTTCGATTTTTTTGCACCCTCAGATTTCAGATCTTCAAATAGTCGTATCTCGGCCAAATATTGTCCTATTCTAACAAACCATACATCAATGGAAAGTGTATTTATTCAGCTTTCAGATGATGTATAAATCTCAATTTCAAAAAAATGTACCCATGTGGTTTTGTGGTCCAGGGTCACATTTGTTGCAAAAGAAAAACAAACAGCTCACAGGAAATAAAGCACACATGGACTACAATGTAATCAGTTATTACTATTTTGTTTGTTGTTGCTTTGTATTTGATTACAGCAGCCACTATCCTGGGAACTGACTCACTAAACTTTGCACATGTGTCATGCTTAACTTCTTTCCAATCCTCCTTATATTTTCTCTTTAGAATTTTGAGCTTCATTGGTAGACCTGCATGACTTCTTACAATTCAGGTTTATAATTTTCCAACGTTTTTCAATGGCTTTAAGATAAACAGAGAGACTAATATTAGCGTAGACACCATCCTTCTTATGATGTAACAAGTACATCAGGATTTATGGGGAGTGTTCCCGGTTCCGGCTGATCTATGCAGCCTAACATTGCATTATAGAAGTCTATAATGTGTATGCTAGGCCAAAGAGATGTGTTTTTAGTCTGGATTTGAACTGACAGAATGTGTCTGCTTACCGGACAATGTTAGGAAGATTGTTCCAAAGTTTTGGTGCTAAATAGGAAAAGGATTTACCGCCAGCAGTCGATTTTGATCAACTGGCCAGAATTTTGAGATCGCAATAGACGTGAAGGACTATAATGTGTTAAGAGCTCGCTCAAGTACTGGGGAGCTAAACCACTTAGTGCTTTGTAAGTGATCAGCAATATTTTAAAATTTATACAATGTTTAATAGGGAGCCAGTGCAGTGTTGACAGAACCGGGCTAATATGGTCATAATTCCTGGCTCTGGAAAGAACTTGAGCTGCTGCATTTTGGACCAGCTGTAGTTTATTAAGCGTGCAGGGCAACCACCCATAATAGCATTACAATAATCTAGCCTTGATGTCATGAACGCATGAACTAATTGTTCTGCATTTTTCATTGGGAGCATATGACATAATTTAGATATATTTTTAAGATGAAAAAATGCGGTTTTACAGATACTAGACACATGATTTCAAATGAAAGATTGGTATCAAAAAGCACACACAGGTTCCTAACCGACGACGAAGACTTGACAGAGCAGCCATCAAGTGTTAGACAGTATTCTAGGTTATTATGTGAGGAAGTATTTTGTCCAATAATTAGAATCTGTTTTTTCATAATTAAGTAGTAGGAAGTTGCTAGTCATCCAGTTTTTTATATTAGCTATGCATTCCTTTAATTTTGTGAATTGGTAAGTTTCGTCAGGGTGTGAAGAAAAAACAGAGCTGCGTATCATCAGCATAACAGTGAAAACTAATGCCATGCTTCCTATTGATATCTCCCAAGGGTAGCATGTACAGAGTGAACAGCAGCGGTCCTAGTACTGAGCCTTGTGGTACACCATACTGAACTTGTGATCGATAAGACATCTCTTCATTTACTGCTACAAACTGATAACGGTAAGGTAAGTATGATTTAAACCATGCTAATGCAATTCCACTAATGCCAACATAATTTTCGAGTCTATTTAAAATAATGTTGTGGTCATTAGTGTCAAATGCAGCACTAAGATCGAGTAACACTAATAGAGAGATACAACCACGATCGGATGATAAGAGCAAATCATTTGTGACTCTAATGAGAGCTGTCTCAGTACTATGGTATGGTCTAAATCCTGATTGAAAATCCTTGCAGATATAATTTCTTTCAAGAAAGGAACATAGTTGTGAAGATACTGTCTTTTCTAGTATCTTTGACAGAAAAGGTAGATTCGAGATCGGCCTAATTGACTAATTATGTAGGATCAAGTTGTGTTTTTTTAACAAGCGGTTTAATCATAGCCAGCTTAAAAGTTTTTGGTACGTATCCTAATGACAAAGATGAGTTAATGATTTTAAGAAGAGGATCTATGACCTCTGGAAGCATCTCTTTCAGTAGCTTAGTCAGTATAGGGTCTAACATACATGTTGTCGATTTAGATGATTTAACGAGTTTAGAAAATTCTTCCTCTCCTATAGTAATGAATGAGTCTAATTTTTCCTTAGGAAAACTACAGTGCACTGCCTGATGCGATACTGTAGTAGACCGTTGTATAGTTATAATTTTCTCCCTGATATTATCAATCTTATAAGTGAAGAAGTTCATAAAGTCATTACTGCTGTGCTGCTTGGAAACTTCTGGGCTTGAAGCTTTATTTTTCATTAGTTTAGCCACTGTTTCAAATAAATACCTAGGGTTTTGTTTATTTTCTTCTAATAGGGTTGAAAAATAAGCAGATCTAGCAGCTTTTAAGGCCTCTCTGTATGCAATTGAGCTCTCTTACCATGAAATGCGAAATACCTCTAGTTTTGTTTTCTTCCAGTTGCGCTCCATTTTTTCTTAAGGGCCCGAGTGTGCTCGTTGTACCACGGCTGTAGCATCTGGACCAATCAGACACACACAAATTATGCGTTATATTTATATGAATGATCCAGCAAACTCACTCTCCAAACAAAGGAGATATAATAAAATATAAGGTAAGAAGACTGTTTCTCGTTCCTCGTACAGTCATTGTTAATGTATAAATCACCTATCAATACAATTCCTTTTTCTTTCCATGATGAAAAAGTTGTATCTGTCTGTGAGGGAGGAAATGCATGGTTATAGGCTATAGGAGTAAGAGAACAAGTTCGAGGGAGTTTAAAGACCTTTCTAAGCTGATACCACATCTTTAGAGAATTTACAATGATAGGGTTACATTTCTTAAATTTTCTAATAGGTTTATTTTCTGCAAAGAGTAAAGCGGGGAGGGAGGAATCCTGAATATCCCGCTCAATAACGAGCCATGCAGGAACGGTGGTAGTCAATACTTTGGGATATGCACTACGCCAATACATTAAGGCCCTTAATTTGGCTGCCCAATAGTAATGTTGAAAACAGGGAAGGCCTAAGCCTCCTACATCTCTCGTTTTACAGATATGAGCTTTAGATATACGATGGTCTTTATACCCCCAAATAAATGGCATGATCAATGAATCAAGTGTCTTAAAGAATGACTGGGTTAGAAATATTGGGACATTTTGAAACAAATAGAGAAACCTGGGAAAGGTAACCATTTTGATTGCGTTGACATGACCAATCATTGTTAAAGGGAGTACTCGCCAAGTCTCTACATCACTCTTCAGTTTGTCTATCATAACTTTGTGATTTGTTTCATATAAACTTTTGAAATGTCTATGGACAGTGATACCAATATATTTTAATTCACTTACCGTTCTAAAGGGGAGATTATTCACAAAAACTGGATCCAGTATATCATATAATGGCATAAACTCACTTTTCTGCCAGTTAACAGTATATCCAGAAAGAGTACCAAACTCCCTGATTAGGTTGAACAAGAAAGGCAGAGATCTCTCTGGCTCTGAACATCATCCGCATATAACGAGATCTGGTTTTACACCCCCCATCGTAACAGGAGAAATATGCGGATGAATTCTTATACTTATCGCTAAAGGTTCAATCGAAATGATTCCTCCTGGCGATTTTCAGGTGATTTTCAAAATTTTCACAATGAAGATTTTCAAAATGAAAAGAAGCCCATTTTCGTAGGTTGGGCATCAGGCCACTGTGTGTGTGTGTGTGTGTGTGTGTGTGTGTGTGTGTGTGTGTGTGTGTGTGTGTGTGTGTGTGTGTGTGTGTGTGTTTTAAATAAATTAATACCGTTATTCAGCAAGGATATATTAAGTAAAGTAAAGACATTTATAATTTTATTATTTTTCTAATTTCTATTCATCAAAGAATGCAGTTTTTTTTTTAAATATCCGTCTTTTTAAAAGAGAATACCTTTTTCAATAAACAATCTCTGACACATTGAGGCTGAAGGCAGGCTTCACTGTAGAGATCGCATCATAACAAACGGCTATGTCAATCATCCAACAAAGATACTAGAAATGTTAATCAAGTAATAATGGAAAATTAAGCCCAGGGTACCTTAATGGAAAACTAATTTTCTTAACAGCTCACTAAAAGCTTCGACTAAATGAATGTCAAATGTAAATGATTGAAAAACAGCCATGACAAGGGTAAACGTTTGTTTTACCATTAAATGTTAATGAATAATTCATATTAATTTTAGGATTGCAATGGGTCATTACTCTCTATGTAAAAATGCATATTGCTGCCTTGAGAGAACTAAAAAAATAATCTTTAATTCTAGATTTCACAGGACAGTTGTAGATAATGCTGCTTGAAGAAAAACAGCTGTGATGCAGGCATTGTATTATGAAGTCAGTTAGGTGAGTTAACCTCTCTATTGAGTTGTAACCTTTAAGTCTTATTTGCTTGCTTTTCCATTACATCAGACTCAATGACTTGGATCATTTTCTTCCCTCCTTTAAACTTCATAATCACAAGGTTGCTATTTGAAACAAGATTATTTTCAGTGAAAGCTTCAGAACTACATATGGCTGTCTAACTTGTGTAAATTAATCCATGGCTCTAGATTGTCATTTGAGTGATTGAACCCAAAGCATTGCGTTGCTGCTGTCAGGGAGCAATTCAGAGGTGGCTGGCAGTATTGAAAACATGCCATACGCAGTGTAGGGTTATACCAGGTAATCATCTTATTAGTCATTATTATTGATTAAATGCCTCCAGTGGATTTGATATGACATCTGGTGGAGGTATTTGCATAGAGTGTAGCGCTTGTTTTGATCTCTTTAATGATTAGCACTGTCTTGTCTGAATTATGCTAGAATTTGATGACAAAAAGTGAAATGGGCATACAGAATCAATATTTTTATTCAAAGCTCTGGCCCAAAAAAAAACTAAGCATAGTATTAGTATTTTTACTAGTTATTTACTAATATCAACTAAAACTAGTTGATATTAGTAAAAACTAAAAAAAAAAAAAAAAAACTAAAGTGAATGATTTACTTCAAGCTTGTAAAGTCTGTAGTTATTCATTTCTATCTGCTTTATGATTGTGATTGTCTCCAGGCCTGCAAAAGATAGGTCTTTGTGCTTATATTTCTGAGTCTTTACTAATGTCTTTTTTAGTGATCTATCATTTCTTACTCATAGGGGTGACAGGGAGTTGTGTTTTTACTCCAGGGAATACTTCTAAAATTGATAAGCTTGAAGTCTATTTAAATTGTTTTCATTGTATATTTAATTAAAACCTTTTTTTTTTTTTTTTTTTTTGTTAAAGCAACTATATGAAAAAGCTATTTTCCACAACAAGCCTGCATCTACTCAATCGCTTTTTCATCAAACTTTGAGGAGCAAAACAACTGAAACAATTAATGCATCTGCAACTTGATTTGCCGTCATGTTTTTTTAAAAAAAGAACTTGTGAGCATGTTCAGCCTTTAATTAAGATCAGCTTTAAAGGGTTAGTTCACCTGGGGTGGGGAAAATTTATTTTGTATCATTTACTCACCCTCAAGTTGTTCCAAACTCTTAAGACTTTTGTTCATCTTCGAAACACAAATTAAGATATTTTAATGAAATATGAGATAGTTTTAATGTTGTTTATATGTCTATGTGGTGTTTTTAATATGCGTTAAGACAAACCATGTGTAAATTCATAAGTCAACATCATTGCAGAGTATTTTCTCTTTAAACCTGCAGTTTGAAATCGCTGGTGTTTCTGATGTCACAAACTACCGTGTAACCAATCACGTCAACGTGCTGGCGGGCTTTAGCACATCATCAATCATTACTATGCTGTGAAGCAGTGGAGTCTCAAGAGAAGCCAGGTTATCCTGGTATTAATCTGTTGATGTGAAAAATCTGGTACATTTAGCAATATAGTGGGTGAATTATGCATATTATGAAGCCTATATTACAATGTTATGATGAACTATATGCCTTTCTCCACTGATGTTCCAAGTTGTTCAAAGCGTTTCTAAGGATTTTTAGAGGCCAGCTGTCTGACTCTGAGATGGCGAACGGGAACATGGTTTGTGTAACATTAGCAACACATTATTAGCTGTTTGATAACGTAGTCAAGCCAAAGGCTAATCATATTAATTACCGTTATGTGCCCACTGTTGTAAAGAGTGATACACAAAACGCATCACCATTCTGATACATCGACTTGTAGACTTGCCTGCATAATTCACTCTTCCTCTTTGTTTGAATTAGTTTCTGGTTCAAACATATATGGTTGAATTAAACCAGTATTTCCACTTGCAATTGTTCAGTGTTTACTGCAGTAAAGCTGACAGAGTGGATCTCTGAACTGGTGTGAGTGAGTGGAGGCGGGGCTAATTTGCATATTCATAAATCTGCGTATACTAAATGAAACAAGGGTGTTACATTCAAGCTATTTTAAGGCATGACATTTTTTTCACAGGAAAAAAAGTGTAAATATGTCATTTTGGTTTATCAAAGATTAGTTTTAAGGGATACAATTATTGACTACAGGAGGAATTTAAGTATGAGAGATAAGGTTGAAAATAATGCCAAAGAAGCAAATATTTATATCTTCACTGTGCATCTGAGCCGTAACATTTCAACTTGTTATTATGTTGGATTTAAGAAGTAATTTTTTGGAGTTACACATTGCAGAATGTGCAATCCTGTGTATTATTTGTGAGGATTAAGATAAGTCTATGTTTAGTGCCTTCTTTGAAAGACGTGTTTATACTTCTGCATGACAATCAGCGAGGGATTGGCCCTCAGGAGAACCATCACGATTTTCCTCTCCTCTACCTCTTTTACCTCTTTTTACCTCTCTCCCTCTCTCTCTGTCTCTCTCTCTGTCTCTCTCTCTCTCTCTCCTTCTCTTGCTTTTCCTCTCTTTTTGCTTCATTTTTACCCAGCTCTGCTCTTTCATCTGCCATCTCAGTTATGAATGTTTTATGCGTAAGTGAGATGATGAAACTCTGAAAGACAGTAAACAGCAGGTTGTTGACAATGTGAGAGAAGATGAGACTATTTTGCACTTTCAAAAATCAGTCCAGATCCCCCTGTTTCATTTTCCCCAGAAACTCAGTACTTTCTTCTCTCACAAAACGCAAAAACTATCTGCTACAACATGAAAGGCATCATGTTTCGAATGGTGCATATCATGAAATAATAGCATGAGGACATATTGCTACATTGGCACTAAAACAATTTGATGTTTTTTTCATTTCGCTGAATATTATCAGAGCAACATAATTTGTGTAAAAGGAAATGATAAAGAGGTTTGTTGTGATTAAAAATCATGTAACAATAAAGTCATAGTGAAGACAAAATGTGGACTTTTTAGCACAAATACTACCGTTTCTTTTATTTGGCTGGTTTTGAAACACTGCTGATTTAATATCAAGCCTTTTTCTAAATAAATATGTGACATAAGCTATCTTTGAGTCACTTTGACCTAGAAACACTGACATCAACGAAGGGTTAAGTGAAAACACACACACATTACTTTTACAATTATTTTACTCTTGAATATATATATTTGTTTTATTGTAATAATATTTCAAAATATTTTTACTGTATTTTTGATCAAACAAATGCAGCCTTGGTGAGCATAAGAGACTATAGCTTCTTTCAAATCTTACTCATTTTACCCCAATTTTTTGAACAGTATGTATTTGATAATAAATACTACCACTCATATATATACGATTATAGATAATTTAAATAATATAGTGACGGTATTTAAAATCACAATTTTAGTTTACTAACTTCAAGCTGTGGAAATTGCATATACCTTTTTCTTTCCTGAGGCAACTATAGTAATAGGTTACAAGTTGTTAAAGGGTAACTAAACCCCTGGTCAGAGCCTGACTCCACCCACTGGCAATATTTGAAAAATTGTTGCAATTGTGGAACAGTGGAGATAGAGGGCACGAACAGAGGGCGGGACTGGGCGGGGGGGGGGGGCGTGCACCTGAGACTCGTTTAAATAGCGCGCGCTCTCTGTAAGCGCAGATGAGTTGCCATGAGAACGACTGCCATCTCTATCTTTTGTGTAAGTTTAGAGACGTACTCCAGAAAAAAAGTTCATGGAGACGCAGAGGCAGAAAGCACACCCTATTTATTTTTTTTATTTCACAAAAGCACAATGTTTTATTTCGATTGTAAGTGGGAAAAGTAGACATTTAACAGTTAATTTTTTTCAAATTTCTTAAGTATGACCATAAATGATGGAGTATTTTAAGTCTATTTTGCTGCTATGTGAAAAAATCCAACAAAACGCGCCGGCGCGTTTGTCGACCCGAGGATTAACTTTAGCCTAATAGGGAGGAACATAAATTGTGACTAAAAATATATGCTCACTCACATCAAGACACCGCTACAGTGATGGAGTCCATGCTGGAGGAGCAGCGTTTGGCACTGCGTCGCTTTACAGCGCGAGCAGTGCTGTTGCAACCAGCAACACATACGTCTCATCCTAACTGTACTTAATACAGATAAAGCTAATGCTAAAAATCTACCCTAACTTGAACCTTTCCTAACTGATGCAATACTATGCTACTACCTAACTATGCTTCTAACAATACTACACTAACTGTGAATTAACTACCTAGGCTACACGAAATAGTCTAAATAACTATATAAATACAATGATAACTAGATGCTAATATAGGCTATCCTGATCATTTTCAATACTCGCAATTTCAACTCCTGACTCATTACTCGCTACAGTGGTTTTGATGAAACAATATGCTTTTATACCAGGGGCTGCCAAGGGCGTGGTGAGCTGGAACCTGCATACGTCACGCAGTACCGCAACATCCAATAGGAAAATTAAACTGCAGTAGCCACCGTTCAACCTGAAGAAGGCAGCACTCAGGCGTTTTTACACCATATATTGTAGAATTAAAACACTTTATACCCAAATGTCGAAAAAATTACTCGAATCAATGAACAGCACTAATAAAGCCCCAGTCTTACAGATCATTAACTAAAAAAAGTTGTTTTAGGGTTTAGTTACCCTTTAACATCTTTGATGTCTTTGAATGTAGTTGAAACACTGATCATGTGAGAGCCAGTTGTGTCTTCAACAATTTGGGTGAACAATCCCTCTGATGTTGATATTTATTTTTCTTGCTGTAACTTGTAGTGCAGCGGAGGGTGATCGTGGAGAGTGTGTTATACAGTGCTGCCGTTTGAATCCACTAGGCTGCTACAGCGATTTGTCACACCAACATTAAAGAGCATCAAAACAACATTTATAGTTTGATTTTCCTTTGACCTTAATATTGTTTGCCCCATTTCAGCATGGATTGTTTTATGAACCTGTCACAAACTAATCAGGCTTTCCAAAGAGGCTGGTACTGAAGGATGGAGCAGAACAAATTACATTGGAACTGAACAACCACACAACCTGTGATTAGTGCTGTTTTACATGTGAAGATGATGTTTATATAGCAGCCTTGAAGGGATAGTTCACCTCCCCCCCCCCCCCCCCCCAAAAGAAAAAATCTGTCATCATTTTCTTACTCTCATGTTGTTCCAAACCTGTATGAATTTCTTTCCTCTGCTGTACACAATAGAAGATCATTTGGAGGAATATGGGTAGCCAAACAGTTGATGGACCCCATTGACTTCCATAGTATGGGAAAAAGAAATACTGTGGAAGTCAATGGGGCCAATCAACTTTTTGGTTACCGACATTATTCAACAACATTATTATGTTTTATCAAGAAATGTGTATACATAAATAGAGTGCAATTTGTAAGTGATCTACCCAGACACTGCTTGTAGCTTTCTAGATATTTTTTTATATATATTTTGTTTAGCTACAGTACATATTTTTGGTAACACATTAGTTTAGGCTTCAGTTATCATTATGAAGTTGCTTATTAGCATGTATTACTAGGATATTGGCTGTTTATTAATACTTAAAAAAAACACATATTAATACCTTATTCTGCAATACCATATTCTGCATCCCTTAATCCACCCAATACCTACTGTAAACTTAACAACTTAATAAGCAGTAATTGGAAGTGTATTGAGGCAAAGGCCATTTAATAGTTAGTTAATTGTGAGAATTGGACTAAATTTCGACCATATTTTTTTTAATGCTAATTGTTCATTTATTTATTTGTTTGTTGGTTGGTAAAAGTGGGACCTAGTTTTAAGTGCACTCAACTGGCAGCATACTAAACAGAAGGGTTTATGTAAATAAATAATCTACACCCTGCTTATTTTCCAAACTTCTCTGAACAAACCGCTGTCACATTCTGGCACTTCTTTATTCATGTAAAAGACTGATGTGTCAGAAAAGTTTTATTTGAGAAGCAATATGACTATGAAGCAAAAAGTCAAGTGATCTTGACATGCAAAGCTGCTGTTGCCGTGTGCTGTTGTGAAAATCAGCTCATGATCTTTGTTCGCCTGTATTACTCTTCCATTCCAGCAGCCTGTCAGCATTGGCGGGTGACAACAAGCTTCAAGTCTCAAACATATTGATGATGTAAGAAATGTCGATTTTGACATTTCTGATATCCAAAACTGTTCAGGTTCATGACTTTATAGTCTTTGAAGATAAAAAGAAATAGATTTGCATTTTCAGATTGCAGGGCTTAAAAGGCAGTAAAAACATACATTTTATGTTCTTGTAATTTGACTTAATATTACACAGTTGCAGCCTTTTTTTCTGCATAATTGTGACTTTATATCTCTAATATGACTTTAAATCTTATAATATTACTTTATATCTCACGACTGACTTTAAATCTCACAATATGACAATATTTCACAATTTACACACCTGGGCAAAAAAATAAAATAAAAAAGTTGAAAAAATGTAGTGGTCTTTTAATTGTCTTAACCATTTTAATCACAAATAACTGGTCAGGAAATTGGCAAAAATTGCTCAAAAAATTTAAATAAATTAAATTAGCACAGCATATCCTTCCCCAACTTGCAGACAGATTTTTACAGGAAGAAGAGTCAGTGTTGATCCACTCAGTGTTCTTGGCTTCAAACAGTTCATGAGTAGTCGAAAAATATGAGACCAAATATTCACGATAGGGTTGAAATCTGGACCCACACCAGGCCAAAACATGAGTCTGATGGACTTGTACTCAAGCCACTTCTTGGTTGTCTTTGCACTTTTGGCAGGAGCATTGTCTCGTTGAAAAATAACATCTCATCATTCCTCTAGATGATAACTTTTCTTTTGTGGGAAGCAAGACATCCTTTGATATTCTCCTGTACTCCAAAGTATTAAATGTCTTTTCACAGTGAAGTATCTCAGCAACACCAGCAGCTAAAAGGCTCCCCACACATGACACTCTTCCTCCATGCTTCACTCTGGTAGAGATGCATTTATTATTATATTTCTCACCAGATTTTCAAATCTGGAGCATCACCACATAACTCGCGTTTCATTGTGATTCATCACTCCACACAACTCTGCTGAACCACTCTGAATCAAACTTCCCATATTCTGCCCAAAACCTCATTCTGTCTTTAATGGTTTTCTGAGACAGCGATGGCTTTTTAAATAATAGTGCATTTGCTTACAATTCCCTGACCAATAATTTGTGAGTAAGACAATTAAAAGCTTAGTGTTTAGCCATGTTTGGCAAGGCCAAAGGATGTTGACTATTTCGCAATTGTGACTTCTAACAATATCTCACAATATGACTTTATATCTCACAATGTGACATTGTATCTCTCAGCTGTGACTTTATATTTCACAATGAGAGTCTCTTATGCTCATGCTTATGAATGTATTTTATCTGAGTAATTTTGTTATATATATATATATATATATATATATATATATATATATATATATATATATATATATATAATATTCTATTTTAAACAATTAATTTATATTTGAATATATTTTAAAATGTAATTTATTCCTGTAATGGGAAAGCTGAATTTTCAATATCATTACATCATTATCCTGGAAAACATCATCTTTTCATTGTTGAGAATTGTGGTTATCAGTGTGATGGATTTGTTTGTGCTGTCATCGAGTTACAGTGCATAAAGCTCTGATACTGCTGTCATGCTGCTATAATCTCAAAACCATTTCCATGTTAAAGGGCAACAATTATGAATCCTTTGCTCTCTGATGAGTGTGTCTTTACTGTGCCCCAAGAGATTGCTTTGTTTGTAATAACAGTTTTGCAGACGTGAATCTCCCCACACTTAACCATGGGTCAGGGAGTGTTTAGTCGCCACAGCTTCTCTAACAGTTCTAATGTTTCCTCGCAGGGCCAATTAATCCAGACAAGCTTCTGAATTGCTGTTTGTAGACTTGACCTTCTCCTCGTGATGTCACCGGGCTCCGCCTCATCTTCTTGTCATTGTGGAGTGCTCATTTACATCAGTCTAATGAACGAGGACTGTGGAGGCTTATTTATGCTGTTAAATCTTCAGAACATTGCATTTGGAAGGTATCATCCACACACACTTTCTAAAATGCATTTAGTGTCGTCAAGGGGGGCTAATGTGTTAATTATTTTTGGTCAGATGGGTCTTTTTATTTAAAGGATTAAAAGGATTTAAATGAATACAGATAAAAAAATTGTAGTCAAGAAGAAATCAATTTAATATTTTACAAATATTTTATAATAATATTTATTTTTTTATTTTAAAACATGCACACATTGACTCATTCAAATGTCTAATTTGTAGAAAACTCAAATGTTTCTTGTCTCTTCACATTAAGGTATGAATTACATGTTCTTGACATGTCCATGTCCTTCATTATCATGTAATTGACAGCATTTTTTAAAATTCAAAACAGCACAATTTCATAAAAGTTGTTTGCATCACTGTACTGTCAGTCATTGAACATTTCTATATTAAAACTGTTATGACATATAACATTTTAGCTACTTACATCTTATCGCTAACTATCGCTAACTAAAAATTATGTTGGAATGTGCATTTGGCTTCAGTGAACATTAAGACCTGCCTTTTTTTATTTGATTGATCGCTGAGGCAAACCAGCCTAAAAATTTAACTTAAAATGTTTGTCATCCTAACAACAAACAGAGCTGTGTGTAATGGAGTGTAGCAAAGCAGCGTCAAGAACAGTGTTGGGGGTAATGCAGTACAAGTAATCCGAGTTACATAATCACATTACTTTTTTCAAGTAACGAGTAAAGTAACACATTACTTTTTTAAATTTACAACAAAATATCTGAGTTACTTTTTCAAATAAGCAACGCAAATTACTTTGTTTTCCCATTTACTGACTCACACCTCTTCTGTCCCCATGTTGAGAGAAATCGTAAGTGCAGAGGCGTTGTGTGCGCTGTGTAAACATGATGGTTATTATAACTCTAGTCTAAAGGTGAGCATGTATTTACTCATCTCACTTGCACAAAAACAGATTCAGTATTCCTCAAAATGAATAAAAACAGTGAATTGCAAACCCAGAATATTACGCAAACCTGCAATAATCAAAGATGCTAAACAATACAAATATACTTTATGTATTTAATCTCACTTTATCAACCAATGTCAACCAATTTGGCCGTTTCTAATTATTGGGGGGTTGGGGGGGGGGGGGGGGGACTTGTGCCCCTCAATGTCTATGGTGATTACGGCCCTGTTAGGATTAGAATTGTAATGTTGCTGTGTTTTTTGTATAATATATATACACTACATATTATACTAGTGCATTCACAGCCATAAATAGGGTGAGAAAGTGGAAAGCTGTGTATACTAAAAATGAAATTCACAAGAGATATTTGAACAGCTAATGGGGCCTTTCCATTGAGCTTTCAATGTTGATACTCTTCAGTAAGCTCTGGGATATCATGACACAGACTCCTACCCATCAAATCTTTGTGCAGAAAGAAAGACAAAGAAAAACAAAGGGCGTGTTTCACAGGGTTGGAGAAAAGACATGTAATTATTCCTGGGACTCCCTGATCCACTTCTGCAAAGCTCTTTCACCACGTGTGTTAAACAAATGGCTGCAGTTGCAGAAATAGAAATGATAACACTTGTAATGAGAAAAAAAGGTCCATTGCGTCTGTGACTTTTTGATTGTATCAGGTCACAGAAACATTGTTAGCTACCTCATTCACTGGGTCCAGTGAAATGCATTGAAAAAAGTATGGATGCTCTATTTGCTTAATTCAAGAAACTGATTTGATATCTTACAGTTTTATATTCAGAAAGTTTTTCATCTAACTTTATGATTGGCCGGCTAGTTTAGATCATTTTAAAGTCCAAAAGAAATCAGGAGGATTTAGTTGTCATGTGCTATATACTTTTTGCATGTCTATTCATGTTTACATGCATTACAGTTGGTTCAGTCTCTCTGGAAATCTAATAAATGATGCATATCTTAGGGCAGGTTCACACAGAACACATTTTTGCTGTTAAAAACAAGAGACTCAGGCCTAGAGATGCATTTTTGAACAACTTTTAACTTTTAACGCTGCCTTTTTTAGAGTGCTGTGTTGTGCGCGAGACACTGCAAAAGACGCAGGACATGAGATCAATGGTTATAGACGTCCTAGCGAATGTTTACATTAGAAAAAAACAATGGAAAAGTAGCGCAGTGGAAATGAAGTCTATCCTTAGTCTATAAGCATCCCCAGATCACCCACAGTCCACTTGCCATCTATATGAACCTTCTTCACTGTACTGTACCTATATGCAAATTATTATACTTTGCGGCTAATTTCTTTAGCCATTTCTCTGCAACCAATTGAGTTTGCTGCTGTAGTTATTTGATTTAGTTATGTTTTTCATGTCAGTCAACCTGTCAGGGTTCTGTCACTTCTGTCTAGTTTATGTCTTGGTTTTGTGACAGAGCTCTGACACTCCTGTTTTGTCACGTCTTTGTGTGAGCACGTGGCTTTGAGCGTTCTCGAGCCGTGCGCCCTCTTGTTGTTTCATGAGCGGGGCGTGGTGTTTGGATCCCAGCACATCTGTCTAGTGTGGTTTCGGTTCTGTGTCGGGATTCGGACATTCATGCTCTGTGTGTTTGTCCTCTGTTGTGAGCGCACAGGATGAGCTTACGCTCGTTCTCATGTGCTCTGTCTTGTCGTTTGAGCGTGTGGTTTCGAGTTTGCTCGGGCCTTACGCTCTTCTTTCCACGTGTGTGTTTTGTGTAGCACGTTGTGTTTTGTGTAGCACGCGGTTCGTGTTTACATCGTCATGTCATGTTTTGTCTTGTGCTATGTAGTTTTACACTTGCTGTGTGCTTTCATGTTGTCATGTTATGTTTGAACACATGGCTTATGAGTGTTCTCATTAGATGTGTGTTCATGTCTTGTTTTTGTGAGCACATGGCTTGTGATTTGTTCTACTGGCCATGTGCTTGTGTTTTTGTCATGTTTGGTGTGAGCACATGACTTGTTATGTATGTTTCCTTGTGCCATGTGCTCTCCTGTCGATTGTCTAACCCCGCCCATCTTGTTACCTGATTATTGATTCATTTGCCCCAGCTGTCCTCCCTTGTTACCTGCCTTGTTTGCTCTCCCTATTTATTCTCCCTGTGTTTTCAGTCCTGTGCTGGTTTGTCGTCGTATGTTTACCCTTGTTTGTGCCGAGTTGAGTTGAGTCGTTTTTGTTTGTATTTTGTTTTATTTTGTATTAATAAAAGCAATGCAATTGAGTCCTTGATTCATCCCTCACCCACATCCCTGACACAACCTGTCTCTTTTATTCTGAGGGCCTGTTTACACTTGGTCACTTCGGATAGCAATCTGATTTGTTAAAACAATTCCATTTCCGCACATAAATGTGTCTCCACAAAACGGACAAGTATCCAATCTTCATTTCCCATGCTATTTGCAAATTTAACGGCAACGAAAACAACGTATTTGAGCTGCATTTAATTTATCATCTAATTTCAAAATCAAAGACCACAGTAGGAGAGAGAGCAGCATCAGCACTGGTAAGATAATTTAGTCTCACTACTTTTAATGAAGATGATTGTGTGTTGAGCACTTCCTTTCAGTTTCATTAGCAGCAGTTTACACGTTACACGTATCAAAATAGCTACATGGCTACTCATCTGCGGCGATGTGTGTTGTAGCGCTGTCATATCTGGTTATAATGTCATATAGCCTATAACACACTCTCACACGTGTTTTTTTTTTTTTTTTTTTTTTTACATTTTGGGAGGAGTTAAATTTACATATGTGGTTTCAACAACCTATTACATTTACACATGTCCGGTTTAGTTTGGAATGCGTCTCAAACCACCTCCTGAAATGTTATCGAATTTAAATGTCTCTAAAGCGTTTCAGAGGCTATATTTACACCTGCTTTTTTCATGATCATGTAGCTATCAGAGAAAATGCATTAAGTGACCTGGTGTAAACCGGCCCTGAGTGAGCGATTCTTAGCCAGAATAAACTGCAATGTGGACCAGGCTTTAAGCCAGGGTTCACCAATCTCGGTCCTGGAGGGCCGATGTCCTGCAGAGTTTAGCTCCAACCCCAATTAAACACACCTGAACCAGCTAATCAAGGTCTCACTAGGCATACTAGAAACTTTCAAACAGGTGTGTTGGAGCTGGTTGGAGCTAAACTCTGCAGGACAGTGGCCCTCCAGGACCGAGATTGGTGAACCCTGCTTTAAGCCATAAGTCAAAAGTATGCCTACACAAAACTAAGCATCTGCCAGTGATTGATGGGTCCATAAAGTAAAAGCTGCTGTCAGCTGTCAACCTGTTGTGAAGGTCAAAACCTACAGAAATAAAGATTGTTGTTGTTGTTGTTGTTTTAACTCTCAGATCAATTTGAAAGTCTCACAGTGTGAACGAAGTCTTAGTTCCTTATCCTTTCCTTTCTTGTAAGTTCCTTAGTTTCTTCCTGATATGTTCTTAACATAGTAAAGCACTAACATAAAGCTATAAAGCTGATATGGGAGGATTTGTACTGTGAAAAGCACTAAAAAAAAAATTATTATTGTTTTGTTTGTTTTCCTGAATACATCTCCATTGTTATTTATCAGGGAGCAGATATTTACAAGCTATTTTCTATGCCTTATAGTGAGGAAAATCAGCATTTGGGATGTCACAAGGATGTGTATTTGGCCCCCATGTGAAGGCCTTGGATTGCTTTCTTTATTTGAGTGGGTGTAAGGTTTTTAGAAGCATAGTGCCAGTATTAATAAACTTTCAGGTTATCACGTCACATACACAGATGTTTGTTTGCTCTTAGGTCGTCTTTTCTTTTGCTGTCAGCCCTTTATTCCATATGTTCTTACAAAAAAAGTAGATGAAGAATAAGAAGAAAATAAATAATTCATTTAGATTTTATTAAAAGACTGAGACATTTCTTGTATTTAAAGACCCTCATGTTGCTCCAAACCCATATGACTTTCTTTCCTCTGCAGAATGTTTTGTAAAATGTCTTTATTTTTTATTTTTTTTGTCCACACAATGGAAAGCAATGTTCACCAAAACTATTTGGTTGCAAACATTCTTCAAAACATTTTCTATGTTGTGTAGAAGAAAGTAAGTCATTCAGGTTTGAAACACTTTAAAAGGGTATGTAAATGATGACAGAATTTTTTTGGGGGGGTGCACTATCCCTTTAAGTAAATTTTTATTTAATAATAATAAAAGAAATGTAATTGTGTTTTTACTTACATTTGATATGCCATAACATGCTTTCAAATAAACTTCATAAAGTTTCAAGGTTCAAGAAGTTGTCTGTCCACTAATGAGGCTCTTTGTGTGGTTGGCTCAGTGTAGAGAGGGACAGGACCGTGAAATTACTTGCCCTTCGTATTTTGCGGTGAGCACCACACAGCCTGACTCCACAGTTCATCTTACCATCTGGTGCCTTTATTGTGAGTTATGAAGAAATTAATAATCTGTTTATTGAACAGGCTTTCCATGGCTTGCTGAAAGAAGATATAAAGATACTAGAGCTGCAAATACCATCAGAGATAAAATACAGCAGGTGTCCCAATCTCACCATCATACATATTTTTTTAATACCTTATTTGTTCACTAAGGTTCAATGATAATTTAGTCAAGGTTTTTTTTTTTTTTTTTGCTCCTGTGTCTGGAAAAAACACCCCCTTTGTATGTGAAATGAGTAGGCTGATAATGTTTTCTCATGACTTCCTGTAGGGTGCTAGAGTTGCCACTTAAAGGGTTAGTTCACCCAAAAATAAAAATTATCTCATAATTTACTCACCCTCAAGCCATCCTAGGTGTATATAATTTTCTTTATTTATATTGTGGTTATATAAGGAAGTACGCCGCAACATGCAGATATGTTTTCTGCTGAGAAGCCGAGACTGAACTCTGGCATTTCCAGCGGTACAGCGGAAGTGGCAGGAAGACGTAACATCTCCGTTCCCTACTCAGGGAACGAGGGTTACATACGTAACTGAGACGTTCCCTTTCGTGGTCACTACGAGTTACGTCAGTGACGATGAAATGGGGGTTCCAGTCTAATCACGCCACCTTCTCGTCTGTCTTCCAGTGCCCTGCGTAAGTCTGAGCTCCCTGTCGTGAGACTGACATGGACGAAGGAGTCCTACTTATCACAGGAATACCAAGGTACACTGGGAAGCATATTTCAGTGGAAATATGCAACACAATGCCCGCCCGAAAGGAGGAACTCAGGGTTTCTCGGAGAAACTCACCTGAGGAGAATATCACACTGATCCAGTCCGTGGAGTGGAATGGCAAGCAAGCGAAGACACCTGAGCGGATCCAAGGTACCGGCTAGTTGAAGCGAGTACACGAAAGGATACTGGCTCCACTCGGAGATTATAGAATCTCGCGAATGTGTTAGGTGTTGCCCAGCCTGCAGCTCTACAGATGTCTGTTAGCGAGGCGCCATGCGCTAGAGTCCAAGAGGAGGCCACACTCCGGGTGGAGTGGGCTCTCACACCAAGGGGGCACGGTCGACCTTGCTGCTGGTATGCCAGAGAAATGGCGTCCACTATCCAGTGAGACAACCTTTGCTTGGAGAAAGCCTTTCCCTTCAGCTTCCCACCATAACAGACAAAGAGCTGGTCTGAGGTCCTGAAACACTGTGTTCTGTCTACGTAGGCACGGAGGGCGCGTACTGGACAGAGCAGTGCCAAGGTTGGGTATGCCTCCTCCGAGGGCAGCGCTTGCAGGTTCACCACCTGATCTCGAAAGGGGGTGGTTGGAACCTTGGGCACATATCCAGGCCGGGGTCTCAGGATCACGTGAGAGTTAGCCGGCCCGAATTCCAGGCACGCTTTGTCAACGGAAAATGCCTGCAGGTCCCCTACCCTCTTGATGGAGGCCAGTGCAAGCAGGAGCGCTGTCTTCATTGGCAGGAACTTGAGCTCCACTTCTTGCAAAGGCTCAAAGGGAGCACTCTGCAGGGCAGTTAAAACCACTGAGAGGTCCCAAGAGGGCACGAGAGGAGGGCTAGGAGGAATCAGTCTCCTCGCTCCTCTCAGGAACCTGATGACCAGGTTGTGCTTTCCAATGGACTTAACCTCAACTGCATCATGATGTGCAGCGATAGCAGCAACATACACTTTAAGGGTGGAGGGAGAAGCCTTCTCTCCAACCCTTCTTGCAGGAAAGAAAGCATGACACTGATCGGGAATTTACTTGGGTCTTCTCGGCGAGAAGAGCACCAGGTGACGAAGAGGTTCCACTTCAACGCATAGGCATGTCTCGTGGACGATGCTCTAGCGGAAGTGATGGTAGCCACCACTGCTGGTGGTAGGGTACTCAAACCTGCCTCGACCCGTCCAGGAGCCACACGTGGAGGTTCCAAAGATCGGGATGAGGATGCCATAGGGTGCCCCGTCTCTGAGAAAGGAGGTCCTTCCTCAGAAGAATTGGCCAGGGAGGGGCTGTCACGAGGAGCATGAGTTCGGAGAACCAAGTCCGGGTGGGCCAATGAGGCGCAACCAGAAGGACCTGCTCCTCGTCCTCCCTGATCTTGCACAGGGTCTGTGCAAGAAGGCTCACTGGGGGAAACGCATACTTGCGGAGGCCCCGCGGCCAGCTGTGCGCCAGTGCATCCGTGCCGAGCGTGCCCTCGGTCAGGGAATAAAACAGGCTGCAATGGGAAGAGTCGTGGGAGGCAAACAGATCTACCTGTCTGTTGTCGAACTGTTCCCAAATCAGCTGAACCGACTGGGGATTGAGTCGCCATTCTCCAGGGAGGGGCTGAACTAGGTGCCGGAGCACTAGGTCCCTGTGCTCGCAAACCTAATCTCGAGAGTGAGCTAGGATCAGCCAGTCGTCGAGATAATTCAGGATGCGTTTAGCCGGCGGCGGGGCTTGAGTGGACTGGGGCACCTTCCTGCGACCACCTCCACGGCGCGGCCCGGGTGAAGGCTGCTTGGGCCGAGTGGGAGGGGTGGGAGTCGCAGGAGGGCGCCCTCGGCGGCGAACAGACTGAGTTGACTGTGCCGGCGACTGGGTGGAGGCAGCAGCTGGTCGCCGGGGCAGTATGTGCTTAACCTGTTAAGCCTCACCAGTGCGTCGGCGCACTGAAGCGTTTTTTTATTTATATAGTTCAAAGTTACTATCAGATTTAATGTTATACCTTGACAAACTATACATCATTAAAAAGATATAATACTCAAGTTTCATTATTTGACCACTATTGTATTCTGAGAAACTTATAGTGACAGTTATGTCTTAATTTGTGTCAGGAGTTATGAAATGAAAAAATGAGTCGATACCTTTAATATGAATTATGCGCGTCAGCCGCTTTCATTCATAAAAAACTCAGTGCTGTCGTCATGACAGCGATACACAAAACAACGTCCTTCAGGGCTTTTAGCTCAAAAATGTGCAAACTTGGAGAAATATTGATATATTCTCATAGATTCACGTCATATTTCTAAAGACAGGAATAATATTTATTGAATTTATACCCAAATGTGTCGATGTAATCATTGTGAGCGCTTCTTACTGAGATGTGCAGTGTTTTCAATTCATACCAATAGCCTGAGGGCGCTATATGCACAAAAAATAATCCATATATGGAACATGAAGAAGAGCCATAATCATGTGACATTCCAGGACGTCACTGATACACACAAAGCTACAGAGATCCCGCTGTAATATGCAGATAAAAGATGTTTTGAAGACAATAAACATGTTTGCTATGATATTTGATTTGCCTGTGTTCTTCAAGCCATGCCAGGTATTTTCATAATAATAGATTATATTTATAATGTAATGCTAATCGATATAGACTTTATCATCGTGCATAAAACTATAAATAATGTTTTCTGTCTGATTTTTTTTTTTATCTGAAGCCAAATTAGATCACAGAAGATTATTTAAAACACTCGATTGCGTTATGAAGTAAGTTTGGAGCACAAACATGGTTTTAATCTCATAAATGGTCGTGTATTGATGGTGTGCTAAGCTAACATGCTAGCTAGCCCAGGTGCACCTGCCACCAGGGGTTATTCTTTTATGAATTTTGTTCTAAATAAGAATGCTTACTGATATGTTTTAGTGCATTTGACCACTATTTAGTGCACTTCAAATGTGAAGTGAGAACTTTGAGAAAAGAAATTAGGGACTGAAACCCTATGAATAGCATGTGAATAGCCAGTCGTTAGTAACTATAATGCAGACAAAAGAAATGCATATTTAGAGCCATAACCAGTCTGGAGAGGTGTGAATGTGTGCAGGGGGAGACTGAGACTGAATGGGGCTCGTTTGCACCACAAAACAATAGAGACAAAAGACTGAATGGATGCTTAGACGATGACTAAACATCAGTAGCATTTTTAGAGTAGCCTAATCAAAATAAAGTCATGACATGATCTTGAAAAACATTTAACTAAATACAGAGTTTTAGACTTATTATCTTCATATTTTAAATATAACATGGTCAGACATGTGGCTTTAGCTGTAGTGCATTTCTAGATTGCTCCAGTGCCAACTTCAATTTTATTTTCATTAATATGTTTCATAAAAAAAAAATTCTAATAACTTTACAAAACTTTGAAGCTATTTAAAAAAAAAATCATTATGACAATAATTAATTCTACATTTACAATAAACTACCAGGTGTCAGCTTTCAAATGAGATCATACTTGTGCTTTTAGTGCAAAGGGTTCATGAACTGTATCTGTTTCAGTTTGGGTATGTCATTTCTGGGGATTTTTCAAAAGTGGGGTTGCAGCTTAACAGGTTAATAGACTCATTCTGTTTCTGGGCAGCCGAGAACTTTTGGGCGAAGTCCTCGACTGCGCCACCGAAAAGGCCTGCCTGGGATATAGGAGAGTCGTGCAGACGAGTCCACTCGGCATCTCTCATATCGGCCAGGTTAAGCCACAGGTATCGTTCCTGGACCACACTAGTGAACATCACCTGACCAAGGGAGCGTGCGCTCACCTTTGTCGCCCGGAGTGCGAGGTCGGTGGAGGCACGCAGCTCATCAAAGAGCCCTTGGTCAGCTCTGCCCTCGTGCATGTCCTTGAGCATCCTGGCCTGGTAGACCTGGAGGATGGCCATGGCATGCAGCGAGATGGCAGCCTGCCCCGCAGCTCTGTAGGACTTCGCCACGAGAGTGGATGAAAACCTACAGCCCTTGGAGGGGTGCTTTGGGTCGCCACGCCACATCGAAGGACTCTGCGGACACAGTTGCAGCACGGGAGAGCATAGCCATCAATTCTGGATCCAACTCGGACAGTGCTGGGACCCCGGAGGGCAGCAGCACAGCCGAATCTTCATCCCCAGAAGAGTCCAGCTCGCCTTGTGATGCTGGAGTCCCAAATGCGACACGAGGCACGTCCGTAGACGGCCCCGTGATGACACGTGAAGCACTCGCAGGTTGCTGAGCTGCAGAGGGGGGTGTGGCCCGAGGAAGCATCGTCGGGGTAGTGTTCCACACCGTAACCCTCAGATCACCCTGGCCACCAGCCAAAGTGTCACCTCTCGTGAAGGGGACAGATCGGGGTGTGCCAGAGGGGACTCTACCTTTGGACAGGTCACAGAGTCTCGATCTCAGCTCAGCGATGGTCATGTTCCCACAGTGAGAACATGACTCATCCATGAAAGCTGCCTTTGCGTGTTCTAAGCCCAAACACGCAATGCAGCGATCATGCCCATCAGAGGAAGGAACAGAACGACCGCACCCAGAAACACATCTTTAAAAAGACGTGCCCGTGCAAGCTCTTTTGTGAGAGGAAACTTTACAATCTGCACCGAGACGGCCAGGGAGAAACACACACGCTGGATGCAGACCACTGCACAGATCAGCAGGCAGGAATGTGAAACTCGCTGGAATCGCCTATGACACCAACACAGACTGGAAAGCAGCTCGTCTCAAAGAACACTCGATGACACTCAGAGAGAATGCAGGCTACAGGAGTGAAGAAGACCTCTTGGCTCCGAAGCAAAAACATATCTGCATGTTGCGGCGTACTTCCTTATATACCCACGAGGTAGGGCGGAGTTACGCATGCAAATTCCACCGACCTATGGCATTTCCACTGCCATTGGCTCGTTTTGTAATACTTGAAGGTGATAGGCTTCTAAGCGAAACCACCATTTCGTCATCACTGATGTAACTCGTAGTGACCACGAAAGGGAACAGGCTTTTCTGAAATGTGTTGCATGAACTGTTCAGATCAGACTGAATTGTTCATGTTCAAATGTTGTTAAAAATAAACTGCGATGTTTTCCAACTTTGGGATCTTTCAGATGTGAGGACAGATTCAGAACGTATGAGGTTTTAAAAGAGTTTAAATATTCCCACAGAAAAAAATGTTAAACTGGTCCTACATTGTACTATTCTTAGTTCATCTGGTGTAATCTGTCTTTATATCATTTGTTGACCAAATTTCTGAACACTAAGCGTCTTTGAAATGCTGGCAATCTGACATCGTTAATTTGTGGAATTTCAGAACACTTTGCAGCTTAGATTTAATAGATGTTTTTTCTCTATTCGAGTGGTTGAATTTGTATTTAAGATTTTTTTTTTTTCTATTAATATACCACAGTGAAGGAAAGAGACAGGATGCAGTGATGTAGCAGCGAGGTGAACAGGATCGCAAAAAGACCAGCAGCCAGGACACGAGCTCGGGTCGCCCGAGGTGCTGCTGCACCATATGTCACACCACTGCTTACAAGGCTATGACTCTGACATTACAATATGTTTTTATAGTACATTAAAATATATATTTTTTTTTTCATCAAATTAGATTTTTATTATATGATCCTATGGATGGATGCCTTTTTCAGACAACTTTAAATAATCAAATGATAAAGAAAAGTGTATGCAAAGTATGTGGCAAAAATAAATAAAACAATTAAATGTAATTAATTTGCACAGCACTGATACATCTTCCTTGTCGAACTTCTTTTTTATTTGACACTGCATTTTCACTACAGTGCTTTTTCTAAATGCTAATGTGACAATTCATATTTAAAAAAAAATATTCAAAATTGTAGGTTAGTTTTGAATTAAATTTATGTATTTATTTATTTATTTTACTTTCAAAGTCAACCAATATGTAAATTATTGTTGTGAGGTTGTGGTGAAATTAAAACGCTAAATCATCTGTTGCATAGTTTAATATGTCAAGGATGATACAGTCACTGTGAAATGTAAAATTAAAATAAAAGAGTTGTATTATTTGCCACATAATTTGCAGACACCTACAAAATTAAATGAGTGTATAGATCCATATATCCTGGCATCAACTGAATATGGGAATTCTGGATGTCACAATTGGCAGGTCACAATGAGTTGCCTCTCACCATTGGCATGCTGGGATAAGCCGCTACCTGTTAATAACTAGAGGATTTTCCTTATGTAAATATAATTATGAAATTAGTGCATTTACATAGTTGATGTATTTTCCTTTGGCAAAAACAAAACAAAACAGGGTTCTTGTTTCCCTGACGTTTCCTTGACCCATCTGAAGCTTTAGACCAAATTAATTCTCTCACATGATTAATAATTGAATGTGCAGTTGTTTGGACAAACTCAGACTTTGTCCCAAAACTGAAACCACGGTTTTCTTGATTACGTTTTGAGTCTTGAAAATCCTGTCAAGTCACCTCTGTTTATATGGCGCAAACAGAAATAATTTCAAAGCATTCACTGTAATAAACAGGAAAATAACAGAACCAATTATATCAAATATAAGAAATTCAAATTGTGCTGTAAAGCAGCAGAAGACAAGTCAGTTCAATGTTGATTCAGTTCAGTTTAATAAGTGTGTAAAGTTCATCAATTAAGAAATGTTTTCGATGTAGCCAAGCAAATTGTCTTTGTTCAGCTTTAGTCAGTTCAATGTTGAATCAATTCAGTTCTATAACAGTGGTGTTGGTGCAAAATGTGTCAATTATGAAACAAGTTCAATTGAGCTGTAAAGCAGCTCTAGAGAAGACAACAGTGCCATCATCCAGCTGAATTCAGTTCAAGTTTTGTTCTATTCCGATAGTTCTCATCCTGTGACAGCCAACAACATCTGTGGAGATGAGAGCACGTCAATCAATGAAACAACTGATGCTGTTGAACATTTTATGTACATAAAACTCTGCTTTGGAGACTTTTTTCAAAAAAAAAAAAAAAAAAATACAAAAAAAAAAAATCCTACAGGAGGTCATAATCCGGTGAAATGGGATCTCCAGTGGCCTCATCCCACCTGTGAGGCGTAATGCTGTAGGTCAAATTACATAGTTCATTTTCACACTTCACTTGAATTGTTTTTCTTTCCTCTCCTCCTGCTAAACCTCACGGAAGCTGTACAATTCACTATTGACAGAATTGTCTTGCCCCTTTATTTTGCTCCAATCATGAACCACCCACCCTCTCCCCTTTTTCGCCCACAGGGAGTGTTTCTGTTTCAGAAAATGGATGGAACTCTCCGTTTTCTATCTCTCCTAATGCTATAACACACATCCCACATCAATCCATTCATCTGTCCATCCATCACCTCTCGGCCCTTTTCATTACCCACCCTGCTCTTGCGGAATAGAAGGCTGTTTCCACCACACTTTCCCATAGATAAGAGGGTGCTCGCCAGTTGACACAGAAACTGTTATCAGAAGTCTTGCTTTTATATTGTGACCACCAGGGATTCTCTAGCATGGACAAGCTTTCCTGTAGCTAAAACAGTAGAGAGTTGGCAATTGCAATGCCAAGGTTATGGGTTTGATTACCAGGGAAAGGAACGGATAAGAATGTAAATGTGTACCTTGAAATGCAATGTAAGTCGCTTTGGATAAAAGTGTCTGCCAAATGCATAAATGTAAATGGACATGCCCTGGGTAACATAACCAGCTATTTCCCCCCCTACAGAGGTCTCTTTTTACCTGCTCTTTCAGGTTGTTCACGGTTGTGTCGTCTAGTCACACAACAACTACAGTATTGGAATATCTGATTGAAGCCTTCTGTGCACTCTGAGGTTGATCAGATCAATTTAAAACTCATTACTGATTTTAATGCAAGGGTAAGTGCTGAACTACTAATAACAATATGCTTTTAAAATCTGTCAGTGTGAAAATCCATTGTAGATTGTTGCCAAGGGTTACTAACTTATTCAATGGAGAGTGAAAAAAAAAAAAAAAATCAAACATGCTTGTGCTGTGAAAGCCGTGCAGTGAAATTCAGATACTACCCTTGTAAAGATAATAGCATTAATACATTAGCAGCTGTAAACAAAGCAGATGCAGTGCATTCTTTCAAAAACAAATGTAAAAAGACTTCCATTTAAAGACAGATAACTTGAAACCAAGTTAGCCAGAAAGAAGTTTTAATGTTTGTCATCGTTTTAATACACACATCAGTGTCAGTTTTTTTACCCAAGTGGATTTTAAAAGCATTTTTTTTTTATTTTTTTTTTTTTATAAATTAATTGTATGATTATTATAAATAACGAGGAGTTTGTCTAAAACATTGCGGCAGATCGAGTTGTATTTTCTGCAGATCATTTTCTTACATTTTCATCTCTTAGCCACCTTCCCAGCTAACGGGGAACATTCTGAGAACTTTGTCTAACATTCATTCAGGTTCTCTTGAGGTTATGAACAAACGTTCTTCCAGTAACGTTAATGGAACGTTCCATCAGAGTTATCTGAATGTTCTACCAGAAAGACTCAGAGGGCAGGTGAAAGCTTACATTATAAAGTATTAACAGATGGAGGCGAGCTACAATGATTCTAGTTGTATAGAAAAGTTATTTGGCGTAGGCCTCGTCCTTAGTCCAAATCCTGGGGATGCAGATTCAGCTGATCCTGCCTAAAGATGAAGGCAGGAGCAGAGCCTACCTCCAATGAATGAACAGGGACCAACCTGGTGGTGGTGAGGAAAGTCAGCATCATCAACTGCGAATGTAAAAAAGAAAGTTCAGTACTTACAGTATATACTCCAAGTGTCAAGCAGTGAGACAGACCTAATAATTATGAATGAATGACTTGGCATTAGAGTCTTTCTGGTAGAATCTCTGCTAAAGCTTTAATTTCTCAAAACGTTAGCACAAAAACATTGTTTTACATTTTTCATGGAGCGTTTTTCTGAAACGTTTTAGTTTGACGTTTGTCTAACGTTTTTAGTCTAACCATCCCATAATGTTTGCAAAATGATAAAATGTAATGTTCCCTTAACGTTCAAATAACCAAGAAAAACTGCACAAATATTGCTTGTCTTTACTTTCCGAGTGAGCCAGTAGGTTTCATTTATGCTAACCTCAAAATGAAATGGCTACATGATACACTTGTAGATTTTACAGGGTATGCTTGTAAATATGTTGCATGTATACTCAAATGTGACCTGCAATATTGTACTGTCCAATAACTTTGTTGGAAAATGTTCTTATCCTGTATATTTGTCATGTGTCTGTTTGTGTTTGGACTTCCTCTGTGTTCATTGTTCAGTTTCTAGCCACTCCTCCTTCATTATTTCATTTGGTTCAGCTGTGTCCTGTGTATTTAAGCCCTCTCCCTCACCTGTGACAGAATACAAGACTCTTAACAGTTTATTTTTTGCAGTATTTTTTTATTTTTTTTATTTTCCACCATCACCATGAACATTACCGCAGTTGCTCTGCTATGTCTGGAGCAGAAGGACCGCTCCCTGGAGTTTCACGTAAGGGATTTCTTGGAGTTGGTGTGTCTAACACACTATCCCGACTGCTCGCTGTGTGTGTTTTACATTTCCGGCCTCAGTGAGCAGTCCCGGGCACACCTCCCAGGGAATGGTCCTCAGGAAGATTTCGCCGCATGTGTGGAATGGGTGCTGGTAAACACCAACAATTCACCATCGGCCTCACAGAGCCTACCAACACCCCTCCACCAAATCCAGAGCCACGTCCCAAAATGGCCGCTATTCCTGAGTCTCTTCACGTCATGCCTGCCAAGACTGAGTCTCTTCACGTCATGCCTGCCAAGCCTGAGCTTCTTCACGTAATGTCTGCCGAGCCTGAGCTTCTTCACATCATGCCTACCACACCTGAGCTTCTTCACGTCATGCCTGCCGAGCCTGAGCTTCTTCACGTTATGTCTTCCGAGCCTGAGCTTCTTTACGTAATGTCTGCCGAGCCTGAGCTTCTTCACATCATACCTGCCGAGCCTAAGCTTCTTCACATCATACCTGCCGAGCCTGAGCTTCTTCACATCATACCTGCCGAGCCTGAGCTTCTTCACGTCATGCCTGCCAAGCCTGAGCTTCTTCACGACATGTCACTGTGTCTTCGGACAAGATGGCCGCCATGCCTGAGTCGGCTATGGAGGATACAGCGCTCATCATGGTCGCCACAGCTGTTTTGTGTGTGTGGGCAGCGCACACATCGGCTCCGGCCCGTGGGCACCTCGACCAAGAGGGCCGCCGCCCTTCCAGAGTATTGTCCCGTTGAGGTCGCCGCCCCTTCCAGAGTCTCGTCCCGCCACGCCCGAGCCAGAAACTTCAGCCATGATGGCCGCCGCCACGCCCGAGTCTTTGACCAAGATGGCCGTCACTGCACCTGAGAATTCGCTGCCGGTCCCTGAGCCCGATTCAGCCCACAAGCCAGCTCCAGTGTCCAAAACTCCACCTACGGGGAGGCTACCCGTCTATGGAGGCTGTCCCCGAGACGCTCAGCCCTGAACAGTGTGCACAGTGTGAGTGAACCTGACTTCCTGTTGTCGAATGCGCATGCGTCGCGTCTGAACGCGTTGTTGTCTTTGGAGCTCCATCGATTTGATTTATAATTCTTGATTTTACTCTTTAAACTTACTTACAACAAACATTTTCTACTTTTCCTCACTGAGAAGCACTACTGCTCAAACCTCATAGTTACAACGCGGACTGTTGAGCAGACGCGTCTCAAGCCTATTAGTGATCCAACGCTGGATACTCCTATAGGTTACGTCCGTGGATCACGGCTGAACGCGTCTTCTCAACACTCACTTACAAACATTTTTCACCTATCGTGCGTCTACGCTACACCCGTACCACTAAAAAGACGGATTATATCTAAGACTTCAGTCATAAATTAGTATTAATATTGATAGCATCACTGGTAGAGTCGTTGCTAACTTACT
The DNA here is from genome assembly GCF_949319135.1 of Squalius cephalus. Taxonomy (NCBI): domain Eukaryota; kingdom Metazoa; phylum Chordata; class Actinopteri; order Cypriniformes; family Leuciscidae; genus Squalius; species Squalius cephalus. Next base: position 12,367,550 of record NC_137142.1, read on the forward strand.
GTCCATCTGTTAAAATGGCGAATATATCAGATGTAAGTAGTCTACCTTTTGGTGCAGGTGAGGACACATTTGAGCTGCACGCGGTGCAGTCTGAGCTGGAAGCTGTTGAGAAACAGATCCACGACCTTTTAGTGAGACAAGCCGAACTGATAGACCGGCGGTTAGCTCTTGAAACATCACGCGCCGATGCACACAAATCAGAGATTAACGTTATTAACCCGCTGATTCCGACCTCGTCTACTCCGTGCGTTACTCAGCATCGGTCCCGAGCGCCGAGGTCGTGATCAGCCATGGTCTCGTTCACTTCGGCTCCAACGCGCCACCACGAAGCCTGGATATTTCCGCAGCGGAAGACGCGAGTCAGGTCTAGACCAAGACCCTCTCCGACCCTCCCAGTTTTCGAGTTATCCACACAAAACCGCTTCTCCCCTCTTCGCGAAACAGAACGCGATGCTGTGATCATCGGCGATTCCATCGTTCGGCACGTCCACGCTACATTAGGTAAAAGTAAGGTGCACAGTCACTGCTTTCCTGGTGCTCGTGTTTCTGAAATCGCTGCTCACGTACCCGAGATTCTGAACGGTGACGTGCGTGTCGGAACTGTGGTCTTGCACGCGGGAGTGAACGACATCAGGCTGCGCCAGACGGAGGTCCTGAAGAAAGACTTCAGGAATCTGATCGATACGGTACGCAGCACATCGCCTGATATAACGATCATTGTGTCAGGACCGCTTCCCAAGTACCGTCTAGGACATGACAAGTTTAGTAGATTATTCGCGCTAAATGAATGGTTAACGTCATGGTGCAATGAGCAGAAACTGCTCTTTGTAAATAATTGGAATCTGTTTTGGGAGCGTCCTAGGCTTTTCCATGCTGATGGCTTACACCCAAGCAGATTCGGAGTGGATCTTCTGTTGGATAACATCTCCAAAATGTTAAATACCTTTTGACTAGTAACCAAAAGTCCAAATCATAGTCTCTGCTGCACCAAATTAACTGATATAAATACTAGTGTAGAACATTGCATAGAAATTGTGTCTATTCCTCGTTTAGTGCGATCAATAAATCTACTGCAGGATCTAGGAAAAATCGAATTGTTATTAAAACAGAAAATGTTGCTATTAGTAAACAAAAAAAAAATTCTAAAGCTAGGTCTTTTAAACATTAGATCACTCACACCTAAGGCAGTTATTGTAAATGAAATAGTCACAGATAATAGCATCGATGTACTTTGCCTTACTGAAACCTGGCTTAAACCAAATGATTATTTCGGTCTAAATGAGTCTACTCCATCAGGATTCTCCTATAAGCATGAGCCCCGTCTGATTGGTCGTGGCGGCGGTATTGCAACAATCTATAGAGATTTTCTTAGTGTTACTCAGAAAACGGGTTATAAGTTTATTTCATTTGAAGTACTTGTACTAAATGTTACGCTCTTAGATGCTAGAAATACATCCCTATTATCTTTAGCCTTGGCTACCGTATATAGACCGCCAGGGCCTTACGCTGATTTCCTAAAATAATTTGCAGATTTTCTCTCAGACCTATTGGTCAATGTCGATAAAGCATTAATTGTTGGAGATTTTAACATACACATAGATAATCAAAATGATGCGTTAGGGGCTGCGTTTATAGATTTATTAAACTCCTTTGGGGTTAAGCAAAACGTTACCGGACCAACTCATCGTTTTAATCATACACTCGATTTAATTATATCACATGGAACCGATCCTACCGATATAGATATCATTCCACAAAGTGATGATGTAACTGACCATTACATGGTAACTTGCATATTACGTACCCCTGTAATATATCATGATGCGCCGCGTTATCGATTAGGCAGAACAATCCTTCCATCCACCATAGATAATTTTTCAAATTGCTTATCGGATCTGTCTCAGCTGCTCAGTGAACCCAAACAAACAGATGAACTAGAGGAACTAACCAGCACTATGAGCACCATTCTCTCTGGAAAATTGGATATTGTTGCACCTATTAGACTAAAAAAGGTCAGAGAGAAAATTAAAGCACCATGGTACAACAATACTACGCGTGTTCTAAAGAGAGAAACCCGTAATTTAGAGCGTAAATGGAAACAAACTAATTTAGAGGTTTTTAGAATCGCTTGGAAAGACAGTACGTCACGTTATAAAAAGGCCCTAAAAGTAGCCAGGGCTGAGCACCTCCGCAAACTAATAGAAAATAACCAAAACAATCCTAGGTTTTTATTTAACACCGTGGCTAGACTAACAAATAAACAAGCGTCACCTGAACAAAATATTCCGTTACAGTTTAGTAGTAATGATTTCATGAATTTTTTCACTGAGAAAATAGAAAACATCAGAACCACAATTGTAAACGTTCAATCCTCAATCGCGCCTTATAACTCAGCCTCGATTATCACCCCGCAAGAACAATTACAGTGCTTTACAACTATAGAACAAATAGAGTTAAATAAACTTATCACTTCCTCTAAAACAACAACATGTTTATTAGATCCCATCCCAACTAAACTACTGAAAGGAGTGTTACCTATAGTGGAAGAGCCTCTCCTCAATATTATTAACTCATCTTTATCTTTAGGTCATGTTTCAAGAACATTTAAACTGGCAGTTATAAAACCACTCATTAAGAAACCACAATTAGACCCAAATAACCTAGCAAATTATAGACCCATTTCAAATCTTCCTTTTATGTCTAAAATACTAGAAAAAGTTGTGTCTGCCCAACTAGGCTCTTTCTTACAAGAAAATGACATCTATGAAAAGTTTCAATCTGGTTTCAGGCCGCACCATAGCACTGAAACTGCGCTCGTTAAAATCACAAATTATTTACTTTTAGCTTCTGACCAAAGCTGTATCTCAATACTAGTTTTACTTGATCTTAGTGCTGCGTTCGATACTATAGATCACACAATACTCTTAGATCGACTACAAAATTATACTGGTGTTCAAGGACAAGCATTAAGCTGGTTCAGATCATACCTATCTGACCGATACCATTTTGTCTATTTAAATGGAGAAAAATCGATCATAACTCCAGTAAACTATGGAGTGCCGCAAGGATCTGTGTTAGGCCCTCTATTATTCTCAATATATATGCTGCCACTTGGAAATATTATAAGGAAACATGGAATTAGTTTCCATTGTTATGCTGATGACACTCAAATATATATTTCATCACGGCCGGATGAAAACGCTAAATTATCCAAATTGACAGAGTGTGTTAAAGATATAAAAGATTGGATGACGCGCAATTTTCTTTTATTAAATCCAGACAAGACAGAGGTAATACTTATCGGTTCAAAAAACCGCCCACAAAACCTCTCACAATACAACTTTAACATAGTAGGATGTCCTGTTACTTTATCCTCTACAGTAAAAGACCTGGGTGTTATACTCGACTGTAACCTGTCTTTTGAAAATCATATTTCATATGTTACAAAAACAGCCTTTTTCCACCTTAGAAATATTGCTAAGCTACGTAATATGCTATCTGTTTCTGATGCAGAAAAGTTAGTTCATGCGTTCATGACCTCGAGACTAGATTACTGTAATGCTTTATTAGCTGGTTGTCCTGCATCCTCAATAAACAAGCTACAGTTAGTCCAAAATGCAGCCGCTAGAGTTCTTACTAGATCAAGAAAATTTGACCATATAACACCAATTTTATCATCACTACATTGGTTACCTATAAAGTTCCGTATTAATTACAAGGTATTGCTACTGACTTGTTATAAAGCCCTAAACGGCTTAGCTCCAGTTTATTTAACGGATCTTCTATCGCCCTATAATACATCGCGCTCTTTAAGATCACTAAATTCAAGGCTTTTGGTCATACCTAGGATATCCAGATCAACCAAAGGAGGGAGAGCATTTTCACATTTAGCTCCAAAACTCTGGAATAGCCTTCCTGATACTGTTCGTTGCTCAGACTCGCTCTCCCAGTTTAAAACTAAATTAAAGACGCATCTCTTCAGCCAGGCATTTATATAATATTTTTAATCTTACAGTTAAATCCGGTCTCTAGTTCATAAACGCCAGAGGAGAACTGGCCCCCGACTGAGCCTGGGTTCTCCCAAGGTTTTTTTTTTTTCTCCATTAGGTCACCTTATGGAGTTTTTCGGTTCCTTGCCACTGTTGCCTTTGGCTTGCTCAGTTGGGGATACTTAATTCATTAATCAATCAACAATACTATTGATCAGCATTACCAAACGTGGACGTTTTACACTAGAAACAAACACTGATGTACTATTTTATTTAATACTGTGAAGCTGCTTTGATACAATCTGTATTGTGAAAAGCGCTATATAAATAAAGTTGACTTGACTTGACTTGACTTGAACGGGCGTCTCCGCCATGGCCCCCCGAGCTGCCAGCTCCGCCCTGGTCCCCCTAAACTGCTATCTCCGCCCTGGGTCCCTGAACTGCCAGCACCACCCTTGTTCCCTGTATCACCGCTACCACCCTGGATATATATATATATATATACAGTGAGGATAAATACAATAAGTATTTGAACACCCTGCTATTTTGCAAGTTCTCCCACTTAGAAATCATGGAGGGGTCTGAAATTGTCATCGTAGGTGCATGTCCACTGTGAGAGACATAATCTAAAAAAAAAAATCCAGAAATCACAATGTATGATTTTTTTAACTATTTATTTGTATGATACAGCTGCAAATAAGTATTTGAACACCTGAGAAAATCAATGTTAATATTTGGTACAGTAGCTTTTGTTTGCAATTACAGAGGTCAAACGTTTCCTGTAGTTTTTCACCAGGTTTGCACACACTGCAGGAGGGATTTTGGCCCACTCCTCCACTCAGATCTTCTCTAGATCAGTCAGGTTTCTGGGCTGTTGCTGAGAAACACAGAGTTTGAGCTCCCTCCAAAGATTCTCTATTGGGTTTAAGTCTGGAGACTGGCTAGGCCACGCCAGAACCTTGATATGCTTCTTACAGAGCCACTCCTTGGTTATCCTGGCTGTGTGCTTCGGGTCATTGTCATGTTGGAAGACCCAGCCTCGACCCATCTTCAATGCTCTAACTGAGGGAAGGAGGTTGTTCCCCAAAATCTCGCAATACATGGCCCCGGTCATCCTCTCCTTAATACAGTGCAGTTGCCCTGTCCCATGTGCAGAAAAACACCCCCAAAGCATGATGCTACCACCCCCATGCTTCACAGTAGGGATGGTGTTCTTGGGATGGTACTCATCATTCTTCTTCCTCCAAACACGTTTAGTGGAATTTTGACCAAAAAGTTCTATTTTGGTCTCATCTGACCACATGACTTTCTCCCATGACTCCTCTGGATCATCCAAATGGTCATTGGCAAACTTAAGACGGGCCTTGACATGTGCTGGTTTAAGCAGGGGAACCTTCCGTGCCATGCATGATTTAAAACCATGACGTCTTAGTGTATTACCAACAGTAACCTTGGAAACGGTGGTCCCAGCTCTTTTCAGGTCATTGAGCAGCTCCTCCCGTGTAGTTCTGGGCTGATTTCTCACCTTTCTTAGGATCATTGAGACCCCACGAGGTGAGATCTTGCATGGAGCCCCAGTCCGAGGGAGATTGATTTTTTCACCAAGCTGCTTGGCAATTTCCCTGTAGCCCTTTCCAGCCTTGTGGAGATGTACAATTTTGTCTCTAGTGTCTTTGGACAGCTCTTTGGTCTTGGCCATGTTAGTAGTTGGATTCTTACTGATTGTATGGGGTGGACAGGTGTCTTTATGCAGCTAACGACCTCAAACAGGTGCATCTAATTTAGGATAATAAATGGAGTGGAGGTGGACATTTTAAAGGCAGACTAACAGGTCTTTGAGGGTCAGAATTCTAGCTGATAGACAGGTGTTCAAATACTTATTTGCAGCTGTATCATACAAATAAATAGTTAAAAAATCATTTTTGGATTTTTTTTTTTTTTAGATTATGTCTCTCACAGTGGACATGCACCTATGATGACAATTTCAGACCCCTCCATGATTTCCAAGTGGGAGAACTTGCAAAATAGCAGGGTGTTCAAATACTTATTTTCCTCACTGTATATCTATATCCCCTCACATTTCAGCAAACATTTTAGTATATCTTCTCAAGGGACAATACTATAGAAATGAAACTTGATACATTTTAGAGTATTCAATGTGCTGCTTGTATAGCAGTATACATTTACTATCCTCTGAAAATAACTCAACATACAGCCATTAAAATAGCTGGCAACAAAAATGACTACACCCTAAGTGATAATAGCTGTACTTCGTTTAACCATGCAAAGCCACATGTCCTATTCATCATTTTTATGTTTTTGTCTGCTTGACAGGACCATACAAATTTGTGTATCTTGTATTAGAGCAGTTAAAATTTGTGCTCAAAATTTGAGTACAATTCTCTCATACTGACCACTGGATGTTCAACATGGCACCTCATGGCAAAGAACTCCCTTAAGGATTTTAGAGTTAGAATGGATGCTCTCCACAAAGTTGACCTAGGCTATAAGAAGATGGGAAACACCCTGAAAATTAGTTACAGTACAGGCAGGGTCATACAGAGGTTTTCCAAGATGGGTTCCTCTTGGAACAGGCATCACAAGGATCAGTCAAAGAAGTCGAGTCCTCGTGCTGTACGTCAGGTGCAGAAGCTGGCTTCAAAAAACAGACGAATGAGTGCTGCCAGCATTGCTTTAGATGTTGCAGAAGGTCAGCTTGTCAGTGCTCAGACCATACGCCACACACTGCAACAAGTCGGTTTGCATGGCCGTCATCCCAGAAGGAAGCCTCTTCTGAAGCTGGCTCACAAGAAAGCCCGCAAACAGTTTGCTGAAAGCAACCTGTCCAAGAGCATGAATTACTGGAACCATGTCATGTGGTCTGATGAGACCAAGATAAACTTGTTTGGCTCCTATAGTGTACAGCATGTGTGCACAACAGTATAACGACCCCAAACACACCGCCAAGATGACAACTGGCTTGCTGAGGAAGCTGATGTAGGTGAAGGTGATGAAGTGGCCAAGTATGTCTCCAGACCTGAACCCTATTGAGCACCTGTGGGGCGTCCTCAAGCAGAAAGTGGAGAAGCACCATGTGTCTAACATCCAGTAGCTCCGTGATGTCTTTATGGAGGAGTGGAAGCGGATCCCAGCAACAACCTGTGCAGCTCTGGTGAACTCCATGCTAGGAGGATTAAGGCAGTGCTAGATAACAATGGTGCTCTCACAAAATATTCACATTTTGGACACAGTTTTGACATATTCACTTAGGGTGTACTCACTTTTGTTGCCAGCTATTTTGACAATAATGGCAGCATGTTGAGTTATTTTCAGAGGACAGTAAATATATACTGCTATACAAGCAGCACATTGACTACTGTAAAATACATTAACGTTTCATTTGTCCCTTGAGAAGATATACTAAAATGTTTGCTGAAATGTGAGGGGTGTACTCACTTTTGTGAGATACTGTATATATACAGAATATATAGTTATCAGTGATTTGTGGTTGCTAGTTTTCTGGTCTAAATTTTGAATTAATGTATCTTATTGTATCTCCTTACACGTCATGCACTTGATCTTAACCACCTCACCCGTGACAATATTCAGATATTCACAGATAAATTAATAAAGGTCAACTTCTTACTAGAATATCATAGGCTTCAAAGTAATGTATCTGTGACAGAGCAGTTTATTAGTTTGTTTTAGTGTGTATTTTTATATCTCTGCTATCCTGCCACTAATGAAACAGCAGGAGTTCAGATGCAGATGATTTTTCACAAGTCAACACGCCTGAAATATCAAAGCTTTTCTGCACCAACTCTGACATGACGCACAGATCCATAAGCTCCCCGAGTTCTCTGATATCCCTCTAGAAATTGGAGCTTTTTGTCTGTCAGAAATATCACATGCAATTTGTGCATGGCGTAATGATGTTCTCTACTAGATTATACAATGTTAAAAGTTTTACACATAAATAAATGAATAGTATGTTTTAATAAAATATTTAAAGTGACGTACACTCACATCAGATGAAGATTGTATTTGCTCAGTTGTCTAATAAAAACTTTATTCTAAACAGATCATAGAAAGGGTCGGCTCATGCGGTCCATGTTGCAATGCTATGAAACTATTTTAGTGATTTTAGAGAGTGAATTCATTTATTTTATTTGTTTGGCCCCAAGTTTTATAATTTTAAGCATGAATTCAATTGTATTTAATCTGTTTTGTTTGTTTAAAATATTGATAACTTACCTTTGATATCTAGTCAGCAAATCATGGTTTATGGAGTGAATTCTGTTACTGGCTGAGCAATTTGCATATATCTGCCACCACAATGTGATGAATCACTTGTTTATCAGGAGGTCTGCATGAAACGATTATTTATTTGCAGCATTTGTTTCTATTCCTGGTTCATTCAAATCAATCCCCTGCAGTCATGACTTGTGTGTTTTTGATTGTCTGTTTTCTGAACAGCCAGAAATTGCAGAACGTTTACCAACAATATCATCATTACATACGATTTATTCCTGTTTACGGCAGACTTTATATTGTAACTACACTTGTGAGTTCTAAATAATTCAAACTCAAGAAGTCTTCAGTACCATACACCTGGATAGAGTCTGCAGAATTTTTTCCCCACTTTCATTTCACTAATAATAATAAAATCTGCTGAAGGGCTTTGTAAACCCATCAGGCAGGATGCTGGAGGGTAAATTGTATAATCTAGGTGCCACATGGACATTCAGCCTTTGTATTTTATTTCCTTAAAGGTGCTGTAAGTAATATTATAGCTCTCTCGCTAACCAAAACCCGCCCTCAACGGGCAAATCTAAAGGCTGATGATGAGTGACAGGAAGTGAGTACCTCAGAGACTTCTGATTGGCTAAACAATAGCATCCTGTGGTCATGTTCTTTGTTTGCTGTTTACAGAGCCTAGGGCTGTTGCAGACAGATGGGATTTCTCAGGACACCTATTTCAGTGATATCTGTCAGGTTGGTATAGGGACCGTGTCTGCGTGCTACTCTATAAAACATCACTCACGGCACCTTTAAAAACACCTTTAAAAACACATGGTGGTGAAGTATTCAGGCTGTCTTTCATAATCTTAAACAGTGATTCTGCAAGGATTTTTATTTATTTTTTCTTCAAATATGATTTGATCTGATTTCTCAAATGTTTTATAACATTTAATGTTAACATAAATGTGGCTTCTGTAGCTAAGATCAGAATGCAGAATGACACCAAAATTCCTGACTTCATGTTTTTAGACCTCTGGTGTCAAGGTATTCATTCACCTTTCATATTTCATCTTTAATGCCAAATACAATGACCTCTGCTTTGTCTTCATTTAACTGAAGAAAGTTTTATTTCATTTCCAGAGGTGGGTAGAGTATCCAAAAACTGTACGTATAGAAATATTTACTCAAAGTAAAAGTAAAAGTAATAATCTTAATATTTCCTTGAGCAAGAGTAAAAAGGTATCCAATGAAATAACTACTCCAGTATCTAGTTACTAGTTACTTCGGATCATATATAGGCCTATGTATGTATGTATGTATATATATATATATATATATATATATAAAACATGATTTTATTTTGATATTTTTAATTTAAATGACTATTATTATCATAATTAGATGTTAATTAGGCTATCTTTGCAACAAAAACAGAAGAGACAAGCATTATTTCTGCCATCTGTAGCCAGAAAATTAATGCCTGTCTTTTGATTTGTATAATAGTAACTTATACAACTACATTTGGATTATTATACAATGTTGAAATAAAGTAGAGTTTTGCATTCAAAGGCATGTAAAGGCAGGGAACCATTGACACAGAGAAGAAAGAGTTAAAACTCTTCACATTTGCTCTCGCTCATGACCGCTACTGAACATCTGAACACAAATAACGATCAAATGCACATTGACGGATCCATCTGTTCTCCAAAATGTAATGAAATGTATATCTCTGCAAGCATGTTTAAACTGGTTAACTGTGTCTAAGACAGGCAAAGGCATTCGTTTTCAAGACGAGTTCGCACACCACTGCACAATACACACAAATTACCGCAGGATGGCGGGTGTTCATTTCATAAACTGTGAACAATGGTAGCTTGAATCATTTAATTTAAGCAGTGGCACAGGGAGTCCATGGGACTGAAGTCACTTGGTGATAGAGCTATGTAGATCTTCAGATAAGCAAGTGACCCCAGAAAGGGCATGGCCCAGAAACAAAACACTCAGGCTTTATTCTTGGGTTTTGAAAAGTTCCTCAAAACCCCTCTGTAGAAGTTCTGACTGTTCTTTCTCAATGCCATTTTTATACAATGTCACATGTATAATTAGAGTTAGGGAAAGTTACTTTTAAAAGTAATGCGTTACAATATTGTGTTACTCCCTAAAAAAAGTAACTAATTGCATTACTTAGTTTCTTTTTATGGAAAGCAATGTGTTATGTTACTTTTGTGTTACTTTTTCTCACCTGGGCTACTTGTTTGTTTGTTTTTTAATAACCAAAAGCCTCCGGCTGAAAGAAAAGCAAATTCACGTCTCTACAGTAGAGGGCACAGCTCAAACAATCCTCTTAGGCTACGTTCAGACTGTCAGTCCAAATCCGATTATTTGTGTATCTGATTAGAATCTGATCTTAAATGAACTGTTCAGATCCGATTTGTGTGTCCATACAGCTCTTTCGTTTTACGTAATATCTGCACCCGTTTTACGTGGCATGAGAAAGTCACATAAACCACTTGAAATCCGATCTGAGAGGTCAGACTGAAACAGATTTCCAGAAATGTGAATTGAATAGGATTTCAAACCACATATGAATGTAGCTCGAAATGGATTTGTAAAAATCGCATTTCATGTGATTTTTGGCCGTTCACACTAGCTAAATTTGATCTGATTTCAATCAGATATGCCGAAAAAACAGATTTGGACTGACAGTCTGAACGTAGCCTTAGCTGTGCTGCCATTCTGGATTGCAGAAGAATAGGACGCAGGAGAAGAAAGTTCAGCACTCTTCAGCAAAAAAACAAAAACAAACAAGTGATGTTTATCTAAAGTCATTTTAACTTAGTATGGTTGAATTGGATCATCAAATGTCAGCATCAAAGACACTGGTTAATAAAGTGAGATTAAAAACATTAAGTATATTTGTGTTATTTAACATTTATTTATTGCAGATTTGCGCAATATTTTGAGTTTGCATTTCACTGTTTTTATTCATTTTGAAGAATACTGAATCTGTTTTTGTGCAAGTGAGATGAGCAAATACCTGCTCACATTAAGTCTACAACTAAAATATCCATCATGTTTACACAGCGCACACAACGCCTCTGCACTTACTCACGATTTATCTCAACAGGAGAGGTGTCAGTCAGTAAATGGGAAAATAAAGTAACTTGCGTTACATGTTTGAAAAGGTAACTCAGATAGGCCTATTTAGTTGTACACGACTGTAAAAAAAATTCATAAAAATACGGTACAATGTACCATATTAATTTGGAATTTGGAAGGAATTTTCCGTATTTGTCTTTTACAGGACTTTTACCCGTATTTTGAATTACGCGTTGCATTGTGGGAACTGGAAACTGATCGGCGCGAAAAGTTTGAGACGCAAGCGCCATTACACACACAGATGACGCGGCAAAGTTGCTTTTTAAAGTCGGATTTCGGATATGTGGAAGCCATTCTGACACTTCTGTGGTAAAAACCGAAAATTATATTTAGCTAAATGTCAAATAAGCTGTTTACGTAACATTATTTAGTTGCCACCCGGCTTGTTAGGCAATGTCGGAGCCGTCGCGTTTATCGTTTGCATATTGTCACACATTGAAAGATTTAGTTCACACTCGTGGAAGTTCCCCTGATTGTATGTGTTATAGTGTCCTCGTTGTAACTGGTTTATTGGCTTTTATTTTGTCGGTGATGCGGTTTATTTTGTGCCGAGCGCACCCGTTAACCAGTATAAAGTGCAGTAACGTTAACGTTCGTGTTTTTGGAGCAGTTTAATGGCTTCAAACAAAAGCTACCAGATGAATCGTCAAGAAAAGGAAAGGCCATTTAAGACTTGCTTGATTTAAAAGGCATTAAGATACAACGTGAAGAGACTGTGTGAAGATGCAGTACAGCTGGATCAAGGATAACACCACATTTTCTGCCAAATGAGGTACGGTAATGATATGTTTACGTTAGACTTTTTTATTGTCTTGTCTTTGTTTTAGACAACACACAGACATTATACACACTACACATATTATTTGACTTTAAACCCCAAATAATGACCTTGAAAGATTAATTTACATTTAACATGACTGCTGGTGTACTTCTGCCTGTAACGTTAGTCATTCTTTACCAGCTCCCTCATTAGTTTGTTTCATAGTGTTTCTGTTGTTTTCTTATCTATTGACAGACTTTGCTGATGTACTGTGCATCCCAAGCACCACCCTGCATGCTCCTTATGGGTTTGTATTTTGTTTTATTGGTATATATATTTTTTATCATTATGAGTATTCAATATTGGCAAAACACATTTAAATTTAAAGTCTGAGGAAAAAGTTTTATAGAAAAAGTTGGTTGCTGAATACCCCCTTCAAAGATTTTATATGGTCAGTAGAAAAACATTGTATAGGGAAGATTTAAACAACTATTTTTGGAGCGGTTTTCTGAAGTTATCGTGTAATGTTTTTCATTTTGTAATATCTTATTTGTTTAAGGTGATGGGCATTCAGGATTGCTGTCATTCAAGAAGTTATTATTGACCACATCTCCTACCCCATTGAGGCAGTGAGCTACAAAATAACCAAAGAAAATGGCACTTATCCTGGAGTTCATATAGGCCTAAAGGTAAACAACACATTTTTAAAGGGATATTTCAGCCAAAAATTTAAATTCTGTCATCATTTACTCACCCTCAAGTTGTTTCAAACCTGTAAGAATTTCTTTTTTCTGCTGAACACAAAAGATATTTTGAAAAATGTCTGTAACCAAACAGTTGATGGACCCTTTTGACTTCCATAGTAGGAAAAACAAATCATCAACTGTTTGGTTACAGACATTTTTCAAAATATCTTCTTTTGTGTTCAGCAGAAAAAAGAAATTCTTACAGGTTTGAAACAACTTGAGGGTGAGTAAATGATGACAGAATTTTCATTTTTGGGTGAACTATCCCTTTAATGAAAACTTTTTATAGAGCATGTTGTTGTGTTACTGTTTATATAATTGAAAATAATGAAACATATTATAAGGTATAGTTGAGCAGACAAGCTAACATGACATGCAATTGGAGTCCACTGGAAACAGAAGTCTTAGCAATTTATACAGTGTTTGAATTTGAAAGAATTAGGAATGGCAGTTGCTAATTTAACGAACGTTAAATACTGTACGATTGTTTTTCAACCTCAACCTGGTCTGTATGATACTTTGTTGTTCAATTTCCTTTATTTAATTTTGTGTAGCTAAAAACTTTTTTTTTTTTCTTCATATCCAACTTTCCTGTGCAGAAATCCTGAACGAAGGTTGAAAAGGCTGAGATGAAGGAAACCAAACGTCTACACGTTCCTCCAAGACTGCTGAAGTTCCTGTATGAACAACTGAAAACCCATGTAAAGTTTAAGCTTTTGTCAAATCTCTTGATGGACCTTTAACTGAACATACCGAAGAAGGAAAGTTTTTCATGCAAGTTGTTCACTCCAAAATGAAAATAATGTCATTAATTACTCACCCTCCTGATGTTCCAAACCTGCAAGACTTCAGTTCATCTTCAGAACAAAAATGAAGATCTTTTTAATGAAATCTGAGAGCTTTCTCTTCCTCTGTTGACAGCTTACGCAACTACCACTTTCAAGCTCCAGAAAGGTAGAAATGACTTCATAAATTTGAGGTTAAACAACTGGAGTCACATGGATTACATTTATGTCTGTATACCTTTCTGAACCTTGAAATTGGTAGTTGCGTAAGATGTCAGTGGAGGGACAGAAATCTCTCAGATTTCCTCAAAAAGATCTTAATTTTTGTTCTGAAGACAAATGGAAGTCTTGTGGGGTGTGGAACAACATGAGCGTGAGTAATTAATGACAATTAAAAATTTTGGGTGAACTAACCCTTTATAGTGCAGCAGATTAGTAAAAAAATCGTTCACTTTGGTATAGAAGCATGACATTTGGCACAGATACTCTCTAAGGGCCACTATTTTGGAAAAAGGCGTTGGCCACTCAAAAATTCAATATGGCGGCCATTTTTCAAGATGGCCGCCATTGCTATTCAATGCTTATTATATGTGACCCTGTACCACAAAACCAGTCACATGGGTCAATTTTATGAAATTGAAATTTATACATCATATGAAAGCTGAATAAATAAACTTTCCATTGATGTATTGTTTGCTAGGATAGGACAATATTTGGCCGAGATACAACTATTTGAAAATCTGGAATCTGAGGGTGCGAAAAAATCAAAACATTGAGAAAATCGCCTTTAAAGCTGTCCATTTATGTTCGCGATTGTGCTGCCTTCACTCACAAAAATAAATATTTTATATATTTACTGAAGGAAATTTACTTAATATCTTCATGGAACATGATCTTTACTTAATATCCTAATGATTTTTGGCATAAAAGAAAAAACAATAATTTTGACCTATACAATGTATTGTTGGCTATTGCCACAAATATACCCGTGCGACTTAAGACTAGTTTTGTGATCCAGGGTCACATATCAATTATTCAAACAGTGATCCAAGCATAAAATTTGATACAAATACTCTCTAAAGGGCATGTTAATGGAAAAAGATGCTTGTCCCTCAAAAATTCAAGATGGTCGCCATTTTTAAAGATGGCCACTGTTCCTGTCGAATATGAATTATTTCAATTGTTCAAATGGTGATGTAAGCATAAAATTAGGCAGAAATACTCTTCAAGGAACACTCCTTTGGAAAAAGGTATGTGCCTTGGAAAAGGTATGTGCCACTCAAAAATTCCGTATGGAGCCCATTTTCAAGATGGCCACCATTTTTTATTCACATTTGCAATTGCACAGTTCTGTGCAAGTGAAACCCAATCTAAAACATTTGCATCTTCCACGGCACTCTGATTTGCAGCCACACTTGGCTAGTTGTTCACAACTTTGTGCAACTGGTGCATTTGCTGTCCAGAAGATCCCCCATTGTTCACCAAGCTTTTTCCATCTCCAGTCAGCAGGACTCTCTGCTTCTGGCTGACACTGGGTTGCTTGACCCCATATGCAGCTTGCCTGGTATGCAGCACGTTTAGTGTGTTGAAGCAGAGCTGCTCTTGTTGGAGGAATGGCTTCATATGGCCTCTGCTTTCGGGCAAACATGTCAAGTCTAGCCTCATCTACACTAACAGCTGTGCTTGATCGATCATACAGCAGGACCACAAACTTCTCAAGGATCTCCAGGTCACTATCAGTCAGAACAGGGGGATATTGACTTAGTTTGCTGAAGATGAGAGAAGCCTCAGGGAAAATGTCCCAGGTTTGCCAGGCAGTCTTTTTGCCTTTGTTGCGAAATGCTGATACAGTATCACAACCTGTAAAGGCGTGAAAGAATAGAATGCCTTTGGTCTTAACCGGCCCAATAACATGGTACAGGTCATGAACACCAATCCACCGTAGGCTCACACCATGCCCAAATGCAACCCACAGCTGCTGGAGACCAAGATCCTGGAGGGATGGGAAGATGCTCAGTGCTATAACAAGAATATCAGTGTCATTGGCTTTGATCATTATGGATTTGCTGCCCTCCTCTGTGGCATGTTTGGCATGTACAAAGATGCGGCTATCAGCTTCCTCATGGAAACATTTGTCTAAACGATCGAGACAGGTTTCAGATGTACTCAAGACATCAGGTCCCTTGGTTACAACAACTATGTTTGGCACAGTCATTTGAGCAATCTTGTCAGCCAGAAAGTGGAAGAGGTCTGTTTTGTTATCATTATGTCTCAGGAAACTGCGCCAATTTGATGGAACTTTATTCTTGTTTGCCACTTGCCGTCGACCTCCCTGGCCTCGTTTAGATCTTGTTTCCATTTTGAGGCTTGATGGATTGTACACATCAAACACAATATGTGTGCTCTTGTACTTCATGGCATAAGCATATATACTGGGTAGAACATCCAGTGCTGCATAGTCCTCAAATGTCTTCGATGTTTTTGGTGGTAGTGTATGGGCCAAAGCTGAACCATCTATGATGATGACTTCACTGACTGGTTCTTTTTCTGGGGATGTGATGTAGGTTTCAAGGATGGAGACCAGCTGCGATTTCTGTCAAGAATAAAGTTTTCCACCATCACTCAGTGCAGTGGGGTAGGGCTGATTCTCATGTTGAAAGAACTCCTGCAGGTCACATTCTCTGCTCTGACAGGAGATAAAGAGTTTGGAGAATAGTTGGCAATCTTCCTTCACCAACTTCTGCTTTGATTGCTCAACAGTAGCGGTTTCTTGGCTGAAGAAGTCTACTCTATTTCTCTTGATTGGATCATAGAAAGTGGTTGGATTCTCTTGCAGACCTTGTGCAAAGTCCTGGGCTTTTGTCTTTCCCTTCTTAAGGTGTGTCTGTAGGAGTTCAGCAGAGCTGGGATCTGCAATATCTCTTGTGTCTATAGAATACAGATCACGACTCTCTTCTTCAAATGGGTTGCCTAGGTCTTGCAGACAGTTAGACAGTTTCTTGACCCTCTCCAGGAATGTCTTTTGAGCTTGAGGAGTTTGCTCATGGTGGACTGTTTGCTCTTGTGCTTCTTTGGTTTGTACTTCAGTTTCATATAGTGACACCAGATGGCTAACCTCAGGGCCAGCGACCGTCCATCTCCTCAGGGCAGATGGATTCTCTGTGAGACCAATAGCTCCACCGTCGGCCTTGATGATGGCATTTGCTTGCTCATGGGCTTGATCAAGGGCAAGTGCAGAGAAATTGCGACGGGTTTTGTGGACAACAAAGTTGCCACGCCTGAACTCCTGAGCCAGTTCTGGGTTTTTTTTTGTCCAGAGATAACATGTCCCTGAGGTGGATGGGAAGCCAGTGAGCATAGTTGGTGTTGTTGTTGGCAAAGAAGTATGGAATCAGCTCACTCAGTGCCTCACAGTAAAGACTAAAATTAGCCTCACGGAATGACCTAATGAGCAAGAAGATCACCAGTTCCATGGAAAGATTTAAGTGCCAGTATTGAAACTGTGGACTTTCTTCTTTGCGTCTTTCACACCACTCTTCAAAGCCCAACCTTTCTTCACGGTTATCTGCCCTCTCTTGGCAGTAATCAGTGTATGCTGCCTTCAAGAGCTTGTAGAGACTACATGCTGTTACCTGATGCATTTGACGTGTTCTGGTGACACTGGCAACTGACAGAAATGAATCTGCAGTGCCAGAAGAAGCCACTCCAGCTTCAACTAAGGCACCTGTCCATCCACTACCCTGAAGAAGAGTGCCAATGGACTTGAGTGCTGCCATTTCAATATGTAGACCCCCAAACATGACAAGATACTTGTCTTCTCCATATTGCTCTGGCCAGTGCCACTGCACTTGCTTTGCAAGAGCATATATTGGCTGGTCAGCTGTGATGACGGGTACTTGACCTGGGTTAAGGTATGCCACTATATCCTGCACTTTCTCCATCATGTGCTTGACGGTAGCAACAGAGTGGGCTTGGTCTCTGAGGAGTGGCAACAGTGATGTGATGCTTACATTAAATTCTGGGCTCCTCTTTAATGAAGCATGATGTGCTGACCATGTAAGGTTCACTGCATCATCGATTTCTCTAGCCACTCATACTCAAGGGCAAGTTGTGGCCTGAAAACATTGGTGTCGGGGTTTGGCTTTGGGGTATTTGGTGGTAAAGGATTCTTTTTCTTGAAAAAAGCAGGGTGGATGTTGGTGAAACAGTCAGGAAGTTCTGGAACAGACTTGACTTTTTCTGGACCAAACCTAAGCTGCTGACGCCCTTCACCACTGCTGTCCTTTGTCGGATGCTGAAATACAGAGACACTGGTGCCATGGAATGATGTTGTAGCAGTTGTTGCAGAAGGATTGTGGTCAATGTTGTCCATGACAGCAGTGGTGAACAGCCCTTTCTGGAGCACCGGTGGACAGACCACACCCTCCTCAACATACTTGCTTACTGTGGCATCTCTCAGTTGAGCTGATATCTCCAGCACCCGGTCATATGAGATACTCATACCATGTTCATGCAGCATTTCAACCAGGCTTCTCTTCCTGGTTTTGGCGAACACAGACATGCCAATGTATACTGGGAATGGAGTTTCTCTATCTTTGGAATGTCTGTGGGCAGCTGCTCCCTCTTTGTACTGGGAGAAGCAGTTGTACTGCAAAAGTTGTGCAATAGCCTGGGCAGTCTGTGAAGTGTCAAATCTCAGCTGCGATTTGATGTCGGCTCCATGTTCTACCATACCAAAAAATTGCAGGAGAGATGGGGGGATGGCCTCTTTGATACATCCCTCATGGAATGTTCCATCAAATCTGGACTGATGATCCAGAATATGCCTTCTCAGGATTTTTGCAGCCTTGGCCATGATAAGTGCCTCTGAGTCTTCAGACACTTGAGAGAGAGCCAAGCCAACATCTTTCTGGAAAGCCAGGAGCACATCTCGTCCCTGTTTGTGAGCCGTGAGTTCAGGGATCTCAGCCAACAGCTTTTCCTTTAGTCTGGTAGAGTTAACTGTAGGGGAATGTAAACCCAGTTGATCTAGACGCTGCTGGTACAGGATGCACATACATCTGCGAGACGGAATGTGGAAGGACCATCAGAATTGAGACTGGTTTCAACAATATAGGTGACCAGTTCAGAAAGAGCCATAGGAAAGATGGGTGGTTGAATCGTTTCACTCTGTGACTCTTTCTCAAGCCTTCTGAGGTGGAGTTTCTCTCTGTTGTAAAGATGAATGAGATATAAATGATGGTATTTCAGCTCCTGTGCAATGGCATCAGCACCACTTAGTTGAGACAATAATTTACCATCATTCAGTGTTTGTGCACATTCATGTAGTCTGTCATTCAGGTGCATTGTCATTACCTGATGTAGGTCAGATTCAGGAGATATGTTTTCACAAAGAAAGCAAACCTGATCATCTAGACTTATCTGCATCATGGTTCTTCGACGCTTTGTTTGGCCTTCATCTGTCTCACTACATTGAGCTTTGGATTGTTGCTTCTGGTCTCTCTGTTCATGAACTCTTGGAAATGCTTGCACAAAGGATAGTAACATCTTATCCTGTGTTCTTTGAATCTGAATATCTGGACTTGTCCAGTGACTACTGAGAAAGATCAGCTGACAACAGGGGAAAGTCCTTGTGGCGGCACGGAGAGACGGCTGACAGGAGGGAATAGACCCCATTGGGACAGTCATGGGTTAGCTTCCCATTTCTGTAGTTTCCCATGCTCCGCAGTATGTTGGAAACACCCGCTTTAGCTACAGAAAGGCAACATATGAGAATACCCCTAGAGTCTGCGAGAGTGGGGGCGGAAGATGACTCATTGACTGACAACATGGTAACGACTGGACTGGAAACGACTACGAGTAATGAGAGCATAGCACAAGAGAACACCACAGCAACTGTCACAAGTTCCGCTGCAACAGCGGGCCACAAACAGATGCAGGTATGTGTCTGTGGTTGGAGGAAAGTTACATCACACCATGGGTTGAGGATCCACCAGGGGAAGAAGGGGTGTTTGAGTATAGAGAGACAGAGGCCTCGCAAAAGCGAAAGCGAAAGCGATCAAATCAGTCGAATGAAGCACAGCAACTGGATGCAAACCATAGTTTGCAGTGCATCAGTACCTCTGTCATGGAGGATGTAAACTCAAGCACCGAAGTAACAACTGAGGTGGAACTAACAACAGGAGTGGAATTCACCCAGCCTCCCAGACCTGCAGTCGAGAGGAGACTACCAGGGCACAGACCGTATGTGAAGTGGCCTGGCGCCAATGACAAGAAGTTGTGGGAAACAGTGAATACTGACCTTACCTTGACCCTCGAGAAACTTCGAGGCACAGTGGAGGAGAAGTTGGAGAGGATGGGGGACATCATTTATGAGTACGGGGCAGAACGCTTTGGAGTGCAAAAGGGAAAAGGCGGGAGAAAGGTTCCAACCCCACCAGTTTCCAGGAGGCAACAAGAACTCAAGCGCCTCGTTCAAGAAAGGAGACAGCTTAAGAAACAGTGGAAGAAGGCCTCGGAAGAGGAAAAGGAGGGCATAGAGGCACTTCAGGCTGACATCAAAACCCGGTTGGCATCCCTCCATAGAGCAGAGAACCTACGGAAACGCAGAAGGAAGAAAGAACAAACTAGAACTCGATTCTATAAAGATCCCTTCAAGTTCCTTAAAAGTCTCTTCACGAAGGAAAAAAGTGGCGCTCTAAAAACAACAAAGAAAGACCTAGAGGAGCACCTGAGAACAACAAACTTTGACTCAAAGCGACATGAACATCTGGCCATCCCATCAGATATCCCACCCATTGAACCCCCGGAACATCATATTGAGACCAGCCCTCCGACATGGAAAGAGGTGGAAGACATAGTTCGACGGGCAAGAACAGCATCAGCCCCGGGGCCAAATGGAGTCCTGTACAAAGTGTATAAGAACGCACCAGACGTCCTGAGGTTCCTCTGGAGGCTTATGAGAACAGCTTGGCAAAAAAAGATAATACCCAAAGTGTGGCGTAGGGCAGGCGGGGTCCTGATCCCTAAGGAGAAGGATGCAGTGAACATCAGCCAATTCCGCCCAATCTCTTTACTGAATGCCGAGGGTAAAATCTTCTTCAGGGTCATTGCCCAGAGGATGGCCGTGTTCCTGCAAAGGAATGCGTACGTCGATACATCTGTACAGAAGGCAGGAATATCAGGTTTCTCTGGCTGCTTGGAACATTCCAGCATGATCTGGCACCAGATCCAAATGGCCAAAGTGGAGAAAAGGGACCTCCATGTAGTCTTCCTCGACCTCGCCAATGCATTTGGCTCTGTGCCCCATGAACTCCTGTGGTCCGCCTTCAGATTTTTTCACATACCGGACACCATCACAACCCTGGTGAAGTCGTACTTCCAGGATCTGCAGTTCTGCTTCACCACCTCAAAGTTCACCACCTCATGGCAGTGCCTGAATGTAGGTATAATGGCGGGATGTACCATTTCTCCGTTGGCATTTATAATGGCAATGGAGGTTATCATCAGATCCTCAAAATGGGTTGCTGGTGGACAGCGAGTCGACTCTGGTTTCCGCCTCCCTCCACTCAGAGCCTACATGGACGACATTACAACATTGACCACCACTGTTCCATGCACCAGGAGACTGCTCAGAAAACTCGAGGAGAACATCAGCTGGGCCCGTATGAAGTTTAAACCATCCAAGTCACGCAGCATCTCGATTGTGAAGGGAGTACTTTCTGACCTGAAATTCTTCATCGGAGATGACCAAATCCCAACAGTGTCTGAGCAGCCAGTAAAAAGCCTTGGAAGGTGGTATGATGCAAGCCTGAAGGACAAAGACCAGGTGCAACAGCTGCGCAAAGACATCAGTAGTAGCCTACAGTCCATCGACAACACCCAGCTACCTGGAAAGTTAAAGGCCTGGTGTCTGCAGTTTGGTCTCCTACCCCGGGTGTTGTGGCCCCTAGTCGTGTATGAGGTTCCAATCTCAATAGGCCTCTATGGAGATGGTGTCCTCAAGCTGCCCCTCACCAGTCTAACAGAGGAATTCAAGTGTGCAAAAACCAGGCTCCAGATGACACTGAATGAATCTCGAGACCCAGTGGTGAGCAGCAACGCACCGACCTTGGCAACTGGGCGCAAATGGAGGCCAGGAAAAGCAGTCCAGGAGGCAACAGCAGCCCTCAGACATGCTGACATTGTGGGTCATGTTCAGCAAGGGAGAGGAGGCCTTGGGCTAACTAGCCGTGCTGTTTGGAGTAAGGCCACTGCACCAGAGCGGCGGAAAATGGTAGTGCAGGAAGTACGCCATCAGGAGGAGGCTGCAAGGTGGGCCAAGGCAGTCTCTCTTGCCAAACAGGGACAGTGGACTCGATGGGACAGTGTGGAGAAGAGGAAGATCAGCTGGAAGGATCTGTGGGCCATGGAAGCGAGGCGGTTGAGCTTTTCCATCAGAGCAACATATGACGTCCTTCCAACACCAGTTAATCTTCACCAATGGTATGGTGAAGATCCGGAATGTGCCCTCTGTTCCATGCCAGCCAACCTCAGGCACATTCTCACAGGGTGTAAAACAAGCCTCACCCAAGGACGCTACACTTGGCGTCACAACCAAGTCCTAAAAAACCTTGCGTCCGCCCTGGAGGACAAGCGAGCTGCCACCAACTCCCTACCACCCCCAGCAGCATCACACCCCTTACAGACGACTTTTGTCCGCGAAGGGGCAAAACCACAGAAGAGCAGCTCTACACCATCAGAGCGAGACCAGCTGCGCTTGGCCCGCGACTGGAAAATGATAGCTGACATTGGTCGGCAACTTGTGTTTCCTCCGGAGATCGCAACCACCACACTAAGACCTGACATGGTGCTCTGGTCCCGTTCGCTTAAGAAGGTCTTCATTATTGAGCTCACAGTACCCTGGGAGGACTCGGTAGATGAGGCTTATGAGCAAAAACATCTGCGCTATGCCGATCTAGCTGCCGAAGCACGGCATCATGGCTGGAACACAGAAGTCCGACCAGTGGAGGTGGGCTGCAGAGGTTTGCAGAGGTGGCAACATCTACAACCAGACTGCTTAGAGACCTGGGAATTAAGGGCCAGAGCCAGCGTTCGGCAATCAGAGCTGTATCGGAGGTGGCAGAAGGCAGCAGTCAGTGGCTCTGGATGAAGAGGAAAGACCCCAGCTGGGCCCCGAAGTGAGAGGGTAAGGAGGTATGCGGTCAACAATGCTTGACTCAGGGAGGAGGACGCCCCTGCCATGCATAGTCCCATGGGATGTTGGCTATCAACAACAAGGCAACTCCTATGACTAATTGGGTATGGGACGCAAGCGTAGGATTGATATCCCTTTCGCTGGCCGCCTGTGGGGAGGGTGTATAGTGTGAAAGGCCGAAACACCCTAGGAACCAAAGGTACACTACTGACGATGCGCTCCCCAAATTTCATCAGGCTCTCTGTTCATGAACTCTTGGAAATGCTTGCACAAAGGATAGTAACATCTTATCCTGTGTTCTTTGAATCTGGGCACGAAGTAACTTCGTGTTGTTGAACCGAAGTCGACAATTGTAGTGATACTTCGCTTGGTTCCTTCTCAAAGTAGCTTCTATACCAACACCTTCATCCAGTCGTTCCTGATTCAGGGTCATTGACATTTTGTTCATCTTGTGAAAGAGTGGAATGTTGGTGGCAATCATTTTATAGCCATCATGTTGAGAAACGTGATGGGTAGGTGGTGATTGGAGGGGTTCCTTTGTGTCTGTCTGACAAAGACAACATTTCATCCAATCAGTTGGCCTCTTGGCTGACATGGGATTTTCATTTACCATTTTGATCTGTACACCTTCCAGGTAAGTGTAGTACTCCCTTTAGCAATAAATGAGAGTGAGAGAGACGAAAACTGTGTTATTTCAGTGGTCCTCTCTGTGTTGTTTTTATTATTTAATCATAGTTTTCCATGTCATGAAACAAATGTAATTTTCTTAACTCTCAATAAATAAGTAAACAAATATACACACAAAGAAAACAACAAATATAATAATAATAATAAATACAATATTCCAGACTCTCTCACAGTTGTTTCACACAGTAGATGATTGATACACTAACAGATTTTCTATAATATAACTAAACCAAAATCAGTAATAAAACGAACATCCAATTGAACTAAAATAGTAGATGCCAAAGCATCTGAATAACAGTTCTTTTTCTGAAATCTTATCATTTTTACTAACCTTTAGAAATAAATGAGAGTGAGAGAGACGAAAGCTGTGTAATTTCAGTGGTCCTCTCTGTGTTGTTTGAGGATGCCACAGTCGTCATGGCAACTCTCAACTCCCAACTGCCACTCCGAATTCAGAAAATGCAATTGTCCAGTGCAAACTCATCATTAAAGTAGTTTAAATAAAACATACATAAACTATATAAATTGAAATAGACATAAATAAATACAAAATAATATATATATATATATATATATATATATATATATATATATATATATATATAAACACTTAAATATTTTTGTGACCCAAATATACAGAAATGGTGGCCATCTTGAAAATGGTCGCCATCTTGAATTTTTGAGTGGCACACATCTTTTTTCCATGATAATGTTCCTTGAAGAATATGTGTACCAAATTTCATGATAGCATCACCATTTGAAAAAAAAATGGAAGGATTCAAGAAAAATGGCGGCCATCTTGAAAAATGGTTGCCATCTTGGATTTTTGAGGGACAATCACCTTTTTCCAAAAAAAAACATTCTGAAGAGAGTATTTTCACAAAATGTTATGCCTACATCACTGTTTGAACGATTAACATAATGAGCATTTGACAGAAATGGCGGCCATTTTTTTGGCACCCAATTTTTGGGTGGCCAACGCCTTTTTCCCAAAAAGTGACCCTTAGAGAGTATCTGTGCCAAATTTCATGCTTCTATACCAATTTGAACGATTCTCTTGAAATATGCCATTAATCTGCTGCACTACTAAGAAATATAGTGTTCTCTTACAGAAAAATGACATCAGCACAAACATTTCACTCTACTATTGACTGTCTAAAGCTATTTTTAATGATAAAAGCAGCAGACCTGTATTCGTATTCCATTTGTTTTTGTTTGTTTCTTTCTGTATTGTATTTGTATTGTATTGCATTTGAAAATGTTTTGAATCTTGACTTTCAGTTTATGAAGTTTTTTTTAAAGAATTTTGTGAGCTGTTTGGTGCAACACCAATATTGTGCAAGTACCTTCTCATGTTTTCTTTTTTTAATTCTGTCTCTTGTTTGTTTAATGTCTTAAAACTTATTCCACAATACATGAAGCACTTTTTAATGGTGCTTTGTTTGTACATGGTTTCATATGTCATAAATATATATAAAATCATTACCCATTGAATGTATTTAAGAATGTTTACATGAAAATTTGTACAAAAATAAACCACGTTCAATTTGTATATATGGTTCTTGAATTATTTGCCACCAAAATATATGCTATAAAATTTCTATAAATATAGAAATTTCTGTATAAGGATTATCCGTTAATAGTACAGAAAATGTACTGTTAATATACAGAATTTTCCGTTTTAGAGGTGTAAGGAACTGTCCGTAATTTAACGGAAAATGTCCTGGTAATTTTCTGCCAGTACATTATCCGTTTTTTTACGGAATTATTTTTTACAGTGTATATTTAAAAGGAATGCATTACTTTACTAGTTACTTGAAAAAAGTAATCTGATTACGTAACTCATGTAACTGTGTATACTAACTTGAGTGACAAACTGATGGTTTGTCAGTATGCTGTGAATTTCCTTATTTAAAAACACAACTGTTGCTCCTGGCAGGCAGTAAGCAGTGGTACCCTTGCCACCTGCATATCTAATTATTGAGTCACCCACTTATCAGAGTGTTGTGCTCAGCCGTTCTCTTAGCAGTGAACTGTTACCTGCTTTTCCTTGAGTGTCTGCTGGCTGTAGCGTTTGTGCAAGTTTCTGATCCATGTGCTCTTTCTTTTCTGATTTTACTAATTATCTATGAATGGTTCAAATGCAGCTTTTGAGCAGTAAGGGGGTTGAAAGAGTACCAGGATATAGTGCCACAATATTTAATTTTCTGAGATTGTGGCGGCCCTCAGGTCTAGCTCCCTGTTTATGCCATTGGTATATATTATCAGCTGTGTCAGTTAATGTTGGAATTTCTAATACGGGTTTATCTGGATGGGACTCACAAGCTATAGGGTGTGAGATTGGAGGGTGAGGCTACTTTGTTTGTTCAAATCGGGGCGATGTGCCTTAAGCTTTGTTTCAAGGACTGCAAACCTTTGTAGATGTTTGTTGCAGTTAATGCAACAAGAAGTGCTTAAGCCAAAAGGAGGCATTTTTCTACTAGTCCATCTGTGTGTAGATGGATGTTTTGTCCCATTTTAGGAAAGTAGGCTGAATGGGGTTGGTAGATAATCTGAGAAATAATAATATTTTTGGTAGTTTTCTTATCATCTGTTTTGGTGTCCAAGCCAATTCAGATTAAGCGCTGCTTGTGCTCCACTGGTCAGGAAAATAAAGAGAAACTCAAAGTAAAGTGTGGAGAATCATGGAGCGCTGAGCAGAAGTGTCAAAGCCGGAATTATAGGAAACAGAAATCAATTTTTTTTTTTTTTAATGATAGAGTATTGAATGTACATTTATAATTACCATTTTCATAACTTTGTTTATCATTTTGGATAGATTTTTTGTTTCCCACTGAGCTTGTTCCCACGCATTATGTTGTTGCATTCTCCAAGTTGCATTCGCCATTGCCTTAGTATCTGGTCATATAAAAGGAACTTCAAAAATTATAATGATGCTATTTGGACCAGCTTAAGTGTCTCACCTATGATGCCCTAAAATTCAGCTCACTGGGTTTTAAAGTCAGCATGTACTCATGGACATTTTTCTGAATGTTAAATCTTTTAAAGTCCTGTGCCTTTCCAGAAAATTAGTCTTTTAAGGATAGTTGGTTTCATGTTTCACAATTTGAAATGATCTGATGGTGCGACAATTCTGAGAATCATCTGATTCAGTGTCCAGTCATCTGAATGACTAAATCTCTCTCTCTCTCTCTCTCTCTCTCTCTCTCTCTCTCTCTCTCTCTCTCTCTCTCTCTCTCTCTCTCTCTCTCTCTCTCTCTCTCTCTCTCTCTCTCTGTGTGAAACCCCTTTGAGGTTAGTCTGGTGTCAGTGTACAGTTGAATGAGCATATACATCACATTACAGTCAGTATATGAGTTACAGTCATCTGGAGGATTTATGAGTTTCTTAATCCGCACGTCTTTAGGGAGATGTGTCATAACTGTAAGGTAAACAATTCAGATCAATTGTGTTACAGGAATAGTTCTCTCAAGTTATTACAATTCTGTCATTTACTCTCCATATTGCTCCAAACCTGACTTTCTTTCCTCTGTTGAACAAATTTTGAGGGATTTTTTTTTAGGCTGGTTTCTTTCATTCAGTGCAAGTAAATAAGGACTGGGGCTGGGAAGCAACAAAAAGGTAAAAAGAAAAAGAAAAGAAAAAAGCACCATGAAAATACTATAATTTAATCATGCTATATTCCAGTTCTCTAAGTGATTTTATGATTATATAGATTAATCTTGTCTTGAATATCTTGCTTGACAGACAGGGGGAGTGTATATGAAAACTGACTGATAAAAATAATATTTGTTTTTGTATGGTGACATAAGGGATTCATAAATTACCTTTATAATACATTAGAATATTGATATCCTGACATCAGGCCTTCAACAGTGGAAGGCAGAAGCGCCTGGTCTCAAATTTGAGGTAGTTAAAGGCGGGTTCAGGGGCATCCTCCCCAGAGAAAATGTTGATTTCTCTGATCTACATATGTGCATTTTAAGACGTATAAATGTATTTTACCTCGGTACACCGTGGTAAAGTACCAAGACCTTGGTGACCTCATAGCTGGCTACGGCCATGGTCATGATTCACTCGTGGCAAGAACATAGCTAATGTAAACAGTGTTTTGCATGTGTTTTTATGTGTGTCTCTCTCTCACAAAGAAGACTTCAGGAACTGAGGGGTGATCTGTCAGGTTGATGGCCAATAAACAGAACAGAGAATGGTCAGTGGAAGCACATATCAACCCTGCAGCTGCAGGCATCCAGACTGCATAACATCACCATATATAGGCCTACTTAAGAGTTATTAAATGTCCATAAAATCATTAGTTAGCTAAAACAAAAAACTAGTCTAGAGAAGAGCATTAAAAAAAAAAAAAAAAAGAGGCTATATGCACTGTATTTACATAATCATTGTTGTTTTACTTAACCTGTTAGTGATGTGTTCATAATTTAATGTATGTTTTAAAAAAAAATGTGTCATGAAAACAATTTATTAGTTTATTGTCATTTAATAATAATAATGTTTATATATGATTAATAATAATAATTAAGAAGTACATTTTACTATACAATAGTAATATATTTCTGTCATAATTTCTTCAAGTTAAACCAACATTTTATTTTGGCAGATCGTCAAATACCTTTGAGTTTTGGTGAAATGAAGTGAAATGCTTGTGAGGTGAATTTGTATTGATTGTATACAGCCTTTAAATTCATTATTCAATTATAACTATTTAATTGTGTAAGCTAAATATTTATTAAATTAATAATTATTTATTATTCAGTGACATTCTCTATTATGCAGTAAATTATGTTTTAATAATTGGATTCTGTATTTTTTTATTTTTTTATTTTTTTTATTTTGGACATTTTTCTGCATTCTGGAAATCATTTGGCCCTACATTTGAGACAAAATTGATAAATAAATATAACTGAGAAAACTCCTGTGCTACAAACCAGTGTAGACACACTGAAGACACACTGCAAATTTGGTCATCTCTTTCAGACAGCATTTGAATGGAGCAAATTTTTCATTATTTTTAACATCAGAAACCCCCTCACATAGATTGGACTGGAAAATGAAAACAGCCCAGATATCTTCACATGCGTCGTTCATTGATTACTTCTGCTTTGTTATGTAGATGCTCAATGGAAGAACAGAGACAGATTTTCATTGAAAATTCTGACAGGCGTTTGTGATTTTGTTCAGATAGTGTTTTTGTATAGATGTCATCCAATATTTTAGATAAGGGATGTTCTTCTCTTCTGATTTAAATCTTTTTATTCCAGACTGAGAACAAAAGCATCTCTTTCTAGCTCGACTTTCATTCTTTGACTTTCTTATGTGAAAAGGTGTTACAAGAACTCTAATAAAGCACCTTTGATGTCACACCAAATCGGATACAATCAAAAGCTCAGTAGCTCAACCTCTGCCATTCTACAGGTTTTCTTGCACTGAGAAAGTTTCTATTGTTTTAACATGTAGTGTGCTGAGTCCAAGAGTCATGTTAAGAGAAAAGAGTGAGGAAAATTGATCTGATGTGGAAAAATGAGAAGAAGCATTAAGGTCTGAAAGACACAGCAAACTTCAGTCTTGTTTTATTGTTTTAAGCGCTAAAAACACCTGTTTACAATCAACAAGAGTGACACCTGCCTTAGAAATGTTTTACCAAATTGATACTGTTAACTTTTTAGGACTGATTAGGGTTGCATACATCCATGCACAGCGTGTCTTCGTAATATATTAACATTATATTCTCTTTAATAAATATATGTTCTGACAAAAATTAGATACAAGGTTTTTGCAAGTGTCATTGATTGGTGTATAAAAAAAAATCAGCATGAAATGAAAGTTGCATTTGTCTCTTCTTCCCTATTGTGACGCATATCCAAGCAAAACAGCTTTGCGAACAAGAAAAACTGTGGGAACTTGATTTTTTCCATTGAGAATAGATTGCCATCTTTCACCTTCATCAGCTCCACACACTCATCAGGGTCATTGTATGGACTACTTACCTGTGGTTTCCTATGTGTGTTGTTTCTTCATCTCCGCTACCTCCTGGTATTATCTCCTGTCTCCAGTCCCTCCAATGGTAAGCTCCAAAGACCTGTAAAGGATAGTGTGAAGGCCCCGATATACTCATGGCAAAGTTCTTTTTTGTTCTTTGTTTAGGGGTAAAATTAAGTTCAGTTCAGTTCAGAAAACTCAGTGACATGTTATATCAGTGAATTATTTAAATAAAGTAAATTGTGTCAATGCATAGGCTATTGAAACGTTATTTGTGGGATGCATATTGCTGATTATTGCCTGTCATTCACTCAAATTAATAGATCACTTCAAAATGAAAATTCTGTCATCATTTATTCACCCTCAAGTTGTTTCAAAACTGTATGACTTTCTTTCTTCTGATGAACACAAAGAAAGATATTTTGAAGAATATGGGTAACCAGACAGTTGATGGGCCCCATTGACTTCCATAGTAGGAAAAAAAATACTATGGATGTCAATGGGGTACATCAACTGTTTTTGTTACCGACATTCCTTAAAATATCTTCTTTTGAGTTCAGCAGAAGAAAGAAATTCATACAGGTTTGAAACAACTTGAGGGTGAATTAATGATTTCGAAGTGAACTAATCCTTTAAGTTAATGGTGTTAGCGGTCGCAGACAGTTTCATTCTTGGGTCCTTTATGTCGGATATGACTGACCGACATAGAGTAGCCTACATCTTGGATAAGATTCCTAAAAGTTTTGGACCTACAGCACACATTACAGACATGCAAGTGGATATGTTCTACATGTCTAAAGTATAAAGAAATAATAAAGCAGTCTTTTAAACTCCTTGATTTCGCTTAACAACTTAAAATATAAACTGAATGCACAATAAACTATCGTAAAATGTATTTACATCTCTCGATTGAAATGTTTTTGCAGGTTTTAATAAAATGTTATTTAATACCAGTAGTCATAAGCATATTTCCAGTACGTACCACAGGCTTGCATATAGTATCGCCAACTCACTCATCAGACTCCTCGGTAATCCTCTGCAAACTTCCACAGTTGGTTGAACCGCCACAGTCGGGTCTTTTTGAGTTGGACATGTTAGTTCGGCTTGAGTCATCAACCTGGAACTAAAGTTCGATTCAGTTCAATTAATGAAATGGCTCGATCGGTTACTTCCTGTGAACCGGCTCAAAAGAACGATTCGTTCAAGAACCAAACATCACTAATTCAGCTACAATAATCTCAAAGTGTGTGTGTGATGCAACTCACCTGGACTGTTTGCAATATCCTTTTCTGCTCTGTTGTCTGCAAAAGCCTTTGCTCGCCATCAATATACCACATTTGTGTTTCACCGTGTATCTATGGAAAATTGACATGTTCACCCTTTACTCAAATAATATAATTTTTTTTAAAGGATTTTGTAAGCATATTGTGTAGTAGTGCTTGGAGTTAATTGCTTTATGTGATAATGCAATTAAACAACAAAATTTGTGGAAATATTTTTTTGGCAAAGCTGTCATACAAAGAAACACATGCAAAAACAAGAGAGAACCAAAGCAATATTAATAACTGATCATGATTATGTTGTAGTCAATGTATGCCTTTCCTGCGATCTTGTTTTTCTATTTTTAGTCTTTTTTTTTTTTTACATATAAAATAAAACCTGTAGCGGTAGTTTGTCTTTTTTGTCTTATGATTTTGTCAGATGAAAGTTTAGTGTTTTGTTCTTCCCTCATATTTAAAAATAAAAATAAATAAATAAATATAAAGTATAAACTAGTACAAATAGGAGCTGAGACTGTAGAAGAACTGAAAGAGAGAGAGTGAGGGATATGATCAATACTAAAAAAAAAAAAAAAAAAAAAGCATTCGTCAGGCTAATCAGGACTATTAAGAGAGCAAGAGTGTGTAAAAACGCTACGCTCAGCAATCAAAATATGGTTTTGATGGACTGCCAATAGTGAGCAAACCCTCATTGGAGAAAACACCATAAATCAAAATCACATCTGATGAGTGAAATTTACAGACAGAGGTTTAAGGTCTATATGGCTCTGGAATGACTCCAGTCTCGTTTAACAATAAAACTGTAGGAAGCTGAGGAAGGAGAGAAAGAGACAGACATAGAGCGAATTTAGCCATACTCCACTGTGAAAACATGCTTGATCTTTAAAGTCAGCACATTATGGATTTTCATGCAGGCGTATAAATGCCTTCGACTTTTGATTAGAGGTTTTGTAAACATGTCTTTTCCCTGAAAGATATTGTTCTTCAGCCACAGAGAAGTTCAGCACTAGCATATGTGAAGCTGAGCTTTGCGTATTCATGTGAAGAATGGCTCCAAACATCAGCCGCTGCAGATTGTGGAAATAAAACAAAAGACTACTCATTTAGACTGTGTCATATGTAAACATTAACCTTTTCCTCATTAAAAATGATTCACAGTCAGAAGCAGGAGATACTGTGGAGGTCAGATTCACCTCTAATGTAAATGTAGTCTGAGCTTTGTCGCAGTTTTATATTTAGCAAATTGCAGTGACATTACTTTGCAGATTGGGTGGGGAAAATACATCTGCATCTATTTCCTTCACACAAAACAAACTCCCTGAAAAATCCCGCTGGTCTGTGAAATTACAACATTAGCTTTTACAAGGCCTTCGTCAGCACACGCACACACAAAGATGAAAACACAAAACCCTTTGGAGAGCCGACATCTGTATTGCCATACAGAATTAAATATTCAATACCAGAAAACTTTCGAGGGAAACAACATTCAATATTTTTCCTTTTATTCTGAGAGCCTCACAAAAGTATTTGACCGAAACATTGAATTGTTTAATAAAGTTTTTTATTAATTTCTTTTTTAACCATTTATTCTGAGAGTTTTGTACTGGTGATGTGTTTTCTTTCCTTCCTTTAAAAACAAAAGTCTAAAACTTTTCTCTCTCTCTCAGTCCTGCTTGTCTTTAAATGTGCAATAGCAAGCTAAACTCTTTCACTATGCCATCTGTCATCTACTGTATGACCAGATCCCTCACTACTTGAAGTCTTTATCAAATGATTTATCAGTGCACATTATCTGTCAGGAAACACAGACTTAGCCTGACATCACTTTTGGCCACTACTGTATATATTTATCTACTGTATATAGACATCTATAGACAGATTCCTAAGAAAACTCAGATATATGCGATATGAGCTTGTTTGAGATTTCGTTGTTTCTGTAAAAGAAGTCATCGATCAAGGTTTTGACATTATCATCTGTAAGCACTTTCTAATAATGCAGCTCCTTTCATTTCTCAACCAGTCAGCAGCTTCAACATCTGTTCCTGAAATCCCCCCCCCCCCCCCCCCCCCCCACAAAAAAAAAAAAGAAAAGAAAATGGACAAACGGACTTGCTTCCTTCTCAGAAACTTTTAGAGGTTAGTGCTGGCAAAGCATTGTGTTATCAATCGGTATTGTTTTTGCAGTTATTAGTGGCCTCACCTGTTTCATACTCATTGAACGTCACTCAGTAAAGCCTACTGGGATGCATAGCTGATGAAGAGTTAACACAAAAGCATTTGCAGTCTATGCCGGCTGACTTTTTTTATTGTCTCCTGTTCTGGACTCATGGGCTGTTCAGGATATTTTGAATTTCTTTGCCTCTGAATGATGCCTTTGAAACTGACCACATGATACTTTTCATATTTGTTTTTTTAATAACTTACTGAATTAAGTCAAGCTTTGTCTACGGTTCTGTTTTCTTCTGAAGTGACTGTTGGAATGTAATTCATTAATTGTGGTTTTATTCCCTTTGAGGTCATTGTTTTAGTAAGGTTTTTAACAAGATATTTTCAATTAAAATTGCACTTGATGTCTCATTTATTTTCACAGCTTGTTCAGTGGGTCCCATGGTTAAGATGTGCTTTCATACTGCTAATAATAAAACTAATAATAGCTAATAATAATAAAAATTCATGTGAGCACTGGTAGTCTGACATTAAAAAGTGTAAGAGACTTTGCAACATTTAATATACAGTATATGTATTCATATCTAATGTTAATATATTATTTTGTTATACACACACACACACACAACTCGTTTATCATGTTGAATTGAATAGGATAATATTGTACCATATTGATATAAAAATACAAAGAGAAAGAATTCTCCATTCTTTATTTATTTATCTTTGTGAATGAACTGCAGGGTTTTAATCATCAAATTAAATGATCCTAAACCTAAGTTACTAATTAATTAAATCATAAAAATGTCAAATTTAAATGAACAATTCTGAAACAATACAAATTATAATACAAATGTGTTTGAAAGAGAAAAAAGTGTCCCAAGTACATAGAAATACAGGGTTAAATGACTCACTGAGTGATAATTCAAATAATAAATGTGTTTGTCAGGAGAGAAATGATTTCTATAAATCCAGGCATCAATTGCCTTGTCGCCTCTATATATATAATGCATTTAATTTTAATAAGATTTGTCTTATGAAACTAAAATCCGTTTTTAGAAAATAATATTGATTTTTCTTTTCTTCAAAAGTTGTGTATAGTTTTAAGGTTTATGTGTCCTTTGTTATGTGGCTCTTCCCATCTTACTGTCTCCTTTGGATGGATCCCTTACTTTATAGCTTTCCTCATATGTATGTCGCTTTATATAAAAGCGTCTGCTAAATACATAAATGTAAATGTAATTGGATTGTGGTTTAGCTGAATGGCCTCTGTCCGTGGTGCTGATCAGCCTAATTTATTTGCATAATAGTATTGGATCTGTCCATGGTTCTGAATATTGCATGACAACTATATAGAAGGAAATTACATTAAGCTTTTACATTTCAACCGTTTCTTACATTCATTAATTCAGAATCTGACATCAAAGAAAATGTACTTTAATTCAGTAGATATGTGAAAGTGCCTTTATATTATAGGGCTACACACTGTTGAAAACATACTACAGGACAATAATAATCCTGATACATGTCATGATGGATGGAGCATTCAGGGAAGCCTGGCTTTTAGTGTTAAATATGAATGGCTTTCATCAGCTTTAATGACGCAGTAAGACCCTGCTATAAGATCATTTTACTGCCAATGAAACAAGGGGATGATATTTGTTTCCCCTTGTTTCACATTTGTTTAGCACAGCTTTTTTTAAATGGCTGGTGCTGGTGTTTAGCGTGCATACACTTACTTCACTGTTAGTTTCTATTTTGCTGGGTTAGACCCTACTCTGAAGGAGGAGCTAATTTAGTTTCCCCAAAAGGCGTTCCAAGAACTAAAATCGTTCCCAGTTCCAAATCACGCCAAAAAGCATGTATTTCCGCCATAAATTCTAGGAACTAAGAAAAGGTTCCTCTGGTGCAAAAGCCCCTTATGTTTATGTATAGATTTTCGAAGACCAACATCTGGTCTAGGTGCTCAATAAATAAATAAATGTTTACATCATATTGAGGGAATAAACCTTCAGATTGCTTATTTACAGTTGCCTCTGCATATTAAGCTGGAATAGGAGAACATCAAAAAGCCTGCATCACCTATTTTGTTCACAGAATATCTCTTTATAATGTTGTTTAATGTGTTTCTGTTTCATTTAGTTTTGGGAGCTTTTTTAGCTTTAACTGACATGGCTATAAATGGAAAAGTAGAGATGAGACAGAGGGAATGGGATCAGGACATGACCCAGGTCATACTTAAACTTGTCTCCCTGTGAGTCAACATCTCTTATACTGTATGTTCTGAGCATGCACACAGCCCAGAGTTCTAACATCTACTATCTACTGTTGTTTTCATTTCATTTGTGTTTCTTTAATTTTAGTTTTGCAGGCTGTTATGACCAGTCAGAGGAGTCCTGAAAGTGTAGAGTTGAAAATCTGTCTAGAGCAGCACACTTAGAACAGCAACTTTGAGGACAGGACCATTTTTATCTGACGCTGCTGAATATTTATTGAATTGCTGATTAAAGCACCGTTGATGACTGTTGGACTTTAAAAGGGTGGTATAATGCCCTTTTCACAAGATGTAAAATAAGTCCTTGATGTCCCCAGAGTGTGTATGTGAAGTTTTATCTCAAAATAAAATTTTCGGGTTAGTGATGTCACCCCTTTAATGGAGAAGTTTGGAATGTTTTAAGCAGACATCACATCAGCATCATAATGTTTTGAAGCTCACTTATTTAGTGTTCTGAATTTCAAACATAATGTCTTCGTTGGCTTTTACTATGTCCAGACATATCTAGGTGTGAAATGACATTGGTAGTTGAACATGTCATGAGATGATGCCTAATGAACATCTTGAAAGACTTTCATGTTTCCCACTTCCTTTTTTGTGGTCATGGAAAAATACTCCTGCTTGCTGCTTGCCTATTGCCTATTGTTACATGTTCAGAGCAAAATAATGGATCTTTCCAAGACATGATTGCACTGCTGAAAGACACTGACAGATAGAAAACGATGCAGTTTTGAAATTGACATGTTTGAGAAAGATTACAGGTGTTTATGCCGCCAAACTTCAAACTCAATACACACACCCTGTTATCAAGGTGAATGTGTGAAAGGACAGCTTGATATTGATGTGATGCGTGAATATTTGCTCCAGTCTCTTCATTCAGCCAATCACCGTCCTTCTCTGGCTGAAAACAGTGGATGGTCTGTCATCCACCTGTAATCATTTGGATTTCATCTGGAAGTTTTTCATTTGGAGAGGTTTATTTCATAATGATGGTGTATGTGCGACACATTTACAGAATTCCTCCAGGTGTTGACGTGTGAGCGACGGGGCCGCTGGATGTATAACTGCAGTCCATATGGCTTTGATTTAACCTCTATGGATGAGCGAGAAAACAAATTACGTCTCAAGAGACATCTTCATGCGCAAAGACACACTCCTGAGATTCTGTGTGGTGCATTAGGGTAAGCAGCTGCGCTGGATGCTTGTATAGTAAGACACTAAGGTACATATATTCAGGCGCTCTAATGCACACATGTATACGGTAAGAAACTCAAGGAGAAGCACTCGTTTTCTTTTTCCCATCTAGGAGGACTATTGATCTCCAGAGGCATAGTGTTTCTTTTTTTGTGAGCTGCTGGAGATAAATTATTTCTATTTTCTGAAGCCCAGATTTTGTTTAGATTTGATTTGAGCCAGCGGCTGCTCCCAGCAGCCAATGCTTGCTTCAGTTGAAATGAATATTTGTCACTGAATGTAAATGTATATTTCATTTAATAAGTAAGCGTATTGAGAAAAGTGAAGTTATTGGCAGAAGAAGTTCAGTTTTGTATATAGGCCTACATATTTTACCTGTAAAGGTTAAATGTCTGAAATTGATAAATCTGAATGAATATATTTTCTCCTTGCAAATTATTTTAATTGATTCTCTTCTTTTAAAACTACTTCAGTGTAGAACATTAAATTAATTTATTAGGTAAAAATTGATTTATTAGGTAAAAATAAAATGATTTAGTTTATATTTCTTTAGAAAGAATCATAATTTCTATTCATTTTCCACTCAGTTATGCGATATGGTGAGTATATTAGCTTGTGGTAGTGGTATTCTGCCTGTGTTTTCTCTTCCACAATCGCTGTTATGTCTCAGAGAAAGATCATTCTCTGCACGTCACTCATATTACGCTTTCATAACCCGCCCTTCTCTTCTGATGACGAAGTTTCACTACACTGCAGTTCTCTTACGAGAGGTCTCTCGTACTGCGTAATATCTTACGCTAGGGGAAAAACTCTTTTCCGCGAGATATTGAAGCCAAAAATTATCCTTAATTTTGAAATAATGTAAAACGCGTTGCGGCAGCATGCGGACTGAGGACTCGCCTGGCATCCTTCACTGAGTCTGCACCTCCGCCCGCTGCGGTGCCGAGCCGTAAAAAGCGACGTGCTCAGCGGGTCCCGGAACCTCCTCCAACCCGTGGAAGCTCGCCGGTTCGCCCGCCAGCTTCTCCGTCTGCTTCGCCTGAGACTCTCACTGCCGGACAGCGGCCGCCGCCTGCCGGCGCTTCTGTCATGGATGACGACGAAGAAGCCGTGTCTGTGGAGGATGACAGCTGCTCTATCCTGGCGTCAGGCAGTGAGGATTGGTCGAGCTCTATGGATCTCGCCCCCTCTGCTCGCGAGCCTTCCGGGAAAAGGGCCAGCATTGAAGCAGAGCTGATGCGTCTGCTCACGCAGGCCGTAACGCGCCTCGGCCTTGAGTGGTCTGTGCCCGCGGAACCTGCACACAACCGGCTGGATGGATGTTTCCTGCAAAGGAACCGCGTCTCACAGTCTTCAAGACCCTGGCCTTTTCTTCCTGAGCTTCACGAAGAAGTCGCGAAGTGCTGGAACACCCCCTTCTCAGCCAGGGTCCGTACCTCTGTTTCAGCAGCATTCTCCGTAGTGGACGGTGCTAAACACAGAGGGTACATTTCTCTTCCTCCGGTGGAAGAAGCTGTAGCGGCCCATCTTTGCCCGCCCTCTGCTGGACGGCGTGCCAAGACGGCGCTACCTTCTAAAGCTTGCCGCACGATTTCAGCCATGCACAGCCACGCTTACACCGCCGCTGGACAGGCTGCATCTGCGTTGCACTCGATGGCCATTTTGCAGATCTTCCAGGCCGACCTTCTCCGTAAGCTGGATGAGGAAGGACCGGAAGCTATCAGCGTGCCGGACTTGAGAAGCGCCACGGACCTGGCTCTTCGCGCCACTAAGTCCGCTGCACAGGCCATAGGGCGGATCATGGCTTCTCTCACCGTAGCGGAGAGACACTTATGGCTCACGTTCTCTGAGATGCCGGACTTTGAGCGCTCCACGTTCCTCGACGCCCCCATCTCTTCTGGCGGCCTTTTTGGATCATCCGTCAAGGATTTCGCGGATAGATTCGCTGAGGTGCAGAAAACTTCACAGGCCTGCTCGAAGCTCCCAGCCGCAGCCGCAGCCCGCCGCCGCTGCGCAGCGTCGACAGGCCCGGGACCCAAGACCATGCTCTCGCTCTGCTGGCCGCCGCCGCCCCCCCGCCGCGTGGGCCCCGGCCTAAGATTGAGGTAAAGCCCGAGGCCCCAAAGTCTTCCTAGCCAGCCTAGGAAAACGACGGTGTCCAAGTCCCGCTGCGGCCAGACATTCACCAACACTTCTCGCTCGTTCAGTTCCAGAAAATGCGACTGTTCCAGTGTATTCTGCAGTAAACAAGCCGGTACCACAGCCCGTTTGCCTGCACACAAACGCCGTTTTTACGGCGACCCAGATAAATCCCATAAAGAGTGTATTTTCTGGTATTCCGGCCACGGCCGATGATGTTATGAGTGTAGTACAAATGC
Organism: Squalius cephalus; assembly: GCF_949319135.1. Classification (NCBI taxonomy): domain Eukaryota; kingdom Metazoa; phylum Chordata; class Actinopteri; order Cypriniformes; family Leuciscidae; genus Squalius; species Squalius cephalus. The sequence continues at coordinate 12,406,401 of NC_137142.1, forward strand.
CCACAACCCAGTGTTCATTCCTACACACAAGCACAGCCCGCCACACTCCAGGGCTCGCACACATAAAATCGACTCATGTCGATTGTGCATTAAATGTAGTGAATGTGCCCACGACCCAGTGCCCACAAACACTACACACTGCATGTCCCATGGTTTCTGTAAAAACGAAACCAACACACATACAGTCAGCTCAAGTCGACGGTGTTTTCAGTGTAGTAAATGTGCCTGCTGTCCCGCGCCCACATTCACTCACAGACATGACAAGCGCTACGGGGTTCCCCCCGCTCGCTCTCCCTCGGCAACCCGCCATAGGAGAGTCGAGCACGGGCAGGCTGCCCGCTGTGATCAGCGCGCCCCCCGCCTCGAACGCTACAAGCGCGACGTTTGTGTTACAGCACACCGAAGCTCTCCGGTTGCCACCATGTCGCGGCCAGAGCCCAGATTTCATTCAACCCCTAGCTATTCATGCAAGTGCATGGCCAAAGCTTCCCGGGGTATCAGAATGGGTGCTGAACATTATAAAGAGAGGCTATTCGCTACAGTTCGCTTGACGTCCCCGCCGTTACGCGGCGCGAAATCGAAACTACGGTAAAAAAGGAAGTAGCACATCTACTTCGAGCCGAAATAGCGAAACTGTTGAGCAAAGGGGCCATAGAGCCTTTATCTCAAGCTCAGAGCGAAGGGGGTCTATACAGCAGATATTTTCTGGTACCGAAGAAAGACAGGGGTCTCAGACCCATTCTAGATCTAAGACAGCTGAACAAAGTGCTTTCAAAACGCCGGTTCAGAATGCTCACAACCAGGAAAATCCTCACGCAAATTCGCCAAGGGGACTGGTTTATGTCAATAGATCTGAAGGACGCGTATTTCCAAATACAAATAGCGTCACGTCACAGGCGATTTTTGAGATTCGTCTTCGAGGGCCAGGCATATCAATACACAGTCCTGCCGTTTGGCCTGTCCCTAGCACCCCGTACATTCACGATGTGCATGGACGCAGGACTTGCACCCCTGAAACTTCGGGGCATGCGAGTCTTGAACTACTTGGACGATCTCACTCAGAGCTCAGAGCTCATGGAACACAGGACAATATTATTCGAGCATCTCGAGAATCTAGGTCTCAAAATCAATTGGGCGAAGAGTTCACTGTCTCCCAGTCAGAGAATATCTTTTCTGGGCACAGAACTGGACTCGCTGTCTATGACAGCACAACTATCGCCACAGCGCAGACTGAACATTCAGCGCATGACGAAATCCTTCCGCTGCGGCACTATAGTCCCTCTCAGAAGGTTTCAGAAAATGCTGGGTCTCATGGCCTCAGCATCATCAGTACTCCAGTTGGGTCTGCTTCACATGCGCCCACTGCAGTTCTGGCTAAAAGCGTGTGTACCGCCTCGAGCGTGGGCCTCCGGTCTGTTTCGCCTCAAGGTCGATCAGAGATGCATCTCAGCTCTGAAATCTTGGAGAGCGACCGATTGGTACCAGTTAGGTGTAAGCCTGGGGACTTCCTCGAGTGTGAAGGTGGTGTCTACGGATGCCTCCACCTCGGGATGGGGAGCGCTGCTCGAGGGCAGACCGTTCTTCGGCCAGTGGTCAGAACGGGAAAGGCTTCTACACATAAACTGCCTGGAAATGATGGCAGTCGACAACGCACTGAGGCGCTTTTGTTCCCAGATAAAAGGACACCACGTCTTGGTCCATTCGGACAACATGTCGGTGGTGGCCTATATAAATCGCCAAGGAGGTATCAGGTCCCGAAACCTTTACAGGCTGACGCTGAGAGCAGCGCACGTGCCAGGCCACCTGAATCTGGGACCAGACAGACTGTCCAGAAACAATGTTCCGGCAGGAGAATGGTCCCTACACCCACAGACAGTCCAACTGCTGTGGAAGACATTCGGCAGAGCAAAGATAGACCTGTTTGCGTCTCAAGAAAGCGCTCACTCCCCGATGCTATCGGCCCAGAATACTAAAACTGCTTGAGCGTCGCTCGCTGATTGATTAAAGAACTCTATGGGCAGGGTGTAAGACCCGTAATATTCTTCAGTCCAGGCTGAGTTTTTTCGCCCTGACTGTGTGGAACACTGTTTATATGATTAGCTCCTTATAGGATGCTACTTATTACGGGAATGATGCTATTCTAGCCCCTCTTCCCGGACTCTCTGCGAGTCCCTGGTGATTATGCACTATATGAGCCCCGGGCACCTGCCCTTGGGACTTTGGTGACGGATCTCAGCACGCACGGCGTTTTACACTGTGTTCCCCTAGCGTAAGATATTACGCAGTACGAGAGACCTCTCGTAAGAGAACGTACTCGGTTACTAACGTAACCTCGGTTCTCTCTAGAAGAGGGAACGAGTACTGCGTATCTTTGCCGTGCCTGCAACACGCTCTGGTTCGCTTCTGCGATGAAAAAACAGATTCTATCAGCCTTCGAGCCGTATTTATAGGCCCTAGCCACGCCCGTTTCAGCGGGACGTGACACAGTGGGCGCGAAGCGCCCTCATTGGATCTGACGTCACGAAGGGCCTCTCTCGATAGGCTTCTGCAGTTGCCGCAGGGCAGTCAATAGGCGCGCGAGCCGTCTTGCCTATGCCTGCATGCTGCCGCAACGCGTTTTACATTATTTCAAAATTAAGGATAATTTTTGGCTTCAATATCTCGCGGAAAAGAGTTTTTCCCCTAGCGTAAGATATTACACAGTACTCGTTCCCTCTTCTAGAGAGAACCGAGGTTAAGTTAGTAACCGAGTACGTTTTCTGTTCCTGACATATTAAAACATTTTAAACAAGTTTATTAAAAGCTAATAAACATATAATTAACAACAGCATATGAGTTGTATGTGATTTTTCATGTGATTTGGGCTTTTTTTTTAATAAAATGTGTTTACATTTGAAATTTTCAGAAAGTGTTAGGGATTAGCGTATTATAAAATGCTACAAACAACATATTTATGCCTCACCCTATGACCAAAATCCAGATTAGATCGCAATCGGAAATTACTGCAAACACTCTATGGTGGTTTTCAGTGAGTTTTGAGTAAAAGCGTAGCATTAATCTCATAAATTGTCATGTGAAGCTTGATTCTAATCGTTATATATTGCTATAATTCACCTGTTACCCAGATTATATTTCATGATGTATGCTGACAAAAGAATTCATGTAAGGTCATAAGAAAATATTTTGTTTTTTTCTCTAGAATGATTTTTGCTAATAGGTACAGTAGGTTTAATCAGGATCAAAGGGTTGTGGATGGGCAAACCATGTGATCCCAGAGAAAAGAAATGCCACAACTTTCCTTTGACAGCAGTGTTCTTGTCATATTTTCTCCCAACACAACATAATGGTAAGATTTTCAGCTGCTGAATGTAAGCTTTTCCATCTCTTCCAAGCTGAAGGAATCACTATGTAAAGTTGAGTAAGGAACAGAGAAGATATCACTTGGGATGTGAAAGGTAGATCAGCAGCACGCTGCCTGTCTCTTCCCCTGATGACTAAATAACCAATGTATCTGACTGCACCAGCCCAATTATACATGTCCTGAATACTTCTATGTGTATGTGTTTGCGTGTGCTTACATGTTCCCAGCATGCTGTGTTTGACTGAGGCTGACCTGTGTCAGTGTTCAACTGCTCCTGTGTGACACATGCACATCTCATGTACTGTATGTTACATTGTATGAATTTAACACATGTACAAACATTTTCCAGTAAATCGTGTGTGTGTGTGTGTGTGTGTGTGTGTGTGTGTGTGTGTGTGTGTGTGTGTGTGTGTGTGTGTGTGTGTGTGTGTGTGTGTGTGTGTGTGTAAATGTGTGCGTGTGTGTATACATTTCTAGTTCAGAGGGAGCAGGCTGATAGGTCATTTACATGCAATCTGCAAGCAATCACATCATTACTGTATGGAACAACCTGATTGGCCTCTGCTGAATTTTGAATTGCAGTGTGACACTAAACAAGACTTGGAAAAGTCAATAGCATTATTGTATTTTTTTTTTAGTTACTTTCTATGATTTATATCTAACAATTTTGTAGTGTATCAGGCACCAAACAAAGTATCCATTTAAGTCCTTTCTGCTTTGGTTTCCAAGAAAGCTCGCTTTTTCTTTAAGTGCCAAGGATGCTCTTTGATATGTGTCAGAGCTCCAATACACCTCTCAGCTCAAGTTTCTTGCACCACTTAACCACCACATGTACAGTGTTATTCACCACTTTAACCTCCACAGGAAAAGCATTACTGATGATACCATGGAAGGACTTTTTTGAGTTTGCTAGGCAGTAAGAATGCAGGATTTGGACATTGTGAACCATAAATAGTGAAAGCAAATGAAAGAGTAAACATGTTTTTGACCTTAGAACAGAGAAAAGCCCTGGCTATAGCTGTTTTGAATGTTTCTTTTTCTCTGAATGTCATGATATGCCATGACATACAACCATATGTATCTAGAGACAGAATCAGTCGCCCTTCCGTCTTTGGTGTGCTTTGGGGAACAAGGACACACATGTAAAAGGGCATTAAGAATCTTGCTTTGTTTGGAATCCTGCATCTTTAGCTCAATAGAGAAATTGATTGTTAATGATGTATAAACCTTTCTAGATACACCTAACATGAGCTCTTGAGATAAAGGGAAGAAATATGCTTATTTAAAAGATTTCAACTTCATTTTAATGATGTTTAATTGCTGTATTCCTGGTGAAAAACGATGCTACCCTCAGCACTGTCAAGGAAAATGATGATGCAAATTATGTAATCGATTCAGCCTCCCTATTTTTGCCAGGCTTCCTGGGTGGATGAAGTAGGAGGCGAACACGAAGATGCAGAATCCAAGGTTTTAATTCTCAATAATCACAAATACAAAGAACAGGGAGCGAGTGCGCAGAACATAGATAGAACCTAACATAAACATTGACTGACAAGTGAAGACTGAAACACTCAGGGCTTAAATACAGGGGAGAACAGATCAGGGAAACAAGACACAGCTGACAAGACTAACGAGGAACCAGGTGATACAAATGAACTAATGAGGGTAACCATGGAAACCAAGGAGTGGCGGGAAAACAGAACAAAGGAAGACATGTGACCAGTGACAAAAAAACACTCAGACAGAACAGAATTGTGACAATATTCTTAAACAACTTGCATATTTGCATCAGTATTATTTATATATTTTGAATTAGATAATTTGATGCATTTGTGCTTTTGTCTCTACTATTCGTTTTAAAAATGATTTCTGTTTTAGTCATTTAGTAAGAGTATTCATTTTCAGTTATTTCAGTAGTATTTTATTTCAGTTAGTTGCCAAAGCAACATTATTCATTTTTAGCTTAAGTTTTTTAATTGTAAGTTTAAATGTTTCATCTAATATGTATGTTATTTCAGTTTTAATTCAATTAAATGAAACTATTTTATTATAGTTTTAGTTAACAATAACACCGATTTGCATATAACTAAATATTATAAACGCCAAATATATTGGTTTTTTTTTTCACCCATAATCAATGACTGTCAGACACAGACTTGGACACAATGACTATAACAGAGATGGATTGGTTTAACCCCACACACTGCACTGCTATAAAGAGTGTACAGCCAATGTATGCTCAACTGCTGTCTGAATTCGCTCACTCCTTTTTATTCACTCCTTCAAGTGAACAGTATTAGTGGAGTAACATAGAGAATAGTGAATGAGGATTTAGGGGGCGATTTTGAATTCAGCCAGTGTTTCCCACAAGATTTTGGAAGACTATGGTGGGTGGACCTCGTTTCCTCTAGGGGAGTCATGCCCTTTTTGTACATTTTAAAGTTAAATTAATCAATCTGGTGCACTTTAAGCTTCAACCCATGTTCAGTGTGCAAAATGAACAAAGAAAAAGTTGGTGAATTGACTTGAAATGTAACTGAACTTCAAAGGGGTTCTCAGTCTACGTTACATTCACACTGGTGTTTTAGGAAGCCAAACAGTTAGATTACTATGACAGTAATAGGTATATATTGCAAAACAAATGCACTGTAAAATAAATGAAAATGAACATTTCATAAGTATATTTACTTTGCACTATACAGTAGGAATATTATAATATTTGTTCTAATTATTACACTTGCAAGAGATAAACCCTTAAGCTTTTATTTTGACGGAAACTGCGGTTGAGCTTTTATTTAGGCTGAAAACGTATAGTTTCTGTGAAAACAGGTTTACAAATGCATCTCATTACAAATCTAGTGAAATGCTGCAATCATCTCCCCACAAAGGTGTTTTTGGAAATTATGCAAATGTGAAAATAATGCATAACTGGTGCCTGCTAGCCACTATGATTTTTAGTTTGTTTGACAGATAATTTGCCAAAGCACTGGTGCAAAATAACGTTAGAGACCTTTTATGTTATTATGAGTTTTTAAAATATTTTCCATTCATAGATTAGACTATGGCGGGCCTCCACACTCTGGGTACGAAGCGCAGGAACACGTGCAAACCGGCGATTCAGTCACAAATGGCAAACCCAAAAATCAGAGTCCATGCTTTAAGACAAACCATGTGTAAATTCATCAGTCAACACCACTGATGAGTATTTTCTCCTTAAAACTGCAGTGAACCAAAGACAATGTGTGATCGTCACTGAGTGGATCTCTGAGCTGGTGTAAATGAGTGGGGGTGGGGCCAATTTGCATATTCATAGAACCACATATACTAAATGAGGCAAGAGTTACATTCAAGCTATTTCAAGGCAGGAAAAAAAAATAAGAACAAAAACTTTTAAATGTGTCATTTTGGTGATTAAAGATGAGTTTTAAGGGATCAAATTATTGACAGGGGGACTACCATTTGTGGAATATGAGAAATAGTCGGCATGCTGTGTGCATAGACGTCTGTGGGCACAATTAAAAACAGTCCCAGTAAACAGTAAACAGTCCCAGGCACAATTAAAAACTTTAAAAGTAAATAATCTTATTTCTCCATTTCAATCTGAGTTTATAAAGCAGCATAGCACCGTTGCTGCTGCTATTAAAGTGTTTAGCAACATTATTAATGCCTAAGATTGTAAACAAATTTGTTCAGCTCTTTTTCTTGATTTATCGAAGGCTTTTGACACAGATGATTATGACATGCTTTTAAAGACATTAGTATGGAAGCTTGTTTCCGCCACTGAATAATAAATAAATAATAATAATTGCGACTTTTTATCTAACAATTCTGACTTTTTTTTCTCACAATTGCGATATATCAAGTCAGAATTGTGACTTTTTTTCTCAGAATTGCGAGATATGAAGTCAGAATTCTGATAAATAAAGTCGCAATTGCGAGATATAAAGTCGCAATTCTGAGAAATAAAGTCGCAGTTGGGAGATATAAAGTCAGAATTGCATGATATAAAGTCGCAATTGCGTGTTATAAAGTCAGAATTGTGAGATATAAACTATTCTGAGGTAAAAAAAAATAATAAAGTCCGTCTTTTTTCCCTTACAATTGGACTTTATATCTCACAATTGTGAGAAAAGATGTCAGAATTGCGAGATATAAACTCGATATAAAGATATAAAGTGTTTGATATTGTACAGATTAAACCAAATTAATGATATTTTCAAACTCCAAAGCTTTACCAAGGAGTCTTCCTGATATTTTATCCTCCCAGGGAACAAAAAATAAATTGTTATAAGTAGGCCTACTTGGGTTTTCTTTTTGATAAATTCATTTCTAAACTTAAAGGTGCAATAGGTGAAATGGAAAATGCTAACTTTAGCCTGCTAGCATGAAATCATATGATCCCACCCTCACTGCAATTCACCATCCAAAGCCAAGCCTCCTCCAAAACACATGAACGTGCACAGACCAGAAGCGAAACGCACAGAGACAACATTATTGGATTTATTTATTCACGGGTGATAAAACTTTACACACAGTGAGTAACAGTACTACAATAATGAACGTAAACAACTGTTTGCCTGCCATTCTCGCTCTGTCTGCACATCATACGTCATCTCTCTGATGATGTATGTCTGCGTGAACAGGCTGCACAGTGGTATGCAAAACGCACGTCGAATGACAGGGAACACATGCTATCATTTCATTCGGACCGAATGCAAAAAATTGAACAAACATTTTATGGTCCTATGCCTTCCACAAACAATGTATATTTATAAAATAAATTTAGACCATTTACCATAGTGATTCCTATCAGCAAATGAGGAAACATTCAACCAGCATAACAAAAAGAAATTCTGTATAGAATCACCTATTGCAGCTTTAAACCTTTAAATTGGGGTTTTATTTTAGAAACAGAACTTTATTTTCTTTCAGTGCAAGGAAATATTTGGTGTTTGCAACCTTTTAACACTATTGGACTATGGAGATCTTTTATGAATGCCCCTGTATACTATCTAAAAAAAACATTGTTTTTGACAGTGCTTTACATTTTATTACTGGCTGTAGCTATCAAACTCATCACTGCATTTTATTTGATAAGGTTGAGTTACCATATCTGTATACTTGGATTTAAGTTTTAATTGATATTGAGTCTATCTGTGGTCTAACTCCATCTTATTTGTCTCTCAGCTTATTTTATACAAATGCATGCTATAATCTTTGCTCAAATTACCTGTTTTACCTCAAAGATAATTTCAAATTTTATCTCCCAATTGTGAGTTCACATCTCACAAATCCAATCAGAGCGACATCTCACATTCCCTTTAAGAGCAGGTGCGCTTGTTCTATAGCGGATTCCTATTATAACGGCGGATTTGCCAGGCGCACGCCAGGAGCGGTTCACAGCCGAGGAGACCGACATTCTCGTCAGGGACGTTGGGGATGGAGAAACACACCCAAATTAACTTTGGTTAAACATTAAACAGGCGTATGATAATTTGGGTAAATGTGTAAGCTAGATGTATGCTTTTATAATAAACTGTCTATCTATCTATCTATCTATCTATCTATCTATCTATCTATCTATCTATCTATCTATCTATCGTAATAATGTAGGCTATGATTTGCAAAAATGAAAACTGCTGCGTTTGTGTGTAGATGAGAGAATCAAAGTGTATGCGCGTTGTGCACACTCTACATTGATTATGGCCAAGCATGCACCCTTAAAATAGCATATGAATAACATGTGCAACGCGCCACTGACTTTAAACTAGTTTTTTTCGGTCAGTGGCGGAATTGTTTTCTAAACCTGCAAAATAGCATGAGGGAACGTTTGCGCCGGAACACACATCCTCTTTGCGCGGAACCGCCCCGGGGAGCGCAAGTTAATTCCTTAGTTTACCGACGTGCGTCTGTGGAGGGAAGAGTCCGCTGTGCGCGGGTGCAAAATAGGAATGATACATGCGTCGGTGTACAAAGTCAATTGCGCTGGGTGCAAGATAGGGCCCATAATGCTTCTGTTGCTTGGACTAAAATTACAAAACAACTTATAGCTGACCTTCCATCACTGAAAAACTTTAAGGTACTTTTTCTAGAATCTGTGGCTTATACCCTGGTAAATTGTTGTTTTGACCGATTGTGTGTTTTTTTTGTTTTTTGTTTTTTTTCACTGTGATCCTGTGAACTCCACAGTTTTACTTCCCTCAGCACTCGGCATCATTTCTTGATGCTGAAAGATGTGATTAAATGAACTTGCTGAGTGTCCATTAGCGTAGTGCAGAAATTCAGCACATTTTCTGTGATAATAAAGATGAGATTCAGGTTCTGCACATGAGTTATGCCATTTCTTTTATAAACAAAAGATAAATGTTCTTGTTTAGTATGCCAAAGACACTTTTTAAACCTCACATCCCCCATGCAGTTAACATCCCTACGGCTGATACTACAGGCAATGTGCCTCACCAAACCACTACAAAGAGCAGCCAGAGCCATTCACGCAGGAATCAGTCATGTATTTAAAGAAAGCACAACAGAATACAGTAGAATGCAGGCGGGTTGAGATGTTTTGAAGTTGAATTACTTTTGCTGTCAATCGATAAAAAAACAAAAACAAATGAATCACAGATTTTTCTCTAATCAATCACGATTGATCGGACCTAACATTAAAGTATTTGACAAAAAATGTTTATATTACATTGAATCTCCAAAATATAGAAACAACATAAAGATGGTATATTTTAAATATTTGGAGGACTGAAGGACTGGATACCAGTACTGATGTCTCTAGTGCATGGATTTTTTTTTTTTCTCTCTAAATTTTATCCATTAACTATAGCCATTCAACATTACAGTATAACTGAAAGCTATCAATTTTATAATTTAATAGGCTTTAAAAAAAATAAAAATAAAAATAAAAATAATAATTTAAATGAACTTAAAAAAATCTTCACATAAACCCATTGTAATAAATGTAAAATTTAGCTGTTCCTTTAATATATCAGGGCTCAACACTATGGGGCCTTTCATACATCCTGCGCAATGCAGTGCCAGGGGCGACGCATGTGTGTTTTGCTAGTTTCAGCCTGACACAGTTATCATTTTTACGTCCTGCGCCACGTTGTTTAAATAGCAAATGCATTTGCGCCCATCTGTGCGCCCATGGGTGTGCTGGTCTGAAAATGAGGTGTGTTGAGGCGCATTGTTGGCGCGTTGTTATTTTGAGGCAACTGAAATAGACTGGCATTGACCAACAAAAACCTGATCTAAAGTCATTGGCGCAGTATATATATATATTTTATTTAAAGGGCGCATTAGTAATATGAGCCTATATGCGGGTGCACAACGCGCGTAAACTCTGCTTATTACACACACAGGGACATGAAACAGCATACAAACATGCCAAATATTACAAATAAAAGCATTACAATGTAAAAGATTATTATTGTGTACATAAAGATATGGTGGAATCCGGCTTGTCCAGTAGATTGTCTGCTTGTGCTCTTTAACCTCGCACACGACCAGATCCGTTTCCTCTCTGGAGAAGCATTCAGTCTTTCCACTATAAAATTCCGCCATGTAAATAGCGAATCCGCCATGGCGCAAGAGCAACTGGCTTTTAAAGGGAACTGGAGATGCGACTCTGTTTGGTTTATTTCACGTTACGCCCAAAACACACCCATTACTCATTAAGAGAATATATAGGGACAACTATTCTAGACCATGCACCGGGCACGCCAACCATTTTCCCCATCGTTAAACTAGCAAAAGTGGATTCGGACACTAAGTGCACTTGCACTTGCTTTAGACCATGTGCTTAGAACGTTAAAATAGGGCCCTAGGTTTTGTTTTGTTTTTTCCTACTGGCCAAGGCAGGAAGGTTGCTGAATGAAAGTAATAATTTATTTCTTCTTCTTTTTTTTTTTATAAAAAACTTTCTTATCCTAAACATTTCAATTATAGTTTATCATGGTTTTCACAAAAATATGAAGCAGCAAAACTGGTTTTTAACATTCTTAATAGTAAAGAATTGTTTCTTGAGCACCAAATAATTACAATATATTAAAATAGAAAACTACGGTGGCCGAGAGAGCTCAACGCGCAGCAACTGAAGAAAACACATGCAAATAGAAAAACACCAGCAAATTAAGAAAACGTCTTCATCAGTTTCACAACACATGTTCTGCAAATAGTACTCACCGCAAACCAAATGCAGAAACATCCTGATCATATGTGCGTTTCTGTGGCTGGTTGTGTTGTGAGTATTTGCAGCACATGTGTTGTCAAACTGATGACGATGTTTTCTTAATTTTCTGGTGTTTTTTTCTATTTGTGTGCGTTTTCTCCAGCAGCGGGTTGAGCTCTCTCAGCCACCATAGAAAACAGTTGTTTTAAACTGTTTTACTGTGTTTTTGATTTATTTTTTTATTTAAAAAAATAAAAATAATGTCGACAACCAGGAAACTGTATTTAACAGTTAATGAATATATTACCGTATTAATAATAACTAATGTAAAATAAAAATATAAATGTATAATGGTATAGTATAATATTAAAATAAAATTAAAATAATAAATAAATAAAATAAAATAAGTATCAGTTAAGACAGAATGGTGTCATAATGGTAATACTTTATTTGCTTGAAATTTCAGTCCTTTTATTTCTGAGAGAAAAGCTCTTGCTGTGCATGTGTGTATTCAATGTTCCCTGATGAGAAAGGCTTGTTTGGGGTTCTTACTAAACAAAAGAAATAGAGTGCATCACATCACAGAGCATAGACCCAGTGTTGCGGTTGCACTGCATGATGGGAGGTTAGAAAGAGCTCATAGAATAGAAAGTTTGAAAAGAGACGTCGAAGAGTCAGTAGGAAGTTCTGAAAGGCAAAGAAACTCTTCCACTGTGAGAAATCCAAATATCAAAGATTAATAGGCTACATAGACACACAAATTGCTCGTCATTCTGTTGCGAATCGTCTCACAACACCCTAAATAATATAGTTCGAAAATAGTTTTTGTAGAATATAGTATCAAGACAACTGCAATGACATAATCTAAAATAGTTGCTGCACAAAGTCAACCTCAGAATGAAATCTGCATTAGTGTGCAAAGAATTGTCTCTCCCCTGACCATTTGCTGTTTTTGCAACTCAGCTTGTCCACAAATGCAGTTTGCTGGCTGTACTATAAAAGGGAACAAGTCTGTTGTGCTGTTCTCAAACCTCTTAAGTATTTTTTTTTTATTTAGTTAGAGTTGATGATATTTGGTTTGACTCCAGTATTTGTTTGATGACGACAGTTATTGTTGACCTTAGATCCATGCATAGCATTTCACTTTTATAGGTTTTTATTGTGTTTTGTGGTTCTTTTTGGAGCTTGACAGTCATTGCCACCCACCATGAGCGATCATTCTGGAATGTTTGAGGTTGAGTAATTGATCTGATTCTTCCATCCATGTAAAGTTAATCCTGTTGTTATCCCTTACATTTATTTATTTAGCAGATGCTTTTATCCAAATTGACTTAACAGATGACGAACAACAAACGTGGTTCACCCTAGAGAGACAGTAACATTAGATGTGCTGTAATGAAGTTACAGAACTGCTCAGAAACATGGATGGATTGGCCGTACAAAGCACCGGGAATTTTCCCAGTAGACTGAGCTTCTTAGTTTACCACAAGATGAAGGGCAATAAATTGGGATTTGAACATTGGTTCGATATTTCTTACTAAACTGGTTACTAAACTATTATTTATTTATTGTGAAGTTTAACTATGTTGGATTTTCAATGTAAAAACAGAAAGTACAGGGGAAATCTAATATACTGTACACTACTGTTCTATTGTCTGGAGTCGATAATGTTTTAATGTTTTTGAAAGAAGTCTATTATGCTCACTAAGGCTGCATTTATTTAATCAAATATACTGTAAAACATAATACTGTAAAATATTATTACAATTTAAAATAGCTGTTTTGTATTTCAATATATTGTCAAATGTAATGTTTTGGAAACCTTGACACATTTTTATCAGGATTCTTTGATGGATAAAAAAAACTAAAATTTATTTGAAATACAATTTTTTTATATATTGCATATATGCACCCGGCCTGTTTTTTTTGTTTTTTTATTTTTGTCCCTGCCTGGATGTGAAACAACTGAGAATAAGAAAATAGCAGAAAGATTGTCTTTGTAAAATAGTAAGTGCATTAACTGTTGCCATTCCAGTGCTCAGGTGGAGATGGAAAGATTACTCCATCTTTGACCTACAGTGAAAGTGAAGGTTTGGGAAAGTGGTTTTGTGCCTTTTGTGTGGGTGCCACAAGGTGCCATTGACTCAATGACGAACTGAACTTCACACAGACAGCAATTGGCAACCAGTGGAGTGAGAACTCTCTTGGGCTTGTCGAAGACCAGTCTCACCAGAGAGGTATGAATGCACATGCGGGATGGCTGGCACAAAGAACATTACAGTAGTCTAGTCTAGAGATTACCAGAGCCTGGACAAGTTGTACGAATGGTTGGATATTAAAGGATTTCAGCAGATATTGTGGAGCGCAAATCCTCATCCCTTTCACAGAACGAAAACCATATTTACTAAATATTGACAGCTTTGCAACTTTGATGCACTCAAGAGCAATAAGAGCTCACGTCATTGAATCACTGTAGTTCGGCATTTGCATTCTGATTTTTTATTCCATAAAGATGTTGTTTTTTTTCCTCAATATTTCTCTGTCTCTAAATATAAGTCCAAGCGTTTAGGGGATTCAGCTTCAAAGATCTGTTTTCTTGAGTTTATGCGGGGAAACTGATTCACATATATTTGGATTTGAGATGTCGTCTAAGATGCTGTTATATAGTGAAGTAAAATAAACTAATCTACTTTCAGCATGGGGGTTTCAAATGGCCGTTTTAGGTAAATGTTATAGTTGTGCTGTTCGAAAAAGTTAAATAAATAAAAGTACCATGGTACTAAAAATGTACTGTACAATGTTCTAATATTGAATCATGAACAATAATTCAGGAAGATTTGCTAAACATGTCAAGGGGAGCTAGGGCAGATGTTAGAGGGGTCATGAACTGCATTATTTTTTTATTTTTTTGAGGTCCATTTATAATGTTAACAAAATTTTTACATAAAAACAAAAAATCCTAATTTAGAAGTAATAGGCTATTTTCTATCATGTTTTTCTTTATTTGAAACCCTTCATTTTGATTGGTCTGTCACATTTAAGACTATGATTCAAGACAAGACCCACTGCTATGACTGGGTAACAGTTTTGCATTTTTAAATAATTTTAAATAAATAAGTTGCTGTCATTACACATAGGAATTGTTTTGAAAACTCTAATGTTTGCCATACATGTTTAAGCCAGCGTCTGGTCCCAAATCAAAAGACAAACCAACATCTAAAATAACAAGGATAATCCAGTCTGCAACAGCTTGGTAATAATCACCTTTATTTATATGTATTACTTATGTATTTGTGAGGTATTATTGTAGGCTATTTCATGACATTATATTAGTGTTGAAACAAAGATGCTACATTTGCCAACTGTGAAACATTTACCTTAAACAATGGCGCAAAAAACAGTAAATTGACTACCGCATTTTTTATTTAAATACTCTCCTCCCATAAATGTTGCATCTGAAAGGGAAACTCCTACAAATGCATAATTATGCAATAAGGTCAGCCACAAAAATAACTGTCCATGCCTTTTCAGCGCTGATTTTTTTACTGCTTGTCCTTGCTTGTTCAGCTGTTAGTAAATCTGGCCCAATATGGTAGAAACCTCTTATCTATGCCTTTTTCTGCATGTTCTAACAGCCTGCCGATACCTGCTGATATGCTCCTAAGGAGACATTATGAATATTAATAAAAATGATGCAAATGAAAATTAAACAATCGAGAATGACTGATAAGTGCTAATATGGTTCATAATATGCTGTGTGATTGTAAATGTTGTTTAATAATTTCCCCTCTAAAACAGGTTTCAGAGGTATTAACCTCATACAAACGGATTTTAAATGCCTCATTAATGGGAATGTGTAGCGGCACTAATCTCTGCATTCAAACTCAGGGCCTGAGCAGCTCGTTCTGTCTCTGTCTCGTATAGTACCATTCAAAGATTTGGGGCTCAGTTAGATTTTTTAGAAAACTAATCATTTTAATAATTTAAATTGTAATAACTAATAATTATTTTAAAAAAGTTGCATTCAATTTTAAATTCCTCAAAAGTGAAAGTAAAGGCCTTTATAATGAAGATTTCAATCATGTTTCCACAAAAATATTAAGCAGCACAACTGTTTTCAACATTGATAATAATAAGAAATGTTTCTTGAGCACCAAATCAGCATATTAGAATGATTACTGAGGAATCATGTGACACTGAAGTAAATGCAGCTTTGGTGAGAATAAGGCCATGTTTGGACTTGGTATTAAAATGTGTTGTGGTCGATCTGATCACTAGTGGACAGTGTTAATACAGGTGTAAACAGGGTCTAAAACATTTTGAGCTTCTCCGCTTTCGACCACTTCCAGAGGTAGTCATAAACGTATTTGACCGGATGGCTTTCATAGTGTAGGCTAAATGCTCATGTGGTTGAATGTGTTCGAACAGCCACAAAAGACCGCCTTCTCTCCGCCTACTGACCTAAGCATTATGGGAATCACACTTGCCAGAAGGGATTTAAACTTTGTCAACGTGAGAGTCAAGTTTAGTTTGAAGACGAAAAACATATCAAGCACAATGTTCTCTCACCATTCCTGATTTCTAACACGCACTCACAGCGTGGTCTTGCGGCTGTTGCTCTCCGTGTTTTTCCATCGTCTCCGGAATCTTCAATATGTAAATTGCGCAAGCTTATTTTGTCCATTAGTTCTGGAGTAAAAAAACATAAATTTACCTACGCATAGACCCTCCTCTCAATGAAATCAGAACAGAAGTGGTTGAACGTAAACAAAAGATACAGATCGAAGCCTTCTTTGTCTACTTGTGATGCGGTCAGCCAAAACACATCTTAACATACCAAGAATAAACAAAGCCTTCTTCTTTAAAAAAAAAAAAAAAAAAAAAAAAAAAAAAAAAAACATTTAAAAAAAAAAGACACCAAACTTTTTGCATGTAGATATATAAATTATTAATCATAGACATCAATACTGAGCATTTGTATCAAGCAAATATTGTTTTTTTCTTGCAGATATTATCCCAAAAAAAAAAGAGCACCACAGTGAGACCACAGACTCACTGCATGGATGCTGAAATCATTTGAATCACAACAGGCTGTTTTCTTCAGTTTGACTCCACACGCTTTTTCACCAGTAAGTCGGCAGGGAAATTGGCCTGTGTGGAGTGTTAATCCTGAAACAGCCTCATTAGCCTCTGTGGGTTTGAACAAAAGGACAGACGCTTAAGAGTCTCAGCGGTGTTGTGGAAACAACACGCGGGTGTCCAATCAGCCTACGGTGGCGTCCCAAAAACACACTCTCACTGCTGGGTTCAAACTGCTCTTCAGATGAAGGGAGCACCAGATATTAAAAATCGCACGTTTTATTTGCGTGTCAGAGATGACATTTAATGTTGGAAAAAAGCCAAGCGCAAGAAAACAGGATGTAGCGTAAACTTTATCAAAGCCCCATCTAACACGCTGACATTTTGGGGGAGCAGAGCAGCAGGAGAGCGAATGCAGCGTTCCTCTGCGGTCCTCCATCATTAATGTGCTCCTCCTTTAAGGTAAAAGCTCAGCAGTTGCTGCACCGGCCTTATTACAGCACAGAAACAAACTTGGACGTGTAGGTTAAGACCTTCATTAATGACGCTGTATATCATTGTACATTCACTAGAGCATTTGGCAGTTTGTGCATAAAAGAATCATTATAAATTAGGTATGATTCCATGGATGTAGCAAGAAAGGACAAAGGCTTTTGTTAATGAGGTAGGTTAGATCTGCATATAGACTTGTGTGTTAATGAACTACAGAGGTTGAGATGAAGAACATCACCTGTCTGACTTAAAAAAAAATAAACCTTAAACCTTAAAGTTTCCTGCTACACCTTATTTCGATAGTCCTCTTCAGACATTCTACTAACTATCCAACACGATCTCATGAAAGTGCGTACCTATACCACAAATTTTATTTCTTGTGCCATTTATACGGCAAACATGTTTTTTTGTGTGCATATGCCACGCACTGTAAATCCCTTGAGTAGGATTAGGGGTGTGGAGTGCGTGCGTATTACACGTATAATGTGCGTATCATATGCAAACTATTTTTGCCATATAAATGGCAAAAGAAATCAAATTCGTGGTATACGCACTTTCATGAGATCGGGCTTAACTATCAGTAAATTTGCAACTACGTCAACTAACTCGACATAGAGTAGACTGTTATGGTTAGGGTTAGTAGAATTTAAAAATGTTATAGTCAGTCAGTAGAATGTTTGTTGGGGAGCATCAAAATAAAGTGTTCTCAGATAATAAAGGGTTGGTTGATGATGATTTCACTTTTTTAACTTTAGTTAGTGTGTAATGTTGCTGTTTGAGCATAAACAACATCTGCAAAGTTGCAACGCTCAAAGTTCAAAGCAAAGGGAGATATTTGCTTTTACATAAATCACTTTTTAAGGGATACAACAAACTGCTGGTAGGGACTACAATGAGCTTATTCACGGGTAAGTGACATCACTAACCCCTAAAATTTACATAATCCCAGGCCCCGAGAACTCGATTTATAGATGATCATGACAGAATATGCTAATCAATGACTAGAAGATGGTTAACTCCACATCAGCTACATAAATTCATCAACTTACCATTCAGAAATGTCTTGTTGCATTCTACATGTTGTCACTTCTTCTTGAGTCTCTCCATCTTTGTCCGACTCCGGTTTGAACATAAAAGGCTAAACGTTTTTTTTTTTTTAATTTTCAGAGCATGTCTGTGTAAGGTAATCAGAGCTAACAAACACACAAGCTGTGCCTGGAGTAGCAGCTCATTTGCATTGTGCTGGGACACACACAAAAACGGCTCGTTTTTGCTCACCCTCAAAAAGTGACAATTTTGACATGCTATAAAAAATATATGTGGGGTATTTTGAGATAAAACTTCACATACACACTCTGGGGACATCAGAGACTTATTTGACATCTTGTGAAAAGGACATTATAGGACCCCTTTAAGCAGACAGTCTCTTAATATTCTAATGACTGGTAGTTGATATGTCGTTGCAAAGTTACCTAATACAACGTCTAATGTGGACTATAGAAATAAAGTGTTACCAAGTTTCCAAATTGGGGTTTGCATAATGTCATAGAAGAACCATTTTGGGTTTCCCCAAATTTTTTTTTTTTTTATAGGGTATATCATATTTAAATTAGGCTATCTGAATAACATTTTTCCACTATAAAGAACCTATTGTGCCATGCAAAGGTTCCATTTTGAGCACTTGGCAACTAGCTGAACACCAGGCTGGAAAACCGTCTAGACCAGCTTAAACCACCTAAGACCACCAAACCATATTAGGCAGGGTGTGAAGAGGAAGGACTTTTTTTAAGAGTTTCTCCTCGAACTTCAAACTCCATTTGGGTACTAAAGCCTCTCTGATGACAGCATTAGTGTGTGTGTGTGTGTGTGTGTGTGCTTGCATGCATTTAAAGCTGCTTTAGCTGTTTAATAACACAGCACACAAACCGCATGTGTTGATGAAAGCAGGCTCAGTGTCCATCAGCAGCGGTCAGCACTTCTGTAGCAGGAAAAATCTGCTTTAGTCTGTTAATGTGGAGAGGCAGCAGAAATGGGGGGATGCAATTCGTTTAATTCTGTTCAAAAGAAAATTCTGTTTACAAACCCAGATCAAATGTAGATCCACATGAAATCTAGGTATTTTTTCACATTTTCTGCACTGAAATCACTAGCTACTGAAAAAGCTAAACACTTTGGTATTGATATGTGCATGAAAATTTTACATGTAACTTAGTGGTGGCCCCCCTTTTGTTTCGTAACATTTTCTCTTAAATATCTCTTGAATAACACTCCTCAGTGTTATTTTAGAATAATCAATGTACTACTATTATAGTCTTATTAAAAATGTTGAATTAGTTTTAATTTTTAAAGTTTCTGTTTTCGTTTTAATTTAAGTTAAAGTTTTAATGGTACACTGTAACTTTTGGCCCAAAACATTGTTTTTGGTTGTGTTTCGGCTTTGCGTGACTGTGCAGATGATTATAATTTGCTGCACCTGTGAACACATGGAAATCCAAAAATAATGTCATTTAAACATGTAAGTCCAATATTTGCTGTTGTTAGAAACACTGATATGTTTTAAAGTGCCACTATTATGCTATTTTAAAGGTTCCTAATTTTGTTTTGGAGGTCTCCTAACAGGTTTACATGCATCAAATGTCAAAAAAGAGTTTAATTTTCTCATAATATACATTGCACATCACCACATTGTTCAATTAATCACTCTCTCTAAATCCCTCCAACTGTATCTATATTGGTGCATACGTTAGCCGAGCACTAACGTGAAGGACTGATATAACATTAAAGTTTGTGAAACAAATTTTGCTCCATCCTTTATCTTTACTCAAAGTAGTAAGAACAAAAGACAAACTGCATTAATGGACAGAATTTTAGGTAATAGTGGCACACAGCTGATTTGCAAAACTATTTCAGTAAGACAGTAGTAACGTGAGTTAGCTGGTTAGCCGGAAACTTACACAATATAAAACACAAAACTACATATTTTGAACACCCAGTAGAAAATATTTACATCAATAATTAGTCATACTTACAGGTTGTGATTCTGAAGAGCAAGCTGGTCTAAATAAACGGTACTGACCCATCTATCAAGAGCAAGCATTTGCGAATCCCACGTTGAACTTCGAGATTTGAGAAGAAGTCGTCAGTAAAATGACGTGTTTTTGGGCTGGTCAAGTTGTTCTGTGAAAACCATTCCGACAGTTCTAAAACATAAACACTTATAAACACTAATAATAGGCTTGCCATAGTGAATCAGGGTAGGACAAATACACATTTTGGAAGAAGGACTGAGGATGCATTGACTCATCATTTACTTTTTTGTTAATTATGAACAAAGTTACATGTGTATCTTTAATTTCATTTTTATTAGTCAGTTAATAACTATGTTTATGTTTTTGCAGCCGGCCCCAGGATGAGTAAATGTTGGTTCTGTGTGTTTTCCTTTTTTTTTTTTTTTTAGGTTTTGATGAATGGCATTGGACTCAGGCTACAGTACTTGAAATATACAGCAGTCATTTGCAGAAATGCTGATTGTGATCTGCAGTGTGTGTGGATCCACTAATGGAAAGCGTTATTTGAACAATGTCATGCATCACCCTGCGGAAACTACATTTCACTTACTTTGTGTGTGTGTTATCCATAAAACACATCCACCATTTCAGAAGCATTAAAAACCCATCTCCCAGTTTTCACATATATATTTTTTGCGTGCTTGTTTTGCTCTCTCTCATCCATGTCCATCGCTGTTATTGAATATCTGAAGTGTCTCTAATAGACCGCATCTCAGCCGTCTGTCTGTGGTTGAAGTGTCATTGCAGTGGCCTGTTTTTCTCACATGGAGAGAGACTCAATGGCTTTAACTCCCCATTCGAATATATCAATCCTGATGCGCATTATTAGCAGAGCACACCGTCTCTAATGGATGCTGTGCACATTAGAGGAGCTACTGATGACGGTCTGGAACTCACGGCCAGTGAAACAGGGTTGGAGACAAAAACTGTCCAGTCCCGTCTCAATTTGATGAATAGCAGGTTTTGTAAAGATGTCAAAACTGTCCTTGGCTGTAGTGTGACCTGAGGCGAAATCTGTTCTGCCGCTCCAAACCCAACAGTTGCAGAAGGTTGCTCAGTATGAGGAGGTTGATATGGATTCACATTGATGCTGAATGTACATTATGTTTATGGTAAATATTTAATTTATATGTATGGCTACAACTTTAAAAATAGCATTTGTCTAAGGATACCCTGAGTTTGCTATGATGGTATACCTATAACCACAGAGCTGATGCTTCTATTTTTAGACATTTTCTTCTATGCAATGTATATGATATAGTGGAGGCCGGGACTAGTTGTCACACTTCAGTGAATATTTCTCAAGGTAAGGTTATTTTTTGAAAGTCAAATTCTGTGCGGGCACAAACCTTAAAGTATTGGCTACAAAAACAATATTGAATATTTCCACCGTTATTGGACAAAAAAAAAAAAAAATACATATAGTATGATACATTATGGAAATGCATATTGTCACACTGCAATAGGAACTTGCTTTTTACTGACAGTGATTTAATCCCTTAAAAAAAATACTTTATAAATACTTAATGAAATACAATGTAGTAGAAGGAAATCCAAGGCACTCTTCTTTAGAAAATTATAAAAAGCCTTTATTGGACTGGCTATTTCATAATAGAAAATTTAAAAGACATTGGGGGAAAAAAACAACCCACGCGTAGCGGCACAAACAGCCTTCTTCAGGGTATGTTTTCCAATCAAACAATTTACTCTTTTATAGATGCTAATTAGAAACACCTGAATGACAAATTACATGCACATACAGAGAAGGTCCTGAAGACTTAATGAAATACAGTTTAAAGAAAAAAAAACGATTAAAAGTGTATTATACATTGTAAAAATATTTTTTCGCAGTTGTAAGCAAATTAGTGCGTTTTAGAAGAAAATATAATTTCAGTCTTTCTACTTCAGAATTTCACATTTCATTCAG
The DNA here is from genome assembly GCF_949319135.1 of Squalius cephalus. Classification (NCBI taxonomy): domain Eukaryota; kingdom Metazoa; phylum Chordata; class Actinopteri; order Cypriniformes; family Leuciscidae; genus Squalius; species Squalius cephalus. Next base: position 12,428,507 of record NC_137142.1, read on the forward strand.
TATATTGTTTGCCATTACACATTTCTGAGTGAAAATAGTTTCTGTAACATTTTTTTGTTCAGTGTAGGATGTAATACCTTTTCAGCAAAATGTAAAGAAAAAACAATTATGAAACAGCAAAAATTAACTAAATTAACACAAATTATTACACGCCAATACATATATGCACATTAAATATTGATTTGAGTTTTTATGATTGTACTTCAGAAAAATAGTTTATTATGAAAATCTATGACAGCTTTTCTTGGCCAAGGACCGCCCAAGAGGACGTTTGACTGACATGTAATACAACCAATCACACTTCGTTTTGTTCCGCGTCATTTTAGGGGCGTGACAATATAATGTCGATGTCCCTACAATAACACACTAGTGTGCATCTAATAAAGTATTCATTCAAGAACGTTGTGCAAGTTTACTGCAACAATGGAGCCGCGGACTTCACGTACTTTTGAAAATCCAGCATTTAGTTGATCCTGGTAAGCGCTCATTGTCACAGTAGTAGACACAACAACTTTCTTCTTCCACGAGGGGGTTTGGCATCACAGCATTTGTTTATGGTGGACCGATAAAGAACGCAACACACACGTGTCCCGGACATCCTGTAAAATTCAACACATCACAACTTGATTCACGCAAGGTGATTTACTAAGGTTTACGCTCGTCAATTTACTGGTTCTTGCGCCATTATTTGCTGCCCCAAAAAAGCAAATGCTACATGGTAGATTGCGTTGGTCATTATGGAACTTATTATGGTCTGTGTTCTTTAATTTGTGTGTCATCAGTAGATCACGTGCAGAACTTTCCACTCCCATTGGCGCTGTTTTGGAATTTTTTCTTCCTCTTTAGTAAATCTGCCCCTAAATGACAACTAGTCCCAGTTAGATTATTTTAATCATCTGTGAATATTTGAAGTGGGGTAAGCAATATTTCAAAAACGCTGTTGGACATTGTTGATATTTGAAATCAACCCAAACAAACACACACCCCTCTTCATTGCTCCGCCTCCAAAACTCACCAAAACTCAATCCTAACCACGCTGCTCTGAATCAGTCTCGAACCCCAATCGCCCACATGCAAGGTGAGTGCACTAACAATGACGCTAAACACCACGTTGCCTAACTGTCTTCAGCTCGACTCTCACTAACGCCTCGGTTACGACTGTAACCTCTGTTCCCCGAAGAGGGAACAAGCGTTGCGTCGAGATTGACGCTATGGGGAAGAGCTTTGCGTGATGACGTCTTGAAGCACATGTAAAATCAGTCCAATGGTGTGGTGGAACGTCAGAGGCAGGTAACGTCACGTACCAGGAAACTATAAAGCCGGCCCGAAAACAGAAAGCGAAAGCTTCGTAAAGTCTGAAGTAGTCGCTGGCAGGCATGAAGGAGAGGTTACAGTCGTAACCGAGGCGTTCCCTTTCAAGGGAACTCACGTTGCGTCGAGATTGACGCTATGGGGAACGTCTATACCAACGCCACCCTAGCTACAAATGTCTGTCCTGTGTGAAATCATAAAGAGCAGCACTAGGATGACAGGACCTGAGACCCTGGTGTAGAGTCCAGGTCCAAAGAGTAAAACCTGACAAAGGTGTGCGGTGAGGACTAGCCTGCCGCATCACACACGTCCTGGAGAGAAACTCCTGAAATAAGGGCCTTGGAGGCCGCCATACTCCTTGTAGAGTGCGACCGGACAGCCATAGGAGAAGGCTGCCCGGCCGCTTCATAAGCAAGCGAAATAGCCTCAACCACCCACTTGCTCATTCTTTGCTTAGACACTGGGGACCCTTTATTCGGGGACCCAAAACACACGAACAACTGATCGGATTTACGCCACAGGGCAGCTCTGTGGACATTGGCGTCTAATGCCCGTACTGGGCAAAGCAAATTATTCGTCTCCTGGTCCGCATTTTGAAAGGGAGGAGGACAGAAGGCCTGCAGTACAATAGGTCTGGCCACATTAGTGGGGACCTTGGGGATATATCCCGGTCTTGGATGCAGAAATGCCTTGACCATGCCGGGTGCAAACTCTAAACACGACGGGGCAACCGACAGTGCTTGAAGATCCCCAATTCTCTTGAGAGAAGAAATAGCTAGAAGGAACAGAGCTTTCAATGTTAAGAACTTCTCAGGAACCTCCTCAATAGGCTCAAATGGGGCCAGGGAAAGGCCTTGCAGCGCAATGGACAAATCCCATGGTGGCACCCTAGAGCGAACTGCAGGCCTCAACCTCAAAGTGCCACGAAGGAAACGAGATACCAAGGGGTCTTTCCCCACAGACATTCCACCCAAAGGAATGTGGCAAGCACCTATGGCCGCCACATAAACCTTTAAAGTGGACGGGGTCAGACCTGCAGTGAACCGGTCCTGCAGGAACTCCAGCACTGTACCAATTGGGCAGTTAACTAGGTCCAATCGACGGTCACTACACCAAGAAGTGAAAACTCTCCACTTCAGGGCATAAAGTTTCCTCGTGGAGGGAGCTCTGGACTGTAGAATGGTCTCAACAACCTCAGTTGAGAGACCTGACTCTATGAGCTGGGCCCCCTCAGAGGCCAAGCCCACAGGTTCCACAGTTCTGGCCGAGGGTGAAATATCGAGCCCTCTGCTTGGGACAGAAGGTCCCTCCTGACGGGTAGCTCCAGAGGAGGCCCGTCGAGGAGAGACACAAGATCGGGAAACCATACTCTGCCCGGCCAGCACGGGGCTATAAGAAGTAGACGGACCCGGTCCCTGCGAACTCTTTCCAGAACTCCCGGAAGCAGAGCAACTGGGGGAAAAGCGTACAGACTAGGGGTGTGCAAAGCAGCCGGTATTTGTATCTGTATTTGTATTTGTTGAGGGGGGAAAAGTATTTGTATTTGTATTTGTATTTGTATTCGAGTAAAATTCAAAATAGGTGTAAAAATCCATTTTTTTGCGTTACACTTCTAATTTACGTTATAGTGTAAGTATTCTTTAATTATATCCATTATAATAATTATGGATATGCAATATTGGTTGATGTTTTTCCTTAAATCCAGCAATGAACATGTAACAAGGAATGTCATTGAAAAGAAAATAACATAACAGCCATTACCAACGTTAACGTTACTCTGTCAACAGCCTATTGTCTAAATTACAGAGCTAACAGAGCTACTAGTGTTGTCACGGTACCAAAATTTCAGTATTCGGTACCAATACCAGTGAAAATCCTCGGTTCTCTGTACCAATTTCGGTACCAAAGCTTAATTTAGATTAAATGTACATATATTAAAGTGTATATCACGGTTACAAAGATGGAAACTGTAGTATTAAAAACACTTTACAATAAGATTAAATTTGTTAGATAACATTAGATAAAATGACCTAACAATAAACAATAGTTATATACTGTCACAATTATTCTCCTTGGGGTTCATTTAAAAATACATTTTTAAAATCAAAAGTTAACATTATTTATGTTAACATTATTTAATGCACAATGACTGAAGTGAACAAACATGACCAATCAAGTGTTTGTACTAAATAACATTCACAAACATTAATTAATGTTGTAAAAATATATTGTTCCCTCAATGTGTTGATGTTAGATGCGCATTAAGTAATGTTAATGAATGGTATCTTATTGTAGTGTTACCAAATACAGGAGATAAAACGTGTTTTATTTGACTTGGCTGTACTTTTAATCCAAAACTGCATTCATATTTAATTTTAAAAGGGCTTTTTAAACCAGCTAAGAGTTATCCAGCCAAGAATAAGCCTAGAACAGTTTTTCTGATGGACTGATATTAATGACATGATGACGGCTTTTTATTTAATTTCTCATCTCCATAAATATACCTAAAGCTAATGCAAGGGCTAGAAATCAATTAATTCTTTGCTGATACTTCCTCGTCATCATGAAGAGCGCAGTTCGCACCGCGTCTGTCGTTGCTATGCAACCAACATAGGCGCGCCTGGAAAAACGAGCGCGCCGTTCTCTTCTATTATTATAAGCGCGCTTGCCGCGCGCCTACATTTGAAATCTGCACGCGCAAAAAACGCGCTATGTGAACGACCCCTTATGGCAACGTGACATTAGCCTAATCCAAAATATTTCCGTGTCATTTCCTCCTTTCTTATCAACAAGTGGATTTACAGCCGGAGGAAACGCAGCTTTTTGATATAAAGTTTTTCTTGTTCCCGAATACAAATATTTTTTAAGTATTTGTTCGAAATAAGTATTCGTAAAAAAACACATTATTTGTGCCTTTCCGAATACCGTATTCGGGTTCGGCTCCACCCCTAGTACAGACGTAGCCTCGGCCACGTCTGCACCATAGCATCCAGTCCCAGAGGAGCTGGATGCGTGAGGGAGAACCAAAGTGGACAGTGAGACGTCTCTCGAGACGCAAACAGATCCACTTGTGCTTGGCCAAACTCCCTCCATATCAGCTCTATCACCTCGGGGTGGAGCCTCCATTCCCCGGGCCTCAGCCCCTGTCTCGACAGAGTGTCTGCTCCTATATTCTGGACCCCGGGGATGTAAGCTGCCCTGAGAGACAGCAGCTTCCCCTGGGACCACAAGAGGATATGGCGTGCCAGATTGCATAATGGGCGTGAGCGCAAACCCCCTTGGTGATTTATATAGGCGACTACCGACGTGTTGTCCGTATATGTACTAGCACATGGTGTCCCCTGAGATCTGTGATAAAGCTCCTCAGAGCCCGGAAGACAGCTAACATCTCTAGGCGATTGATATGCCATGAACGATGATGGTCTTCCCACAGACCTTGAGATGAGCGACCCTCTAGAATCGCTCCCCAACCCGTGAGGGACGCATCCGTCGTTAGCAGTTTGCGACGACAAGGAGCTCCCAACACTGGGCCCTGGGACAGGAACCAAGGTTTCTTCCACATAACCAAAGCACGTAGGCATCGCCGCGTGACCTTGATTGTGCGAAATGGGTTGCCCCTCAGGGAAAACCCCCTGGTCCTGAGCCACCACTGCAGGGGCCTCATGTGCAGCAGTCCAAAAGGTATCACGTTGGAAGCTGCTGCCATGAGACCCAACAGTCTCTGGAACTGTTTGACAGTGAGTAGCTGGCCTAGCTTTACACTTCTCACAGCTGCAAGGATGGACTCTATACGTGGCGGTGACAGGCGCGCCTGCATCGACACTGAATCCCAAACCACGCCTAAAAAAGTGGTCCTCTGAAGTGGAAAAAACACACTCTTCTTGGCGTTCAGCCGTAACCCCAGCTCTTTCATATGGGCGAGGACGACATCTCGATGCCGAATCGCCATCTGATGCGACTGAGCTAAAATCAACCAATCGTCGATGTAGTTCATTATGCGAATACCCTGAATGCGCAAGGGTGCCAGAGCTGCATCCACGCATTTGGTGAAAGTGCGGGGTGATAAAGCTAGACCGAATGGAAGAACTCGATATTGGTATGCTTTGCCCCCGAAAGCAAACCTCAGGAACTTCCAGTGACACGGACGGATGGAAATATGGAAATATGCGTCCTTGAGATCTATCGTGACAAACCAGTCCTCGGACCTGATTTGTGGCACGATTTGTCTCAAAGTCAACATTTTGAACTTGAGCTGCATGACTGACTCGTTCAGAACTCGAAGATCTAAAATGGGACGCAATCCCCCGTCCTTCTTTGGAACTATGAAATACCGGCTGTAAAACCCGGTTTCCCTGTTGGAGGGAGGTACATATTCTATGGCCCCTTTCTCTAACAGAGTGTTCACTTCTTGTTCCATGACCAGAACCTGCTCGAGGTCCACCACTGTGGGTAGGACCCCCATAAACCGAGGTGGGCATTTCTTGAACTGTATTTGATACCCTTTTTCTACAGTCTGCAGGACCCATCGAGAAACATTTGGCAGTAGCTTCCACGCTGTCAAAGATTCTACTAGAGGTACCAGTCTCTCGAGACTGGCTTCTGGATTTTGTTGTTGTTGAGTAATCGGTTCGTCGCCCTGTAACGGCGCACCGGCAGGGAACGACTGAACGGACTGCTCTAACACCCTCCTCAGAGGGGGCGGGCATCCCGAGGCCACTACGTTTCCGGGTGGTCCTTGAGATATGTGCTCGCCGGAGACCGCTGCGCCCTGAAGCACCGGAGGTGGCAGGGTTGGCAGAACGGTCCCCTGAGGGTACCGAAGGGAGACGGGCACCGTAAAAAGAGGTGTTGACCGCTGCACTTCGGGGGGGACTACCCTCATTGTCCTGAGCCCTCGGGCGTCAGGGCTTCTTCCCAGCAGCCTTCTTGGCAATAATAACGGTCCGCAGATCCGTTTTACCCCTCGAAGACTGCTGGGTTTGAGAGCGCCCTCCGTGTCCCCGTGATTTTTGTGGGGGAGCACGGGAGGACACGCTCTGTTTTTGAGTGGCACTATGTTCAGCGCTCTTTTTAGATGAGTGAGGCTGCTCCCGCCCAGCAGCCTCATAGAAAGAACGCCGGGGGAGAAGTTTTTGAAGGGCGGCTGCCTGTTTAGAAGCTTCTTGAAACTTAACTACAGCACTATTAACCGCATCACCAAATAATCCCGAAGTGGAAACAGGCGCATCCAAAAGAAAATGTTTTTCTTTGTCTTTTATGTTGCTGAGATTGAGCCACAGATGCCTCTCAGTGGCCACCAGGGCTGCCATAGAGCGGTCGATGGATTTAGCCGTCTCCTTGGTGGCCCTGAGAGACAAATCTGTGGCTCTACGCAGTTCGCACACCACATCGGGACCAATCCCCCCGCCCTCATCTAAATCACCCAGCAATTCTGCCTGGTATGCTTGCATTAAAGACATTGTATGCAAACACGCTGCAGCTTGACCAGCGGCGCTTTATTGCGCCGCTTTATTGCGCCGCTTTATTGCCAATATGCTTTATTGATCAGGGATGATGTAACTCTGACTGGCTTGGTGGGTAACACAGGAGCCTTCAGGGAAGATGCCGTTGCTGGAGAGAGATAGCTCGCAAGCGTCTCCTCCACCTTCGGCATCTCCCCATAACCATGCTCTTTATAATTGGAAATAGTGGAGGAGTGTGATGTTTGTGCACTGTAAACTCTGTATGACATGGGTTTCCCCATGAAGGCTTCTGCGGAAGGCTGGCTTCTGCGCTGAGGCTGTGCACGAGGCTGAAGGAAGGCTTCTGCGCAGAGGCTGTGCACGAGATGGCAGGAAACGTTCGTCGAGCTTGCTCTTCGAGCAAACGTCCTGCCTATCTTCTGGCCACTCAATAGATAGTCTTTCTACAGCTCTTGTCACTACCTCTAGTAATTCTTCGAACGCATGAGACTGAGGTGGCGAATCCTCAGACTCAGCGTCAACACTAACAACGTCCAACTCCTCAGAGCTGGACAATTGCAGTGTTGGTGCCTCCACCGGGGGGGAAGAAACCGCAGCGCGTGCTTCCACACCCTGATGAGAGGCACTGGGTCTATCAGAAAGAGGCTGAGATAAGGCAGAGCCCGTCTCAGCATCCACTGATAGATCCATTTGCGAACCCCAGGTCTGTGATCGATGCCGTGCCTTGGCAGCGGCGGGACCAGAGCCCTGGGGAACGCGATCCTGAACATTCTGGAAGAACGCCAGGCGGGATCGGAGCGTAAGCAAAGGCAGCGCGTCACAATGCTCACAGCCAGCACCCTCGAGTGCTGACTGGGCATGCTCCTCACCCAAACAGGCAACACAAAGGACGTGAGTGTCCCCACCCGTTAAATAACGCGGGCAGGGGTGCACACACAACCTAAACTGCTGCTTGCTCACCATACTGAATATATATATATATATAATATAGACAGACAACACCAAATAACGGGACAGTTTTCACATAGAGCGCTACTGAAGACACAGAAGCTTTCGCTTTCTGTTTTCGGGCCGGCTTTATAGCTTCCTGGTACGTGACGTCACCCGCCTCTGACGTTCCGCCACACCATTGGACTGATTTTACATGTGCTTCAAGACGTCATCCCCCAAAGCGTTCCCCATAGCGTCAATCTCGACGCAACGTGAGTTCCCTTGAAAGGGAACTGGCCCGCGTTACGCACGCAATCCAATAGTGGATGTCTGTTTATCATAGCAGAAGCGCAACAAAATAATGCTTAATTAAAGCACAGAACGAATGACAAGGAAGCACAAAAAATGACCGTACAGTACACAATAGTAATTACAAACAAGAGTTGGTTGTTAGTTGCCAACAGAACAGGAGCTCCAAACAAACAATGCCACTCAAACCCAGTGTTACTCACGTGTGGAGCCGAATCAAAGCAACATCTGCATCTGTTTTCAGACCTCCCCTTTTAGCTCTCTCCATCGCTGGAAAGCTTTTCTAATATTTACGTGGGTCCTAAAGCTCTTGCCCAGTCAAAACCCTTAATTTTGCAGTGATTTCTTCTGAGCTTTTCTCGTTTGTATTTTGTCTCATCTCTATTTCTGCAATCTTCTTTAAATCTCCCTCTTGCTCATTCTCTCTCCTCCACCATCATCACACGTTTCTTTTTGTTTGTTCGTGTGTCGGTCCAACTAACTTCCAAGCAGCATTTTTCAAATATCGCTTACTCCACCTTTAAACATAGTACTTTATCAGATTTCCATTCCAGTGTGTGGTGTACTGTGAGTGTGAGACATGGAACTCTAATATTAGCATAAATTGGAAAGCAGATGTTTGAGATTCAGTCCCAGCATGCCATGTGTGTCTGATCATGGTTGAGCTGGTTTGTCTGGCTGAATTCTTCCCACATTCACCACCACCACAGCTAGAGACACAGGGAGTCTTTTAATGAATAGTAAATACAGCCCATTTAATGTTCCGTTTGATACGCTCTTCTCAAACAAGTGGCTAAACCAGAGGAGGATAAAGGTTTCTTATGTTGTTTCAACCCCCTCCAAGCACTGGGTTTCTGGAAGATGAGAACGTAAAAGATAAATGTAATTATCCTGCCACAGTGCGTCCCTTTTGAAATATTTTCAAAAAGATTAGAGGTCTATAATCTACAGATGTCTAATGCTGGATATATGGATATGTTTGATAATCGCTTATTGGGCAGCACAGAGGTGTTCTCATTAGCAGAAGAATAGTAAATGCGCTGGACATACAGACTGTGGATTTGGGCTTTATAAATGTAGCCATTATGCTGATTAGATCTTAATAGACGGCTCAATACATGTATGTGTGTGCGGTGTTGGGATTTGCAATTTAGCAAGTCGACCCAGTTCCAAGAGTCCTGGTTGTATTGACCTTAGCCTTCATCTCATCAATGCTGACCTTATGCGTGACATTTAACCCCCTTCGACAGGCTTGGACACAAATCTGAATTGGCTCAGATTTAGTTGGAACTTGAGCTGAATTGGCACAGGATGTCAAATTGGAATGACAGGAAAGGGAATTTACATGAATTGCTAATCAGAGAAAAGTAACTTTTTAAACTAATTTTTGCTAACATATAATAACATATAATAACCTTTGGTTACTTGAATATATAAAAGTTACTATAAAATTCCTATTTATATAAATATGTTTCTGAAATTTTATGATTTCTGTCCTGAGAAATTTTCACTGCATTGAAAAGCATGTTTTCACTAGTATATGTCTTTACATTTAAGCATTTGGTAGATGTTTTTATCCAAAGTGACTTTCGTTGCATTCAAGATATGCTTTATTTGTATATTTTATCAGTTTATGCATTCCCTGCAAATCCATGAAAATCCATTAAACTTCCAGAACAAAAGAAACAAATAGTGTAAAAATTTGATTTGCTAGTTATTGAACTTGGTTAGGTTCTGCATAACAAATATTGCCGAGAGATAAATCATGCACAATGACTCACTGTATCACAATAAAAGAGCGTTCACACTACCAACTCCCCAACTATGAGGTTTGACCCTACCATTGTATCAGGCCACTCAGCTGGCAAAGTAGTCAGAAATGCCATAACAGAATATGCGAAAATCATGAAAGCATATTTAGAGACCTATTTGGAATATCAGTACATTTTTTATTGATTTTCACATTGATGAAAGAAAGCAGCCTTGAGCAATTCATTTACTTCAAACTAAAACTTTGCTTGATTCAATAAGCATATGACCTCTGATGTTCCAACTGCTCAGTTTCTAATTTAATCCTTTTTTTTTTTTTTTTTTTTTTTTTTTTAAGCTCCTTAATCTCATAGTCCAGCTCCAGTGTCCTTTTATACAGAGCCCTCCTGACAAAATCTGTTTTTACCTGAATAAATAACAGACTGGTTAAAGTACATTTTAGACTGGGAAATAACACAGACTGACATGGGCATGTACAAAGACAGGACTGAGCTGTAAATTCCTTGCAGGGATTCATGCACTACCGGTTTTCCTTTTCTTAGGAACATTTAGGAAGAACCACCTTCAGGTTGAAGGGAAGCTTGAGTATAATCACATAATACAGGGGTTATCAACCTTATCCGACCCAGGGACCCCTTATTTCCTAAAGTAAAAATGCTACTCGGCTAACAACATTCCCTAAACTTTTTCTAATGTAATTCAAAAATTATGTAACTGATAGGACAACATTTTAGTCTCTCTGCAAATCCAGCGTCAGAAGGAAGGTTACGCAGCGACCGTGTTTTTCCACAACCTGGCACTGCACAACATTTAGCATTCTTCAAAGGCATGTTTATAGCTTAGTTGCTTGAGCTAGTGTTAGCATACTTGTCATGTGTGAATCTGTGGGCAGGGCTACAGCGGTAACAATGCAGAAGTGGGCGTTGATCTTCTGCAGAGGCAGTCTTTCACAGGCACATTCCAGGAAGTTTTCAGTTCTGAATCTTACAGGATATTTGTATAGTATGATGACCCTCTTATATGTAAAAAGCTCAAGGAAAATTGTATTTCTTAATTGACCCCTTTAAGACTGCATAACTTATATTAACTACTTTTTATTTAGTTTATCAGTGAATTACCTTTTACCTGCTTTGCCGTGGCCTGCTGAATTTCCCTCAACTATTTATGGCACATACACTCAGCCATATGGACTCACATCACAGTTAATAAATATGAACTCACGTACACATACCCTAAATCAAAGAGCTCTGTTTGGAGGAGGCAGCACTCTGGACGCCATCCATCATGGCTCGCCCCTGATTGCTGGCAAGTGCCAGCTCCTCTGCCAGGGTGTATTCCCTCCCTCTGATTTCCTCATTTCACCTTTTTTCTCTCACATTCTTTTTGCTACAGATGATACATGTTTGTGAGAATGTGTGTGCATTAAGAATAAAGAGGTCATGGTAAACATTCACCACTTTGAGTTGTTTTTGCTACCAAGATGTTATGGAACTAGATTCAGCTAGATTCAGCATCAATCACCCCATCAAGGTCTGTCAGAAATCTTGGAGTAATGTTTGATGACCAGCTGACCTTCACAGATCACATTTCAAAGACAGCTCGATCATGCAGGTTTGCACTGCACAACATCAGGAAGATCAGGCCTTTCCTTACTGAGCATGCAACACAACTTCTCGTCCAGGCCCTGGTCATTTCTAGGCTTGACTACTGCAGTGCTCTTCTGGCCGACTTCCATCATGTGCAACTAAACCTCTACAAATGATTCAGAATGCTTCAGCTCGTCTTGTCTTCAACGAGCCCAAGAGGGCCCACGTCACTCCTCTGTTCATCTCTCTGCACTGGCTACCTCTCGCTGCTCGCATCAAGTTCAAGGCATTGACGCTTACTTACAGATCTATCACAGGCTCAGCTCCCTCCTACTTTCACTCACTCCTACGAGTCTACATCCCTACCAGAAGCCTACGATCGGTCAACGAGCGACGGCTCGTGGTTCCATCACAGAGAGCCACAAAATCACTTTCCAGAACATTCTCATTCACAGTTCCATGCTGGTGGAACGCTCTCCCCAACCTCATCCGGAATGCAGAATCCCTGACAACATTCAAAAGACAACTGAAAACCCATCTCTTCCGTGAGCACTTAACCTCATAAAAAAATAAATAAAAAAAAAAAAAACTTCCCTTTCCCTTTAAAACCTCACTTATCGGGCTTATGCTACTCTGAATAATGCCTGAACTTCGTATCTTGAGCACTTCTTACGTTGTTTTTGCCTCTTCACGATGACTCGCTTAATTTAGTCCTAATTTGTAAGTCGCTTTGGATAAAAGCGTCTGCTAAATGACTAAATGTAAATGACTAAATGTAAATGGAACTGGAGTTTAATCTAATGATTATACAGAATGCGTTTACACTACAAACCTTTTCACAAGACCAATGCATTATATGTGTGAAATTAAACTTTTATATTACAATAATACAATTATTATTATTTTTTATTTTTTATTTTTTTTGCTATATACACTTAAGTTTGGTGTAAGATTTTTTTAAATGTTTTTTTAAAGAAGTTTATTTTGCCAAGGCTGCATTAATTTGGTTAAAAAATACAGTGGAAACTGTAATATTGTACCCTGGTAATCCAGAGTTCTCGCGAGAGCACAAGTTGAATTTGCTCAGCGAGTTACACTGGTGTCGAATAATGATGCTCATTAAATATGCCCCTCGATCTGAGCTGCACCAATCACATCGGGTTATCTGATATAGGCGGGCCAGAGGCGAGCTAAACAGATGACGACAGCACTGTGAAGTCGAAGTCATTAGTAAACATTGCAAGATGGCTATGGATGAACACCAGTTGTTTGAAACGGCTTTGGCCGCTACAATGAATGAGTTAGACTTGGCTTTTTATCTAAAACAGGAACAGAAGACGCCGCTCGAATTGTTCCTTTGCAAGAAGGACGTTTTTGCTGTTGTGCCGACTGGATACGGTAAGAGTATCTACCAGTTAGCTCTGCTGGTAGCTGGGGTTTATTGTTGTGATTGGTCGTAGTGTTATCCAATTGCATGCAGTGAGATTTTCAAATGCACGCTTGGTGCCGCCCCTCAAGCTGGGCGATTTTCATTAGTCGACGCCAGACCATTAATCTTTTAGATTTAGGTCTGGATTTCCAGGCTATTAATATTGTGAAATATTATAACAATTTAAAATATTCAATTTGAATATATTTTAAAATGCAATTTATTTCTGTGATGGCAAAGCTGAATTTTCAGTATCATTACTCCAGTCTCAGTTTCAGGATATTAAGCAAAGCAAAAGAACAACCATAATACACAGATGAGATCGGACAATAAACAGATCAAACACCGGGTGTAAATACACAGGAAGGAAATCAACAGGTGGAACGAATTAATTAAACAATGAATCACAAGAATAATCAAGTGTCATTGCTGAATAAAAGTAGCCTGACTACGTCAGACTTCATACTTCCGCTCAATTTCAGTTCGCTTCTGTACTCAGTCTGAGATAGCGACCTATCTCCCCGTTTTCCTCCGGCCTCAAAACAGCCGGCCAATCAACGAACAGAGGGCGGGCTGAGAGCCGTGACGTAGACGCTGATTGTACCGTGGATGCGTAGATTTACTTCACATAATCTGCAAAAGTCGTTCACAGCCATGTTCACTCCGGTATTTAGCTTGATGGTTTTGTTTTCGCATCATACATGTGTTTACAGTGGAAGTTAGATGCGGCTGAGCCTGCGCATAACACACGTCATAACCAAACGTTATGTGATTGGCTTACGGGTAACCAATGATTTTAAACTTCAGGCAAGCTTTTTCTATTTCTAGCTTCTCCGAAATTGCCTACCACACCTTTAACTTTTTGTTTAAATAGAAAATACATCAAAAACAGCAAAGAAAACATTCCAATCCCAAAGCCCTGGAGTATATACACACAGTAAATAATTGTGTTCCCAGGTTTAGGAGTCTTCACTGGGATGGTAGTTGATGCTTAAGATTTCAGTTCTTCTTCCTAATCATTGCTGAATCCTGACAGGGATGAAGTGCCTCATAATTCTTCATTATCTTCTCAAAGCTGATATTAACCCTCTGGAAACATCTCCCGGTTTCCAGACACTTTCACTGGCTGAATACTGACTGACATTAATTAGAAAGGACCACAGCATTTTGTCAACCGCAACAAAATTAAAAATAAATATTTACTGGTGTTATTTGGATGTTAGAGGGAGAAATGTAAATGATAACACTGTTGCTTAATGTCAGCACTGATAGATTGAGTTTTAATAATAAAACAGAAGCATTTGACATTGATTAATTTATGGGAGGAATAGCTTGATATTTTGTACATTCATTTTTAACCATTTTCTGAGCCATTTTGCCTTTTTTTAACCACCTTATGTCAAATTGATTTATGTGGATGTATGAAGTCAGTTCCCCTCAAATTCACATGGGTGTAGTTCATCAAATTAACAATATAGATAATAATATAATAATACAATTATATGTTTAGTGGTTTTGAAAGACGTCTCTCAGAATTCTCACCTAGGCTGCATTTATTCAGTTAAAAACACAGTTAAACAGTAATATTGTGAAATATTATTAAAACTTAAAAGAACTGTTTTCAATTTCCAAAATGATAAAAAATGATGTGGATGTATACAGTCAGTCCCTCAAAATGACAGAGATGTAGCTCATCATATTAAAAATATGGAGCTGATACATAGACAAAAACCAGAATGAAATGTTCATGTCACAACTGAGGAAGACACATGCTAGGATGAATCAAAACAAGGCTTTAATGAGGAAACTTCAAAGGAACACAACTCAGGAGCGTGAGGCAATATTAAGTATCCAAATATGTAACTTAGCTCAATAATAACAATGTCTCTTTTAGATGCAGGTTCCAGGACAGAAGAGGATCCCGAGGCTGCCGAGCGAATAAAGATAATGAAGCATACGGAGGGAACCAGGAATGCAGGTAAGTAGTCAGGTGAATAACCGGTATACGTGACGCGACCAAGGCGAGGTGTGTGCTTATGAATGCTGAAGATGAGAACCAGGGAGGGATGGTGGGAAGTGTAGTCTGTGAGTGTGAGTGAGGGAGTGTAGCAGTGAAGGAGGACTGGTGCACTTGTGAGAGTTCATCATTTCTAAATAAAAGGAACACAACTCAGGAGTTAACAACTCATAAATGCATTTAAAGCAATACGAAAATGTAAGGTAGGTAATTTCCAGAGAGGCTAGAAAGCATAAGATCCCACCCTCCCTTCAGAGCATTTATCAAGCCACACCTCATCCAAAACACATTATGTATAGTACAGCAAAGAGCAAACAAATGCGTCACGAGAAAAGAGACGGAGTTAAACTACCTCATGTCCTACAGCACATTACAATAATAATGAACATAAACAACTTAAAGAGCACTGACCTGTACCACCTGACTTCTGCAGATTCATTTTGGCGTTGATAGTGTTGCCATTGAAATGTATAAAATCGAGTCACGAACCACTCCAAATATAACGTCATCTCTTCCAAATTACAGTAGTTATGGCGTGAACACAGCATATGCTCGTTGTCTTGGTTCAGGAGGAACTGTAAAAGGTTGCTGGTGTTTCAATTGCGGTGCTCAATGACTGACGTCTGTCTAACTTTTCATAGCATGAAACATGCTGATGACGTGTGATGTCTGGAGATATGGAAAGACATATGCTGACAGGCAGGTAGGACATTGTAGCATTGCATTCGGACCAAACATCTTAGACGATTTTATGGTCCTACGACTTCCACATACAGTATATATATATTGTCACATTGTCAGTCTGTTTTGATTTCTGTTCTTGTCGGTTATGCTGGGGCCACACCAAAAGAAAATGTGAGAGACCACAAACAGGAGGACAATAGATTTAACAGTTTTGCTCCTATAGTCTGTGGTGTGCCGCGATGTGAAGAAGACAACACACAACACACAAACAGATTTTCAACCATAGTCCCGACTGTGAACACGGAAAATCTTGCAAAATCTCTCGAGATTTCAGAATAAACATGGCAGACGATAGGCAGGAAGAAATTGCTATGACAGTTGGAATGCTTTTGACAGAACATTGCCACAAATCGACAAGTTGATCCTCCATCTCTGATGTCCATATCCATTTTACTCTGCTGCGCCATTACTGCGGTTGTTATGCTTCCGTCTTCTGTCAGCTCGCTTTCTGATTGGGTATCGTTTTGTTCCACCTGACAATCAACAGAGTAGGTGCGCGTTTGTCCTCATGGTTCCCCCCACACATCAGGGGGATATTCAAAACATGTTGAATATTTATGATTCGCGATCAGGGTGGCTCCGACATTCACATGTTAACTTGATAGTTCTAGTCAAAGTACTTCATCTTAATTTTGAACAGTATGTGCATTTTATAAATTGAAACAAAATAGATTATTTTTATGAAATGTTCTCAAAGTGTGCCTGTGCAGGTTTGATTTATTTTTTATTATTTTTTAAGCAGTGACATTCATACATTTAAGTGTGGCTGAAATGTCAAAATACTTTTGGGTGGAAATGCATTTTGTGTGATTTAGTGGACCCAAAATGGCCAGCGATACAATTCTACTGTGAGTGCACTGATCAATTTGTGGCTCCTCGGTATACTGGAGTGGAGAACACCAAACAGTGCATGTGTTTCTTTCAGTGTGTGTCATGTTTCATTTTGATAATGGCCATTGCTTGCGAGGGGATGCAGTAAGCAGGAGATGTGTAGTGTCAGTACTGCAGGTTGACTCGCTCTTGCCGTGTGTATGCCGTGATGCAGTGCTCATCTGTTCGAGTTAGCCTCCTCTTGAGAGTTCATGTTTCTGAGTTTGATGTCAGTCTCCAAGGTAGATCCTACAATACCTAAATGGGTTACGAACCTGAAAACCTTGTTTCTGATATGAGGCGAAGAAAGAGAGAACACAGAAAGAAAGTAGCGCACCATATGGTCTCATAATCCAACTAAATATGCGCAGTCATCACTCTCTGGTTTTAAACATGCTGTGATTTGATTACTGTTTGACAGAAATATCCAGTTGAGAGGTTAGTGGCCTGAAATTTATGATTTCGATTTCAGTATAGTCCTGAGGGATTGCAAATTAATGTTTGTGTTGTACACTGATTATGCATTGCATGATAAAATAACACATTTACATGACCTTACATTTTATATGATTATAAAGTAAAAGCTATAACCCAGTAAGTAAAACCCAGTTAACACTGCTAAAATTTTGCCCATAACCCCAATTTGCTCTGCATGTAAATTATTTCAGTGGCATTCTGGACATTATGCAATGTGCATGTCTTGTGCCAGACAATTTCCATCTCATGTAAACCATTAACCATTCATAGTTTTTATGAGTTGTTTTTTGACAGTTACCAATGGTTTTTTTTGTTCTTGTTGTTGTTTTTTTGCCTGTGCTGTGCATTATAGAAGTATTGCTGTTAAAATTGCTAGTAAAGTAATGGAGAATAATACTATACAAACGTATTAATATATTTGTGTACTTTATTTAACATAAATTAATAAGGAAATAATTGTTTATATACAATTCTACTGTGAGTGCACTGATCAATTTGTGGCTCCTCGGTATACATGTGTGTATACTCGGTGTATATATATATATATATATATATATATATATATATATATATATATATATATGAAGTATATATATATGAAGAGTTCAGATGCAAAAGTCTCTATGTGCCATCTGAAATTTTCTTCTAGAATGATCATTTTTATCAAGCTCGTATATTTAAGTTCAGTAATTTCACTTAAATGACAATTAAAGGGATACTTCACCTCTGGGAAGATGAATGTGTATTTAAAATAGGTCATTTAAGTAGAAGAAATGTGAAGACATTTTTGAATTTGGAGCTTTCTAGACTGAGAAAAGCCAGAAAATGTATTTTTGGCTTATGTGGATGAAAGACAACAACTCCCAGAATCCACTTGCTTCGCTGTCTCAGGAGGCCACGCCTACCGGTAAGAGTGCGCAGTTTAAAACAACAAAGCTAGCCTACGTGATGAGTTTGCGAGGGATCTAAAGATCGTCCAAAATGTCCGGGATTCGGCTTTTGCATTCTACAGTCGCCAATCATTCATCATGTTTACTGTGGCGAGCAGGACGAGGCTGACGGCCGCGGGAGAACAGCGCGAGGCCGGTGGCATGACTACTGAGACGCGCCGGGTCTCCCATCTCTCACGGGGGAGCGGGAATTTTTCTTAGCAATGGTAAAACACACACATCAACCGATCACTTGTTCAGCGTTCATGTAAACACTACATTCAAATTCACCAATCGGAATGAATTCAGTTAGGTTGAAACAAAAGGTTTGCATGTAAACAAGGAATAGCGACCGCAGAAAGCAAAAGCTGAATCCCGGACATTTTGAACGATCTCGCCCGCCGGACAAGTCCGGGAAAAGGAGGATGGTTACTTACTCAGCTTTCTCCTACCGGTTTCTACCGGTTCAGCTTTCTCCACAGAACAAGAGCCTGATAGCTTAGCTTCCAAAGAAAGACGGCTGACACTGTGTACATTCTGTGAGTGAGATCCCACCTCCTATGGGCGGGTTGAAAACATGCGGAACAACGCCATCTACTGGCTGTAGTCTTTAGCCTCTGGCCAGAAAATCCTCCGATGACGCAAAATGACGATTTTTGCGTCATCGGAGGATTTTTTCCAGACAAAAAATACATAAATCTCTTGTCTCAGGGGGATATGAGGGTGGAAAGCATGGTAATTCGAAAATACTACAGGTTTTCTACTAATACAAAGCTTAATGCTAAATCCTGAAGTAACCCTTTAATAGGTAATTTTCATTGCCATTTAAGTGAAATTACTGAACTTAAATATACAAGCTTGATAAAAATGATCATTCTAGAAGAAAATTTCAGATGGCACTTAGAGGCTTTTGCATCTGAACTCTTCATATATATATATATATATATACACACACACACACAATTATAGCATTAAATATAATTTCATAGTGTAAATATACCACAAAATATGGTTTATAATGAAATATAGTTCAAATATAATTGCATTGTTTTGTTTAATTTCTTTCTGGTAGATAGATATTTGAAGATTGACAAATATTTTACATATGGTTTAGTGTCAATAAATGTTATTTCATCAGAATCCACATAAACTTTGAACAGCTGTCAATGTGGATGGTTTTGGGGTCTGGATAGTGTAGTTAAGAGTTTTGTCTGTCCGTTGATCTTAGAAGGTACTTGCAGAGACACTCACTTTGTGATTAATATTCAGCGCAAATGAAAAGTTTGCACTTGGTTGAAAATCTTTTATTTGCTTGGAATTTCAAGCAATGATAGCTAATGGATCATGGTCTTAACTGGAGGTTTAAATTGGGCGAGTGCATCAGAGACATTATTGTTTCTCACTGCACCATAAATAACTAGGACTTTGGCTCAGATCTCTGAAGGGCTGTGCGGTTGGGGAGTCACTGGAGTCACTGCTGCAGTTTACATGCTGCATAAGCAGAAACATGTGCATTCAAAGCTTGTCTCTCTTCTCATTTCTCTTGTTTTTCTCTTTTCCTCTCTATTTCTCTCCTCCCTCTTTCAGTTCCTCCCCTCTTTGCCTTTGATGTGCTAAACAATAAATGATTTAATTCCCTGGTTGCTTGTGCAGCTTATTCCTGAGAATCTAGAGGGACAGACATTTGCCAGTTCTGTGGCTATAAACTTGAAGGGACTTGGATTAAACTTTTGGGTGCAAAGTTTGGAAGGTTATTCGAGATCAGCTTTTGACATCTTGGTTTTGATCAAAAGCGGATGTCCACAGACTTTTGTTCTCGCTTCAAAGCCTCATGAAACCTCATGAATGTACCAGAGTCAACCTTTCATGACACATGCAGGCTATCCATTTTCCCATCTTCATTCTCTTTTGAAATACATTACATGTCTAAAGAATGGAAAAATCAAAGTGGCTATATGTAAGCATTTTCATGCATTAATCACTTTTTATTATCAACAGCTTGTAACGAAACTTAAAAATCGAGACCTTCCCTGACTTTCTAGTTTGAGAGTCTTTAGGCTGATTTTTATGTGAAGGATTTGGGACGTTTTTTGCCGGGAAATTCAAAATTATTTGATATTATGCACGCTCCCGAGAACCTCTCTTCTGTTCTATGACACATGAAACGAATGCTTGTACAATGTTCAGGATAATGCTGAAAGTGTTATTCTGTACTGTAATGTCAATGTGTCATGCACAGAAAAGGGATTAATTCACTCACATAGCCAGATCTATATAGTCTCAAACATACTTTATAATCAAACTATCATAACAGTGCAATTTGCCGCACTGATGAATGGCAGAGCTGGTGCAAATATATCGACATCAGATTTTTTTAATTCAGCAGCATGGGTGGCGTGTGAATGTTTTTTAACAGTAGCTATATCGCTGCAGAGGTATTTCTAACTTCTTTTTACTTCTTAGCAAAGAACGAAAAAGAACTTTACCGTCACCATAAGTTTATCGGGGCTGCGCATAATTAAATCACGTGACGTGTGCACGAGTGCGAGCATGACCAATAATTTGCTGGCTGCAGTTCTCTTAATGGCCACCGGTGTTGCTTATAACAAGGGGTTTTGAATTCTACACACAGCCCTTTTAATAATGATCAATTCTTGGCAGGAGTTGGTGAGGCCAGTGCACTGATATATCCAAACAGAGACTGAGTGGTTGAAAGTAAACCAATAATCATGATGATAAATGAACGTTATTCTAAGATAAAGTTTGTTATATATTCAAATGAATGGGCTGGAAGAGAAGTGTGTTTTGTTTATCTTCACTAAACAGTATTTCAAAGCCAAAGCAATCATGCAGAAAGAGGGAGAATGATTTTGATTAAAGGTTGTCACAAAGGCTGTATCTCAGTTACCAATAAGATTCAGGGCCCTATTTTAATGATTTAAGCACATGGTCTAAAGCGCACGGCGCATGTGCACTTAGGACATGTCCAAATCCACTTTTGCTATAGTTTAATGACAGGATGTCTGCGTGCCGGGCGCATGGTCTAAAAGGGTTGTCCCTATTCTCTTAATGAGAAATGGGTGTGTTTTGGGTGTGACGTGCAATAAACCAATCAGAGCCTCATCTCCCATTCCCTTTAAAAACCAGTTGTGCTCGCACCATGGCGGATTCGCTATTTACATGGCGGAAAGACTGAACGCTTCTCCAGAGAGCAAACGGATATGCTTGTGCGCAGGGTTAAAGCACGTAAGCAGACCATCTATGGGACAAGCTGGATTCCACCATATCTTTATGTACACAATGTTATTATTTTACATTGTTATCCTTTTATTTTTAATATTTGACTAGTTTGTGTGCTGCTGCGCGTCCCTGTGTGTTTAATAAGCAGAGTGTACGTGCGTTGTGCACCCGCATATAGGCACATATTACTAATGCGCCATTTAAATTGCAAAAAATATATTCAGTATTCAATGGCGCAGTCTATTTCAGTTGCCTCAAAATAGCAATGTGGCAACAATGCGCCTGAACACACTGCATTTTCAGACCAGCACACCCATGGGCGAACAGAGGGGAGCAAATGCATTTGCTATTTAAACAATGTGGCGCAGGACGTGAAAATGATAACTGAGTCGGGCTGAAACTAGCAAATAACACTTGCGTCGCGCCTGGTGCTTCATTGCGCTGGGTGTATGATAGGGCCCTTAGCGTCAACGGTCCAATTTCTATGTTGGTTTAATAGGGTATTTATTTATATGTTTTTTTCTCTTTCTTTCTTTGAATTCTGTCCTCCATTTTAAATAAAATTAAGATTCCCATTGTCAAGTCAAAATCATTTTTATAGCACGTTATATATAGATTTTTTTCCAAAGCATTCAGCTCAATGTTGATTCAATTGAGTTCAATAACTAAGTTCATTCATTATGAAACAATTTCAATTCTACTATATTGAAGACAACTGTCATTATTTAGCTTATTTACCTCAATTCTCATTCATCATCATCACCATCATATTTGTTGTAGTTAATTTATAATTGTACAGTTGTTGGATAACAAGTGAATTTATTTTTACATTTTAGCTGAAAAGTATTTTTTAAACTTGTCTTTTCAAATCAGTCTCAATACTCTCGTTGTGACAGCTTACTAGTGTGACAACGTGCCCTGGTAAATATCAGTGTGTGCCAAATGAATGTATCTCCTTTTTTTTTTTTTTTTTTTTTTTTTTTTTCTGGCCACTGGCGGTGGAAATGTTCAAAAGGTTTTTGTAGTCAAGATTGTGCATATACAGAAATAGGCTTTCAAAAATAAACCTATTCTGAGAAATGTTCACTGGAGGAAAAAGTGTGGTGCTAGTCTTTCCTTCTTGTTAAAATGATCACAGACTCACACTGAGTGCTATTATTGTGGAAAATAATCTTATATAAAATTATATTGAAATCCACTTCTTCTTAATAGTGTCTGTAACATATGTCTTTCTTTATTCAAGCACATAGAGGACATTTGTATTACCCCCACGGTGATTTCACAAACCATTTCTCCCTTGAAATGTGGAATTATCGACATGTTAATTTTTTTGGACAGATTAGCACTGGCCCATAGTTCTAAGTCAAACTGCATTATTAATAAAGAGAATAATGTGCATTTTCCCTGAAGAGACATGTCTGCCTAATGGTTGTATAATCTGCTTGATATCGAAACATATTAGTTATTAGTCCTAATTCCAGTTCTGCTTGCTGTGTCTTGCCTCATTGCACTTTATTAGATGGTAGATTGCTAGTAGTTGAGAAAAGGCCTGGGAGAGGAGACGGCAATGCTGCCTACAAACTAGGGTCGATAATCAGCCTCTTTGTCTACTGACTGGTTCAATTGATTTTCTGAGGGAAAACAGCTTGTGTGTGAAATACTCATGTATGCAGAGACAGAGCTTCATGTGGGGACTAAAACTGTTACAAGGAGGTTTTTGAATTCCTTGTTTCTTTTTGACAGAAGATAATTGTTTTCATGCTTTTGATAGTTTATTTAACAAAGAGCCTTTTTTATGATGATCAGCAAGGGACAGTTTTCGATGAGAGCAGAAATATTCTACACATTTTCCCCTGGTTTCATAGACAAGACTTAAACCTAGTCCCAGACTAAAATGCATGTTTGAGCTGTTTTAACTGAAAGCAAATCATAAAATCATATCATAAAATATGTGAGTACCATTGTTTTCTCTCAAGATGCTCACCAGTAATGTTTTTTTCCCCCAAGGCATGTTTATAAAAGCTACTTATGTCCTAATTGAACTCAGGCCTAATCCTGGCTTAATCTAAACCCTGTTTGTGAAACTGTCTATTAACCACATGTGCCTCTCTAGTATCAAGTTCTCTGATGTAGTGCAGTATTTGATGTAGTGCAACATTTTAAAGTAAAAATATATTAATAAAAACTATTTTCTTTGTGGCAAAATCATTCATAGATTTTAGTCGTAAAAACATCTGACAGTTGCACACGTATAAAACAAGCCATTATTGCAGTCTAAACAGTATGTCTAGAATGTTTTTAGAGTACAATGAACTGGTCTCTGAACTATCTCTAAAGATCATAGAAAATATTATTCCTCATGATATAACCCATTGAATGTCATAGCAGTAAAAATGTACCATGCATGTGTGACACAGAAAGAGATGTGTAAAGTCGGCTGTCTCTCTATGGATCATGCTGTGGTCACATCTGTCCATGCAGTGGAGTAGCAGACGGTCAGAACCCTGCAGAGAAGTCTAAACCTCCAACAGCTGGGTCAGATTGAACTCGCCTCTCATCAAATTAAGGTAGATTTGATGGACTGTGCTAATAGTCTAATACTTTTGCTGCTAAACTGCTCTGTGTTTTTGCAAATATCAGTTTTCTGAGTCTATAAATATTCAACATGGTGTGTTGTACTTTGCGCTAGTATTTGTCACTGCTGATGTGTGTATGCGTACAGTTAATGCAAATATACTATTGATTTTTTCGAGACTTTGTGGTGGAATTATATCATTCAATCCAATGCCTGCTGCGACAGGATTAAGTTCACTGTAAAAATTAGTTTGTTGGTCTAGGACCAGTTTCTGCAACCCAAATCCAGATCTTAACTATTAGAGGAATGAGAAAAGCAGACTTTAGATTAGTGTCTGCAGACAATGTCGACTTAGATTGTTAAAGGGGGGGTGAAATGCTATTTCATGCATACTGAGTTTTTTACACTGGTAAAGAGTTGGATTCCCATGCTAAACATGGACAAAGTTTCAAAAACTAAGTTGTACGTTTGAAGGAGTATTTTTGTTCCAAAAATACTCCTTCCGGTTTGTCACAAGTTTCGGAAAGTTTTTTTCGAGTATGGGTATGTGTGACGTCAGATGTAACGGAATTTCCTTATATGGGTCCTAAGGGCACTTCTCCGGTAAGATCGCGGCCGCGCGCGCACTCGTAGACCAGAGCAAGAGAGTGAAAGCAGTTCGCCATCAAAGCGCCCTGCACGGCTTTTGGGAAGTCAATGTCACCAAAGAAGTGTGTTTTTGGTTGCCAGGGCAAGACAACCCTGCACAGATTCCCAAAGAACCCAGCATTAAGGAACCCGTGGATGGAGTTTGTTTTCCTGAGCATAAACGGAGTTGTGTAGACTGTTTGTTCCCTGCATTTCGACGATGATTGTTTTATAAACAAAGCCCAGATCGACGGATTTGCAGATCGTCTAATGCTTAAGGATCGAGCAGTCGCAATGATAAAGGTTCGCGGTCGTGCGTTGGAACCGGACGGTGAGTAACTGTTGAACAAATAATGTCTCTGTGTGTTGTCACTAGCTCGGCGCGTTAGCACAGCTAAGCTTCGCACACACGGCCCGCCCCCAGCCGCTCGGTTTTTTCCGGAAAGACTCGGTACACCCTATCTTTCTTTAATAAATATAATAAAACAAAAGACTTTTTGGAGATATGAAGGATGCAATATTACTCTATAGGTACTCAAGATTAACAGGAGATTGAGTGAAAATGAGCATTTCACCCCCCCCTTTAAGTTATTTGCAAATGCATTTTTTTGTGTGTAAATAACCAAAGTTAGATTTGTGAAACTATGCACATAAATAAATAAATAAGTATGTATGAATGTATTTCAAAAATGTTTATGTGAAAAAGAAAGTACACACTTTTGAATTCTATGGTTTTACATAATGTCTTAAAATTAGGCAAATACAACATCAGATGAACAACAACACATGACATATTACACTGAGTCATGGTTTATTTAACAAAATATTGGTCAAAATGGAGAAGCCATGTGTGTGTCACAGAGTCAGCCACACCGTCACAGCCCCAATCATCACTCTATCACCAGGATCCACCCACTCGTTCAAAATCACCAGAGTACTGACTCGCTGCACCCTTCATATTCCCCTTTCACTCCTTGTCTGGTATCGTTGCAGTATACACTGCTTTATGTCAGACTCCTTACCAATCTACTCACCTGAGATCGTCTCGTCCTGTATCCAGTCTCCTGTCCGTCTCCCGTCCGTCATACTGATCCAGATCTCCTGTCTTCGTGTTCACTCATCACCTGCACAGAGAATCCACTTCAGTCATCACCAGCTAAGTCACCATCATCATTCTACAAGTCACCATCGTCTCACCATCATCTGGTTCCCATTGTTCCACCACCAACTCTGCTTTTAATAAACACTGTGTGCACCTAAACCTGTCTGTCTCCTTCTGTGTTTGTGACAGTGTGACAATCTAAATACACCCTTACTGCTTCCATAGGAATTAAGAAGGTAAGTAGCAGTCATGCCCTGCTAAACAAATGCCTAATATAAATTGATCATCAGCAAGAGTGACCAACTCTATAAAAGAAGAAGTTTTGGCAGTTTGCTGGTCTGGATCATTCAGGTGTGTATTAACAATGCCAGGGAGGAAAGACATCAGCAATGATCTTAGAGAAGCAATTGTTGCTGCCATCAATCTGAGAAGGGCAATTTGAAGTCCATCACTCTACAGTGAGGAAGATTATTCACAAGTGGAAAACATTCAAAACAGTTGCCAATCTTCCCAGAAGTGGACATCCCAGCAAATTACAGTCTGACTTAGGGTTGGGAACCGAAAACCGGTTCTTATCCAGAACCGGTAGTGTTTTTTGAAAAATACCGGAACCGTGCGAAATTCCTAAGTTTCGGTTCCAAAAACGGTTCTCGGCCGATATGTGGGCGAAGTGCTGGGAGCTTATCATTTAATAGCGACGTCTCACACTCACCTCATGAATATTAAAATAGTAATGAAAGCACTCGCGCTACTCATATACGTTTTGAGAGAGAGAGAGAGAGAGAGAGAGAGAGAGAGAGAGAGAGAGAGAGAGAGAGACCCACGCGATCTTATTCCTAAATGACAAAAACTTCACACTGGAACATTCAAATCTGTTTGCGCTGTCGCTGAGAAAGCAGTTTATGAAACAGCTTTTCTTTCACAATCTTTTCAACAACACAGTATCGGTATTTCGGTGTTACAAATATTCAAATGATCACAGAAGTACTAAAATAAAAGTTTATAGTTCGAGAATAAACACTGATGTCTACGGTAGCAACCAAAACAGAGTAAATCACCTTTTGAAAGTCGCTTCAAATAATGAAAATTCGCTTCAGAATTTACTAAATGTATATAATGAGCGAGTACATCATGAATGCCTTTTTTCAAACCGTGTTTTTGTCTTATTCTGAATCACTACGGTAAGCTTGTAATAAGCGTTTATACTCGGACAACTTTACACCGGCACCGCTGCGGAGTAGCACAGTGCCTGAGTGACTCACCCGCGTCATAGAAATAAACATAGAGAAGTAGCTCCGGCTACAATGTTCTTCCGCAAGACGCATGCAGTTCTGTTTATTTAACTGCTAGAGCGCTGATTTGTCCAGTAATGAAGTAAGTGAAGTCTTTATGAATCAATCATTCAAATCAAAATATTATGTGTCACCTGTCTGGATCTTACATGTGTGTTCAAGCATATTCTACCCTTTCTGAGAGGGTATTCTCCACTGCTGGAGATACAGTAAGCTATAGGAGAGGTCCCACATTATCCTAGAGAATGCAGAAATATTTATTTTCCTTCAGAAAAATGTATTATTTTTGCAAAAATTGCTAAATAATATGTTGAATTTGTTGACATTACCAGTCTGTTAAACTCATTTGACAAGTAACGTTATAAGAAATAAACACAAAAAGGATTGTGCATTTTCCCCTTACAACTATTTTTTTATTAGTCGTTTTAATAATTTGTATTGAATGGGAACCGGAACCGGAACCGGAATCGTTTGGCGGAACCGGAATCGGAACCGGAACCGGAAAATGTCTTACGATTCCCAACCCTAGTCTGACTACAGGTCAGACCGTGTAGTGCTCAGAGTAACTGCAAAAAAAAAAAAAAAAAAAAAAAAAAAAACCAAGATCTACACCTCAGACTCTACAGGCCTCAGTTGACATGTTAAATGTTAAAGTTCATGGCAGTACAATTAGAAATAGATGGGACAAGTATGGCATGAAAGGGTTGCCACGAGAAAGCTTATTCTAAAAAGAAAATTTTCTTAAGTTTGCAAAGTTGCATCTGAATAAACCTCAAGACTTCTGGAACAATGTCCTCTGGACAGACGAGACCAAAGTGGAGATGTTTGGCCATAATGCACTGTGCCACGTTTGCCGAAAACCAAACACAGCATATACAAACACCTCATACCAACTGTCAAGCACACTGATGGAGGGGTGATGATTTGGGCTTGTTTTACATTCACAGGACCTGGGTACCTTACAGTCATTGAGTCAACCATGAACTCGGTAGTCAAATGTGAGGCCATCTATCTGACAGCTAAAGCTTGGCTAAAACTGTGTCATGCAACAGGAAAAAGATCCCAAGCACACAAGCAAATCTACAACAGAATGGCTGAAAAAGAAAATAATCAAGGTGTTGCACTGGCCCAGCCAAAGTCCATAATCACAATAAGCTGCAAAAAAAGGACTCACAGATGACGCCTCACAGATCCATGCGATCCCGAATTCAGTTCTACCAGAAAAACTCTGGAGATAGAATAATGTAACAAAGCATTGATTTACTGACAGCCCAGCAAGCAATTATTTATAAAGTTCTTTGGCGTTGGCCCCGTCCGTAGTGCATAATCCGAGGGTAGCGGATCTGCATTTCCTGCCTGAAGACGAAGGCAGGGGCGCAACCGACCCCCAAAAATGGGTGGAGTATGGATACACCGGGACGGGGCCCGTCCACCCCCAAAAAATGGTAACAGAAAGTTTACCCACCGGACGTGAATCCTGTAGTTCCTGAAAAATAGGAAAGGGAGTTACCATAAAATAGCATGATGAACGTTGGATGAGGATACAACATAGCCTATAGCTTAATTAGACAAGAAAGCTGCTTTTAGTCTTAGTAGAAACGTTGACCTGTAAGGTACAACGAGGAGCCATGACATTTTTTGTATTTATTTTTTTTTATCAGGGGCTTTTATCCAAACAACTTACATGGAATTCAATGTACTTTTACTTATTACCAGTTCACTCTAAAGGACACACAGAGACAAGGCCTCAATGGACCACACAGACGGTGCCACACTGGGCCATACATTGACAGGCCTCATTGGACCACACAGACAATGCCACATTGGGCCATACATAGACAGGCCTCATTGGACCACACAGAGCAGTGCCACATTGGGCCTTACATAGACAGGCCTCATTGGACCACACAGATTTGGCCACATTGGACCACATGGCCATAATTGACCACAGAGACGAGGCCTCGATGAGCCACACGGCCATGATAGACTACAGAGACAAGGCCTCGAAGGGCCACAACGGCCGCTAATGCCACATATAAGACAAGGTAGGACTAGACGAGCACATAAAACGAAGGCCACACAGGCCTTTTTTTTTTAAGTAATGAATGCTACAAGGCCTTAGTAGACCACACAGAACCTATGCCCCGAAGGGATACTGGCCAACCATAGCCATCTTTCAAAGGACAAGACCAAGCCGCTAAAGTCACACATAGGCAAACCACGCAGGGACAACGGCTACTAAGGCACACTGAACCTATGCCCCGAAGGGCCACGCGGCAAACCATAGGCATATTTTTAAAGGACAAGGCAACAATATGCCACTAGGCCTAAAAGACCCACACAGAGACAAGGCCCGCTGGGCCACAAGGCCGCTAATGCCACACAGAGACAAACCACTCATAGACAAGGCTGCTAGGCCACATAGAACCAATGACATAACTGGCCACAAGACCACGGGACAAGGCCACATTAGGCTACACGGTCACAGTAGAACACACAGAACATAGAATGAGGCTACGAGGGCCACGATACCATAAGCCCACACTGAGACAAGATCTTACAGAGACAATGGCCACTAGGCCACATAGAACCAAGGCCACGTTAGGCCACACAGAGGACAAGGCAACATTGTAACATAAGGCCTTGAGACCCACACAGAGACAAGGCCCGCTGGGCCACAAGGCTGCTAATGCCACACAAATAAAAGGCCAATGAGACAAAGCCACTAGGCCACACAGAACCAATGCCATAACAGGCCACAAGACCACGGGACAAGGCCACATTAGGCTACACGGTCACAGTAGACCACACTGAACATATATTACATAGAATAAAGCCACTAGGGCTTTATATATATATATATATATATATATATATATATATGGGACAAACAAATGGGACAAACCACAACGGCTGCTACTGCCACATGGAGACAAGGCCACACTTAGACAAGGCCACTAGGCCACACATAACAATGACTCAAAGCCATTATAGAATAGGTATTCACCTTGCATATAGGTATTCACCTGATTTGTTACTGGAGAGCTTGCTGAGAATGGTTTTTGAATCAGGTCTTATATATGATTCAAATGCCGAGGAAGACCATCTGCCCATGATCTTAATAGCTGACGTAGAGATTCCTCGATTCCAATTCTGAAGGAATGGCCGGTAGAGAGAGGGGGATAGACTGCAGCTTTTAATAACAGTAGTTAAATGAGTTCTGAACCAGGCCTTAGAAAGAGGTGCTCCGTTAGGTAATATGAATACAGGGACGAGATTAGAAGTTGTAGGGCAGATTTTCAGAAATATAATCATAGATGAGAAGGGACAAAATTTGTTATTGATTTTTGAAAGTGTTAGAGTGACGCCGGAGCCTTGAACATCAGTCTTGGAGTGCTTAAGAAATGGAGTGAAGAAATTAGAAATTAGGTGAAAAGCGTAGATCGGTAAATGAAATACCATGGGCAGAATTAAATGTATAAGTTTCTGAGGTGAATTCCCCTGGACGCATGAAACCATAAAAGGCAGACATTCAGCTTCTAGAAGAATGTTAAGAATGGAATGGAAAAGAGGCTGTTGCGGACGGAAATTATTAATCTTTGCAGTAAAGGCAGAGTAATAGGCAGACATTTATCTGTTGATTTACTGGAAGATTTAGCTAAACCTTTAAGTAGCAATCGAATAGAAGTTTCAGAAAAGAGACTTGAAAAATTGGGATTATAGTATTTTGCATAGAATTGGATTCCGGCAAGAAGTCTGCAGATGGAAGACATTTTTAGATTGCGATTTTCAAAATTAAAAATGGCCAGGAATGTATTGAGCTTTGATAATGAAGTTAATAACAACAGATTGCCAGATTAACCGTCTCACAATGGGCATGATCGTATGGTAAGATGATCTACCTTTATTAATAATGGCAACTGTGGCTTCGTTGTCGCAAAACATCACGATACGTTTACGTGACCACGCAGGAACCCAAATGATGCTAGCAACAGCTAAAGGATAGAGCTCGTAAAGTGCGGATGAAACAAGCCGGATACTGTTTTTGGAAAGTCATTTGGCCATTTTTCGGCAAACCATTGCCCTTGAAAGAACCCCCCAAAACCGATAGAAGGTGTGGCATCTGTGAATAATTGTAATTCTACCAATGATTTGAAATCATCATTGTAGAAAAAAGAAATACCGTTCCAATCATTTAGCAAGCACTTCCAAAATTTGATGTCGGACAAACACCCTTCGTCTATTTAGATCTGGTCGCTTAATTTTTCCATGGAATGGGCCAATGTTAACAACCGTGAAATGAAAGCCCTGCCTTGAGGAATAATACTCATGGCGAAATTTAGGTGGCCGAGTAGCGAAAGCATAGAGAGGAAAAAGTTTCCAAAAAAGACCTGATTCTTAGGAGCTTTTCGGAGGGAAGAGAAGCTTGCATTAGAACTGTGTTACGGGAGATTCCTAGAAATTCTGACGAAGTAGAAGGGCCCATGGTTTTCTCAGCGGAGAGGGGAACGCCGACGTCACTAAAAACCTGTTTGAGTATGTCGAGAATTGAAGATTGGGAAGATGGAAAATCGATCAGCAGAAAATCGTCGAGTAAATGTAAGACGAATGGAAGTTTGCAGACGTTCAACAGGATCCAACACAGAGCTTCAGAAAGGCTATTGAAAATATGGGGGCTACTTCTGCACCTGAATGTAAGCCTTACTGCGAAATAGAATTTTGAATGCCATTTAACTCCAAAAAGTGGCCAGTCAGAAGGGTGGATAGGCATCGTTTTAAAAGCGTCAGTGATATCAGCTTTAGCTATATCTATAGGATGCGGATCCTTGCAAAAGCTGCAGATGTGATCAAATTTACATTGAGAAAAAGAACAAACAGATTCATTGAAATTAACACAAGGAATAACACCTTTGGGATCTGTGACAGAACGTTTCCTGCTGTCATATGAAAGCCTTACATTTTCAGCACCATGGACAGCGTGCAGCGCTTGACTAGCAAATGCTTTTGGGCAAAATGGAGCTGAGTGTCCGTGAGCATGTACATAGTACATAGTATAGTACAAATAGTACAAGCCAGCGTTTTTTGGCCGCCGAAAAGACGAACAAGCAGTTCAGTATCAGTAACAGACCAGTCTAGTCTGGAGTTATAGAGCGAAATGAAGGAAGCAGATTTGGCGGAGAATGATTTATGATATTCGTAGAATAATGTTCCCCCATACCTTTGATTGAAGTCTGCCATCATGGCTAAATAAATATCCAACTCTTCCCTCCGGTCTGGAAAAACCTGACACAAAATGTCTCTGAAAATGCTGAAAGCAATAACAAATTCTGCGATAGATTTATGGTAGATAGATAGATAATAGATTTCGTTGTAATCTCGGATCAGACGTTTTAAGAAGGACTGCCACGTCACCACAGACAACCATTTTTCTGTCAGCTGCAGGTGAGGGAAGCAGAAATGAAGCCAGTTTATCCTTACCTTGGATGATGTTTGCTCTAATATGGGGGGACACCGTAGCAGCGGCTGGTGAAACAAAACGCCTACCAAAAGACTGAGCTGAGGCTGCTGTAGAAAGGTTGAAAGATGAAGTTGAAACATCGTGGAAAGGTGCCTGTGCCGGTTGTTGAAAACTTGCCAGGGCTGAAGAAGTAGAAGGCATGCTTGAGGGATCGCTTAATCCGATGGCAGGAGGACAAAACTGAGGGGTTGCTGAGAAGTTGACAGCTGGAATCGAGCTGTTGTTAGAGTTAGGGAAGGAGTGTTCAAATTTTGACATCTTCGATTCCAAAACTTTAACAGTTTGGGAGAGGCTTTGAACTGCTTGCAGAAGTTGAGTGTTAACTCCAGTGGGCAAGGATGAATCCAGAGAAGTAGGTGCCCGTGCATGCAGCGTGGTTCTTTTTGCAGGATGTGGAGATGATGATTTGGCTGTTCTCTTTCTGCCAGCTTGTTTTGTCTGTCCGGATGCAGAAAAGGTTGCGGGACAAGTAGTGACGGACTCGGGTGGATTACCCAAAGTATTTTGGGCCAGAAGAAGTAAATCCTCTCTGGACAGACCTTGGCTGATGGGAATACCAGCTGCCTCCAGAGTGCTGATCACGAGCCACTGCATTGAAGGTGCGTACTGTACCGTGTTGGAAGAGGAGAGGGCAAAAAAAATTCTGAATAGTCGCAGACGAATGGTGTATCGTTAGACATGGTGGTTAGCAGTAATTGTTGCGTCAGCATCTGCAAACTCAAACGTGTAAGTACCGATCTTTTATATAGCAAGTATTAGGACATGATTGGATAGATGTGAAGGTAATACGTGACATAGTAATTAAGTCTTCCTGGCAGAACTTATGCTAAAGCTTTCATTTCTCTTTCACAGCTTATTGCGCTTGAATGGTCAAAAACACACACAATTATGTCAAAATGCACATCGTGTGGAGTATTCAAATAAACACAATCTGTTATGTCCTACTGTACGTGAATGTAAACCGTTGGAAGCAAATCACATGTGTAATAATATATTAGATCCATGCATTTGTTTTTAAAGGGACAGCAGCCTAATAAACTGTTAATATCTGTTTCAATAATGTTAATCACAAAAAAATAAATAAATCTGAAAATCACTCACTGCTTTTGACTGAATTACTTCTGTATATTTATTAAGAATCAACTTATATTTCATTCATACAGTGAAGACAGTATTTTATTTACTCAATTTCTGTAGTATTTTTTAAGACATGTTAAATAAAACTAGGCTACTGTACTTTTTTATTTACCAGTTTTATAGTTGCAAAAGTTTGTATTCTTGTATCAAGGAATTTTAATTATGAATTGTTCTATTTGTCTCAGCGCTGCCTTGCTTTATTACTGAAGACTGCCAGTGTAATGATTGCAGTGAGCTTAAATGGCATTTGTTTTATAATATTGGGTTGACTAAAATGGGAAGAAAAAACTAAATCAATTTCAAGGTTTACAATTAGGCTAATTCAGTGATATTTTTTCTTCTAGACCTATTGAACTGGGCTTCCGGCCGCCCCAAGCCTAAATTATTATAGTTACATAGTAACCATAATAACCCTAAGATCACTCTTTCAATTAAATTGCACTGCATTGAGATATGCATACATATATGCAAATACATATATTTTGATCTTGTGACCTTTTACATTGCCACTGTCGGTGGTGACCACAAATGGTGGAATGCAGTATACATGATTCACACAAATATGCAACCTTGAAATACATAACAACACACTCCCATAAGCCTGTTGGTTTGCAAGCACATACACATCGAGATCAATGTAATGACGAATGAGTTTGACTTTGAAATTATAAGAGACTCCTACAGAGGGGTGAGTTTAAATTGAGGGCAACACTGATAACAGACAACTATTGGAGTGAAAAGTGTTCTAAGATTACTTTAAGAAATGACAGAGAGAGAGAGAGAGAGAGAGAGAGAGAGAGAGAGAGAGAGAGAGAGAGAGAGAGAGAAAGAAAGAGATCAGAGTAAAAGATGTGTTTGTGAGTAATCGTGTGTTGAGATCATTTGACTGGTTGATGGGTGATTTTCAGCACGTCTGCTCACTTAGACAGTAACAAAACAGAAGCTTTCCTCTTCAATGAAGTGACTTTCAAGCTTGGATGTTTGCTTTGTAGAATTTATTAAATGTCTGTTCTTGTATTGTTTTAGGTTATTTCAACTACTTGATTGATTTCAGTCATTATGCTGTCTTAATAAAGCATTATTGATTCATTGCTTTCTAGTCTTGCAAATGCATCAAGCAAATCACCCTCCAAAAAGGATCTTGCAGATATTTATTAATTTCAAGATGGCACATACAGTATATTTATTGTGTACAAGGCAGCTAGTTATAAATCATTTGATTTATCATGGTAGATAAGAAAAATGAGAACAACTACAAAATTGTCTCATATTGATATTTATATGCATATATTTATGTGTCCGGAATATGTTCAGCCATGTGAGCTGCATGGGACACTTATACTTTCAGAGTTAATTAATCAGGTTCATTGCGAAAGTTCATATTTAAATGCAACACAAAAGGCAAATGCTTCAGTTTATGTTTCTTTTTTCTTTTTTTTTTTTTTTTTTTTTTTCTTTTTTTTTTTTCAGTGCTTCAGAATGTTTTTCCCTGCCTTTTCTGCTAGAGCTTGTTTTTCTTTTTTTTTCTATCTGCAGAAGGATTTAGTTTATTAAAGCAATTTGACTTTCACAGAGTTTGAACAAACTAAGCAGGCAGTATTCAATAAAATTTGTGCAGAGCCAGAGTTGTTTTGTTATGGATGATTGGTTAATACTGGATTGGTCCTCGGAGAATGGAATGTCTGTCTGTCTGTCTGTTGTTCTACCATTCTATCTAACTGTAACGGATTTCCACTGAAGGCAAGCTGGTCAAACAAAGCAAAGGCATGACAATCATGAATAAAGACAGAACAGTGGTACAGGAAACAATACTAGACCAAGACACAGGGCAAACATGAGGGCTTAAATACACACGACTAACGACTAGACAAGGGACACCTGTGACCAATTAAACAATGAACCAATGACAACATGACACAGACAAGGGACACATGGCAGAATCACATGACTAGAACAGGGGATCATATGACAGACATGAACCTGCAACAAGAAACAAAATGTGACACTATCATTCTGTTGTTCTATCTATCTATCATTCTATCTATCTATCTATCTATCATTCTATCTATCTATCTATCTATCTATCTATCTATCTATCTATCTATCTATCTATTGTTCTACCTATCGTTCTATTGTTCTACCTATCATTCTATCTATCATTCTATCTGTAATTCTATCGTTCTACCATTCTATCTATCGTTCCATCTACCATTCCATCTATTGATCCTGAGCACAAATGCTCTCAGACAGCAAGTGCAGTGAGTTTGCTTCTTTCTTCTCTGAGAAAATCAATAATATCGGAAAGGTGATCAGTACATCCTTGAGTTGCGCTGGGGTCAGACAGATCACACCACCTGAGAAAGTAGTTACTATGTCTGATTTCAAAGAAATTGATGGCAAAATTTTGGAAGAAACCGTACAGCACCTTAAAACATCAACCTGCGCTCTTGACACACTTCCCACATCTTTTTTCAAAAGTGTGTTAAACAGTTTAGAAGCAGATCTTCTAGAAGTGGTAAATGCCTCACTTCTCTCTGGGAGTTTTCCAAACTCCCTGAAAACTGCAGTTGTCAAGCCCCTCCTGAAAAAGAGCAATCTGGATAAGACCATATTAAGCAACTATAGATCGATCTCAAATCTTACTTTCATAGGCAAGATCATCGAAAAAGTTGTCTTCAATCAGCTGAACAAATTCTTATGCTCGAATGGATACTTTGACAATTTTCAATCTGGTTTCCGACCACACCACACAGCACTCATAAAGATAATAAACGATATTCGCTTAAATACTGATTCAGGCAAATTATCAGTGCTGGTACTACTCGACCTCAGTGCTGCATTTGACACTGTCGATCATAACATACTTCTTGACAGGCTGGAAAACTGGGTGGGGCTTTCTGGGATAGTCCTAAAATGGTTCAGGTCATACTTAGATGTGAGAGGTTATAATGTGAGTATAGGAGACCATAAGTCTGAGTGGACATCCATGACATGCGGAGTTCCTCAAGGCTCAATTCTTGCGCCACTCCTGTTCAACCTGTATATGCTCCCAATGAGCCAAATAATGAGAAAGAACCAAATTGCTTACCACAGCTATGCAGACGACACACAGATCTACTTAGCCCTATCGCTTAACGATTACAGCCCCATTGACTCCCTGTGCCAATGCATTGATGAAGTCAACAGTTGGATGTGCCAAAACTTTCTTCAGTTAAACAAAGACAAAACTGAAGTCATTGCGTTTGGAAACAAAGATGAAGTTCTCAAGGTGAACGCATACCTTGACGCTAGGGGTCAAACAATTAAAAATCAAGTCAGGAATCTTGATGTGACTCTAGAGTCAGACCTTAGTTTCAGTAGTCATGTCAAAGCAATAACTAAATCAGCATACTATCATCTGAAAAATATTGCAAGAATTAGATGCTTTGTTTCCAGACAAGACTTAGAGAAACTTGCTCATGCTTTCATCACCAGCAGGGTGGATTATTGTAATGGACTCCTCACTGGCCTTCCCAAAAAGACCATAAGACAGTTGCAGCTCATACAGAACACTGCTGCCAGGATTCTGAGCAGAACCAGAAAATATGAACATATCACACCAGTCCTCAGGTCTTTACACTGGCTCCCAGTAAGATTTAGGATTGATTTTAAAGTATTATTACTGGTATATAAATCATTCAATGGCCTAGGACCTCAATACATTGCAGATATGCTCACTGAATATAAACCCAACAGATCACTCAGATCATTAGGATCATATCGGCTAGAAATACCAAGGGTTCACTCTAAGCATGGCGAGTCCGTTTTGAGCTATTATGCCAGCCGCAGCTGGAACCAGCTTCCAGAAGAGATCAGATGTGCTCCTACAGTAGTCACTTTCAAATCCAGACTCAAAACACATCTGTTTAGCTATGCATTTACTGAATGAGCACTGTGCCGCTGTTCGTCTGACTGTTTATACTGTACTGTATTTTATTTTATTTTAATTATTTCTTATTTCTTTTTATTAAGCACTTTGAATTGCCATTGTGTATGAAATGTGCTATATAAATAAACTTGCCTTGCCTATCTTTCATTCTACCTATCGTTCTATCGTTATATCTATCATTCTATTATAGTTGCGAAAGTTTTTATTCTTGTATCAAGGAATTTTAATTATGAATTGTTCTATTTGTCTCAGTGCTGCCTTGCTTTATTACTGAAGACTGCCAATCATGTGTGTAGTAATTGAAGTGAGCTTAAATGGCATTTGTTTTATAATATCAGGTTGACTAAAATGGGGAGAAAAAAACTTAATCAATTACAGGGTTTACAATTAGGCTAATTCAGTGATATATATATATTTTTTTTTTTTTCTCTAGACCTATTGAACTGGGCTTCCGGCCGCCCCAAGCCGAAATTATTATAGTTACATAGTAACCATAATAACCCTAAGATCACTCTTTCAATTAAATTGCACTTCATTAAGATGACATATATTTTGATCTTGGTACCTTTTACATTGCCATTGTCAGTGGTGACCACAAATGGTGGAATGGTATCGTTCTATCATTCTATCTATCATTCTATCTGTCACTCTATCATTGTATCTGTCACTCTGTTGTTGTATGTCACTCTTTCTTTCTATGTATTGTTCTATTCTTCTGTCTATCATTACAGATTTAGATAATGGTACAGTCACATGGACTGTGAGCAGTCGCACATATGATTATAAAAGATCATTCCAGCTCAGATTGTGGTTCAGATGTCTGGCTGGCTCTTATGGACAGAGCAGTGTGTTGGTAAACACTCTCTCCAGACAGGCACTGCTGGTTTGACCGAAAAACAACAGGGCAAACAGAGGATAAAAACTAGTGAAACAGCAGAACAGATTCAGATAGGGAACTCAGCATCTTCCCATGTCATCAATCACCCTTTCTGGGGTTTAAATAAGTGACCTGTGGGTTACCAGACCAGAGCTGCAACTGCTTCTACCTCCCAACACGTTGGTCTCTACGTATGACAGAATGCGGTCACAAATGAACATATCTATGAAGGACTGTAGTATTAGGTGAATAACAGCTCATTTATAATATGTATTAGGTCAGTAGCACTTGTCTTATATACTGAAGTTCATATTGCCTCTCTTCTCATTCTCCTTTGCTGCATCTTCTTGGCATATTGCCTTGCTCTTATCTGCCTGTTTCTCATGGATTTTAGCTTGGAGTCTCAGATAAGAACAGAGAAGCGTTAATCCACAGAAAGATAGCAGAGTGAGCGGATGGAGAAGAAGATAACCTCAGGCCTTGAGCTCTAATTCTTCAGTAATTGGAGGACTACTGCGCTCTTAGCTGTTCTAATGCTAGCCAAAGCAAAGGCTGTCTATGATCTCCACATTCACCTCTAAGAACTGAGAGCTGGCTTTTTCACTTCATAGATGCTATAACTGAAGGATGAATAGATTTACATTTACATTTATTCATTTACCAGACGCTTTTATACAAAGCGACTTACAAATGAGAACAATAGAAGCAGTTACACTAACAGTAGGACAACAATATGCAAGTGCTATGACCCTTCTCAGTTTAATCTAACGCAATACATGTAAAGCAATGTTGTTGTTTTATAAAGAAAATAGAAGAGAAAGTGTTAGTATTACTGGATCAAGTGCTGCCGAAAAAGAAGCGTCTTCAGCCGTTTCTTGAAAGTGGCTACAGACTCAGCAGCTCTAGTTGAGTTAGGCAGATCATTCCACCAGCAGGGAACAGTCATGGTAAAGGTCCGAGAAAGAGATTTTGTGCCTCTTTGAGATGGCACCATAAGACGTTGTTCGCTTGCAGAGTGCAAGTTTCTGGATGGCACATAAGTCTGAAGTAATGAGTTTAAGTAAAAGGGAGCAGAGCGGTTGTTCTGTAGGCAAACGTCAGTGACTTGAATTAGATGCGAGCGGCAACTGGCAAACAGTGCAATTCTGTGAGGAGAGGAGTGACAAGTGCTCTCTTCGGCTCGTTAACCCTCTGGGGTCTGAGGTGTTTTCTGGGTCCTGGAGGTGTTCTGACATGCTCTGACATTTGTGCTTATTTCTGTTACTTGTGACATTTGCATGGCTAAAGTCTTATTACACTGTATTCAGCACAAACTCTGCTACAATAATATGTCAGCAGCATGTATTGAAAAGTTTGTAGTTTTGAGATAATGGTGTTTATGCGTGGTTTGTGAAAAAAAAAAAAACCATGCTGATTATTTGTTCACAAGACTTCTGAAAATTGTATCACATAGCCTAGAATATTTGCTTCAAAACTATGTGAAAATCATCCTGCATACTCATTCAGATAAAACTATATATTGATTTAAATTTTGTGTAAGAAAGCTTTATGCGAGAAGGCATGACTCATCATGAATATTGATGTGTTTCACACCTGAGAAAGACAAAGACCCTCCCATTATGGCCCTATCAGGTGCTATCAGGCCCTATCATTATGAGGAACCTTGCACAAAGAATGAAGAGAGATTTAAAAAAGAATGGCTTTTTGATTGTTTGGATTTATTTACAGCACAACATAATCCAAAGATACACAACAAAGAACAAAAAAAGCACATTATTGAACACACTGATCTAAGAACAGAGACTTGAACAGTCACATAACGTTGTGCCATTCCTGAAACATAGTAAATACCTGTCATTTCCAAGGTGTTTGATTTTTCATTTTACCATGGTCATGTACAGAGACTCATGTGAATGTTTAAGTCAGCAGGACACATCAGTGGCATCTGGTCCCTGTAAAAAAAAACATAAAAAAAACCCAACAACTGTGAACATGCTGATATCAAGATAAACTATAAACGATAAACGATTTTGGGAATACATTTTTGATTTTTCCGGTTAAAATTGCAATATATATATATATATATATATATATATATATATATATATATATATATATTGAACAAGTTGGTTGTGCCTTGTAGGCATACGTATATGGCTGCATAAAATAATAATAACAATAGCTTATAGCAGGCGGCCTATAAATCATTAAAAATTAACATTTCAGTAACACTCTCGATGTCATGAAATGAGATTGAAGTAAAAACATAAAGCCTAATGATTGGCGCATTTTGCTTTTCAAACGCACAGCGCGAGTGATTCAAACTCACAGCACGTGCAGAGAACATTTACTGAAGCGATCGAGCCACTCCAAACTACACTCACCTAAAGGATTATTAGGAACACCATACTAATACTGTGTTTGACCCCCTTTCGCCTTCAGAACTGCCTTAATTCTACGTGGCATTGATTCAACAAGGTGCTGAAAGCATTCTTTAGAAATGTTGGCCCATATTGATAGGATAGCATCTTGCAGTTGATGGAGATTTGTGGGATGCACATCCAGGGCACGAAGCTCCCGTTCCACCACATCCCAAAGATGCTCTATTGGGTTGAGATCTGGTGACTGTGGGGGCCATTTTAGTACAGTGAACTCGAGAGGTTGCTCGTGCTTTCATACGGATTACTTAAATTACTTTGTTTTTGATATAATTTACATATAAAAATAGAGACTTCAGCTTTGTAAAGACATGTCTCAACTCTGTGTGACAAACATTCACTGAGTTACAGTTCATTTTCTGTCACGTTTCAGAATGAACTTCACATTGAGAGAGACGGCAGAACGTGCATCATGTTTATTTTCTTTATTTTACGAAAACACAACATTTTGTTTTTATTATGAGTGTACACAAATAAAAGACATTTAACAGTTTTGAATGTTGTATAACACTTATATGTAAGATCAAAATCAATAGAGCATTCTGAGTCTCTTTTGCACTGATAAGAACCGCCGCACATGACCGCCGAACCCTGGGGGTTAAAGACCACTCTGGCTGCAGCATTCTAGATCAGTTGCAGAGGTTTGACAGAACAAGCTGGAAGACCAGCCAGGACAGCATTACAATAGTCCAGTCTGGATAGAACAAGCGCTTGGACAAGGAGCTGTGTAGCATGCTCTGATAGGAAGGGCCTGATCCTCCTAATGTTGTACAAGGCAGATCTACATGACCAGGCAGTTCTAGCAATGTGGTCTGTGAAGTTCAATTGATCATCAATTACAACTCCAAGGTTACTGGCTAACCTTGATGGAGTTATGGATGACGAGCCTAGCTGAATGGTGAAGTTGTGATGAAGTGTTGGGTTGGCAGGGACCACAAGTGGCTCTGTCTTTGCAAGGTTTAGTTGAAGGTGGTGGTCCTTCATCCAGCCAGAAATGTCTCTCAGGCAGGCTGAGATACGATCAGCTACCGTTGCATCGTCAGGCTGGAATGAGAGGTAGAGTTGTATGTCATCAGCATAGCAGTGATAGGAAAAACCATGTTTCTGAATCACAGATCCTAGTGATGTCATGTAGATGGATAAGAGAAGTGGTCCAAGCACTGAGCCCTGAGGCACTCCAGTAGTTTGTTTGGTCTTAGTAGTATGTACTTAGTAGTATTTTGTTTGGTCACTCCAGTAGTATGTTTGGTCTTAGACACCACACCCCTCCAAGACACCTGAGAGGTAAGACTTGAATCATTGGAGTGCGGTTCCCGAGATGCCCTTCATCTGTAGGATTGACAGGAGGATCTGGTGGTTAACTGTGTCAAAGGCAGCAGACAGATTCAGCAGGATGAGAACTGAGGATTTGGAAGCTGCTCTTGCCCTGCTCTCAGAGCTTCAATTACTGAGAGCAGGGCAGTCTCAGTTGAGTGTCCGCTTTTGAAACCAGACTGATTGTTGTCGAAGTGGTTGTTTTGTGTAAGGAAGGAAGAGATCTGCTTGAAAAAAAAGTGGAAGAAGAATGGAAGAAGAGATACCTGTCTGTAATTTTCCAGATGTGCTGGATTTAGCGTGGGTTTCTTAAGCAGTGGGGTTACCCGAGCCTGCTTAAATGCTGTGGGAAAGGTACCAGTGTGAAGAGAGGTGTTTATGATGTGCGTGAGAGCGGGTACAACTGAGGATGAAATGGTTTGAAGTAGGTTAGTGTGAATAGGATCAAGCGGACAGGTGGTAGGGCGATTGTAAAGGAGGAGTTTGGAGGCTTCTGCCTCTGAAAGTAAAGAGAAGGAGGGTAGAATGTGTGTGTCAGTGTGATGAGGTTCAGTTCTTGTATAGTCAGGGAAGGAAGAAGACAGGGGTCGGCTGTAACTGGGACTCTCGTTTATTCACTCGTTTCAAAAATACAAACAAACAAAAAGGTGTGCACGTTTGGTGCTCGCGTTCACCGTGCGACAGCACAGCATAAACACAGACAATAATTCAGAATATAAATCGTCAGTCTTTCTCTCTCAGGCAGGTAGCAGCGCACGAGGTCCCAGTTCCTCCTAATAAAAAAATAAAACAAAGTTTCCAAGCAACAAAGAACCACGCTAAAATCTACTGGGAAAAGTAAACACTCACAGACTGATGTTCTCTCCTGTTGTTCGACTGCTTCTTCAATAGATGCAATGGATTGAATAGATTGCATCTATTGCAATAGATGCAATGATCTAGACTATGAAAAATACTAAATGATAATTATGTACCAGGGTGCTGTCCATGTGTGCTTTATCATTTATCATTAATAACTGAATTGTATTTAAAGTTCCAATTCAATTCCATCCATCCATCCATCATCTTCCGCTTATCCGGGGCCGGGTTGCGGGGGCAGCAGTCTAAGCAGGGATGCCCAGACCTCCCTCTCCCTGGACACTTCCTCCAGCTCTTCCGGGGGGACACCGAGGCGTTCCCAGGGGCCTCCTCCCGGGCAGACATGACCGGAACACCTTCCCGGGAAGGCGACCAGGAGGCATCCGGAAAAGATGCCCGAGCCACCTCAGCTGGCCCCTCTCGATGTGGAGGAGCAGCGGCTCTACTCCGAGCTCCTCCCGAGTGATCGAGCTTCTCACCCTATCTCTAAGGGATCGCCCGGCCACCCTGCGGAGAAAGCTCATTTCGGCCGCCTGTATCCGGGATCTTGTCCTTTCTGTCATGACCCACAGCTCATGACCATAGGTGAGAGTAGGAATGTAGATTGACCGGTAAAATTTCTTCACAATGACAGACCGGTACATCGACTGCATTACTGCAGAAGCTGCACCGATCCGTCTGTCAATCTCCCGTTCTATCCTTCCCTCACTCGTGAACAAGACACCAAGATACTTGGACTCCTCCACTTGAGGCAGGAACTCTCCACCAACCTGAAGTGGGCAAGCCACCCTTTTACGACTGAGAACCATGGCCTCGGATTTGGAGGCGCTGATTCTCATCCCAGCCGCTTCACACTCGGCTGCAAACCGTCCCAGTGCACGCCGGAGGTCCTGACCAAACGTTCCCAACAGACCCTCACAGTGCGTTTGGGTCTGCCGAGTCTGTCCAACTTCCTCCCCCGCCATCGGATCCAACTCACCACCAGGTGGTGATCAGTTGACAGCTCCACCCCTCTCTTCACCCGAGTGTCCAAGAGTCTCCACAACAGACCCTCACAGTGCGTTTGGGTCTGCCGAGTCTGTCCAACTTCCTCCCCCGCCATCGGATCCAACTCACCACCAGGTGGTGATCAGTTGACAGCTCCGCCCCTCTCTTCACCCGAGTGTCCAAGACATATGGCCGGAGGTCAGATGAAACAACCACAAAGTCGATCATTGACCTCCGGCCTAGGGTCCTGGTGCCATGTGCACTGATGGACACCCTTATGCTTGAACATGGTGTTCGTTATGGACAAGCTGTAACTAGCACAGAAGTCCAATAACAGAACACCACTCGTGTTCAGATCAGGGGGGCCGTTCCTCCCATTCACGCCCCTCCAGGTGTCACTGTCGCTGCACACGTGGGCGTTGAAGTCCCCCAGTAGAACGACGAAGTCCCCAGTCGGAGCACTTTCCAGCACCCCTCCCAGAGACCCCAAGA
The DNA here is from genome assembly GCF_949319135.1 of Squalius cephalus. Taxonomy (NCBI): domain Eukaryota; kingdom Metazoa; phylum Chordata; class Actinopteri; order Cypriniformes; family Leuciscidae; genus Squalius; species Squalius cephalus. The sequence continues at coordinate 12,472,726 of NC_137142.1, forward strand.
AGCCTGGGTACTCTACACTGCTCTTCAATTCCTGAATTTGAATTGAGAAACTAAACTACAATTCAAATTGAATGTAAGGAAATACAAAAAAATAAAATAAAATAAAGCATCTGATCAGGGTTCAAGCAGTTAAGGCCTTTAAGCACAAAAGCATAAAAAGTTATTAAGTTTTAACATTGTTCAGAATGTTATGTCACATATGCTCACCAATTTTCGTGAAGTTCTGAGTTTGCGTTTAGGATTTATAGGCTTTTGAGTGTATTTTGCCACGCCCATTTTCTAAATGACCCTGTTATAGCCATACAAATGCAAAAGTTCAATTTTTTTTTTTTTTTTGATAATTATTAATCTAGAGAGTCCAGAAAATTGTCCCAGACTGGTTTGGTTCCGATCGGGCGAAAAACCTAGGACTAGTTCGCAAAAGTAGGTTTTTCACATATTCACGAATATTTAATGAATGGTTTGATTGACAGCAATGGTTCTTGAGGCAAAGTTGTTCAGTATGAGGAGATCTATCAAATGATATTCATATTGTGTGGATGAGTGTAATACCACGTGATTATAGAGCCATAAAACTCGTTAGCGCCAACTAGTGGCCGATTTCTTTCAAAATTCTTACAGAATTCTAGGGCCATGCGTCGAACATGCCCATTGAGTTTCATTCCGATCGGTTTTGTTCCGATCGGCCTCCGTTAACCTTGTTTAATAGGTGCTCAAACTTCATTGGCCGATGGCGGCATTGTTTTTTGAGATACGCCAATGTCCTCATAGACATGCATGGCACCTTGGACCAAGACACTGTATACCAATTTTCAAGTCAATCGGACTAACTGTCAGGTGGTCATAGCCGTTTTTATGTTTTTTTTCATGTTATAACGCCACCTAGTGCTCAATCATCGTGAATTTTTTTTTTTACTGTGACCTCAGATTGAACTCATTACATATGTGTAACGAATTTGGTGAAGATATCTCATTTACTTCGAGTTATAGCCATTTTAGTAAAATAGGCTCCTCCCATAACATTGATTTTGCGCCCTTTAGTGACCGTGAATCGAAATTTAATCTTTTTTTGATAATTATTGATATTCAGACTCCAGAGAACATTTCTGCACTGGTTTGGTTCCGATCGGGAAACCAAACCTGGGTTTTAATAGTCATAATAGTCGACCAATAAGTTTGTATTGAAACTGATAGTGTGTGAGCAAATTCAATTATTTAAGGCATATTCATTTTCAGCATTGATATTGAGAGAGCATAGATTGATGACAATAATTTAGGAGCATATTGTTAGATTTTAGCTCAGCTTTTGATGTACTGGATTATAAATTATTGCTGGATAAACTGAAATGTTACAAATGTACTTCTCATACCGTAACTGTCTAATGGGACAATGTGTTTTTTGTAATGGAAGTTATTCAGATGTGAAAGAGTTGCAATGTGGTGTGCCTCAAGGAAGTTGTTTAAGACCAATGATCTTCCTCTTGTTTTAAAGTGTGTTGACAGTCATGATGATAAAACATTATATTTATCTGCAACATCAATTAAGCAGTTGTCTTCTGCTTTGGATGAGGACATTTTACATCATCCAAAGAAAACTTTTTACCACAACACTGTGTAGCATGTAATGCACAACGTGACTTGACACGCTATGTCTACTGGAGGGAGGAAATGGTGCAACAGGTGAGCAAATAGTTTACAATTTTGTTCTGATTCAAAGAGAAAATTATATTGATAAATGAAAAGGTTCTCTTCGTAGTTTGTTTCAGAAAGATGAGTGACAAATATGAACAATAGATAGTTAGTAAATCAAAACAGACATCACCGACTCATTTATTTTAGGATGAATGATTCAACAGCCTAAAAGCAAACCACTCAGTTGATCAGAGTTCGTGAATCAAATGATTCAGTTTAAAGAACTGTTCAAACTTCTCTCGATCAGTTCAAGTACAAAAAACAAAGTATCTCCATTTCAGAAGCAAAAAAATCAATCAATTCCACAAATCCAAGTCCTTTGAGTCCGAAAAACAAAAGAATATTGTAATTATCCTACCAGTTGATGGTTTCAAATTACAGTTCAAAGGGGAAACAGGTCCATGGGCACTGGTCAGCTAGCCATTTGTGCACATTTAATTGCATCCACTAGGCAGACGATTCACCTCCAAAGGATTATTTACGCCACAAAACAGGATACACTTGCTGATCACGTTCACATAGGAAAAAAACAGAGAACAAGATAACTCAGCCTTGGAAAACACAAGGCAAACGTACAATAATTAATTTCTGATTCAACATTTCCATAACAAATCATATACATGCGCAGCTCAAATGACACATTAATCCAACTTCTCGACAGTTATTTAACACATCGACACTCATAAATCACTCATTGTCTCAACTAATGATACAATAATGATACAATAAGCATTGTTACACGTGGTAGCTTTAGCCCACGGCTAACTAGTTCAGCTCGCACTGTGAGTGCGGCCTACTCAACTCAGCTCATATCAAATAATTTCTGAAATTGACACATCTTTCATATGATAACATATGATAAAAAAAAAGTCACACACCAAAACGAGATTGCAACAAGGGTTTGGGTCACAACGATCATTTGTTATTAAATTAGGGGCCGCTAAGACGACACCATTCTCTCTACACAGACTTTAAACGCGAACCTGTGAGAAATGCTGATGGCGGTCACATGCGCATTAAGAATTGGTTCTATAGTTATGTGCGTTTGAATATATGTGTGCAGGTTTGGAATTCCCTACAAACCAAGCCTAAACAAAGTACTGGTGTTTCCTTATAATTTTTGATACAGAATTTTATTTTATTTTATCAATTCGGGGTAGATACGCGAATTGAGTTTCCCGACGACGCTTTATCTATAGAGTGGTAAAGGGATCCTCCATAGGGAGAGACTAGTTTGCACTTCAGCACTGCGTTGTCATCGGGTCCAGGCGCAGGTCCTTCATCAGATCTGGATACGGCCTGGATCCGGCAGGCTGCGGGAAAACCTCAGGATAAACAAAAGACACTAAAATTAGCGTAGATGCCATTCTTCTCATGATGTAACGAGTACATGAGGATTTATGGGAAGTGTTCCCGGTTCCAGCTGACCTAATCTATGCAGCCTAACACTGAATTATAGAAGTCAATGTATTATGTGAATGCTAGGTCAAAGAGATGTGTCTTTAGTCTAGCTTTGAACTGACAGAGTGTGTCTGCTTCCCGGACAATGGTAGGAAGACTGTTCCAGAGTTTTGGTGCTAAATAGGAGAAGGATCTACCGCCAGCAGTCGATTTTGATATTCTAGGTATTATCAACTGGCCGGAATTTTGAGATCGCAATAGACGTGAAGGACTATAATGTGTTAAGAGCTCGCTCAAGTACTGCGGAGCTAAACCATTTAGTGCTTTGTAAGTGATCAGCAATATTTTAAAATTGATGCGATGTTTAATAGGGAGCCAGTGCAGTTTTGACAGAACCGGGCTAATATGGTCATACTTCCTGGTTCTGGTAAGAACTCGAGCTGCTGCGTTTTGAACTAGCTGTAGTTTGTTTATTAAGCGTGCAGGACAACCACCCAGTAGAGCATTACAATAATCTAGCCTTGAGGTCATGAACGCATGAACTAACTGTTCCGCATTTGTCACTGAGAGCATATGGCGTAATTTAGATATATTTTTAAGAAGGAAAAATGCAGTTTTACAGATACTAGACACGTGACTTTCAAATGAAAGATTGGTATCAAAGAGCACACCCAGGTTCCTAACCGACGACGAAGACTTAACAGAGCAGCCATCAAGTGTTAGACAGTATTCTAGGTTATTACGTGAGGAAGTTTTTTGTCCAATAATTAGAATCTCTGTTTTTTCAGAATTTAGAAGTAGGAAATTACGAGTCATCCAATTTTTTATATCAGCTATGCATTCCATTAATTTTGTGAATTGGTAGGTTTCGTCAGGGCGTGAAGAAATATACAGCTGAGTATCGTCGGCATAACAATGAAAGCTAATTCCATGTTTCCTAATGATATCTCCTAATGGTAGCATGTACAGATTGAACAGCAGCGGTCCTAGTACTGAGCCTTGTGGTACGCCATACTGAACTTGTGATCGATGAGACATCTCTTCATTTACTGCTACAAACTGATAACGGTCAGATAAGTATGATTTAAACCATGCTAGTGCAATTCCACTAATGCCAACATAATTTTCGAGTCTATTTAAAAGAATGTTGTGGTCGATAGTGTCAAATGCAGCACTAAGATCGAGTAACACTAATAGAGAGACACAACCACGATCGGATGATAAGAGCAAATCATTTGTGACACTAATGAGAGCTGTCTCGGTACTATGGTACGGTCTAAATCCGGACTGGAAATCCTCGCAGATATCATTTCTTTCAAGAAAGGAACACAGTTGTGAAGACACTGCTTTTTCTAATATCTTTGACAGAAAAGGTAGATTCGAGATCGGCCTGTAATTGACTAATTCTGTAGGATCAAGTTGCGGTTTTTTAACAAGCGGTTTAATCATAGACAGCTTAAAGGTTTTCGGTACGTATCCTAGAGACAAAGATGAATTAATGATATTAAGAAGAGGATCTATGACCTCTGAAAGTATTTCTTTCAGTAGCTTAGTTGGTATAGGGTCTAACATACATGTTGTAGATTTAGATGATTTAATGAGTTTAGTAAATTCTTTCTCTCCTATAGCAACGAATGAATCAAATTTTTCCTCAGGGAGACTACAATGCACTGCCTGATGCGATACTGTAGTAGTGTAATGTTGCGGAGAAAGACAGACGAAGACGAGGATCTAAACGCAGGGTGATTTAATAAAGTAACACAAAACAGAGAACACAGAACTCAAAGAACAAAAGAAGAACAAAACATTGGGAATCACAGAGAGATACAACCATTACACATACAACAACTGACAAAGTAACAAGTGAAACACAAGGGCTATAAATACACAGGGACCAACAAGCTAAACAAGATAACAAGGGGGTGTGGCTAATTAGAAACACCTGGGAAGACTAATAAACTAGAAAACTACAAAGGACTACAAAACATGGCACAGAACAGGAAATAACAAGTCCACACAAGACAAGGGGAACACAAGACAGGAATCATGACAAGTAGACAGTTGCATAGTTATAATTTTCTCCCTGATATTATCAATCTTATAAGTGAAGAAGTTCATAAAGTCATTACTGCTGTGCTGCTTGAAAACTTCGTTGCTTGAAGCTTTCTTTTTCGTTAGTTTAGCCACCGTTTCAAATAAATACCTAGGATTATGTTTATTTTCTTCTAATATGTTTGAAAAATAAGCAGATCTAGCAGCTTTTAAGGCCTCTCTGTATGCAATCAAGCTCTCTTTCCATGAAATGCGAAATACCTCTAGTTTTGTTTTCTTCCAGTTGCGCTCCATTTTTCTGGCTGCTCTCTTAAGGGCCCGAGTGTGCTCGTTGTACCACGCCGTTGGACTATTTTCTTTAATCTTCTTTAAGCGCAATGGAGCAACTGTGTCTACAGTGCTGGAAAAGAGAGAGTTAAAAGTTTCTGTTGCAATATTGAGTTCTTCTAAGCTATCCGGGATGCTGAGATGATGAAACTGATTAGTGGCAGAAGTGATAGGTCTAACATATTGGAAACACGGAGTCGGCTTTACAGCCTTGGCTAAATGAAGTTTACACGAGACTAGATAATGATCTGAGATGTCATCGCTCTGCTGCAGAATTTAAACGGCATCAACATCTATTCCATGTGATAATATTAGATCTAGAGTATGATTACGACAATGAGTAGGTCCTGACACCTGTTGTCTAACTCCAATAGAGTTTACAATGTCTTTAAATGCCAAATCCAATGCATCTTTTTCATTATCTATGTGTATATTAAAATCACCAACAATTAGTACTTTATCTGCAGTCAATATTAATTCTGATAGAAAGTCCGCAAATTCTTTGATAAAATCTTTATGGTGCCCTGCTGTCCTGTATACCGTAGCCAGCACAAATCTCAAACGTGATTTATCATTTATACTATATATTTTTACATTAAGTACTAACACTTCAAAAGAATTATATTTAAAACTTGATTTCATAGTGGTTTTGAAAATATTACTATAAATTACAACAACTCCTCCCCCTTTGCGTTTCAGACAAGGCTCATGTTTATAACAGTAATCTTGCGGGGTGGACTCATTTAAAGTAATGTAATCGTTTGGTTTTAGCCAGGTTTCTGTCAAACACAGCACATCTAGGTTATTATCTGAAATCATATCATTAACAATGAGTGCTTTTGAAGTAAGCGATCGGATGTAATCAGTGATTGGATGAATCGCGTGTCATTGCCCAGTGGTGTGGTCGAGTGCATCAAGTTATGAAAAAAAAAATGAACTAATTGAAAAATTACAATTTGTCCAGAACAGAACGACACGACTCACTTTTAAACTGTAATAGAAGAGCTAATATACTAAGAATGCATTGGTGAAGGATTGTCTCTCTGCTTTATTTTATAAGAAATATTTCTGTGTGTAGAGTTCCTAATGTCCTGTACTCTCAACTTTTGTATAGTAGTACTAGTTATAATTTTTACACCAGGCATGCATAAAAGGGATGTTTTTTATTTCTTGTTTTGAAAACCACTGCAAAACAACAGACTGTAATGTATAGAGGAATACAAATATGGAATGATTTACCATTGATATTACACATTTTTACAAGAAAAAAAAAATATTTTTATTAATATTTAAAAAAAATATTTAAAGTAACATTTAATGGCTATAGTAAATAGTTGATTTTGATATTTGAAATGAATGTTGGGTTAGTATGTTTCATTGACTTGACTTTTTATTGTTGTTGATTAAATGTAGTTTTGTATTTTTTACTTGTTCGGACCCCAGGAAGAGTAGCCACTGCCGAGGTAGTGGCTAATGGGGATCTATTTTTTGGGGATCCAATTTACTAAGGAAAAATATGTTTTTAAACATATTTTATATATTATATGTTTCAATATGTTTTTTGTTTTTTTTTGACAGTTATAGCACCACATCCTGCCTGATCTCCACCACTTGTATTAGGTGTCCTCAAAGTGTGCCCATACATATGTGTGTCGAATTTGTTGTAAATATCTCATTTCATTTTGAAGTATAGACACTTATATTTATGAGAGCATAAAAATGATCCATGGGTGACATTGATTGGATTTTTTTTTTTTTTTTTTTTTTTTTGTCAGTTCCTATCATAATTTTGACATTTGGGCGTTATTGTTTAGCTAATGACTTATGTTTTCAAATTTCCTGTGGTGTTTTTGTTTCGATCGGACTAACGGTTTGAAGTTGTATCGGTATCGCAAGTTGTTTAAGCACTAAGTGACACCGTTACACAAACTATAAGACGAAACCTGGCATGTTTGGTATCGTTGGACTCGGGAAGGATTCAGGATTTCATCGGACTAACGGTTGGGTAAGGTTATAGCCATTTTCATGACTTTTCTCCCTGTTATAGCGCCACCAAGTGGCCAATCATCGCGTTTTTTTTCATGTGACCTCTGATTTTTTTCATGTGATCTCTTTCCATTCACAAGTTATAGCCGTATACAAGTTATTTAGTAAAAGTGGCCCTGGTCACATCAAACATTTTGGTTCCCCTTAGCGACCGTGAATTATAATTTCGGAAAAAAAAATTATGATTATTGATAGTCACTGTCCAGAGAATATTTCTGCAGTGTTTTGGTTCCGATCAGGCCAAAAACCTAGGAGTTGTTCGCAAAAGTAGGTTTTTCAAAAAACCTCAATTTACTCGAAATTGGCGCCCAAAGGGCGAGCAAATCCAAGCCATGCATATTGTCCGCCTTGAGCCAAGCATTCCAACGATATAAGACACTTGAGCCTACGCCTAACGGTTTAGGAGTTCTGAGCCATTTTGTACTTTTGACCGCTGTAGCGCCCCCGTCAGGCCGATCGGGGCGGGCCTTGGTGACGTTGTAGGCGGTGTGAGTACTACCAGCCCCCAAAGTTTCAAGTCTCTACGACTTACGGTTCGCTCTGCAGGATCAGTTTTATATGGAGAATGCTGCATCATGGTAAAATGAACAATAACAATAGGGTTTTAGCACTTCGTGCTTGAACCCCTAATAAAAAAATGTAAAAAACTAACTAGAAAAGCAACGTCTTGTTTGAAAGTTTTGAAAAAAGATTAAAAAGTCCTGAAGTTTAAAATGACATGACTGGGAGCTGAAAGTGTGCTGTGGTTTAGTTTTGATGCACGTCAGGGTTTTTTTTTCGGGGGTTGGGTTGAAAGGCTAGACCCTCCATTTCTGTTAGCCTCACCGTGAGAGTCCTAATGGAGTCTCTGGAGCTTTTGTGCCTCTGGTTGCAAAAGTAATCATCTACAGCAGGCTGCGAACAGTTGCTTGTGTGAAGTTCTGAATTTAGGTTTGAGGTTTGGCCCGTATCTTTGAGTGTGTGTTTAGAACAGTCTTATCTATTGTGCTCTATGTATGTGTGACGGTGGGTGGAATACAGTGTTATCAGAGTGTTAGCTTTATCCATTTGGCTTAATCTTTATCTTTACGTTCTGTGAGACACATGTGCTTTGTTCCTTCTGTGCTCTATTAAAGTTCTCAGAAAGAGCCAAACTCCAGCCTGGAGGCACATGATGTTACTGACAACACCCACATCTCATAGGTCTACACAGCAATGCTCCTGAGCACACTAGATCTGAGGACCAGCACTTAGCGTAAAACTCTAGAGCAGCAGCTTGGGATACCCTTACGAAAAAGAAGTTTATTCAAGTGTTCTATTAGTATACTTCTTTTCAACTAAAAAGAAGAAAGCATACTTTCAGTCTACATTTTATATACTTCTCAAAAATATACTTTATGTACTTCTCAGAAATATACTTAATTACACTTAAGTGTACTTAACTTATACTGAGAGAAAAGTCCAAGTATATTTGGCCTATACTTGTACTCAATCTTTTGATCGAGTAGCCTATTAAATATACTTTTTTTTAACATAGTTTTTCATATACAGTCTTATGAAACTTACATTGTTTGAAAATATTGATTAAAATATTGATATAAAACGTACTCGGTTACTAATGTAACCTCGGTTCTCTCTAGAAGAGGGAACGAGTATTGCGTAAGGTTAGCTTACGCATCGGGAAAGTCTTCTTTCTTCGAGATCTGAAGCCAAAAAATTATCCTTAATTTTGTATACATTGTCAACGCAGTGCAGCAGCCGACAGACCTAGGCAGGCTGTATAAGCGTGCTCATTGGCTGCTCGGTGGCAACTGCTTAAGCCTATCGGTGAGCGCTCTGAACGCGGCAACCAATGAGGGCGCTTCGCGCCCTCCGCACCCTTCTAACCGTCAGAATGGGTGTGGCCAGCGTGTATATATTCAGCGCTCATAGGCTAAAATTCTGGTTTTCGCAGTCTGAAGCGCAAAAGCTCGTGGCGCGACACGGCAGGTTACGCAATACTCGTTCCCTCTTCTAGAGAGAACCGAGGTTACATTAGTAACCGAGTACGTTCTCTTACGAGAGGTCTCTCGTATTGCGTAAGGTTAGCTTACGCATCGGGAACCCTTTGTCAACGCCGTGTGCGCCGAGCATCCAGCCCATGAATCCCAGGGAAACCGGGGAAAACACTCTGCTGGGAAATGTGGCCGGTCGGAGAGACGGGCCAGCGCAGTACAGGCACTTCATGCAGCATATGAAATAGAGCGGCGCGGCCGGTCTATAAACATATAACAGTACAAACAGTAGGGCCGGCAGAGCGAGCCCATACAGTACATAAGCACTCATAAGGGTAGGAGAAAAACGACATAGTCGGTCTCACATGAAGGGAAAAATTCCCGCGCGACAGAGAATAATACGGGCGGCCAGCAGCGCGGGCCAGCACCGACAACAGCGCGTAACGGGAAATAGGAAACAGAGCGGATCAGCCGGTCTGAGTCAAACACTTCACCCTGAGTATAGTACCAGAATAGCGCCAGCATATGAACGTAGTCTGCACACGAGAAATGGGCAGAGCATACATGTCACTTATGCTGACAGTCTTTTTGCCTGTAGGGCAGGAACTTCCAGGTTATAAAACCTCACGAATGTTGATGGGGAGGCCCAGCCCGCCGCCATACAAATACCGTGATTAGAAATTCCGCTGGACCAGGCCCACGACGAGGCCATGCCTCTAGTGGAGTGGGCTCTGATGCCCAGAGGGCACTGCAGGTGTCTGGAGGCATAAGCTGCTGCTATCGCGTCCACTATCCACCTGGACAAGCTCTGTTTCGAGGCGGCAAGACCCTTGGTGCGTCCGCCGAAGGAAACAAAGAGCTGCTCTGAACGCCTGAAAGCGGCGGAGCGCGTGATGTAAACTCTCAGCGCCCGGAGGGCATAGGAGGTTATCACTGTCCCCACTGTCGGATGCTGGCAGAGCCGAGAGGGACATAACTTGTGCCTTAAACGGGGTTCCAATCGCTTTGGGGATGTAACCGTGTCTCGGTCTGAGAATGACTTTCGAGTCATTCGGCCCGAACTCAAGACATGCAGGGCTAACAGATAGCGCGTGCAAATCACCCACTCGTTTGACTGAAGACAGAGCTATCAGAAAAACGGTTTTAAGCGACAGATACTTTAGATCCGCGGATTCAAGCGGTTCAAAGGGAAAAGCCTCTAGGGCCGCTAGGACCAAGGACAGATCCCACGAGGGAACCGAGGGGGGCCGCGGGGGATTCATCCGTCTAGCTCCTCTGAGGAAGCGGATAATGAGCTCATTCCTTCCCATTGCCCGGCCGCGCGTCGTCTCAGCGAACGCTGCAATAGCGGCCACATATACTTTGAGCGTGGAAGGGGATCTGCCCTTTTCCAACAGTTCTTGTAAGAAGGAGAGCACCCGCGGGACCCCGCATGCGCGCGGATCCAAGTTTTTAGTAGCGCACCATTTAGAAAACACCGACCATTTAGACGCGTAGAGCCGTCTCGTGGAGGGGGCTCTCGACTGTGTGATCGTGTTCACGACCCCTTCTGACAGGTCAACGGGTATCCGTTGATCACCCATGCATGCAGCGACCAGCGCTCTGGATGGGGATGCCAGATCGATCCACCGGCTTGGGAGAGGAGATCCTTTCTCACCGGGATCGGCCATGGGGGTGAGTGCGACAGCCTCACTAGCTCTGGGTACCAAGTTTGGTTTTCCCATCGCGGGGCTATAAGCAGCACTGAGTGGTGCGTTTCTCTGATCCTCGAAATGACCTGTGGCAACAGGGAGATCGGAGGAAAAGCATACAGCGGGAGGCTGGGCCATGTCTGGGACAGCGCGTCCTCGCTCTTCGAATAAAACTTCGGGCATTGAGCATTGTCTTTCGACGCAAAGAGGTCGATTTCCGCTCTGCCGAATAGGCGCCAGAGAAACTGGACTGTCTGGGGGTGCAGAGACCATTCTCCCGGGGGAATGTTGTCCCTGGACAGTCTGTCTGGACCGACATTCAGGTGGCCCGGCACGTGCGCGGCTCTCAGCGAGCGCAGCGAGCGGTAAGCCCACACGAGAAGGCGTTCTGTCAGCCTGCACAGATTCCTGGATCTGACACCGCCCTGTCGGTTCACATAGGATACCACGGACGTGTTGTCTGAGCGGACTAGCACATGGTGATCCCGTATGAATGGGAGGAAGCGCCTGAGCGCGTTCTCGACCGCTATCATCTCCAAACAGTTTATGTGGAGGCATTTTTCCCGGTCTGACCACAGGCCAAAAGCCGGTTTGCCCTCGAACAGAGCGCCCCAGCCTGAGGTGGAAGCGTCCGTCGAGATAACTTTGCGGTGTGAGATAGCTCCCATTGTCACTCCCCGCTGGTACCAGTCGGCCGCTAACCAGGGCTTCAGAGCTGAAACGCAGCTCTGAGTCACTCTGATGCGGATACCGCCGGAAGCCCATGCTCTGTGAGGCACTCGGGCATTCAGCCAGCGTTGTAGCGGGCGCATTCGTAAAAGACCCAGCCGAAGCACTGCTGCGGCTGAGGCCATACAACCTAGTAACCTCTGAAATGTTTTGAGAGGTACGGTGCTGCCCGGCCGGAGGGACGCGGCCAGGCGTCGAATGCAGCGCGCGCGCTGTGTCGACAGGCGGGCCGTGTACTGGTATACCTGACCGTCGAAGGCGAATCTCAAGAATGGCCTGTGACGGGGTATTATCAGGATCTGAAAAGCACGCGTCTTTTAGATCGAGAGATATAAACCAGTCCCTCGGGCGAATTTGCGCGAGAATTTGTCTGGTTGTGAGCATTTTGAACGGTCTTCTCATAAGAGCCTTGTTCAAACGTCTCAGATCCAAAATTGGTCTGAGAGCTCCGTCCTTCTTGGGAACGAGGAAATAACGGCTGTAAAAGCCCGACTCGCTCATGGAAGGGGAAACCGGTTCTATAGCCCTTTTGCACAGAAGTGTAGCTATTTCTGCTCGAAGTAGATGTGCTACTTCCCCATTCACTCTGGTCTCGATACGCGCTTGAAAGCGCGGAGGGCGGCGAGCGAACTGCAGAGTATAGCCCTGTTTTACTGTGCTTAGCACCCGTTCTGATGCGCCTGGAATAGTTTCCCACGCTTTTGCGTGTGCAGCCAGGGGCAGAATGGCCTCCGGGCTCCGATCGCCGCGCATCGCGGGCTCGAGAGCTCGAAACGGAGGGGCGGGCGCGGCGCGCGCGCTCTTGGTGCTTAGATACGGCGGATCGCACGCAGCGATAGCTGGCCGTTTTACACACAGTGTCCCGGTGGTTTTAGACGGGGAACATAAAGTGTGAGGCGCGACGCGCGATGGCGGCGTCGGGGGCGAAAATGTTCGTTAGTATGTGTGAGCGCTCGAGGGCGGGCACAGGACTTACATTCAGGGGCGGGCGCGGCGCGCGCGCTCTTGGTGGTTAGATACGGCGGATCGCACGTAGCGATAGCTGGCCGTTTTACACACAGTGTCCCGGTGGCTTTGGACGGGGAACATATAGTGTGAGGCGCGACGCGCGATGTCGGCGTCGGGGCGAAAATGTAGTTAGTATGTGTGAGCGCTCGAGGGCGGGCACAGGACTTACATTTAAAACATGACCGGTCGTGCGAGGCCGTGTGACAGAGCGGGCAGTGAGTAGGTGTGGGCACGGAGAAGTGGACACGTGACCTACTTTTAACACTAAAGCGGCTTTTGCCTGCTTCATGAGAGTGGGCTCTGTGAGAGACACGGGATGTATAGTGCTTGTGTACAGGGGTGAGCACAGAACGTGGGCACATTCACTGTACTAGAAACACATACGGCGTCAGCCGTGCAACCAGACATATGCTCTTTTGAAATTTTTCTGGGTTGCCGTGAGAACGGCGGATGCGCGCAGGCGAGCGGGTAGATACCGGCTCGTTGACTGCGGGGTAAACAGCTGCAGTAGCCGTGGCAACGGGGACTGACAGCGTTAAGCTTCGACGGTGGTCCAGCCGCAGGGCTGCGGGATTTAACCGTCTTTTCTTCTCTCGTGTTTAGACGCTCAAAAATACTCGAGCACCCTGAGAAGGTGTGGTGCGAGAGGCGGGTTCGCTTTCTGTAAGTAAGAAAGACTGGCCGCGAGCTCGGAGAAGCAAGCAGCATAAATTTTTATCTTCCCCGAGAGCTGGGATCGAACGCGGATCTCTCGCATGAAAGCGTATGATTCTGCCACTGAGCCACAGGGGAAAACACATAAGCTTTCAGTTAGCGCGAGCATATAAAAAGCGACCTCATGTGTCGCGTCGGCGTTTGTTTGCAGGCGTGCGTGTGTTTAAAACAGGCTCGTTTACTGCAATAGTAATATTTCCAGTCGCCTGAACTTAAGAGGGGACTGAGAAATGTGTGAGGATTGGCGGTTGTCCAGCCGTAGCGAGACTAACACACTCTCTTCTCTTTTCGCCGGCGAGTGAGGCGCGCACGCTGAACGCTGCTCGTGACCGTCCGCTTTGTCATCCCTTGAACGGCGCAATCTGCGCGGCCCAACGAGGGAGAGAGCGGGCTTGTTTTCTGTATGTAAGAAAAACTGGCCGCGAGCTCGGAGAAGCGAACAGCATAAACTTTAACTGCCGCGAGAGCGGGGATCGAACCCCGGTCTCTAGCTTAACAGTCTAGGATTCCGCCACTGAGCCACAGGGGAGAATACATTAGTACTCGGTTAGCGTCATCATGTCTTGTGACGGCGTTTGCTTGCAGGCGAGCGTGTATTTATAACAGGCTCGTATACTGCAATAGTAACAATTCCAGTCGCCTGAACTTAAGAGGGGACTGAGAAATGTGTGAGAATGGAGGTTATAGTCCAGGCCACGGCGGGACGAAAACACTCTGTTCCCCTTTCACCGGTGAGTGACGCGCGAGGACGGAGTAGCTTTCTTGTAACGTAAAGAGAGCTCCAAGACCGTCCGCTCCTGCCATCCCTTGTGAGCGGCGCAGTTTGCGCGGCTCGAACAGAGGGGGAGGAAACTCGCTCCGAGACCGTCCGCTCCTGCCATCCCTCGTGAGCGGCTCAGTTTGCGCGGCTCGAACAGAGGGAGAGGAAACTCGCTCCGAGACCGTCCGCTTCTGCCATCCCTTGTGAGCGGCGTAGTTGCACGGCTCGAACAGAGGGAGAGTACGGGTATCTATCACATTCGCCTCATCTCCTGACGCGGCGGCGGCGCGGGCAGAGCCGGCGGTTGAGCGGCCGGGAGGGAGAGGGCGAGAGAGAGCTCGAGGGAGAGGTTCCGGCGAGCTCCTCAGTCACAACAGTCTCCGGTGGTCGCTGCGAGCGGCGCTTCTTATTGCGCGGCCCGGCAGGGACAGGCGGAGCGACAGCTTGGTCGAAAGCTTCAAGTCGAGCCCGCAGGGTCGACATTGAAAGCTCTTCGCACTCGGAGAGTGCGGTGGCGGCGTGCCCGCGGCCCAGGTGGAGAGCGCAGAGAGGTGGCGGTCTCCGTTGCTGAGCGGGGCGCGGCACGAGCCGCAAAAACGAGGCGTTTTTACAAAAACGCCTCGTGCTCTTTTAGAGTACACACAGAAACAGTAATAATGTAAAGGATATGTCGCCGGATAGCGTAGCAGGCACGGATGGCTGAAGGCGGCGAAGACGGCCGGCTTCTTCAGGCGCTGTCCTAAGCTTGCTGGTCGCTGGTTTCAACGGCGGCGGCTCTCAAGATCCAGCGATGCGAAGAGCGTCGCTGAAGACAAGAAAATCAGAATTTTAGCCTATGAGCGCTGAATATATACACGCTGGCCACACCCATTCTGACGGTTAGAAGGGTGCGGAGGGCGCGAAGCGCCCTCATTGGTTGCCGCGTTCAGAGCGCTCACCGATAGGCTTAAGCAGTTGCCACCGAGCAGCCAATGAGCACGCTTATACAGCCTGCCTAGGTCTGTCGGCTGCTGCACTGCGTTGACAATGTATACAAAATTAAGGATAATTTTTTGGCTTCAGATCTCGAAGAAAGAAGACTTTCCCGATGCGTAAGCTAACCTTACGCAATACGAGAGACCTCTCGTAAGAGAACAGATATGTTTCTGCGTATTTGAATGTTTGGATAGGCTAGTCCACTGGTAGTGCACATAGGAATTTACTTTAATTCTACTTTACTCTTTCCCCACCATTGACTGAATTTTCCAACTATCCATGTTTTCACTGTTATATTGTAGGGGGCGCTATATGACACATCTTCTATTACAGAATCTCCAGATCAAAACACTTGAGAAGAAGAAGCTGAAACAAGTGATAGAAGATTGCTCGCTCAAATGTAAAATAACTTGATCATCAAACATTAAACAGCATGCAAATCAAAACTGCTTAAAGGGGTCATATAATGGTACATGCACTTTTACAAGTTGATTGCACTGAAATGTCTGTTGGCAGTGCCTGTACACAACCATCCTATCATGATTAAAATCCATCCAGTGGTTTTGTTTTAATCTCCATATATGTTTGACCATCTATGAAATCAAGCCGTTCGATATTGTGACGTCATAAGATCGTACGCCCCTCCCGCGATTGTGATTGACAGCCGTGTTTCAACACAAGACCCGCCCTGAGCGAGCTGTGACAGCCGTCGTCATAGTAGTCCGCCATTGTTGATATGCTGGAGTAGAATGGCGTCTAAGCGATTGTGGTGTTCTGTTCTTAGATGTAATAAGGAACACAGCAGTCATTTGGATGTTCCTAAATCTGAGCCGTTGAAGATGCAGTGGCTGAGTTTTGTTTTTGAAGCCATATGCCCAAAGGATTGACGCGGGGATTCCCTCACGGGGATTCCCCACGATCGTCCATGCTTTCATGTTTACGCGAATCATTTCACACCAGACAGCTTTACAAACGAGAAAAAACGGATCGGTACCAACGTGTTACTGCTGAACCTCCAGAAGATGTGAGTGTAATGTTTTATTAACCTTTATATTAGTATTTATATTAATCTTTGCGAAATTTGCAAACCTTGCTGCAGGCTTCACAATGAATGCGTCTAAGGTTTACACTCAGGGTACATTACGGCATGTTTTCTATGTACGACGTTCTCAATATAATTCATAATCACACGTTTATAACGAATAACACGTGGTTATTGTGTTAGATACGGTGTACCCACAGAACAGAGGGGCGGGGTGAGCAAAGCTCATTATCATTTAAAGACACATGCACTGAAACGGCGTGCTGAAAACAGAGCTGTTTTTGACCAGGTAAAATTAGTGTTTTCTTACAATACTAATGAGAATTTTTAATTAAATTATATTACAAACTTTTAATTTAGACCCTAAAGAATCATATTAGCTTGTACAAAAATGGCATTATATGACCCCTTTAATGTTTCTAAATGAAATGAAGCGTAACCCATGAAGAGAAAACGACTGTGAAGCTTTGGGGGTGTTCGACTCGATCTGCTCCATCTGTGTTTGATCACGTTTCTGAATCTGATCAAGGCGTAGTCTTTGACAAAAATGAGATTTTCTCACCTTTTTTGTTTAAAATGTTGCCTTTATTTATGAAACTTACCGACATTCAAGTGTTGATAAAAAATGAATGCATGAAGCTAATAAAATGTTTGTTTTTTTAATTAAAGTACAGTTAAAGGTATTTTTCAAGTGTAAAAAAAATAACATTTGAACATAGTAGTGCAAAAATTATATATAAATAGTAAACTATAAGTATAATGTTAAGTTCACTTAAAGAAAACTTGTAGTATAAAACTACTAAACTAGTAGTTTACTGAGAGTATACTTCAAAGTTGCTACAAGTATTAAAATAGTAAACTACTTGTATACCCATAAGTTCACTTGCAGTACAAATGAGAAACGTAATTATGATCTAGTTGTGCACTTAAAGTTTACTACTGTTGCACTTATAGTACACTTAAACATATACTTTTATATACTAAAAGTGGGCCAAGTTTACTACTAGTACATATTGACATTAGTATACTTACTACATAATGTATACTTAAAAATATACTTGAACATTACTTAAGTATACTTCATAAAATGAACTTGAAGTATACTTCTTTTTCGTAAGGGTACTGTAACAGCATCTATGCTAATACTGCATTCCGTTCAAGTCCATAAGTGTTTTTTGCTAGTTTCAGCCTGACGCAGTTATCATTTTCACGTCCTGCGCCACATTGTTTAAATAGCAAATGCGTTTGCGCCCATTTGTGCGCCCATGGGCTGCTGGTCTGAAAACGAGGTTTGTTGGCGCGTTGCTATTTTGAGGCAACTGAATTAGACTGCGCCATTGACCAACAAAAACCTGGTCTAAAGTCAATGGCACAGTAATATTTTTTGTTATTTAAAGAGCGCGTTAGTAATGTGCGCCTACCTATAGGCGGGTCCACAGAGCGCGTAGATTCTGCTTATTACACACACAGGGACGCACTCAGCACACAAACTAGTCAAATATTAAAAATAAAAGGATTACAATGTAAAAGATTATTATTGTGTACATAAAGATATGGTGGAATCCAGCTTGTCCCGTAGATGGCCTGCTTGTGTGCTTTAACTTCCCACACAAGAAGCTCTGCTTTAGAGCCCTGCGCGGGACTGTTTTCTTCATCCCGCTCCCGCCCGCCGAATTTCTGACCATTACCGCCCGCTCCCGCAACGTATGTGTTACACTCCCGCCCGTTCCCGCAATATGTATGTCCACTCCCGCCCGCACCCGCAAAACTCTGAGAATTTATTCCCACACAATAATAGAGATGCATTGATTTTGTGTCTTCTCCCGTCCCGCAGGAAAAAACATGTATTGGTATTGCTATTATTGAAGAGATTCATGGGGTTGTTTGTTTCATTTCCCTGGCCGGCATGTATTCTGGACACATACACACAGGACAATGGAGGAAATCGAGTGTATGCTGTTTTTGGATGGTTTTGTTTTTGCTGTTTTTATTCAGGATACTCCGTCTGGCGCGTGCAATGATGACTCAGTGAATAGTGATGATTCTCTCTGATCAGCAGTCTGCCGTGTTTTCACGTCACATTTTAGTATCGCCTCAGCTCGTTTAGAACCTCGCCGGAGGTGGTACGAAAAAAAAGTACCTGGAAGCAGATACAGTGACAACTTTTACACAGTGGAAAACCAAACAAAGGCGAGGCGAGGCGAGTCGAGTCGATCTGAGCCGAGGCAAGCTGGTACTGTGTAGTGGAAAAGTGCCATTATTGACATCTCCATCATGTCGCTAGGCTACCTCCCGATCCCGCAGTGTTTTTTTTAGCCGCCCATTCCCGCCCGCAGCAAAGTTCAAACCGCCCGCTCCCGCGAGATTTGCGTTGGGTCCCGCGGGACCCGGCGGGACTCAATCCCAATGCAGCCCTCTACTCTGCTTGCTCTCAAATTCCGCCATGTAAATAGCAATCTGCCATGGCACGAGCGCAACTGGCTTTTAAAGGAGAATGGGAGATGAGACTCTCCTTGGTTTATTGCACGTTACACCCAAAACACACCCATTAATCATTAAGAGAATAGGGACAGCCCTTTTAGACCATGCACCGGGCGCGCCGACCATTTTTCCCATCGTTAAACTAGCAAAAGTGGATCCAGACACGCCTAAAGTGCACTTTAGACCATGCGCTTAGATCGTTAAAATAGGGTCCGAAATAAGTCAGACTTACAACTTTCCGACTTCCATTGTGCTGTGGTGAACGGCACATTCCAGGGCCCAGTTTATGGCTGGACCCCTCTCTGTTTGTAACAGCTGACAAAGGTTTGATACATTTTGATTGTATCTTTGTGGACTAACAAACTGTCCAACGCCACAAGATAAAGATGCTAGGACAACAGCCAGACACAAGAAGAAGGGCAAGAATAAGAACTCTGGTACCATGCAAGTCTGGGAAGGACAGGACTTCTCATCGGTCCACATTCAGTTTCTGCCCCTCACCCATCTAGAGACTAATTCCTAAGCTTTTGGCCTGTAACTGCCATAAAAATTTCTTGTTCAAAACAATCACTTTAGCAAAGTTTGTATTATTTTCTGTTTATTTTGATATACATATACACACACACACACACACACACACACACATATATATATATATATATATATATATATATATATATATATATATATAATATGAAATTTAAAGAAGATTATGAAAGCATTGAATGAGAACCCATAATAATGTAACATAGATTTACAGTAATAACAATAAATATGATATGTTATTATATGATATGATTAATATTATATTTTTAAATTTAAAAAAAGTTAGCCTTACCCTGGAGTTGGTTCACCCTCCGCCTATGGGTGTGCTTTTAGTCCCTTTGTATACCCTATTGTTGTCCAAATGTATTGCTCATTTTATATACAGTATGTTATTGAAATACAATCTTGACAGACAGGCTAGGATATTTCTGATTTTTTCCCTCTCAAGGAGACATGAGCTTTTAGCCTAGAAATCTAGATGCACCCTAGCGGCAGCAAAATGTATTTTGCAGCCAGGGTAGTCTAGCAACTCTCCATTGACTTTCGGAGCTGTAAAAACCTAAATTGGGTCAGGCCAATCACATCGTGTATAGAGTAGGCGGGGCGGGCTTAACATAATGACGACAGATTTGCGACGGTTCCCTGCAACTTGAAAACAAAGAATGGCGGCTGCTGCTGGCGAACAGTCTTTCGAATCGGCTTTGGTCGCGACTCTGGAGGACTTGGAGTTACGTTTTTCTTTGAGAAAAGAGCAAAGAACGGCACTTAAGTCATTCTTAAAAAAGGAAGATGTGTTCGTAGTTTTGCCGGCCAGATTCAAAAGTTGAATCTATCAACTAGCTCCGCTGTTGGGAAAACGCTCTGGTTGGTTGAAGCGCTCCTATTGCGTGTAGAGGGAATTTGAAAGACAGCCGTTTATCCCGCCCCTCGGATTGAGCCGTGTCTATGGAGAGTTGCCAGACCTAACATCTTGATGTAGGTCTGGCTTGCCAGGCTAATGAGCTTTACCTTAATGGCTGGAAAATCAAGTTGGCCACCAGGTGAAATTACTTGCATTTGTTTATAGTCAAACGTTGAAGATATCAAGCAGGTCTATCCCACTTCCAGTTTGGAATGGAATGAGGCAAAACCAGCATGGAGTGAAATTAACAGAAGTTTGTGTTTCAGACTAACATCCATTTGAGTTATCACTTTTTACTATTTGAATTAAAATCTGCAGTCTACTCTAAATAATATAGTTACCAGTGTTTAGTTTTTAATTTTCACAGCAGTTTAATCTGGCCACAAAATGAGATTGAAGATGATTGTTTCAGTGACTCACTATACCGAGAGCTGACATTCCGGCAGAATTAAATGAAGCTGTTGAGAACAGATTTAGCCAGTTAATACGTGAAAGAGGTCAAAGTTGTCAAATCTCAAAGTTAATAATCATTTCATCTTGTTCAGTCCAAATAGACATTTATGTTATTAAGACTTTTAGCAACTATAAAAAACAGACACTGACTCCCACACCTTTATTATAATTAATTTAAAATATTTAGCAGGGAGCATATTTTTATCATTGTCAGCAAAGAAACTCATTATTTCTTTTCCAAAGCCTACAGTAGTGCGTAGTGAGCTGCCTTACTGTTCACTGTACAGCTGTTAAAATTGACATTGCTCTACATTGATATGCAATACAATAACAATTAGTGCACACATTTAATAGTGTTAACTTAAAGCTGCAATACTCCAGAATTGAACTGAGAATGCCTTTTAAAGTTCCAATTCAATTCCTGAATTTGAACTGAGATACAGACAGACAGACACAGACAGAGATAGATAGATAGATAGACAGACATACTATTAAACGGACGGACGGACAGATAGACAGATAGATAGATAGATAGATAGATAGATAGATAGATAGATAGATAGATAGATAGATAGATAGATAGATAGATAGATAGATAGATACACCAGGGGTGCCAATAATTCTGACCACAACTGTAGCTCAAGCTCAGACACTCTGGCAACTTATGCTGGGAATACTGTATGTCTGCACACTCTAGACCGTGAGTAGTACAGCGTCGCACTCTTACAGGAGAGAGCTAAGTAAAGAAGAAAACAGAAACATGTATATTCATTTTCATATACACATTTAGATTAAAGATTCCACTTTCAATAAAGAAGTTAAGCAATCAAATTACATAAAGTCATTATCCAGAAGTTAAACATAAAATTTATGAATTTATATAGAAATATGTATAGTGAATGTGCAGCTGTTGAAAACTTTTCCTGTGGCATGTTACATTTTAATGTTTTAATGACAGTGAAGGGTGCTAGATGCATTATACATCTTTAAACTAAATTGCAGAACTCATGTTCTGGGGCCGTATTCACAAAGCATTTTATCTTACCACTAGGAGTACTCCTAAATCGCACTAAAAGATTTTAGCTAGGAGTTTTCTCTTAAAAGTTATTCACAACACCTTTCAGACCTACTCTTAGTAAAGAAAAATGACAACTCCTAAACTAAGAGTGAGTCTTCGTTGCTATGTATGACGTCATTACTCATGCACGAGCTTGACTGAAGTGACCACCTTGATTGGCTGATGATTGTAACGTGGGAATGATTCCTAACACCTCCCCTACGATGATGAGTGACAGGTGACAGGTCTGAGAATGCGTGCACTACACAAGTAGTGCGAGGGACGGAAGATGATGGATAACTGAATAAATAGCCTAAATGAATAAAGAGTAAGGCAAAACAAATAGCCTAGTAGCCTAATGAAACATATGGATTGATGCAATATCTTTGCAACATTATTGAATTAATCTGTCACTATATGCCTCTGCCTACGTTTGCAAAGAGAAGAACATTTTAATTTGATTCACAATGAAACATTACAATAGGCCTTTATCTCATTTCCTGGTTTCGGAACGTTCGAAATCGCCAAGCAGTGTACTCGCACTTCCGTTGGTTACTTAGTTACACATTTAGATGAAAAGTAGGTCAGTAAACTTAAATAAAATCGCGATATAGACCAGTGTCTGTCAATATTAAACCGCATAAAGACTATTTAAATAGGAATCGTGCATGTTCTGCGTGTCTCTGTGAATGAATGGCACCGACGCGTTTCATTTACCACACACACACACACACACACTGAGGCACGCATGACGCTCGCAATTTTTTTCAGCCTTACGTATTAACATTAATGCACTTCATCAACACAGCCGCTCTGAGAGTCACTTGAGCAGCATTTTAGCCTTATTTGAGAGAAACTATCATCATAAAACACAGAGAGACTCAAAGGTCTACACGGCAACCCGTCAAAATAAAAGTTTGGTTTAACCTTTGAAGAAATGTTTGCTTAAATCATTACATTTTAAACAATTGGTTATAACAATTTAATTAAACCATTCAACAACAAAAAAATGAAACTTTTGGGAGACGCGAGAGCGAAGTAGTCCAGTGATAATTAACATGCAGCCATGGTGATTGCAATAACCGGAAGATGCTGTACACTGCTTCGCGGCTACTTCCGGCGTTCTATTGTGTTGTGATAAAGGCCTATTAGTTTACATGCAATGAGTAGCCTAGTTTTGGTTGTTGTTGGTGGCGTTATTGCATCCCTAGTTATGCCTACAATGCAAAACTGTTCCCTCGCGATTGGAAGCTCCTGTAGCCGCCGCATACGCATTTCAAAACATTGCAACGTGAAATGCCACAAAAAGCGGTTTGTGAATAGGTCTTAGTGAGTTAGGAGTCCTCTCGACTTCTTTTAAGCTGTCCCAGGCTTAGGTGCTACTTTTAGGGCTAAAATGCTTCGTGAATTACTCTTAGTCAAAAAAAATTAGGAGTCCTAAAGTTATGAGTGACACGCCCATTATTTTTAGGAGTTGCTCCTAAATTCGCCAGTTAGGAGCTACTTTTAGCCTTAAAATTCTTTGTGAATACGGCCCCTGAGAAAATATTTCTTGTGAAAACAATGATCAATGATGTACATTTGACTCTGGGATTAGTTCAGTGGTAGAACGGACCATTGGCGTATTTGAATAGGTCTGATGACAATACTGTATAACCACTGCTGAACTGAGGTGTGCATGATCGTGTTTAACACTCCCTCCGGGAGGTTAGCGGGTACCCGTTGATGGCCCACACATGTAGGGACCAAAGCTCCGGGCGAGGATGCCAGATCGAGCCCTCGGCCAAAGAGAGGAGGTCCTTCCTCACTGGTATTGGCCATGGGGCAGTGCTTATCAGCTGCATCAGAACCGGGAATCAAGCCTGGTTCTTCCAGAACGGAGCCACTAGTAGCATTGAGCATCCGTTTTCCCTGATCCGCTCTAATACCTGAGGTAGGAGCGCGACGGGGGGAAAAGCATAGAGTGGGCAGCGGGGCCAGACATGGGCAAGCGCATCCCTGCTCTTGGAGAAAAACTCCGGGCAGTGAGCGTTTTCCTGAGACACAAACAGGTCTACTTCCGCTCTGTCGAACGTCTCCCACAGCAGCTGGACTGTCTGTGGGTGTAGAGACCATTCCCCTGCTGGAACATTGTTCCTGGACAGTCTGTCTGGTCCCACATTCAGGTGGCCAGGCACGTGCGCTGCTCTCAACGAGCGCAGATTGTGCTGAGCCCAGACCAGGAGGCGTTCCGTCAGCCTGTAAAGGTTTCGGGACCTGATACCTCCTTGGCGATTTATATAGGCTACCACTGACATGTTGTCCGAACGGACCAAGACATGGTGTCCTTTTATCTGGGGACAAAAGCGCCTCATCGCGTTGTCAACTGCCATCATTTCCAAGCAGTTTATGTGTAGAAGCTTTTCCCGTTCTGACCACTGGCCGAAGAACGGTCTGCCCTCGAGCAGCGCTCCCCATCCCGAGGTGGAGACGTCCGTAGACACCACCTTCACACTCAAGGAAGTCCCCAGGCTTACACCTGACTGGTACCAGTCGATCACTCTCCAAGGTTTCAGAGCTGAGACGCATTTCTGATCGACCTTGAGGCGAAAAAGACCGAAGGTCCACGCTCGGCGCGGTACTCGCGCTTTTAGCCAGAACTGCAGTGGGCGCATGCGAAGCAGACCCAACTGGAGTACTGATGATGCTGAGGCCATAAGACCCAGTATTTTCTGAAACTTTCTGAGCGGGACTATATTACCGCAGCGGAAGGATTTCGTCATGCGCTGAATATTCAGTCTGCGCTGTGGCGATAGTTGTGCTGTCATAGACAGCGAGTCCAGTTCTGTGCCCAGAAAAGATATTCTCTGACTGGGAGACAGTGAACTCCAATTGACTTCTCGAGATGTTCGAGTAATATGGTCCTGTGTTCTATGAGCTCTGAGTGTGATCGAGCTAGAATCAGCCAATCGTCCAAGTAGTTCAAAAACTCGCATGCCCCGAAGTTTCAGGGGTGCAAGCGCCGCGTCCATGCACATTGTAAATGTACGGGGTGCTAGGGACAGGCAGAACGGCAGGACTGTGTATTGTTTTGTCTGGCCCTCGAAGGCGAATCTCAAAATCGCCTGTGACGTGACGCTATTTGTATTTGGAAATACGCGTCCTTCAGATCTATTGACATAAACCAGTCCCCTTGGCGAATTTGCGTGAGGATTTTCCTGGTTGTGAGCATTCTGAACCGGCATTTCGAAAGCACTTTGTTCAGCTGTCTTAGATCTAGAATGGGTCTGAGACCCCCGTCTCTTTGTTTTTTTTTTTTGGTACCAGAAAATATCTGCTGTGCAGACCCCCTTCGCTCTGAGCTTGAGATAAAGGCTCTAGGGTCCCTTTGCTCAACAGTTTCGCTATTTCGGCTCGAAGTAGATGTGCTACTTCCTTTTCTACCGTAGTTTCGATTCGCGCCGCGCAACGGCAGGGATGTCGAGCAAACTGTAGCGAATAGCCTCTTTTATAGTGTTCAGCACCCATTCTGATACCTCGGGAAGCTTTGGCCATGCACTTGCATGAATAGCCAGGGGTTGAATGAGATCTGGGCTCTGGCCGCGACAGCGTGGCGACCGGAGAGCTTTGGTATGAAGTAACATAGATGCCGTGCAGGCAAACAGGCTGTAGTACCGGCTTGTTTTCTGCTAAATACACTGGAACAGTCGCATTTTCTAGAACTGAACGAGCGGGAAGTTTTGGTGGAAGTTTTGGTGGAAGTCTGGCCGCAGCGGGACTTGAACACCGTCGCTTTCCTAGGCGGGCTAGGAAGACTTTGAGGCCTCGTTTTTTTTGTTTTTTGTTTTTTTGTTTTTTAGAAACGGTGTTTGGGTGCAGGCGAGCGGGTTGGTTGGCTGCAAAATACACGTCTGCAGTCACCTTTTTAAGGGGACTGACAGAGCGAAAGCTTTGACGGCAGACCCGGGATTCAAACACGGGTCTCTGGCGCGAAAGCCTAAGATTCCACCACTGAGCCACAGGGGGAAACACATAAGCTTTCAGTTAGCGTGAGCATATAAGAGAGCGTCAACATGTCTTGTGACGGCGTTTGTTTGCAGGCGTGCGTGTATTATAACAGGCTCGTTTGCTGCAAATATTGATATTTCCAGTCGCCTGAACTTAAGCGGGGACTGAGAAATGTGTGAGAAATGGGGCGCAAGGGCGGGGTAGCTTTCCTGTAACGTAAAGAAAACTAGCCCCGTGACCGTCCGCTCCTGACCTCCCTTGTGAACGGCGCAGTTTGCGCGGCTCGAACAGAGGGAGAGCAGGTATCATCCCCCACAGACGCGGCTTCTTGGTCGATATCCCCGACGGAAGCGGCGGCAGACGGCGGCCGCTGTCCATCAGGAAGAGACTCTAGCGAAGCGGGTGAAGCAGGCGGGCGAACCGGCGAGCTTTTGCGGTTTGGGGGAGGTTCCGGGACCCGTTGAGCACGGCGCTTTTTACGGCGCGGTACCGTGGTGGGCAGAGGTGCAGTCTCAGAGAAGGATGCCAGGCGAGTCCTCAGAGTCACCATAGGCAGTAGCTCGCAGTGAGGGCAGCCGCCGTCAGCGAGCGTGAGAGCTGCGTGATCCTCACCCATGAGTGGGGCTCGACACGAGCCACAGGAAAGGGGCATCTTGAAAAAGATGCCCGGCTCTTTTAGTGCAATGAGAGTGTGTGTCGCGGCGGCGAACACACACACACACAAAACACAGTAGCAGTGAAAAGGATATAACGCAGTGGGCGCAAAGCGCCCCCATTGGAGCTGGCGTCACGATGGGGCCTCTCGATAGGCTGCTGCAGTTGCCGCAGGGCAGCCAATAGGCGCGCAAGCCGTCTTGCCTATGTCTGCATGCTGCCGCAACGCGTTTTACATTATTCCAAAATTAAGGATAATTTTTGGCTTCAGTATCTCGCTGAAAAGAGATTTCCCCATAGCGTAAGATATTACGCAGTACGAGAGAACCTCTCTTAAGAGAACTATATGTTACACAGTCATTGACTGTTTCCTCTCCCTTGTACTCTATCCTGATCTATGTTCACAAATTGCAAATATCTCTGTCTTACACACACACACACACACACACACACACACACACACACACATACACGTGCATGCACACACTTTGAACATAGTAGTTATCATCTAAGGTAAATCACTTATGTATTATATATACCTATTCTTCTGCAATACAGAATGACAGCACATCTGAAGAGCTTGAGATGCTGTACAGGCATTAATTTGTATTTCCTGCAGCCTGAGGCTTAATTATTTCACTTTTGGGCCCTGTTTACACCTGGTACTAAAACATTTTGAGCTTGTCCAATTTCGACCACTTCCAGAGGTAGTTGAAAATGTATTTGACCGGATTGCTTTCGTAGTGTAAACGCATGTGGTCAAATGCATTCGAACAGCCACAAAAGACCACCTACTCTCTGCCTACTGACTTAATGCATAAACATTATATGAAGTGCGCTAGCCAGACGGGATTTGATTTAAACTTAACTAAAAGTAACTAAAAGTTTGGTTTGAAGACAAAAATGTATCAAGCACAATGTTCTCAATGTTCTCTGCTGCACTTCATGTGTTTCTCCATTGTCTCTGGTCGGATTCATATGTAAATTGCACAAGCCTATTTTGTACATTAGGTTTAAAGATCTGAAAAAGCCAATTTACCCGCCCATACACCCTCTCCTCGAAAAAATCAGGACAGAAGTGGTTGAAAGTGGACAAAAGAGATAGATTAAAACACCAGGTGTAAACGGGAATGTGTCTCCCTCATCTACTTGTGATCCGATCAACCAAAACGCTTAATACCAGCTATAAACAGGGTCTTGGTGTGAAGGGGCCTTTACATTTGCCAAAAAACTAACAAAAAAAAAGTAAAAAGTAAAAAGTAGAAAGTTTTCATAAAAAGTAACGCAATTAGTTAAATAGTTTGAAGGAGTAACACAATTTTGTAACATTACTTTTAAAAGTAACTTTCCCCAACACTTCACACAAATATCGATTCAAATGGATTTGAATTGGATTTAACTATTTTATCAATTTGTTTTTGTATTGAATGAAACAAAAACATGTTTATAATCACATTTGTCATGGTTCCATCTGTTGTCTTGGATGATTTGTTCATTCTGGGATTCCCTTATTCAAAAGGGATGTAATTCTCCTTTAGAATTCGGCCAAAATAAGGTATCTTTTATGTTGCATTTGTATTATTTTTTGCCTTCTGTTTGGAACAGTTTTTGCATTGAGATGCCTTAAAATACTGTCTATGTAGCTCACAAGGTGTCGGAACAGAGCTAGATAGAATAAATACTAATTAGAATGGCTAGTTCCTTTTTTAAAGTTTTGCACAGTTGTTTAAAAAAAATTACTTTCAAAAAGGGGTGTTTCATGCAGTTTTAAAGATCACAAATTATGAATATGATAATGAAGAGACCAAGATGTATTTGAGACCATAGCAAATGTAACTCTCCCAATGAATAGTATCATTGTGGAAATAAACTTTTATGTTTGCATACAGTGGAAGCATAGAATTTAAATCCATTTTATAGAGACATTTATGTGGCTGAGTGTAAATGGAATGTGCATACTTAACCCTTGTGCATCCTTGAGGACATTTTTGTCCTTTTCAGTTTTGTTTTTTGGATCACTTTGCCTGTGTTAATGCTAACTGCATAAAATTTGGCACAGGTGTGTATTTTTATTGGAATTTTACTATTTCATCACCATTTCCTTTAAAAAATCTATTTTGCACTAGTTACACAAAATACTTCCTCTCAGCGCCTTTTGGACAAAAATGTCCCCATTGAAACCCATTAAAACTGCATTTTTTAATCCCTGTGCCGTTTAACTATAAAATGATGCAATCTTTTTTAATAGGCTTTCATTCTGTTGGCAAGGCTTCAAAATTGACATTTTTACCATTTTTTATCAGATGGTGCCATTTTTTGAGGTTAGGCCTATAAAGCAAATACTCGCTTTATTCCTGTTTTCTGCTTCGGCATATTATAGAGCCAACTGGATAAATTATGCAACGATAATTGTGTGGGTTTGTTGGTATGGATGTCTAAGTGTGGTGTGTATGTGTGTAATAAAATAAAAAGTGTGTTTGTGTGCTTGTAATATTTGAGAGAGAAAAACTCAACTGCAAATCGAAAATCCAATCACTGTGTTCACCAGTGGAGTTTTGCTGGCATCCAATGGGGAAAGTCTGGTACTGCGCCCAAACAAAATCTTACTGAAAGCTCATTTTTTGAGATATCATCCTCAAATTCGGAACACAACCTGTTTAGATTTATGGCTTTGAATTTATATCAGTTTTAGAGTTCCAAATGTTTTATAAAATATATATTTTATATAAAATATTGATTATAATGTTCATAAATATTTTTCATAAACTTAAACTTCTATAACATTTTTTTGGTTGCACTTTTTTCAATTTTTTCACTTCAACAACAATCTGCCAAGGGTCATCTTTAAAATGAGACCAAACTTAAGTATATGCTCCCAAGCATAACATTTTTATGAGAGTTTTTTGACTTGGACATTTTTGTCCCTTTTGGACCTATGTGTAAGTTTTTTGTTTTTTTTATGTTAACTGCATTAATTTTGGCACAGGTGTCTATTTTTATTGTAATTTTACTATTTCACCCCCATTTCATTTGAAAAAAAAAAAATGTTGCACTAGTTATACAAAATACTTGTATATATATTTTATATAAAATATTAATTTTAATGTTCATAAATATTTTTCATAAACTTAAACTTCTATAAAAAAAATTTGGTTGCACGTTTTTCACTTTTTTCACTTCAACAACAATCTGCAAAGGGTCTTCTTTAAAATGAGACCAAACTTAAGTTTTTGCTCCTAAGCATAACATTTTTATGAGAGTTTTTTGACATGGACATTTTTGTCCCTTTTGAACCTATGAGTAAGTTTTTGTTTTTTTGTTACTGTTAACTGCATGAATTTTGAGCTATTATAGAGCCAACTGGATAAATTATGCAATGATAATTGTGTGGGTGTGTTGGTATGGATGTCAGAGTGTGGTTGGTATGTGTGTTATATAAAAAAAAATGTGTTTGTGTGTTTGTAGTATTGATAGAGAAAAACTCAACTGCAAATAACAAAGCCAATCACTGTGTGACCAGAGGAGTTTTGCTGGGATCCAATGGGGGAAGTTTGGTACTGCACCCAAACAAAATCTTACTGAAAGCTCATTTTTTGAGATATCAACCTCAAATTTGGAACACAACTTATTTAGATTTATGGCTTTGATTTTCTAGCTGTTTTAGAGTTCAACTTGTTTCATAAAATATATATTTTATATAAAATAATATTCATAAATAATTTTCATAAACTTAAACCTATATAACTTTTTTTTGGATTTACTTATAAAAGAAATTTAACTTCAGCAATAATCTGCCAAGGGTATTCTTTAAAATGATACCAAAGTTAAGTCTGTGCTCCCAAGCTTCAACTTTTTATGACCGTTTTTTGACATGGACATTTTTGTCCTCTTTGGACCTATGAGTAACTTTTTTAAATTGATGCACAAGGGTTAATCGAATTTCTATCTGATCGATCACGACACAAGAAGTGACCAAGTGTAAATACTCCATAAGAACAGATACAAATAGAGATGGAACAGAGATTGTTGCTTTATTCTATCTGCAGTGCAATGATCAGTAAGCTGATTGAGCTTCGATGTGAGTCTGAAATTGTTTTCCTCTCCCAGACATTTTATCCGTATCCTTTTCAGCACGCCCCCTTGTAATAAAAGGCCTTGCATTTCAACTGTTTTATCTGGTTTCTTCTATAAATGTGTCAAACGTTAGCTTGTTTTATTCAAAAAAACTGCACCCTATATGTGTGTCTGTTGTGATATTTGGATATGTAGGTATCTGCCGAGTCAATGGTTCATATCTCAGGACTTTATTATGCCTTGATTGATGGTTTCTACTGTCTGATTTGATCCCAGTTATATCTAAAGACTGTCTGCTTGAGAGAATATGCACAGATGATGCAACAGACTCCCATTGTGAGTCACCTGTGCGGTTTTACAGTAGCACTCAATAATGAGAAGAAAAAGCTTGTCAAGTTTCATTTTAGAAATCCGCTTATCAACATTCATCAGAAGAGTTTTACTTTTTTAATATTCTGCGTTTCTTCGCTTTCACCCATTCCTATTCCTGTCAGCATGAGTCATTCTCACAGACATGCTGTTTTCCTAAATGTAAGTGTATGTGCTCTTACAAAAGCTCCTTCTCGTACACACAAACTGAAGGTGCAATTTGGGATATTTTGCTCCATTTAGAATGTTAAACCATACAGCTTCTCGTGGTGGCTGCACCATTTGAACTCCATGCAAAATCTGAGCTTTGCAGTCATGTTTGGGATCTCCTCTGTGTGTAATGGCTTATCGTGACAGTTTGACTTCACTGAGTCTCAGAAAAACCACAGCATGTCTCCAGTATCTTGAGCATTAAAAATGCATTACGTCCTGCGATTTCATGTTTCACTCGTTACAAAAGTACGACCGTTCTTATTGCTGAATAAAAGCAGCAGACTAATGCATTGTTTCTTAGTTGTTCCAAAGGATAGGCTATATGAATTTTGCAAAAGATGCTGTCAGTGCAGTTTCTCAGTCTACAGGAAACATTCCATACATGTGTTCTATCTATCTATCTATCTATCTATCTATCTATCTATCTATCTATCTATCTATCTATCTATCTATCTATCTATCTATCTATCTATCGTTGAACAATGGAACTAAAACACCTGTTTTTTTTAACACAATAGTTTTTTTTATTTTGGTGTAGGGCCTCCTTTAGTGGCAAATACAGCATCGATTCATCTTGGGAATGACAGATACAAGTTCTGCAAGTGGCCGGAGGGATTTTGAGCCATTCCTCTTCCAGAACAGTGTCCAGGGGCCGTATTCACAAAGCATTTTATCTTACCACTAGGAGTACTCCTAAATCGCACTAAAAGATTTTAGCTAGGAGTTTTCTCTTAAAAGTTATTCACAATGCCTTTCAGACCTACTCTTAGTAAAGAAAAATGACAACTCCTAAACTAAGAGTGAGTCTTCGTTGCTATGGATGACGTCATTACTCATGCACGAGCTTGACTGAAGTGACCACCTTGATTGGCTGATGATTGTAACGTGGGAATGATTCCTCACACCTCCCCTACGATGATGAGTGACAGGTGACAGGTCTGAGAATGCGTGCGCTACACAAATAGTGCGAAGGACGGAAGATGATGAATAACTGAATAAATAGC
The DNA here is from genome assembly GCF_949319135.1 of Squalius cephalus. Taxonomy (NCBI): domain Eukaryota; kingdom Metazoa; phylum Chordata; class Actinopteri; order Cypriniformes; family Leuciscidae; genus Squalius; species Squalius cephalus. The sequence goes on from NC_137142.1 coordinate 12,504,875, forward strand.
CTAAAAGAATAAAGAGTAAGGCAAAACAAATAGCCTAGTAGCCTAATGAAACATATGGATTGATGCAATATCTTTGCAACATTATTGAATTAATCTGTCACTATATGCCTCTGCCTACGTTTGCAAAGAGAAGAACATTTTAATTTGATTCACAATGAAACGTTACAATTAGTTTACATGCAATGAGTAGCCTAGTTTTGGTTGTTGTTGGTGGCGTTATTGCATCCCTAGCATAGACTGTAAAAAAAGATGGACGACGCCCCTTCGCTCTCTTCCATTGATGAGAACTGAAGCCGCCAGAGTCCCGATATGGCGCTGACATATTGGAACTTGAGTCTGCGCAGTAGCGATTTCGGGACCAGACCTGCGCAGTAGTGAGCAGGAAGTAAAGCCGCGAAATCAACGCTCCGCCCTCACCCTCGCAGAATGCACTCAGGGAAAGTGTATTCTGCACACTTTTTTAAAAATTGATTGCAGTACGACAAGAGGCTTGTTAAAATAAAGTAAATACAATCTCCTCAGTCCTCGAAGATCCCGAAAAAAATGTCCGTTGGTGCTTCAGTGACTACTTCGCTCGGAGAACCTGTCAATCACAGCTGTCAATCATGACGTTACACCACCGCATCACATAACTAACTAAAAACCAACTTATTTTTGAAACAGACACTTGAACTTACATCAGCGTGATAAAAACGACAGCAAATGAAAGAAACCACCTTTGGAAAAAGATATTTGAAGTGTAATTTAATTGTTTAGTTGGTCTCACGTCCCGTTGAATAACACGGGGAGGCGGGGCTTATGACCTATACTAGGACCAGTCACTGGGGGGCGATCGAGACGTTTTGGCTTCACTTTTCAGGGCTTGTGCGGCACGCTTGATCCCTAGTTAAGCCTACAATGCAAAATTGTTCCCTCGCGATTGGAAGCTCCTGTAGCCGCCGCATACGCATTTCAAAACATCGCAACGTGAAATGCCACAAAAAGCGGTTTGTGAATAGGTCTTAGTGAGTTAGGAGTCCTCTCGACTTCTTTTAAGCTGTCCCAGGCTTAGGTGCTACTTTTAGGGCTAAAATGCTTCGTCCTAAAAAAATTAGGAGTCCTAAAGTTACGAGTGACACGCCCATTATTTTTAGGAGTTGCTCCTAAATTCGCCAGTTAGGAGCTACTTTTAGCCTTATAATTCTTTGTGAATACGGCCCCAGGTCACTATGTGATGCTGGTGGAGGAAAGTGTTTTCTGACTTGCTACTTCACAACACCCCAAAGTGCTTTACTGCAATATGCTTTACTTAAAAATACCTAAGTAACTAATACAATAGATATTGTATATGACTGCATATCTACATATCAGATGTCATGCACAATGTGAACGCAGAGATCTCAATACTTGGTAGACAATACACAATGATGGTAACATTTGATGGATCGTTTTTGTGTTTGAATGTGTCATTTTGAGTAGAAAATGAACTCCACATGTCACAAAATGGCACGTTACTAATCCTAACAACAAAAGCAATGATGAAACAGTGTAAATACAGCTGGAAAACAGTGAAAAATCAACCTCATTAATTATTCAAGGCCCAGTGCATGATGGGAACACCAGTATCAGAAAAGTAGAGTAATTTTACTTAATTTTATAACGTTGATATTTACGTTTTCATTTCTACACGCTTGAATTGAGTACTAATATAGAATTTAAATTTTTTTTTTTTAACTCTTGCCTGAACTAACTTTTTCATGTAAATTACATTGCTTTTTTCTGTAGTATTTACTTTACCACAAAATCATTTTTATCAGTGTGTGTCTCGTTAATTATCTTGTTTAGTCCCTTGTGTTTCACTGTGTATATATCCCACACTGTCAGTTGTTCTTTGTCTGTTAACGTCTTTGTTTGCTCGTTGTTTTGAGTAGTTATGAGTTACCTAAGTATTATGTTATTAATAATGACTGCTGTGCATATGATCGTTTGCCTCAACCATGCCCTGACAGGACCAAGATCATGGATCTAGCAGCAGTAAAGATCCTCCTCCTCTTACAGGGGGATCTTTCACTGGAGGAGCACACGCAGAGATTTTTAGATCAGCACCATCTTATGAAGAGACCAGCCTCTGCATGTTTTACCGGGCAGGTCTAAATCAACAGACCAGAGCACCGTCGAGGGACATTCCAGGAGTATTCGGTCTGAGTACTTTTCCAATGTGGATCCACCGACACCATCGGTGACCATGAGGAGTATCTTGAATCACCAGAGCTCAACCAGCCAGCAATCAAACCCATCAAAGACAGTCAGCCAGAGCGCACTGCATACTCGGAGCCTAAGCCCATCTTAAAGCCCATACCAGAGCTGATGCCTGAGCCCATTTTCGCCTCGGAGCCCGAGCCCAGCTGGAGTTCCGACCAGGTGCGTGAGCCGGCAACACCGTCTGTCCCAGAGGGCGTCCTCATTGAGTATGAGGGCATGATGTGGAACCTCGCCCATCCTCCTGCCACTGAGGGTGAGCTGAGCATAATTTCTACACAAGTGTATGAGGAATAGAAGGTTGTTTCCCAGGATCTCTTGTCACCGCTGGTCCTGACTTGCTTCAAGCCTGTATCATTGCTGAGCACCAAGTCTTTTACATCACATAGCACCAAGTAGGTATGGTTGATGATGCTCCCACCCTACCTCCCAATCCCAGCTCCTGTGCCTGTCCTGTGTTGAGCAAGGGGGCCATCTATGAAAACTCTGCCTGCCCTGTTACGGCTTCCACCTGGCTTCCTCGCCCCTATGGCTCCGCATTGGTCAGTCGCTGCTCTGACTCTGCCACAGACATCTGTGCCTTCATCTGTGCCTCGTCCCTCCACCCCTTCGGCTCTGTCGGGCTCCTCCTGTCCTCAGGCACCACCTCAGTCGCACCAGCTCCGCCTCAGTTATCCGGCACCCTGGTTCAACCTCAGCCACACGAAAGGAGCAAAGGTGGAGGAATCTGGGCGATGGGCCAGGTGGAACAATGCAATCTGATTTCAAAATAGAGCAGACAGGCTCGGGTGGGATTAAAGGGGGCAGGTATCAAAATAATAGTTCATAATGGTAGGCAGAAACTCACTCAGGCCATGTCCACACTAATAAGTTTTCATAAAAGAAATTCATCTTTTTCTCTCCGTTTCTTCCTTCCGTTCACACTGAGACAGCGTTTTTATGAATGAAAATGAAGCTTTTTGAAAACACTCTCCAAAGTGGATAAAAACATGTGGCAAAACATGAGAGCAGTTGAGTTTAAGACCAAACATGGTAACTGAGTGTGACCTGGAAGCATCAGTGAATGGTGAGATATTTTGCTAAATAAAATGATCCTGTCAGAAGAATTGCGCGATAAGTTTATATTACATTTTTCTGTCTGTATCATCTCAGTGAGCTTTTGTGAGGTTGCGCAGTAAGGTGAATTTAGCGTTTTCAATCCACACTGAAACGTCAGAAAACGGCAGAAAACGCTAGTGTGTACCGAGAGTGTTTTTAAACGAAAACGGCGTTTTCAAATGTATCCGGATTAATGTAGACGTAGCCTCAGTGGCTACATTCTGTCACGGTTGGCTACATACAAACACACAAAGATGAGGGAGTAATTCCTGATGAAGACAATAATAAATTGACGAGACCGGACAAATATAAACTGAAAACACAAGAACTTAAATACACAGATGAACGAGGGGATAAATGATGACACAGCTGAACGTGATGACAAATTAAATCAGCAACCATGACAAAAAACTCAACAAAGGGAAATGGTGCAAACTGAAAACAAAGTCCAAATAGGGTGAGATTGTGACAACTGCTGCACATAGATACTGATTTTTTTATTATTATTTTCCTAAACCACACCCTGATATATATACTACCGCTCAAAAGTATGTGGTCAGTAAGATTTTTTAAATGTTAAAAAAAATAAGTCTATTATGCCCACTAAGGTTGAATTAATATCAAAAATAGCAATATTCGAAATAGAAATAATAAAAATTAAGTATTTTTACAGTTTAAAATAACTGCAGAACGGCAGAACTTTACATTTTTATGGGTGGACCTGCTCTCTCAGTTGTCCCGCATGATGACTTCCTTTTTAGGCTTCCACATGCAGCGTTTGTTTTGGTTTTGCTGCTACCGTGGCTGTTTGCGGAAGCTAAACTTGAGAACATAATCTTTTGTCTTAAGCAGCCAAATCCCTCATGCAAATGATTGTGTATTTCAGCACTTTGGAAATCCATGATGGGTCGACAGCGTGTGAAATTAGCATTTCACGGCACATGGATGGCTCCCGTGTGCTTATGGGTACACAACACCCCCATATTCACTTTAATTGTGATATTACACACAGCTCCATTTTCCGTCAGGTTTATGCACTCTCTTTATTCATCCGTAGCGTCTCAGAGAGCGGATTCCTGGCTCATGTATCTGGAACAAGTGTGTGGTGTTCTCTCAGAGTTGATTAAAATGGCAGAATGGTTCTCTTGAGAGGAGCAGAGACAGGTGTCTTATTCTACGCCATGCTGACCCCTCCCCTTAACTCTGCTCCTGCATATGGGCATATTCAAGCTCCTTTATTGCCTCATTCAAAGAGCTGTAAAGTTCCAGTGCTGGGGGATTCCCATACAGATGTGCACTAAATGACCCACAAGGCTTTGCTCTTGTTACTCTCTGAAATATCCAATTAATTACTACTGACACAACACTTTATCCAGCGCCTGCATGGGAAGAAGAAACTGTGAAAGTGAATTTCGTTTTTTTTTTTTTTTTTTTAAGTGTATTTCTTAACGCCCAATGAGCAGGCCTACACTGCATGGTGTGACGTCATATCACCGCGGACATTACACACAACAAACATGACATTTCTCAGAATTAACACAACAAAATATACATGCACAAATGGTATTTATCAAAAATATAATCACAAAACGTATTTACCCATGGATGAACTCAAATTCTCCAAAAATTCATATATATATGTACATATATATCATGCTTACACATTAGTTCTATAGACATATAGGCCTACATTGTATATATATATATATATATATATATATATACAATGTAGGCCTATATGTCTATAGAACTAATGTGTAAGCATGATTTCACCAAATACAACATGTTCCTGGATAAATGTCTTTGTTGATCCTGGAACAACATTCCAACTAACCAATCAGATTTGAAGGAAAAGTTTACAGTTTACGTCAAGTTAGGGATAGGATTAGGACTACATTTTTGGACAGAAAAATGTTGCTCTATGATCAACAATATAAGTTTATCCAGGAACATGTTGGCAAAATCACGTTGACCAGAGCTAATGAGCTGTGTCTAAATCTTTTATGTACTCTGTAAATTTATTTTTTACAAAAATTACGAAGTAAAACAAAGGAGTACGTTTTCCAGTTAAATACTATTTCAGTCTTTCTACTTAATGATTTAAATTCAATTTAATTTAATTCAACATTTTAGTTGTTGTTTCTTTGTAATTAGCAATTTCTGAGTGAAAATAGTTTATGTGCCTCATTTTTTTTCAGTGTTGGTGACGAGAGCAAGTACCAAAGGTGAGTGTTACAGAGCATTTTCGATACATCGCCCCTTTATGTCTCAGATAGTCTTTGCTACGTCTAGTTTCAGTGACTATACTGAATGCCTTTGTAAACTCTCCCTCCCACCTTGTGCAAACGTAATCAATCAAAGCTCTAAACCGGCTGGGGTTTCACTAGCAATTTCCCCCATCGCTAAGACAATTTCTTTTCATTTCAGAAAGAAACACCTTGCTGAGTGGCTGAGATGTGCACACTTCCCCTAATGACCCCGGGCTAATTTCATAGGCTGGCAAGTCGCGACAAAACACGCGTGCTCATTTACGCGCCTCCACAGATGTGTCGTTTACAAACACTAATGTGATGCCCAATGACAGCCTTGGCGGGACGGAGCATCTGCGCTGCTCACAAGCTCCACAGGGCTTGAAGGAGATGTCTGTCATGCTTACTATTAATGAGGCTTTGTTTGTAAATGCTTCACTCTTGCTAATTATTAGTACACACTCAGAGCTGCTTCTCTCTGGAGTGCAACTGAACTAGATAACGACTTCCCAACGCTACTTGTTGGATTAATAAGAATTCCTATTCAACAGCAACCTCTGAGAGATGTAGCAGAGGTCACAGGCAACACGAGAATGATTTCGAAGTGAACGCGAAATATATTCCGTTGCTGACTGCGGAATTTGCATTAGCTTGTTTAACAAATAGCATCTGAATGTGCTCATTAGAGGATGCAGTGAGTCTGCAGTGGAGCTGTGCTGATATAACAGTTCTGAGCAGGCGCACAGATTTATTTTTCACAATGATTAATTTATACTCTGTGTATTCCTATGCACATGACAGTACAGCTAGTTTATTGATGACAGTAAGAAATGCCCGCTGTCATGTTTGTAGTTGTAGGCTTCTTTTCCAGCCGAGCTCTGTCAGTAGCTCTCTTCCAAAACTTAGTGAGCTGCCTTTCTGCCTTCTGTCTGTAGGCAACTTCCTTCTACACTGACAGCAATTCAGAGTAACAAAGCAACCAGAAGTCATTTATTTTCAATTATAGCTGACAATTTGAGGTAACATGAACAACAGCGACCATTGGCAGAGTTTAACTTTATGCAAATGTGCAGAATGTGGTGACTACCAAGTGGAATGCAGTGAAGATTATGTGATTTAGATGAAATTGTGCATTCCATTTAGATGGAACTAATTTTACTGATACTTTTATTGAATAAAATATATTTATCATCTGCATTTCCATCATTCGCCATCTTAGATTAATGCTTAAGTACACTTAAAGGCAAGTACACACTCTTTTGCCCCAAAAAAAAAAAAAAAATTCTTTGACCGCCATTCAAAAGTAGTCACGTATTTTTTATTGCGAGCACCATATATACCATTTCATTATAGTACACTACCGTTAAAAAGTTTTTTTTTCTGATCAAATAAATGCAGCATTGCAGAGCATATAAGACTTATTTTAAAAGAAAAAAAAAACCTACATATCCTAAACTTTTGTCCAGAGCAGTCCATGAGAAAAGAGTCCATGATCCATGATTGATTTCAATCGCTTACTCCCAGATTCTCCTTCAACAGCCAAGCAACTGCCATTGAGATGAATGGGAATAACAGATCTTGTAGCTTCCTACAGCTGTTATAGCTCTCTGTGCTATTGCAAGATTTTTAGCGCAATTTTCCTACGGACAAAATTGCGATTGTTAACTCATGATTTCTGTTCTGTCTGTGCGCACCAATCTTGCACTTCTATCTCCTCCTCAACCAGACCACCTAGAGACTTCGGGTTTTCGGCATTATGTTAAGGAAGGTCTAATCTCGGGAACGCACACACAAAAAAAAAAAAAAAAAAAAAAAAAAAAAAAACATAAAAACATTTACTATCTCTTAGTGTTGTGATCCCATGAACGTCAGAAAATTGCGCTAAAACACTCACTGAGTTTTTATTACTTGTTTTTTATCAATGCTAGTCTGTTTATGGCTATATTGCACAATGTGAATGACCATGAACTGCGAGGCCTGACACCAGACTTTTATTCACACTAGAACACACTCACACACACATGTGGTTTTATTGAGTTACTCATACATGCCCAGAAGACTTCTGCACTCTATTCTGACCTCTTACGTTACTAAGAAAGAATTATGCCGCTTTCTCTCTCTATTCTAACCCAGTTGTATATCTAAATCTGCCCCCTAGAGGGATGTAGCACTGCGATTAAACTTGGCTCATCCAAAGCAAAGCACAGAACAAAATCTCTTACTGTCATTAGTAATGCTGATGCATGTTAGCAAGACAGAGGAAACATTATACAGTTCATAAGGATATGTCATAATGTTTCTATGGCTCTATGATGTAAAGGTACTGGTCACATGAGATTGATTTTTAAAAATAACTCACAAAATGTCCTAATTATTTGTGGAATATATATATATATATATATATGTGTGTGTATATGTGTGTGTATATGTGTGTGTGTGTGTGTGTGTGTGTGTGTGTGTGTGTGTGTGTGTGTGTGTATATATATATATATAGCTATTGTCAAGGAATAACAGACTTAAAGACAGAGTTAGTTGAACCCAAAACAGGTATTTATTGGCACAGAGGTGAACAATGAAGCAGATGAGTGTCGGAGAAGTGAGATTGATATGGAGCAGATGAATGCTGAATAAATTAGTCTTTTCTTTCTTTACCTTTCTTTACCAGGGTGCAGGAGTATATCAGATGACTGGAAAGTGACGGAGCAGGTGAACACACATCTCTTCGTGGAGTACGGCGAGTAGACAGATGACTAGGATCCTCTAGACTGAGTATAATTGGAGATCATGGGAGTATCACAAGGAGATTTATCAGGTAAGGAGTCTATAAACTATATAAAGATTTATATTTGGCATCCATATGTCGCTAAGTCATATTGTTGCAGGAGTTTTTGAGTTATCTAGAGGATAACGATTTTGTTTTAACAAATTTCATTTTAAATGTTTTTTAAATATTATAAAATTTGAGATAAATTGTAGTTTTTGCTGTTTCCAATGCTGTTTTCTACACCCAAAACTGAAAACTCTGAACTATATATATAATCTTGTATATAATCTTGTGTACCGCAGTGTTTGGGAATGTGTCCTCAAAATATTTGGTGATGTTTGAGTGACTGACTGTACCTGAAAAGATGAGGTTTGGACTTGGATTGATATGAAATGTCCTCAATATCTCTGCTGCTAGCATCAGCTTTTAAAAAATGTGTAGATGTACTGCATGCTAGCACAGATTTTGTTCTGCTTCTATATTGAGAATATTAGATCCTGAGCTTGCTGAGGCATGAGTGAGCAGCTGCAATGTGTTTTCCTGCACGTGTGTGTGGGGGGGTTATTTTTGAGAGCAGGGCATCACTTTGCTTCAGCTTACCATTTTCCGAATAATTTGACTGAGGAAGCTGGAATGTTGGAGCCGAACGTCTCTTTTACTCTGAACGATATTTTTATTTTTAAGTTGTTTTGGCTGACTTCATGACATATGTAGTTTATCAGCGTTTGTTTTGATCTATTTCCTGCATCTTTTTCCAGGCTACCTGCTTATTTAGAAGGGGCTGACTCTGTAGGTGGTGATGTGGGATTTCATTAAAGCTGTAGCGCAAAGCCCAGTTGCACACTGGTAGCATGGACTGCATTAGCTTTGTTACAGTGAGTATACAAAAACACTCTATTTGCGGGTGAGTCTCTGTCCAAGACCAAAGAACAACTCCAACATCCACATCTAACTCATCTAATTGGTCTGTCATGACTACAAATGACTATGTTGACCTTGAAGTGGTTTCTACGCACGCACACTCTGCTATCTCTTCCTCTCTTCACACACATACTTTCTATTTTCAGGCCTGAGCTCAGTTCATTTTGTGATTGCCACATGGATCTCCTGGGGCTGCCTGCTGATCCACTGTGCACAAGGTGTGGATGTGCATTGTGATTTGTAGATGTTGGTAGAGACACGTGATAATAGTAAGCCACACACAGTGTGGTAACATATGGTTTAAAATATGATTCAAAATCACCTTAATGTGATCCCAGTGTAGAGTACAAGCTTCTATGTAGAAACCCTCATTCTGGCCCTCTGTCTGAAATGATCAGTTTTTAAGTGGCGGCTCCTTTAAGGCTTGTCAGTAAACCGCCACTATTATGATTGTCTAACGTCATTGCATTAAAAAAAAAAAAAAAAAAAAAAAAAACAGCCTATGTAATGCCCACTCACTATTGCACGTGAGTAAGTGTTTTGAAAACATTGTTCATCCTATTGATAATTTACATGCAGACAAAGCATCATCATTTACAGATAAAGTATTATGAAGTAATTTACTTACGGTTTGTGATGCATCTGCTGTCAGATCCAATACTGTTGTATTCTTCTGCTTCATCTTTGAACAATCTCTCAATTACACTGTGCCTTGTTTACAAAACAAAATGCTCCGAACAAACATATAATCCAAAAGATTATAAATTTGATTTCTCATGTCATGAATATTCTGGGTTCAGTACAAGTTAAGCTACCTTGACATAATTTGTGGCATAATGTTGATTATCGCAAAAAATCATTTTGACATGGCCATCGTTTTCTCAAAAAAGAAACGAAAATCGAGATTATGGCGATCAATTTACAAAATAATTTTTGAGTGATTTAAATGCAGAAAGGTAATGCTTATAATCTTAAGATTTTAAGATGTTAAATTGCATATAAAAATTTCCATCCAATTGGATTACACAGTTTTAACATGAAACTAATGTTAATGTGATGCATATTTGTCAGTCTTACATAGATTAAATAGGTAATAAATGCTTCTACTAATAAATGCGTTTGAGCAGTGAACAGGTTTATATATTTATCATCGAAAAATCCAACTTGTTTCAATCTCATACTACATTTTAACTAGATAAATATTGCTTGTTCTACAGCTAACCATATTTTAACAATGGTCATAACTGAATAATTTAATTGTTTAGTTAATAATAGACTATCCTTACCTGTTTCATTTAGATATGACTGACAAATATTTATTAGTTTGTTTCTTTGTTCATTCTTTATGTTTATGTTCAATTTAGGCTTACATATTTATGTGAGTGTATTGTTTAAGCTGTATAGTTCTTGAAATCATAATTCCACAGTTGTTTTAGAGTGTAGCATTGCATTGTCATAGTGATGAAGTTGAAAAAATTGCATATTTCTACATAGAAAAGGTTAGTAAGCAATTTATTGCACACTAAAATGATGTTGTAACATGCATATTGTTAATTTCTTGTAGATGTGCTATTGAAACAATGAGTCATTTAACGTTAATAGATTGACCCCATTTACTTTACTTTACTTTACCATTACAAGTGCCTAACTGTAACCCAGACTTTTGCTTATTTTTTAGGAAAATGAGGAACAATTGGAGATTATTATAAGCATTATTTCTTTTTTGGGTTATAAATATTATGCCATGAATGCTGTCAATTGTAATGAACCTGAAATATTCCTTAAAACGTCATGTGGATCCTCTGTGTAAGTACATTTCTGCAGTGGTGGGCTACATGGTGTGATGTTACAGGGGTTTCTGTACGCGAGCACTGGACCGCAGCCTCTCCGGTTACAGTGAGCTGCGTTTAAGATGTTAACTGGCTACGTTACTAGAGAAGAGCACAGTCACCCAGTGTTTGCATGTCTCTCTGTCATTAATTTCTAAAGAGGTGGAAGAAAAGACTCTTTTAGGCTGTTCGGTTGCAGTGTCACAACCTGAGGCGGCATCATGTTTATGAGAAACATTTAACATTTAGAGATGTTTATGAGAAACATTTAGCATTTAGAGTTGTTTACGGTATGATAAACATTTAACTTAAGCACATTAAGCACATGCATTGTGATGGATGGATGGATGGATGGATGGATGGATGGATGGATGGATGGATGGATAGATAGATAGAGTAGTGTATTTTTTGGGCAATTAAGATTTTTTTGCATTATGATTTTATTTGCATGACAATAAAGCCCCCCATCCCCCCATTCACATTTAAAGTATATTATTTAAAAAAAATAAATAAATAATAATAATAATAATAAAAAAAAAAAAAAAAATATATATATATATATATATATATATATATATATATATATATATATATATATATAATTGACTGGACATGACTTGGACATGTTTTTTAAAACTATATTATCCCCCATTATATAATTCTGCCAGACAATGCTGAGTTCACATCAAGATTTACCTGCCCTCACCTTTACCAGGCAAATGAGATTAGTGCCGAGAGAGAGAGAGAGAGAGAGAGAGAGAGAGAGAGAGAGAGAGAGAGAGAGAGAGAGAGAGAGAGAGAGAGAGAGTGAGTGTGTGTAGGTTGAATGAGGGCTGTGTGAGGTGGGTTGTACTTTCATTGGAGCTGTCATGGTACTTTTTTACCGTTACTTGAGGACTAACAAACAGCGTCCTGAATCTGACCTGCTCTTGGACTTTAAGCGCTTAAGGAGAATCATTAAGAAGTAAAATCACCGGGGCTCTTGCGGTCCGTTCTCGTCAGAGAAAAAGACACACATACACACACACACGTTCAGAGACTGATGCGGGATTCGCAGCGTGGGTCTGTCCGGAGAGACTCTGCCTGGATTCTTAACCGACATGGTGGGTTAACGTTTGAGTGATACGGAGACCATCCGGTAAATTCCTGACAGGAGGAATGAATGATTTCACGCGGGGCGCGCGTGAGTGAAAACGCTCGCGTAACTGTTGCTGTGAACGGACGTCTGCAGGAACATGAGGAGAGGAAATAACTGAAATAAACTGCGTGAGTAAGCAGAATTAAGATGATTTAAATAATTAATAATATGCTATTATGGTCAAAGAGCGTTTCTGAGTATCCTTTGTTGAGTTTTGTTTCTCTTGGTCTTATCAAAGTCAATTTGTAATCTGTCTGTTACATTAAGCAAAATAACGCATTTAAAGAGGTCCAACTGAGACCACATTTCTTTTATTCATTCATCACTCCTCTCTGCATCTGTACCCCATTGAATCCATCTGTTGAAAAACAAAATCTCTGTTAATTGTTTTATTCATTCAAGACTAAATTAAATTAAGTCAAATGCGACTGGATGTGATATTAATTTTGAGGATGTTAGCCTACGTTATCTATTAAACTTTCCCGTGTCATTCACTGCCATCAGCCACATCATTTAACTCGCTTGTTTCCATTATCTCACTGCAAAGACAGCACCGAAGCTGCATATGTAGTGGTTAATTCACGCCAGTAGCGTGTGGTAGTGCTTTATGTGTTTATGTGTTAGTAATATGTCATATCCTCTGAGTCTGTCAACACTGCAGGTGAAGGTGCGCCTCCTGTCACCATCGTTAATTCGCTAGAAACCAGTTAACAATTTAAAGCTTATATTGCATGTTTTAAATAATTTAAATGTCATTTTCATTCTGACATGAGCATAAGTTGATGTCAGAGTTTGTGAGTTGTCTAGTCACAATTTTCATGCATTAAGGTTGATTTATGCACCTGGACATCATAGATGGGCATTTTTCTGTTAACATGATCAGCCAATCATAGTGAAATATTTTTTTACTTGTATTTCACCATTACCGTCTCACATTTATGTTCGTTTACAGTTGCTACTGACCTTTTCCACACTATTGACTTTATTACATTCATGTTTCCCAGAATTGATCTGTTAAAAGACTTAAATAATGAGTCAGTGATGTTCTGTTGGTGTAATGAATAGATCAGTGAGACTGGTGCTCAGTTGGCATCTGTGTGCAGCTGACGCCATTGATATGGAGAGAAAGAGTGTGTGTGTGTCTGTGTCTATGTGTGTGTGTGTGTTAGGAGGAAGACTCGGGTGATCTCATGAGTTAACGTCCATGTTTCAGTCTAAAGTTTTGGTTTACAGAAGCTTCATTAGTTAGAGATGAAGTGGCCATCCTGTTTTTTATTAGGAGATCAAGATGAATGCTTTGCCATATAAAGATAATTAAGGAGCTTTGAGATAAGTCAAAAGTTTCATGCACTGTGATAATAGGCCTATTTATATCTTGTAATTATGAAATGCTTTGACATTGTGATTCCCCTCTGGCTAGTTATTTGAAATGTATCTCTCGTTCACAACTGCAGCTCTTGTAGGGTGATAACAGTTGACACACACACGACTGATCTTTTTAACAGTCATTTGGTTGGTATTAATATGTTGATTCTAATTCCAACATGTCATCCAAACAGGCCTCTTAAATTCGATTCAACCTTACAATTGTGTTCAAAAGTTTGGGGTCAGTAAGATTTTTTATTTTGAAAGAAGTCTCTTATGCACACCAAGGCTGCAATTGTTTTGATCAAAACAAGTCATTTTGTGAAATATTGTTAATTTTAAACATTATTTAAAATGTATTTTAGTCCTGCGATAGCAAAGTTTAATTGTCATGATCCTTCAGAAATCATTCTAATATGCAGATCTTCTGCTCAAGAAACATTTCTTGTTATCAATGTTGAAAACAATTGTTCTGCTTAATAGTTTTGTGGAAACTGTGATAAAAATGAATCGCTAAATCATTGAATAATATACTGACCAATAAATTATTTTGACTGGCTCATTAGAAAAGGTATACACCAATGAGGTTATTCACAGGTGTGGGTTGATATTATAGATATTATTCACATCCACTCTTTTTTGCCCAGTGTGCTGTTTTAAAGTTGGAGTAAGTGATTTTTGAAAAACGCTGTTGAAAGTGCATCGGACGGAGCTCCATAATAAACTTATAGCCAATCAGAGGGATTTCTGAAGAAAAGAGAGATGGCTAAGAGAGAGACATTACAAAAGAGAAATGCTCACAGGAATATCACTGGAAAAAGAAGGGGACATGATCAGACAAGAGCTTTAGAGAGACGTAAGTGGGAAGGCCTGAAAACGGACACCGATGTTGCGCTGTTTCTGCTCAATACTTGAGTAACATTGGTTTTGAGTGTGTGCTGTTGGTGACTTACAATGGTAAGACAACTCTTGTGTACTGGATGTTCAATTTTTGTTGTTCGCTCATCATCTTCGCTTTTTTTTTTTTGCGAAGCATTATTTTGCTTCACTTATGCTATGATAAAGAGACACTCCTGCATTGCGTGTTCGTGCATTTTGGGGGTGGAGCAATGAAGGGAGGAGCATGTTTTGTTTGGGTTGATTTCAAATATCAACAGTGTTCAACAACTATTTTTGAAAAGTCGCATACTGAACCTTTAACTTAATTATTCATTGCTAAGGTGATACACCAGTGAGGTTTTGTTTCTCATTGTGATGCTTTGCCCAGCATGTCGATTTAGATCAGTTACACATACTGTACGTATTTTAAAAAATGTTTTCCACTTGACAGAAAAACAAGAACATGTTAAAGTTCGAAGGGAACTTGATTTTAACCAGTTTTATGAAGTTTCCATGGTTTCTGAAACTGTCTCAGGAGGTGGTCTGTTGCTCAGCACACTGAAAGTATTATCAGCATCAAACTGCTGTAGCACTTCTGACCAGTGAAGCGCAGCAAATGGGAGCCATACAATGACATAGTTTAAAGGGCCCTAAGGCAATTACATGGAGGTCAGAGTCTTAGACATGCACCTGACCTTCATTCGCCTTGTACCGGAGTTGACCTCTTAATGCCCATAATACAGCTTCAGAGGTACAACTGATCAGAGGTCTTACGACTTACTAAGAGGGGAGAAAAAGATGATGAAGGTTGTGCTGTGCGTGAAGTAGCGAGGATTTCATTATGCTCCTTGAGGTAATATGGAATATCAGACTGTGTGGTATCATGGTTAAGGCATGACTGCATTCACATTCACTATGGACACCTTAGAGAACACATTTCAGCATTAGCCGTGGGTAGTGATGCCTGAAATGATTTCCATTCACACACACACACAGCCACGCAGACAGAGATGGAAGGAGAGAAAAACTGTGAGGCAGAGACAGTGAGCGAGAACAGCTGGGGAGAGACATAGATGGACAGGCGCACTGGAAGTAAGATAGCATCTTGGGACAGAGGGAAAGATTTTAAGGAATACATCAGCCAAAAATGTACTCTCGTCTTTACTCTACTATTGTCTTCATTTACTCACACTCATGTTGTTACAAACCTAGTGGTCGACAGATATTGGTTTTGTGATTGCCGATGCCGATATCTTAGAGAGCAGGTGGCCGCTGACCGATGTGAAGCCTACAGTAAATATATATACTTTATATTTATTTGAATTCATATTTAAATAGAAAATAAATAATTTGAAAATGATTTAATGAAAGAAATCTCTAAATTAAACAGACTTACTTTAGATGACAACTTCTTGATTCTTTTAATACCCTTGATTACAGTATTTTTCACAAATAAAGAAATTGTTGGAAAAAAAATATTAATAAAAAGGAAGTAAACACTGTAACCTGCAGGACACTCAGTAAGTTTGTGCACACTGGGAATATATATCCCTGTAAATTTTTTTTCAAATAAAGACAATGTAACACTTAATTTTGCTTACAAAACAGTGAAAATGACATAGTGTGCAACTGAATATAGTGCAGCATCGTTTGAAATTTTAAAGTTTAAAGAGGTTTAAAGTTTGTAGATCGATCCAGTGAAGCTGAACTCTCCTGTCCGCATTCAATTCACAGGGACAGAATACACGCGATCATGCAGGCCTCAAATGCGCACTTCAGAATATCTGAAAGCTGGATTCGAGTAAGTCTGCAAGGTTTGTGAAATTAAATGTTTATTAGATATTTAAAGATTTGTTTAAATGATATACATGCGTATTTGTTGAATGCAGACGATAAATGCGAAAGTAATAGTGTTTGCCTTTCTGTCACTAATAATATAAAAGCAAATGCTATAATACTTTTTTGTATACAGTTTACTTTCTTTGTTTAACAGTTCTATGTAGTGACATATTAGCCAATATTGTTAAACAGAGGCCATATAATGAATTTGGAGAATGAGAGCGCTGTATACTCAGCGGCGTCAAAATAAAAGCCTTCAGAAGCCATTTCAGAACAAAATTATCAACAAAACTATCCACCGATAATCTTACTGTAGAGTGAGCTGTCATTAAGTGTTTACATGCACTTATTTTCGTCAGACACAATGAATCAAATCTGATTCCAGATTCTGAGAGTTCTGTTTATATAAACACTTTTCAATCCGATTGACATATTCGTTTACATGCGCATTTGCATGTATTCCGAACAAAATGTCACCTGAGTTGCCTCATTTTTCCTTGATGACATATCTAAAAAAGATAACAAAAAAAAAATATATATATTTTTTTTAGCAAATATTTTATAAATGTTTAGTCTCATCCCCTGAACAGTTCGTAAGACATGAGACATAAAAAACATACGTACATTAGTTAGACATAAAACATTTGTAAACTTACACATCACGGCACTGGGCATGTGCACAAGGTATTTTTAAATCTGGAAATAGTTGAATTCAAGCGTTAACATACTTAATTTTTTTCCTGTCGATCGGATTATTTCAGGTCTACACCACCCCTTTCAATTCGATCAGAATTTCATTCGGATCGAGCTCAGATTGAGCCTTATATGAAGGGTTTTCATCAGACTGAGCCATCAATCCGATTTGGGTGCATGTAAATGTAGCTAGTGGGATGAACTTGAGAATTAGACCAGTCTGAATCTTGATTGAATCATTCAAACTGATTAATCGAAAAGATCTGAGAACGATTCATAAATTAGACATCTATTTCTCCAGGGAAGACAGGGAAAAACTGATAAAATGTGTACCTTTAGATAAAAGCATCTGCCTTGTAATACCAAGGAGAGCTATAGTGCACTATTTCAGTATATGCATTTGGCAGATCCTTTTATCCCAAAGTACACATTTTATCAGTTTTTCTCTGCCTTCCCTGGTAACCAAACCCATGATCTTGGCGTTTCTAGCACCATGCTGTACTGTTTGAGCTACAGGAAGGCATGTACTGTATGGTTTCAGAAAACTTGGGATTACTGCACACAAGTCATATGGACCACTTTCATTGTACTTCATGGTGTCTTTGCATCCTTTTTAAAGCTTGAAAGCCTCAGTCCGGCTTCCCTTGTGTTCCACGGAAGAAGATAATGTCATATGGGTGATTAAATAATGGCAACATTTTTATAATTGGGTGAACTATTCCTAAGAAGCAGGATAGGGAGTTTGCACAATGTAGGTGTAGGGTGTAGGTGATGGACATTCAGTAGGTTGGCTGCTTTGCCAACTGTATAAATATAAGCCCAATGATATTCTCCTCTCTTCCGTGTACATGGTCTCTGATGTGTGAAGGCCAGGCTGGATTTCTCCAGCATGCATCTTTACCTCAGTCAGCCTCTCTCAGCTGTCTGATTCATCTCTAATCAGCTTCTGCCCACTGGGAGTACCGCAGGATGACAACAGCAGGGAAGACTGCGAAAGCCAGAGGTTTAGAGCTCAGTCAGAAAGGGAGCAGTTGGAGAGGTCGGGAATCAAGACTCCAGGGCATTAAAGAGTGTTAATGTATTTGGTTGAGATGCTATAGTTTGCAGAGCCAGACAGGGGTTAAGAGAGCTGTTTAGAGGAGAACTGGAGAGTTTGGAGGAACAAGATGAGTAATGGTGTAGACACTAGAGCTGCTGCAGAGATTGGTTGAGGTCTGAGGGGGTGAGAGAGTGAGACTGTTGATGTTTTGGCAGATGGGATCATCTCAGGTACAGATGCTGTTTGGAGGGCTTCAGTAGAGCGGTATGAAGGATATCACATGCGAATGCCTCTCTATACACTCAACATGTTAAACAGCAGAAATGAGCTCAAATAGATGGTAATCACTAATGCAAAACATGAATCCAAAAAAGTCCAAAATACTCTCTTCATTACAATTCATATTATCAGCATTTCAATTAGAATTTTTTTTTTTTTCGAATTTACTTTGTATTTGGTTAAATCCTCCTTTTCATTCAACGACAGCACATATTTCTTTTTCATTTTACATAACTTGTCTTTGTTTTAAAATCCTGAAACCTTCAGCTTAATTATACGGTTAAATAATAACAAAAAATGTCTCAAACTTTTGGACCCTACTTTTTTATGATTTAATCATTATTCATAGGTATTCATTTGTAAAGTGTACAAATGTACAATTATTTTCAGATTGTTCCATTTAAGTTGCTTTACCAACAAAATAAGACCATTCTGATGCTTCGAGACCAAGGCCGAACTTAGCTTCACCCTCAACTAGCACTTACCAATATAACCAGCCTAGACTGGGCTAAAATTCAAGCTGTTTTTTTCTTTTTTTTAGCATAGGGTACTTCTGTGCATGTATTTCCCTCTTCTACATGGCAAACTGAATGATTTATAAAGGTTCGCTGAAGCCAAATGCACTGGGCAGAGGTGCATTTTCATTTCTGACTAAGGGAAGCCTTAAGACTGAACTTTCCCCTCAAATGTGGGACTAAAAACCATCAAATAACGTTCTCTGCAATAATGGCTTCAATACATTCGTTCTCAGGTTCTTCAAAGGTTTTGACATTTCCATCACAATGGTGAGTGCTCGTTTTAAAAAAAGTGTATTGTGTGTGCGAGAGAGAGAATGAATGCCTCATCTCTCCACTCTGGGACAATGTTTTTAGAAGCCTTTCAGAAGAGATGCTCTTGCACAAGCCATTAGTCCTGAAGTCCAATCTGAAGGGTCAAACATTCAAACTATGTCAGATGTGCCAGTTGTAATCACTGTTTTTCTAATGAGACAGGATGCACATGGCATTCTCATTCTCATGCGTTTGAGAGGTTTCCTCTGCAGTAAAGCATCAGTTCTCCAGTAAAGCATCAGTTCAGTTCTGTGGCGAAATGCCATGGTGTAGATAAGCAGATTTCAAGCTTTCTGTCAACTGTCTCCATACTGCCAGCTTTCTGCTCCTGGTAGTATGCTTGGTGACGCCTACATCATTACTATAGCAACTGATGTATCTGATTTGATCACTTTCAAAAAATGACAGTCAGCGCAGATAAAAGTCTGTCAGTCAGGATTGAAAGTGATGCAAACAGAGAAAATTCTGCACTCTGAAGTCACTTTATTTGTTGAAAGTATGGTTCACACCAAAAATGTATAATCTGTCATTATTTGCTCACCCTCATGTCGTTGGAACTGTATGGTATTTTTAAAACACAGTTTACATACACTGTAAAAAATTTCTAACCCTCCCAAATCAAAAATTTCAAGTGACCGATAACATCTCAATTTTTCAATTGGCCCAAGTGAAATTCTGTAAATTATAATTACAGATTTTCACTTGGGCCAATTGAAATTTACAGAATTTCACTTGGGCCAATTGAAAAAATTAGATGTTATCGGTCACTTGAAATTTTTGATTTGGGAGGGTTAGAAATTTTTTACAGTGTATGCTTACTCCACAAACTAACTCCATGAAAATGGAAACAGCGATAAGACCTAAACATACAGAAGGCTTAAGTTAATGGTATTTACCTGTCACCTTTGTCTGCGGTGTTGTGTTCTTTTCTCAGCCTCTATGATATGTACAGTAGCACTGCAAGTTGTCTTAGGAGAATTTGTCTCTTAGCCCTCCTTTTTGTTCTTTTAATCGCATAACTTGTACAGTACGTCTACATTAAATCTCTGTAATCCTGAAACCCACGACACAAAAACACAGCTCCGATCACGGCTTCCTCAATTTTTCAGTTGTTGATGTTATTGAATGCCATGCTTAAATAACTTAGCTGTCGCTTAGTTGGCTGGTTTCTATAACTGAGTTCCTATAACTATAACTGAGTTCCAGTGCGAAAGCTCTTTTATGTGATGAACAGACCAGCATAATCTCTGTTGCAACTAGGGATGCACTATAGGATTTTTTGGGGCCGATACTGATACAATTATTGGCCGATACCGATATTTGTCAAATGCTCTCTTATTTGAACTTTTGTCATTAAAATAGATAGTGTTTTGACAATGTTTTAAATCAGCAAAGTTCAAAAACATATGCATTAAGTTATACGTTTATTGCTGCATCATCAAACAATTTCTAATGAACATGGATTGGATCCATTTAAAATTCAGCAGGCTAACATAAATGCAACAGAACAAAGATACATATGACATAAACAGTGCTTTATAGGTAGGTTTAACAGTTTTTAGGTACAGAAATAGAGTAAACAAATGTACAATAACACTGCATATTATTCACTGTATAAATTAAATACATATTAATCCTTATGAAAGTTACAAAAGTTATTTAGTCAAGAGTAGTGAGTGATTTGTTTTTTGTCTTTTATTGTTTGATTAACATTATAACGGCAGCGCAGCAGGAATATTAGATTATGTGAATTTTAAATATTCTAGCTGAGCCCCCAGCGTGAGTTTTTTAAGGCCACCGTTATTTTAGAACGTATCACCTTATTATTTCCATGGCGGCGCGTCATGCTTGTCACGTGACCACGCCACACCCACAAACTTGTTGACTATGTCATCAACTACCTGATATTCTGATTCTCAAATCTGTATAATTGAACGTGTTTTGTTGTTTAAAATCCTTTATATTGATCATGCTAGTTGAGCTACATGCGCGATGTGCGCTGGCGTGTTAATTTGCGCCGCAGTTCAGAGAATCAGATCTGTCAGATTTACATCACATAAATTCATCCACTTCTCCAAAAATAGATGAAAGTAAGTTGCCGGTGAAGTAGGAGAAGAAAAGAGTAAACTTAAAGGTTACCTATACAATGTGTATCTGATATGAATAAAACACGTTGTCAATGTATAATTGAAAGGATTGTTATTGCCGCTTCCATAGACATCAGTGTGTATTTTACAAACTATAGTACTATTTTGCAAGTACTTATGTGTATTTATGTATTTAAATGTCTGAAACTTAAAATAAACATCATGTGGTTGAAAACACTGAATAGTTGTGATATATGACAAGCTCTGAGCGCGTCTGTCTTTGTCTCAGCGCCAGCCAAAGCATGAACGCACATATGAATTTAGCAGCTGGTCACATGATGCACTGAACGTTCTAATCACACCGGTGTGATCGTACACAAAATATATTTTCACTGACATTAAGATAAGAAGTTAAAATAGTGGCATTTACCTTTATCTTCAACTCTACGGCAAATAAATGTTGTTCTAGAGCATAGGTTCTCAAAGTGCGGCCCGCGGGCCAATGGCGGCCCGCAGAAACATTTCTGGCGGCCCGCGATAACATCTGATAACATCTGTAAAACCGTTAAAACTGTAACATTACATTGTTTTGAAAAAATTCATCTCCGTTTAGTGGTTTAGTTTAGCGGCATCTATAGGCATAAGCGGTAATTACAGGTGTGGTCCGACTGATCGCAAGTGACAAGTAACTTAATGACAAGCTTATTAATAGCCGCGTTTCCATACCTTTCAAATTTTTCACGGGTGCGAACACTTGCATTTTCCTATCAACAGTGGAAACAACTTAAAATACTCAATCATTTCTGGTCATACAGAACATAATAATACATTATTCGCAACTACTTTTATTTGTGTAAACTCATAATAACAATAAAACGTTGTGCTTTTGTAAAATAAAATAAAACAAACAGTACGCGCTTTCATGATCTCCGTGACCTGGAGCGCGAGAACTGAAACAAAATATAGCCTATGTACACTAAAGCTTGAAACTCGAATCGAAAGCTAATACCTTCTGATTATGTAATCCTTAAAGGTGCATTTCTCTCTAAAAGCGCATCTGCTTAACAGCTGGAGATATGTTTTTAGCCGACACTTAGAAAACAATAGTTTATTAATAAACAATTAAAATGCCTCGCTGTTTTTTCAGACACATTTATTATCATTATCCTATAACTCACCTTTCTGTGGACTGTGGCTCTTCTCATTCAGCACTGTGGGAAAAATATCAATTCCAGGTTCTAATTTGGCCTTAGAAAACCAGTAAAATCGACATGTTTTCCATATTAATTTGTGAATATTTTAAATGTTTAATAAAGGGGCAAAAAGTCATAAACAAAAATCTGAAAATTCGTCGATATTTACTTTTTTGCGCAGCAGTTGATGTAACGTTAGCCAGTTCAAATTAAAATTTTGGTGTTCAACTTTGCATTTTAAAAAGACAACAACCGTTCATTTTTCATTTTTCAATTACGGGTTAAAAAAGATAGATAATAATAGTGCAAAACATTTGCGCAAATCTGTATATGGAAACGCGACTGACAGGTTGATAGATATGAATGATGATGACTTGTTTGGTAAGCTTCTATTTGAAAAGTTTCTCTCTCTGTCTCTCTCTCTCTCTGTTCTCTGTCTCTGTCTCTCTCTCTCTCTCTCTCTCTCTCTCTCCCTCTCTCCCTGTCCCTGTCCCTGTCCCTGTGGTGCTTTGGTAGCTGGAATTGCCCCTGAATAAGGCCTATGCTGATAAGAAGCAAGGCAGCCTGAGACTGTTTGTTCTAAATAAGTTTGTACTTGAAATGGACAGCACACAGGACTGTTATATCCCAAATTTGTCTGTTGAGGGTAGAGAACCCCAGGGATTTTGTTTGCATTGCAATTTTTCTCAAGATTTTCACAAGTTTTGCCAGGTTTGGCCTCAGTTATAATAAATTAAAATGTGTTTATTGCAATAAATGTAAACTGTAGAGATGCAACCTGGTCATTAAAATTATTTCAAATGGGATTATCTTTTCAGTATTTTTTTTTTCTTTTTCTCCCCCGCCCCTTTGGCGGCCCTCAGTTCAATGTTGGGTTCCTAAATTGGCCCTCACCTATCAAAACTTTGAGAACCCCTGTTCTAGAGCCATATGACCCTTGAAATGCATTTATAACGCCTTTCATTGATCCACAGCTGGATGTGTTGTCCATCTTGATAGAGTCTGAATGAGGTCCTGCTCTGGTTTGACCTCAGCTCTGTCCACACTTGGGTTGAATGTGTTTTCAAACCAATATGCTGCTGCCAGTTCTCAAACAACAATCACATCACCTTGTCAACACACACACACACACACACACACACACACACACACACACACACACCCCCCCACCCACACCCACCCACCCTTGTATGCTATTTATTGTAGTTTGTTTAATATTGTGACCTGCCTTTTTAGATTGCTGGAAGAAACCTTCAATAGTCAATTCACTGATGTTTACTTGTTGTCATAGATCCCCAATGGATATAGTTCCCTTTCCAGAGCGGTCACTTCAACATTGCGTTGCTAACGCTGCGGGAACTCTTCCCATTCTCCAGCGTTAGCAACTCAATATCTTGTTCTTGCCTCTCAGGGAACCAAGGTAACAACAGTAACCAGAGATGTTTTTTAAAGATATAGATCAAACAGAACATTTCTTTTGTTTCCCTCTAAGTTGCTCTCTATGTGTTTAGGCAGTGGTGTAGATAAGTTATTCCCACCACATGTAACAATTCAATTCAGAATTAGAATAAAAAAAAAAAATTCAGCTGAAAAATTATTTTAGGCCATCTACAGGTGTCTTGTTCAGCAAATTAGCAAAATTCAGATTTTTTTTTTTTCACATTAAGTATGTATCTCTGTATCTGGATAACCGATCGGATTTCTGTTTCCTGCATAATATTTAAATTAGGTCTGTGGCACGACACCAGATTAAGAGTAAATATGATACCAATTAAACAATGTCCCAATTGCTTTCACTCACTCACTTTACTTTCCTATGCAATCTCCAGGCTTAGATCAAATTAAGTTTTTTGGACAAAGGAATACTTCCAGAGTCGATCATACAAAAATAACTGGGCTGATCATGTTAAACAAGTCACATCATCGATCATCTGGGTTTAAGGTTATAGTGTGCAATGACTATAATGACAGAAATGGGAGATAACAGTTTTTCTCGATTGCTTAAACACATTTCTTTAAACTATGACTCGTATTCTCAAAACTGTAAACACAAATCCATAACGTCTCACCCAGTTCCCCAAACATCCTATTTTCAGGTCAAAATGAAGCTCTACACTCAAAACCATTCACTCTTGCTGAAAAACCAAACTTTGCCCTCAGACAGGACACACAAGCCCTCGAAATCACACACACTACAACATAGTCTAACACACTACAACATAGTCTAACACACTGGTGCAATAAATTCAAAACATAATTTCCAAAACTGGAAAAAGTTATGTTGCTTGTGGTTCCCCCCCTCACAAACCTTTTCACATGATGAACACAAAAGACACAACCAATGGATACATTGGCACATTTTTATGCATTCATGTACACAGTACAATGAAAAAAAGGGGCTGTTTTACTTTGTTTTTCTCTCCTCTCATTTTTTTTCGTTTTTTTTCATATTTACGTAAGATGTGTGTGACCATCATATGACAGTAAAAGAGCACACACAAGCCTTATTCTAATATGAAAGTGTATTGGAATGGTCAAGAATGTTGGTACGTGACAGTAGGGCCTCCACTCAAGGAGACAATATTATGAACAAGTCTAAGAATGTTCCACTTGTGGTTGAAATACCATCATTGGCCTAGAAAGATAACATTCTGGGGGTCAAGACTATAAAGGATGAAGGATGCCCTCCCCTCACTGTCACACTCTGCAGCCACTCTGTGTGACTGTACGACTGCTGGCCTTTTCTTGCAAGAAAATAAACCTTATCAAAGACTATTGGAATGTTTGTCTTTTATTCAGGGATATAATTTTTTTTGCCACCACACCTCCCTGAATGTTCTCGAGGCGACGGTAAAGCGACTCAAATTTGGCCTTACTCGTAGCCGAGCCTCCCTCATAGTCAAACCATTGACTAAGACATGGGCAGCTAGAGTGGCTTGAACTTCATCTGAGACTGATTGTCTTTTTGCCCTTGCCCTTCCTCCTCCTCCTCCTTCATTCCTTCATGTCTTTCTGGATCCATTGTTCCAAACCCCAATAAACTGAATTGGGTCCTTTTACTTATCTATTGAAGGACCTAATTGATGTGTGTTAAATTATGACTCTTAGTGTTTCCACCTGGGTAATTGTGTGCTAACTGAGCTGAAGCTGTGCTGACTTGAGTGAACAATATTGAATGCTAGTGCTTTCTAAATGACAACATGGTCTAGGCAATGAGAAATGAAGGGATTTGTGTGTAGAGTTTTGCAGTGACAGTTCAACAAATCTGACTCATGTGTCAAAACAGGGAACAGTGTTTATAGTTTAGGGAAATGGGTGTGCTTTTTGATAAATGGCATTATGTTTATAGTGTTTAAGCAATCAAGAAAAACTGTAATAAACATGCTGAAACAATAAAAACATTCAACATTTAAAACATAAAAAAAAAATTAAAAAGTGTATTCCGAGTATTCCTCTGGCAAAGCAGTGTGCAGCTCTTAATTAAGAACTCATGACTGACTGTGATTGTACTCGTTCAGATAATGTTGCACAATTAAAATTAAAAATGACACACACAGTATCATGTAAGTCTAAATAAACCGTTTTAAAGATTGACATTTATTGTAATGTTCAAATAAGTTTCATTTCTTGTCTAAACTGCGTCTGGCCATTATTTTTTGACAGCCACGTGGGGAGACTGGGATCGCACATTTCCCCCGACACTTAAAGGGATAGTTCACTCTTTAATTCATATCTGTCATCATTTACTCACCCTGTTTACAAATCTGTATGACTTTCTTTATTCTGCAGAACACAAAATATATTTTGAAGACTGTTGGTAACCAGTTTTGACCACTAAAAAAAATAGCACTGAGATATTTTTCAAAATACATATTTTACGTTCCACAGAAGAAAGAAAGCCATACAGTATTGGAATGACATGAGGGTGAGTAAATGATGAAATAATCCTATTTTATGGGTGAATTATGCCTTTAGTAGAAACACCTCAGTAACACTGTAAAATGTCATCAGTTAACTTTTAAAAAAACATGCAAACCGATTGCATAAAAAGTAAAGTGAAATAGCAATGGTATGAAGCCCCTAAAGGGACATGGTGAAGAAAAAAGAATTAAATGTGTTTTGTTTGCTTAAAAGTGAATGTTAAGCTTCAATTGTGTACATCTTGGGTACCGCCTTATTCATGTGACACATTCTGTTTTAAATTTCAACTCACAGTAACACATCTCTGTGCTTGATTGCCATCACAGGTGCTTAAGAAAACAAGTCTAGGTCATTGGCATGGGTTAATCACTGGAGTCATTAGTGTTTGGACCCCTTACGTCCTCTGATTGCATCTCACGCTGGCTAATGAATTGCACTGCTGTCTTTGGCAGCATTCACTCTTAGTCAGGTAACAATTAAAGAGAAGATGGGAAACGAGATTTAAAGAAATATTTCACGCAAAAAAAAAAATCCCTGATGTTGTTCCAAATCTTTATGCAGTTATTTTTGTACTGCAAAACCATAAATTGGAATTTGGATCGACTTGAGGGAGAGATAGCCATTACATGGTTTAGATTCCTATTGCTTTAAGGCAGGAGGGAACAAAACCTCTTAATTATACCTTTTCTGGCGATTTAC